>NC_090448.1:757551822-758187239 GCF_031143425.1 Pleurodeles waltl | reverse complement strand
TCAGAAATGCGGGGAAGCTGCAGGCATTTCACTTTAAATATGGTGAGCCATCTGAAGAAGTGCAGGAAGAGGAGGACAGCTGCATAAAATGAAGTAGGCAGACCGCCTACCATATTATTGCTCTTCTTGGCCTTTTTTCTTCTTTTTTTAATCCTAATCCAGCTCCGATCCTTCCCAAGTACTTTGTTCACAGCTTCTTTCCTTAATATGACTGCGCAAACCCTGGTAAGTATGTTGTAGCTGCTGATTTATGCCTCTGTTAGCACAGAACACCAGGTTCCTGTCCTCTTCAGGATTCCAGCAATCAATGCATCTTTAACTTCAAAAGCAAATGTTATTGAATGTCCCACATGAACTAGCAAAGTCTCTCGTTTGAAAGTGTGGGAAACAGCTTTAAACCCACCTAGACACCTACCGATGTTTAATGCCTGCTTCTGTCCTCTGCTAATATTTTAAACCACACTGGGACAACAGACGATCAGATGCATGATTACATCTTATGCACGTATGCATCTATCCCATTGGTTCCACCAATGATGAAGGCTCATTGACTTCAAACAGAAAGCTTTGTGATCTCCTCATTGAAACAAGATCGTAGTGGTGCTAAGTATGTGAATAAGCCTGGAGATTATAAACTAGAGGTGAGTCTTAGGACCCAGAGAGCTTTATACTTTTGGATGGTTCAACGAAGATGGATATTGACTTACTGGTTTTTGTCAGAAAGCAATAACCTTCTACTCTGATCCAGTGGGAGCAATGAACTCCTCCTCTACTCACCACAACAACTGCTGACCACGCATAGTATGTCATGTGAGACAAACAGTAGAAACTGAGAAAGTGAATTCGGATAAGACAGAAAACAGAGACACTGGATTTCACATTCTGGGCCTCATTCCAACCGTGGCGATTGTACCGCCAACAGGCTGGCGGTACAATTTGCCATATTATGACCGCGGCGGTAGCGCCACAGTTGCACTGCCGGGACCGGCGGTTTCCCGCCATCGTTGTCCCGGCGGTTATAATCCGCCAGGGCAGCGCCGCTTGCATCTCCCATCTCCCCATATGAACGCCGTGAGTAAGGAGTCGAGTTCCCGGAAAAGCATGGCCGGGACCCAGACCAGCCATAACGCAAAATAAAATAAGAGCCTTGGCAGCGCCACCATCTTAATGAGCGCTAGTCGTCCAGCTACAGAGAGTGGGACTGACTCCCAGAAGGCCACGCTGGTTTTCAGTGCCCTCATGGCGCCCCCTATATTACCCTCTAGGATGTCCGCCCTAGTGTGATAAATCCTGACTCCCAGCTAAGACATCCATTGGGGTTCCCACGCTACATTCCCTAGCCCTTCAGGCGGACCACAGTCCGCCAATATCGGGAACAAGTATGATTCCTGCCAGTTTACTTGTAGGCCTCTCAAGTGGCCAAAGTGTGCCAGGAGTGCTCGGGCTCCCTTAAGGGCCGGCCCAGTGTCTTGTAAAAATAGGAGGAGGTCATTTGCATATAATGCTATCTTGTGACGCCTGTCATCCTGCATCAATCCCTGATACCACTTGGCAGCCAAAGGTTCCATTGCCAAGGCAAATAATAATGGCGAGAGTGGGCAACCCTGCCTGGTGCCCCTTTCTACTTAGTATTGCTCAGATATTGTGACCTCAGTTCTAAACCGTGCCTTTGGCTCTGTGTATAATAGTTTTGTCCATTTGATAAAGCCCTCTCCTAGGCCCATGCGAGCAAGAACTGCGTACAAGTAATCCCACTCTAAGCTGTTAAATGCTTTTTCGATGTCTTCTGCCAGTATAGTTGCCGTAACTACATGTGGGGCGACAGTATCTATAATGTGGATAGCTCGTCGGATATTCTGGGCAGTATTTCTGGTGGGAATTAAACCCGCTTAGTCAGTGTGGACCAATCGGGTCATGTATGGGAGCAATCTTGTTGCTAGTATTCGTCTTAGGATCTTATAGTCCGAATTCAGCATAGATAGGAGCCTATATGCTCTGCTATCGTCGGGTGGTTTACCAGGTTTTAGTAAAGGAATTATTAGGGCTTCCTCTGTACAATTTGGGAGGTGTTCCGTTTCACATGCCTTATTATATAATTGCGCTAGTTTAGGGGTCGGTTCCTGTGCAAATGTGACGTAAAATTCTATTGGCAGTCCGTCTGTGCCTGGGGTTTTCCCCCTCGCCAGGCCTTTGATGGCATCTTTAATTTCTGAGACCTCTATTTCACTTCCCAGCGCAGCACTCTCCTCCTCACTGAGACCTCTGTGCAGTAGGTGTCCTAGGAATGCCTGTATATCATCCCCCTCCCCGTGTGGAACACTGGTATAGAGTGCAGGATAATATTCGAGAAAGTGACGGTTAATTTCGTTCTGCCTGTATAGTCTATCCCCTAGAGGGGTCTTGATCTCTAATATGGGGATCCCGTGTTTTGCAGGTTTGGCTAACCATGCCAAGAGTGCTCCCGCATTATCCCTCTCCGCATGTGCCGTCACCATGTAGTTTTTATAATCAAATCATCTAAGCCTCTAAGTGTGTGCTGTGACTCTCCCTCTGGCCTCGCTCACTTCTCCTCGCAGCTCAGGGCGTTCTGGGCTTAATTTTTCCTTTGTTCGCAACTCTTTCTCAGCTGCCTCTATCTCTCGTAGCAGTGTCTTCCTAATCCCCATTGATGCAGCGATGCACCGTCCCTTGACCACAACCTTGGATGTTTCCCACAATATCTGGGGGAAGGGGCCGTTGCCTCATTATCTTCAAAATAGTGTTTAATGTATTCCCTTTTTTGAGTCCGGTATGCAGGGTTTTCAAGGGAATCAGGCTTTAAGCGCCAGGTAGGTATGCTTGTGTTCTTTTTTTCCCAGGTTAGAGAAAGTAGGATAGGGTTGTGGTCCGATATTGTTCTTCCCAGGTACTCTACCTCTCTAACCTGAGTCTGTGCTTCAGGCGTGCATAAAAAGGTGTCCAGTCACACATGTAACTCATGTACTGCTGAATAGAAGGAGTATTCCCTGATGCTTGGGTTAAGGTGTCTCCAGGAATCTAGTAGTTGCCATTCTGCCTGCCAGTCCTGGAGTTTTTTAGCTAGAGCGTTCATGGTGATTCCCTCAGCAGGGGTGGGAACTATCTAGTTCAGGGTTGGCCACACAATTAAAGTCCCCCCCCAATCAGTGCCACCTGGAGCAGGTGGGGGGCCAGTGCATGCAAGAGGTGGTCCAGGAACGTGCTTTGATCTGTGTTTGGCACATATATATTTATTAATGCAATATCTTGTCCCCCTTTCGGCCAGTGACCACCACAAATCACCCATTAGGATTTATAAGTGTGCTAGTCTTTGGAACGGTACTCCCCCTCTTATCCAAATTAGGGTGCCCTGCGCATATGCTGAGTAGGTTGTGCAATACGCCCCTCCATCTTCTCTGCAGCACCAAACCTTCTGCTGCTGTCAAGTGAATCTCTTGTAACATTACTATGTTCGCCCCTCTCCTATGCAGATAGGAGTATACCTTATAACGTTTAGCCATACTATGCATTTGCCTTATATTACAGGAGATCACTTTGTAATTTCTTAGATCACCCATGATGAGTCAATAGTACTGTTGTGTCTCTGTACATCAGACTCCCATGTAGTAGACACATATTATCATTGTGTACTTCCTTAGTCAGTGGTCGGGCGAGGTAGCATACGGGCTTCTTAGTAACTATAAACATCAACTTCCCCCAGGACAGATGTCAAAACAGCCCCCCCTCCAAACTTTTACCAACTGAAATCAGTACTTAAGGGGTGGGTGAGAGTACCAGCCGCTTGGAGCCCACGGCACTGTGGCCTCCCCGTCATTGTTCCTGAAGCCTCAGCGACGCATCTCACATCAGGTCCTGGATTCACCGCAGTAGCTTGGCCCCATGTATTCACATCAAATCTTGGCCATGGTGTCAAATTATATCTTCAGATGTTCCCGGTGTCACCACCTGTAGCTCCACACTTAGTGCCGCTGAGCTCTCAGATTCCACATCAGAGTCCGATCCTCGCATTTCTCTTGTTGTCGCCTTTGAGCGTGGGCTACCTTCTCCCCCGCTTAATGAAGCTACGGCTGCTGTGGCACGCTGTCTCTCCTCCTGGGCTTCTTCCGAGGTGGGTGCCGCCACTCTATACGGTGATCCTCGGTGTCGCCGTTGTCTGCTCCTGGGCCTGGGTCTGCGAGGTGCTCTTGCGTCTGTGGGGCCTTCCCACCCATCTAACCACTCCCCCGCCTCTTGCGGTGTACGCAAGAATCTCGCCCCTCGTCCCTCCGCTACCCTCAGTGTAGAGGAGAAAAGCATGGCGTACAGGAGATTTAATAATCGCAATTTCTAAGAAAGTCGCTCCTTGTTTTTGTACCTTACGAGAGAAGTCAGGGAAAATTTGGACTGTTTTGTTCTCCACTCTCAGTTCCCCTCCTTTTCGAGCTTGAGCCAGGATGTGGTCCCGGTCCTTGTAGTATAGCAGCCGGGCCACCCCCGGTCGCAGTGTGGCCCTGGGGGGAAGATCGCACCGGCACCCTAGGTGCCCTCTCGAAGGCAAAGATTCGCGAAAGGCCCTCAGGTACCACCTCAGCTCTAATCCAGTTCTCGAGACACTCTGTTTAGTCTTTGAGCTCAACTTTCTCGGGTAGCCCTACGATACGAATGTTATTCCTTCTTGATCTATTCTCGGCGTCCTCAGCGGGGCCATTAACGTCTCTACTTGTTTCTCAAGGGTAGTCACCCGATCTCCTGTCGCTGTCACTTCTGGTTTGAGCTCATCTATACTTCGTTCTGCTGTCGCAACTCTTTCTGCCAGGTGTCTTTGGTCCTCTCTCAAGAGGCCTAGATCCGTAGCAAGTGTGTCAATTTTAGATTCCATAATTTCCATAGAGGACGTGATGGCCTGCAATATATCTCCCAGTGAGGGCCCCTCCACTTGGAAATCAGAGGTGTTGTCTGCACCATGTTAGTAGGGGAGGAGGTGGGACAGTCTTGTTGCGTGCCAGGGACTCCTGATGTGACCTTTTTCTTGCTGGTTTTGCCCATTGTGTAGGGATTCCCCAGCATTCCGCCACAGTCTGACTCTTCATGTGGCAGGGTCCATTAGTCAGGTTTCATTCCCCTCTTTCCAGGCTCCACCACGCTGTGCCTGCGATCCAGGATGGGCCGACACCCAGCGTGCCATCCCAGACACTCTCAGCTCAATCAGGTACAGGGGAAGGAGGTCACCAATGACCTCGCCGCAGCCCGCTGTCTGTCTCTCGCAGCCAGGCCGCTCACAGTTTCTTGTACTGTGGGGGGGGGTCGCCTCTCACCTCGTTCCCTCCACTGGTTTCGGGCAGTCAAGGTTTTCTTTGAAGGTCTGGCCAATTCAGTCCTCAGGCCTTCTTCGCGTCCCTTCAGTCGAGGGCGCCCATCCCTGCCAAAGGGTGACGGGGCCACCAGTGGTCCTTCCTTGGGTCTGACGCGACCACAGGACTCTGGGTTGACAGCTCTGTAACCGTCCACGGTCCCCACGTGCCAATTGGCCTCAACGGCTCCAGGAGGCCGCCCTTGCTCCTTGCATGGCCAGGCCCGTCCGCCATTTTGAAGTCAGACAGCCAGGCGATCGCCACCGCGTCAATCCGTCTCCAGGCCCCGCCACTGCCCCAATCCTTTGTTTCTCTGTGTGCCCCCTCCCTGAACCTTGGGGGGACGAGTTGTCACGCAAGGTGTGAGGCTATCGGGCCAGGATAAAAGCAGACAGGGGATCCCGGGCCGGAGCTCCTTTCCTCGGCTGCTCATTCCATGGGCTCCAGGCCACACCCCCCATGTTCAGAAACAGTAAAGTTTGTTTTCCCAATTGATTTGCTGTCCAGAATACCTCTCTGAACTAAAATGTCTTTCAGAAAACAGGCCAAGACAAAGATTGTTCCTTCAGAAAAAATCACAAAACCTATTTAGGAAAACCGCTGTGACTCGGGAAGCTAGTTATACTCGATCATCCACAATGACAGCCTCCATTTTTAACATCATGGAAGTTCAGAGCTTCCTGGGAATTGCAGTTTCACAGTCAGATGTTATCACATAGTAATTTTCTTCACCTTCAAAGCCTCCTAACAAGCTGCACTAACACTCTGTTCACACTCCTAGCCTTTAAGCCCATTAAATAAACTAGGCACAAATATTTTTATAGCACAACGGTCCTATGCTTCTCAAATCACTATCAATGAGCCCTGTCTTCAGATCTGTCTCTTGACACTTAGATCCTCACTACTAAGGTTTCAGATTTAATCCAGAGAGAACTCTGTCCCCATTATGATATCTTCCTAAAAAGCCCATAGAAGGTTATCCTACCCATTTTAAGAGAATTCACACATAATGGTTGTTGATATTTGAGCGTATTCTCATATGAGAGTGTGCTATATTTTGGGAAATATGTGGTATCACTTAGCCCAGGGTTGGCTTTCCTTTTTTACATGTCATTTAGTCAAGGTAGCACATTAATTTGAGGAGCCCATCATTGCAAACCAAGACCTAACATTTCATGTCTTCTAATGCAGTTTTGTTACTTTCTTGGTTCTAAAGGGTTGAGTTCTATCTCCCATACAGATCGTTCCAGAGAGTGGTGGATAACACAAATAGAATTGCCCTGAGATTCTGGTTTAGTCTATTGCACAAGCTTCTCATCCATTAACACGTAGCCTTTAGACACCCTCAATATTCAGCTGGTAACACTAGTAAGTGTTTAGTTGGGACCTTTGTCCTGGAGAAAGACCCAAAGCCAGTTTGGGCTTTGTTTTGGTACTGAAACATATGACTCACAAAGGAGGGTTGAATTATTCGTCTTCTGTCCTTTTACCCTTAAAAAATGGCAACCGAAATAAAGATATAGGGTCTGCCAAAAAAAAAGGTTTAGTTTTGTTTTTAGTTTCCCTGTTTTCTAGTTTTCGACTACTTGATGGAAGAGACCCATTGACATAGTGCCTCCATTACACCATCTAATAGGTCACAATTACATACTTGTAAAACAGCCGTTACTGTTTGGGTGCCCCCACTAGTGTCTCCGTAGCATGACATGAGTAAGGAGAGACCCTGTGATGAAGCATGCCACCTCTGTGTGAGGGTTAAGCATCCTTTTAGTGAGTAGCCCAATCATTATGCTACTGTCTGGTACACAGTGGGACTTAGAACCTTGCATTTTAATAAAAAACAGCCACACACTATATGTTAGGGTTTTCTTCTCCACCCCAGATATCTAGCTGTTTGTGGTCTTAGTTTAGGGAGGGGGGTATGCAGGCTATTTGTTTTCTTTCTCCTTATTGAACTTTGACATTCTTTTACTTCCACATTTCTTGCTGTATGTTAGGCACTCCAAGGTGCATTAATAACAAAATTGTTTGCCATTACATCGGTGATAGACAACAGTCGTGCAACATGTAGTGCTATATAAGAAGAAGTAACAGTAATAATAATAATTCTAATAATAAAAATAATCATACTCAATATGTGTGCAAGTAAAAGAACAAGAAAGGCCAAAGTGAAGAAAGAAGGAAGAACATCAGAAGAAGAAGGACTGCCCTGCTGGACCCCTGACCTGCACCTGGACACTGCATTCTGAAGGACTGCACCAGCTGGACACTTGGGCTTCACCACAAGAAGAACTTTGTCTGGCTTCAACTGGTTCAAGGAGGGACTACCTTTTTACTACTGGTGAAAAATTGCTAACCAGAGTCCCCTGCCTCAGATCCTGAAGAAATGGACTAGCTGACCACTGTCCAGTGGCCGTTTTGGAGTTTGAGCCAGGTGCATTCTGGGAGTTGTAGTCCACACCCTCAAGGAGCAACTCAGAGCTTCTGAAACCTTCGGGTGAGCTGTGGACTCCAAAAGAACCTTAAAAGACCAGAAGTTTGGAGAAGATTTGGAGAACTTTTTGTAAAAAGCTCCAAAGAGGGACCGACACGCCGGGCAAACTCTAGCCGGCTTGCCTCAACCGTGACCCGGCCTGACTTGCAGGCTCATCCCGCTGAAGAAAATCTCTGAAAAAGTGACGAATTCTGACCGTAGAAAGTTGACCGGGACCTCCTGAGCAGTGTATCCGAAGAGCGCTCCAGGGACGTCGGATCAAGATTCAGGTTCAGCCTGGTCAAAGGATTTTCATCTCGAAAAATCGTCTAACTCCGAGCATAGAAATCTTCATCGAGGGCTCCCTGGCCATGTATCCGAGGAAAGCGTCCAGGGAGGTTGGATCAGACTGGCGACTTTGTCCCGCTGAAGAAAATCATCAAGAAAATGACTAAGTCCAAAGGTAAACTTTTGACCCAGGCCTCCCACTTGCTGTAGCCGAGCAGGCCTCCATCGCGGTCCACCTTAAACTTTGACTGTGCCCCGGTAGAGGTGTGACCAGATGACCAGATTGGCACTTTTGGTTTCTAGGTGCTAAAAAACACTAAGGCTCTCATTACAACCTTGGCGGTAAATCCCGCTTAACGCTGTGCAGAAGACCGCCAACACACCACTGCGGCTACGGAATTCCACTTCAGGTATTACGACCCACCTGAATCTGCTCGGAATCTGCCAAAATACAGACACCCACACAAGTCAGCCACACCAAAGGTCAGTGATAAACTGGCGATAACAAAACCGACACCATCACGCCAACAAGAATATGCCCACACTATCACGACCCACGAATCAACACAGCGGACTTTCAACCACGGTAAACCATTGGCGGTACACACCGCCGCGCTCAAGATACACAAACACTTACAAAACACAACAACATTGGACAATTCGAAATACACACACCTGATACACATACACACACCACACCCAGACACCCACAACACTATAAAACACCCACCCACATTACTCACAAACCCTTACAAGCAGAAATGTAAAGCAGGCCAGAGAGATACACTACCTTAAACAACAGCAGCATGCACAGAAACACAACACCATCACTTACACATCATCCACGCACCTCAAACAACACACACCAACACATCCCCTCGGACATCACAACAGACACCACCTCACACATCACCCACACCACATCATGGCACCTCAACGACACCCCAGGTTCTCTGAGGAGGAGCTCAGGGTCATGGTGGAGGAAATTGTCTGGGTAGAGCCACAGCTATTCGGATCACAGGTGCAGCAGACCTCCATTTCAAGGAAGATGGAGCTATGGCGGAGAATTGTTGATAGGGTCATCGCAGTGGGACAGCATCCAAGAACACGGGATGACATCAAGAAGAGGTGGAACGACCTACGGGGGAAGGTGCGTTCCATGGTCTCCAGACACCAGATTGCAGTACAGAGGACTGGCGGTGGACCCCAACCTCCTCCTCCACAACTAACAACATGGGAAGAGCAAGTCTTGGCAATTCTGCATCCTGAGGGCCTCGCAGGAGTAGCAGGAGGACTGGACTCTGGTAAGGCAAATCTTTACTACTTTATCCCCCAAACTACCTGCTTGCCATCACATACCCCACCCTTACCCTCACACCCATCACCCCAACAACCCACAGATCCCCCACCAACACAACCCACACATACCAAAAACAAGCCCAGCATGTAACACCAATGCATGGACACCCATCACCAAAGCATGTCCAGTATAGATACCCACACAGACCCCAAACCAACTGTCACACAAGGACCAAGCCAAGAATGCAAGCACTGGAGTAGAGGGTCACTCACCCATTGCACACGATGGCACACACAGAGGCAATAAATATGCTTTTACACCCCTATAACAAGGGGCCTCTGACACTAGCCTGGATGATGAACAGCCCTCCACCTCCGCGGGCGCTAGTGGACAAGAGGTACCGCCACAGGAACACAACACCAGCACCCCACCCCCTACAGATGGAGAACCACCCCGCAAACGGTCCCTGAGACCCAGGAACAAGACATAGAACATTGCCAAGACCCCCGCCAGGAAATGAGACCCCCCTGAATGTCACCCTTCTGTCCCACTTTGTCACCCTGTCCATCCATCAACTGCCCTTGCTCAACTTCCTGTGCCCCTTTGGACAATGCACCTGTGAAACAAATAGACTGGACTCGGCCATGGACATTCCTCCACCATCATGCCCATTTTACAACCCCCTCCACTTATTTGCACATAAATAAACACACTTCAATCACAAAACAATCTGGAGTCAATCTGTGCTTTCACAAATGTGTAATTGCAATAACCATGGAATGTAGCAATGTCAATTTACTTGTGCACATACCAATGTAACACAGCTGTAGGCCAGGAGGAAACATAGCAGAGGGCACAAAGTGGGAGCCACATCTGTGAAATGGAAAGGCAAAGAGACAAGTCAGGGTCCATACACTGAGTGAAAATGACAGACTTATGCTAGCTCCAACAATAGTATGAGATGTGGGAGGCAGTGACATCTTCTTACCTGTGTCTTACTGGAAGTATTGCATGATTATGTTGTTTCGGTTGTCGAGATCCTCTTCTTCATCCTCCTCTTCTTCACTGACCACAGGCTGTACAGCTGCCACAAGACCACCATCTGGCCTATCCTCCTGCAGAAAAGGCACCTGCCGTCGCAAAGCCAGGTTGTGCAACATACAGCAGACCACAATGATCTAGCACACTTTCTTGGGTGAGTAGTATAGGGAACCACCTGTCATATGGAGGCCCCGGAATCTGGCCTTCAGGAGGCCGAAGGTGCATTCGATCACCCTGCTAGTTCGCCCATGTGCCTCATTGTAGCGTTCCTCTGCCCTTGTCCTGGGATTCCTCACTGGGGTCAGTAGCCATGACAGGTTGGGGTAACCAGAGTCACCTGCAAATATCGAGGGACAACTGTTAGACACACACTAGCCCGTAGGGACAACCCCAGACACCTATTCACACTATATTGGGTCCTTGGCCTCACCTATTAGCCACACACAGTGCCTCTGGAGTTGACCCATCACATAAGGGATGCTGCTATTCGCCAAAATGTAAGCGTCATGCACTGAGCAAGGAAACTTGGCATTCACATGGGAGATGTACTGGTTTGCCAAACACACCATCTGCACATTCATCGAATGGTAGCTCTTCCGGTTTCTGTACACCTGTTCACTCCTGCGTGGGGGGTACTAATGCCACATGTGTCCCATCAATGGCACCAATGATGTTGGGGATGTGTCCCAGGGCATAGAAGTCACCTTTCACTGTGGGCCAATACTCCACCTGAGGGAACACGATGTAGCTGCACATATGTTTCAGCAGGGCAGACAACACTCTGGACAACACGTTAGAGAACATTGGCTGGAACATCCCTGATGCAATGGCCACTGTTGTTTGAAAGGAACCACTTGCCAGGAAATGGAGTACTGACAGGACCTGCACTAGAGGGGGATTCCTGTCGGATGGCGATAGCTGACATCCGGTCTGGCTCAAAATGGGCACACAGTTCCTGGATTGTTGCACGATCAAGTCTGTATGTGACTATGATGTGTCTCTCTTCCATTGTCGACAGGTCCACCAGGGGTCTGTGCACCAGAGGATGCCGCCATCTCATCACCTGCCCGAGCAGACGTGCCCTATGGAGGAGAACAGCGAGCAGAGAGTCAGCCAACACTGAGGTATCACAAAATGTAATTTGCTGAAAATGTATTAATCCGCAATGTGCCTGTAACTGTGTGTATTCCAGGCCTAGATAGATGTGTCGCAGTTATTAATAATGCCATGTGGCCCCCTGAAATGGCAGCTGCCTGACCTGTAAGATGGGAGAAGGGGATATGAGATAACTGCAAAGGCGTTGTACACCGTCGCGGTGGGCGGTCGAAGACAGCGCCGCAATTCAGCATTGGTTAACATTGGGCCCTATGGGTCTGAGGAGCCAATGACGATGTATGCCAGCAGTGACGGTACGCACCGCCTCTGACGTGACCGCCATTTTCTGTCTGTTCACTCACTTGATACCTGACCTTCAACAGGAGAGGACCTACACTGCAAGTGCTGCTGTGACCTGTGTCTGGAAGCGACAATGGCCACAGTGTCTGGTGAAGGGGCCCCTGCCTTCATTTTAGAGGAGTTGGAGAAACTAGTGGATGGGTTCCTCCCCCAGTACACGCAACTGTACGGTCCTCCAGACAAACAGGTGAGTACACTGTGAGCATGCTGAATGAGCAATGCATGCTTTGAGTGGTGTGGCTGGAAGTAACATGGGGGGGGAGGCTGAGGCCTACATGTACGGATGCTGAGTGTATCTGTGTCATGGCATGGGTGGGAACTGGTGGGCAATAAGTATGACGGTTCGGCCGGGTGAGTAACATCCTTTCCCCCTGTCCCATTCGTCTAGGTCAGCGCCCACCAGAAGAAGGCTATTTGGCGTGCCATCGCCAAGGACGTCTGGACCCTGGGATCTACCACAGATGGAGCACCCACTGCTGTAAAAGATCGGAGGACCTATGCCGCTGGAGCAAGAAGACGGCGGAGGCCCAGCTGGGGATGGCCTCCCAACGTGGAATGGGTGCCCGTCGAACCATGACCCCCCTGATGTTCTGGATCCTGGCGGTGGCCTATCCGGAGTTGGATGGGCACTTGAGGGCATCACAGCAGCCTCAAGGGGGTGAGTACACTCTCCTTCAGCTGACTGCACGCATTACGAGGTGTCTGGGTGGGGGAGGTGGGCAGAGGGTTCCCCTAGGCCAGGGCGATCTTGGTAGGCAAGGTCCCTTGTGAGGCAGGCTATGTGGCACCCCAACCCCAGTAGTGGTAAGAGCCATCTACACCTAGTCAGGCTCCTGTGACTTCCAGGTGTGCAGCAATTGGGCTTAGGCCTCGTACCCCATGGCCATGTGAAAAATCAAGGAACTATAAGTGCATGGTGTAGTGCAGAGGGCTGCTCACTGTCTTGTGTGTCCGCCAACAGTAGTGGTGTTCCATGCACTGAACATGTCTTTCTTCTGTCTTTCCCCCCTCCCTTTTTGTGGTCTCCCTGTTCTTGTGTGCAATAGCATCATCAGGCAGAGAAGCATTGGCACCGGAGCAGGAGGGAGCTGCATCCCACTTGGCCCTGGAGGGTGAAGCTACGGAGTCTGAAGCCACCAGTGGGACGGAGGGCGAGGGGAGCTCCACAACGGGGACAGGAGCAGAGACCAGCGACAGCGACTCCTCCTCTGAAAGGAGCTCTCTTGCGGTGGCGGGCCCCTCTGTACCCACCGCATCAACAGATACAGCCGCCACCCCCTCTACCAGCACCACCCTCCTAGCAGCCCCTCAGCGTGTGTCCCCTGCCCGCTCACCCAGGAGGGTGGGCATCTCCTTCGCCCCAGGCACCTCAGGCCCTTCCCCAGTCAGACCTGCTGCCCTCAGTGAGGAGGCTATTGACCTCCTGAGATCCCTCACTGTTGGGCAGTCTACCATTTTGAATGCCATCCAGGGTGTTGAGAAGCATTTGCAACAAACAAATGCATACCTGGAGGGCATTCATTCTGGCCAGGCAGCCCAACAGAGAGCATTTCAGGCTCTGACCTCAGCACTGATGGCAGCCATTGTCCCTGTGCCCAGCCTCCCACCTCCAACCTCCTTCAGTCAGACCCAATTCCCAGTACCTCTGCCTACCCCAAGCACACCATCAGACCAGCATGCACACACAGCAACACACAAGAGTGGCTCAGGCAAATATAAGCACCACACATCCCACAGGCACTCACACAAGCACCATACCCATGCACACATACCAAAATCCACTACTCCACTGTGTCCCCCTCCTCCACGTCTCCCTCCCAGTCTCATCTCCACTCACACCTGCATGCCCTACATCTTCAGCCACTACCTCCATCACCAGCTCGCCCAACACCACAAACCCCTCACGTGCAATCACCACCCCCACTACAATTCACACATCCCCAGTGTCCTCTACCAGTGTGTCTGTGAGCCCTCCTCCCAAAGTACATAAACGCAGGCACACACACCCCCAACAGCCATCCACCTCACAACAGCCTCTCTCCAGCCCATGCACCTTCACCCAAATTCAGCAGACGTACACCTCCTACAACCACTACCTCTTCCTCCACTCCCAAACCCACTCCATCTACCCATCCTGTTGTAATTTAGTAGCGATTAGATTAAGCCTTAGCAGAAGACATCTTGCATTTAGCAACTATTATGAACTATTATGAACATTTTGCGGAATCCATTAAGTATTCATGGCAGCCATTATCTCTACCACATGCTGCCATGTGCTCGCCATGTGCTCTGTCCTATCTTCCTGTTAACTACTCTTGAAAGTCTGTCTAGTGACAAGTTATATTTAGCATCTCCCACTTTGCACATGCCCAGTAAGGTCTGCAGCTGTTAGTAATTAGTAACCGACAGTAATGTGTCTACTAGTCCTTGAAAACTGTTAGCCACTCCTACCTGTCGACTGTGCATTTCCATATTACCTTATATGTATACAAGTCTTGCTTCTATAACTGTACCACCTTCTTTTAGCCCCTGCGTGGGTATAAAAGGACCAGCTCTCTTAGTTCAGTGTGCTACTTCAAACATTACCGAAGGGTGCTGTTTGAACTGTAGTATCACCTCATGAGGTTTAATAAACTTTGTCTTTTATTTCAGTTTCTGTGCCAACTTCTTCCTATATGGTCTGAGGACTTTGTGCAGAGAAGGGCAAACCCCTTGCACCAGTCGGCCTTGCTGAGGCTTACTTCAACAATCCCAGTGTGTCTAAAAAACTTTTCCTGGCTAACATTGACCTCTTCTCTATACCTCTCCCCACCTGTCTTTCACCTAGGGCCAGGCTTTCCAGGTCCCAGCCCAGCACCTCAGGCACCACATCCCCAGGCACAGTGGTGCCAGCAACTGCTGGGTCATGGAGTGCGCCACCCATCAGGGCTGCCAGTGTGCCACGTAGCGAGGGCAAGGACATTCCGCCACCTGCCAAGGTGAAAAAGGTGCCCACATCCCGGGCGGAGAAGCCGAAACCTCCAGTCACCAAGGCCTATGTAAAAACAAAAGGGGATAGTGGCAAGACAACTGCGCCACCATCAAAGGTGGGGAAGGGCCAAAAACAGAGGGGCAGGTCAGGAGAGGGCATGGTGGCACCGACTAAGGGGCCAGTGTCACACCTTCTCTCAACGTCCACGCCAACCTTTATGGCGGTGAACACCGCGAGCTGCAACACCGCGAGCTGCAACACCAACTGCTCCGCCACCTGCACCGCCACCGGCATCACCACCCGTACCACCACCTGCACCGCCTCCAGCACGTCTACAGCCGCTGCGACAGTCCCCAGCCTCTTCCCCAGTGGGCAGCCGTCCGAGGCTGCAGGAGACATCGTGCTTTCTCCCTCAGCAGGTGCTGACCGGTGCACTGCCTCCAGCCCCGCTGTCACAGACCCCGCAGCCAGCACCGCCACCACAAACACCGCCGCATGCACCACCGCTACAAACACAGCCGCAAGCACCGCCAGCGGCCCCGCAACGCCCTCGGACAGTGGCACCACCGCTGACAAGCCTACCATCCCCAGTGGTCAGTCGTCCGAGTCTGGAGGAGAGTTCGAGGACCCTGGGCAGCTTCCATGACTCATTACTGTCATCACTGTTGGCACCTGCAGGAGGAAGGCAAAGCCGCAGCAGTGTGGGGTATGTCCGTGCCTCCATGGCGTATCATGCTACCTGTACCTCGCCAAAGTTGTGACACGCACACCCAGGTGAGGGAATTGTACCGGCCACACTGCACGTGGAGCACTCTGGGAACCATGCCCCCTCCAGAGCCAGTAGAGAGATACATCCACTACCTCAGTCCTTGGCAGGATGAAGCACTCTGGGCACAAATGTCAGGGAGAGCAGATCCTCGGGGTCTGCGCATGTTCCCAACATGTCCACCACTAGACAGCTCCAAAACTCTGATAGAAAAAATCACAGAGCCTGAGAGAGTCCAAGCGGGGGAAAAGAGGATTAGGATGGGAACAGCTGAGAAGGAGACCCTTAGGAAGCAAAAGGTTGAACCACACAATATCAGGATTATATCACACTGATTTTCACTAGACTATGATTCTAAGAATTGTCATACTGTAACCATGGATAACTTAAGAAAGGACTATAACTAGGCCTCAAGGCGTCTGGGTACCTGGGAAGGAATCAAGAATGATTAATACAACTTCTCATATGAAACTTTTCATGAAATGTTACATATTGTCTAGGAATATAAGAACCTTCTAGAATTATGTTTTCAGAACAAACATTGTCTTTTTACATGAGGACAAAAAATTATCTGAACCTTCCCTGGAAAACCATAGGAATTGTACTAAGGACTTAATATGCATATATAATGTGACATCTTGAATTTTTACACCTTTGCAGAAAATTCAAAAGCCCTGGATAGTTGTGTGCACTTCAGGAAACACTACACATCAAAGTTTTAATTGTCATGAGATGATCGCATACACTGTAAGCGATCTGAACACCTAGGTTTAAATGCGGGAAATGAATCGCACACACTTCCAATTCCAACAAGTATATGCCAATGCCATGAAATAATCACGCACTCTGTAAGCGATCTGAACCTCAAGATTTAAATGCGGGAATGAATTGCGCGTCTTGCCGATTCCAACAAGAATTTGCAAATGCCATGAAATGATCACACACTCCATAAGCGATCGGAACATCAAGGTTTAAATGCGGGAATGAATCGCGCACACTGCCGATTCCAACAGGTATATGCAAATGCAATGAAATGTTCACACACTGCAAATGATCTGAAACATCCTGATTTAAATGCAGGAATGAATCCCTCGTCTTGTCATTTTGAATGCCACCATGCAAATGCCAAGAAATGGTAGCGCACTATGAGTATCAAGAGTTAAATGCAAGGAATGAATCGCGCATCTTGCCGATTCGAATGCCACCATGCAAATGCCAAGAAATTGTAGCGCACAATGAGTATCAAGAGTTAAATGCAAGGAATGAATCATGCGTCTTGCCGATTTGAATGTCACCATGCAAATGCCAAGAAATGGTAGCGCACAATGAGTATCAAGAGTTAAATGCAAGGAATGAATCGTGTGTCTTGCCGATTCGAATGCCACCATGCAAATGCCAAGAAATAGTAGCGCACAATGAGTATCAAGAGTTAAATGCAAGGAATGAATCGCGCGTCTTGCCGATTCGAATGTCAATATGCAAATGTCTAGAAATGGCCGCACACACTGTTGCCGACCGGAATCTCAAAAGTCAAATGCCAGGAATGAACTGCACGTCTTGCCGATTCGAATATCAACATGTAAATGCCAGAAACCACGAGCACATTCACACGCACAAGGAAAAATCTTTCAACATGAAAACTAGGCCCAAAAACTCTAATGCCTTCGAAAACGGGATCGGGGGCCTAGCCCGACCTCCATCTTACCACCCTGATCAAGGATCCCCAATACAATGAAGGGCTAAGGTCTGGAAGGTTAAGGTAGGCCTCCGGACCAGGAGCTCAGGAAGTTGCTGCTGCTCTGCACCAGGACCTCTGAATAGTGAGCACGTGGAGCTGGGCTGGCTCCCTTATATAGAGTCTGGCCAATCCCACAAACCACACCCATTCATGCTGCAGAGAAAGCTTCTAGAAGGCCCTGGAAAGGGACCGCACCCTGATACACTCTGAAAGCCTGCAGCAATACATTGCAAATGAACAGTATTTACAAGCACCTTGAATATAAGTCTTCAGGATTAAACTCTGCAATGCAAAAGGTTAAACAACAGCATATCAACATAATGCATGAATTACGTTTTCTCATAAGGGCTGGGTTTTTGCATTCCAGTCGCCCGTAGAGCACTCACTGCCCTGATGTTGACAGTACTCCCCTCTCCCAGACGCGCTCTAGGGCCTGGCTTGCCTGGCTTGAGACAATGAAAATGCCTCACAATTAGTGGAGCATGAATATCGGATGTGGAAACCCATGAGTTACTTTCAGGGCCATAACCTTTCCACGAGATTAAGTACCATAGGGCACGCCCTCTAAGTTTGGAATCCAACACCTTCTTGACTTTGTACTCCACTTCCCCCTGTACTAGAACTGGATCTGGATGAGGGCGGACCTTCTGGACTGCCTTTTTCAGGAGGGAAGTGTGGAACACTGGATGAATACATAATGACCTTGGTAACTGCAGTTTATAGGTCACAGGATTGATTTGCTGAAGGACAGTGTAAGGACCTATGAATTTGGGATTAAACATGTGCTTTTTCTTGAAGTCCATATGTTTTGTAGAAAGCCACACTTTATCACCTGGTTGGTACTGAGGTCCCTCACAATGTTTCTTGTCGTAATGCTTTTTGCATTTTTGTTTGGCTTTTTCTAAATGCTCTTGAATCAGTTTCTGGGTTTGGGGAAGGTGTTGAATTGTTTCCCACACAGCTGGTGTAAAATAACTTTCTTGAGGGATCGTGATGGGCAGGGTGTCAGGATGGTATCCAAACAAGCCAAAAAAGGGTGTAACACCAGTGGAGGTGTGAAATGAGTTATTGTAGGCTAACTCAGCTGACCAGAGCATTGATGTCCAAGAATGAAGTGCTTTCTCAGCGTAAGCACGCAGGTATTGCTTCAATGTCTGATTTAGCCTCTCAGTTTGACCATCTGTTTGAGGATGATGGCTAGTAAATAGTGTGGACGTGACTTGAAGCGTTTAGCACCATGTTTTCCAGAAATTGGAGGCACATTGTGACCCTCGATCGGAGAGAATCATTTTCGGCAGCCCGTGATAGCGGACCACTCTAATCAGTAAGATGGTTGCCAGTTCACTGGAGGTGGGCAATTTCTTACAGGCAATGAAATGTCCATATTTTGTGAGACTATCTACCACCACAAGGATTACTGAATGTTGTTGAACCACTGGTAGTCCTGTAATGAAGTCTAAAGAGATGTGTTCCCAAGGTCGACATGGAGTTGGGAGCGGAGGCAACAACCCTTTCGGTTTTAAATGACTTGTCTTGATGCGAGCACAGACTTCGCAGTTATTTACCATTGTTTTGAGGTCTTTTGTCAGACTAGCCCACCAAAAGTAGCGTTGCATTAATTCAAGAGTTTTAGGAGTACCTGGATGACCTGCCGTAGGTATAACATGCAACCAATGAAATACTAACTTGCGAAGCTTGGTAGTGGGCATGAACAAACAAGCATCAGGGAAAGGTAGTGCTTGCTTGATTGATCTTTTGGGATCTGCTTGAGCCCATGTCTGCCATTTCTCAATGGTGAAGGAATTACGGATGTCTTCAAAGAAATCTTCAGTTTTTATGATGCATAGGACTTTGTCTGGAGCAATGATAGCTCTGGAAGGTTGGACTGTAGGCAACGTGGTAGACTCTTGGCGGGACAAGGCATCTGCTTTGCGATTGTCTTAACCAGGACAGAAAGTTAGCACAAAATCAAATTTGTCAAAAAACAACATCCAGCGTAATTGCTGAGGAGTCAAAAGTCTGGCTGAACTCATGAACTGGAGATTGCGATGATCAGTATATACTGTAACAGTGTACTTTGCACCCAACAAATGATGTCTCCATTCTTTAAAGGTGTCACTGATTGCCAGAAGCTCTTTTTCAGCAATGACATAGTTCTGTTTGGCTTCGTTCAGCTTTCGAGACATGTAAGCTACAGGATGAAGTTGGCCAGTGTCTTTGCTTCGTTGTGACAAGACTACACCAATTGCCACATCTGAGGCATCGGCTTCCACTATGAATGGACGATCCACATCAGGGTGAGTCAAGACTGGGGCAGTGGAAAAAGCTTCTTTCAAAGTTGAAAAGGCTTGGTCAGCTTCTGGAGACCATACAAATGTTTCTTTCTTTCTCAATAACTTGGAGATTGGGGCCACTGTTTGAGAGAAATGGTTTATAAACCTGTGATAAAAGTTTGCAAACCCCAGGAAACATTGTACATCTCGAACAGTCTTTGGAGTGGGCCAATCAGATACAGCTTGTACTTTCTTTTCTGCCATGACCACACCTTGAGGGGTAAGGATAACCCCTAAAAACTCAACTGTGGTAACATGAAACTCACGCTTGGTTAGTTTGCAATATAAATGGTGTTTTCGGAGGGCTGTGAGAATTTTCTTGACATTTTGCACATTTTCGGTTTCATTGTCAGAGCAGATCAAAATGTCATCTCTATAGACTATTGCAAATATGTTGAGATATTCTCTAAGAACGTCATTCAGGAAAAATTGAAATGCTGCTGGAGCATTGCACAGGCCAAAAGGCATGACGGTGTATTCAACGCAGTTTTCCATTCATCGCCTTCTCTCATTCTGACTAAATGGTAAGCACCTTGTAGATCGAGCTTAGTGTAGATTTTTGTTTTTTTTACTTGTTTCAGCAAGACAGGAATCAGGGGCAAGGGGTATTTGTTCTTGATTGTGACCTTATTCAAACCCCTATAGTCAATACAGATTTGAAGGTCCCCTTCACCTTAGGGACAAAAAACAAAGGAGAGGCTGCAGGATACTTGGAAGGGCGGATGAAACCATTCTCTAAGAATTGATCTAGATACTTTCGTAAATGTTGATTTTCATGTTCTGACAAGGCATATACACGACAGCTGGGGAGTATTGCACCTGGTATTAGATCAGTTTGGCAGTCATAACGTCTATGAGGAGGCAAGGTTTCTGCTTCTTTTTTCATCAAATACATCTTCATAGGATGAATATTGTCTGGGCAACTTTACTTCTTTCTCCGTTGCAGTGGCTATGTAAGAGTTGCAATTTTTGGTTACTTGATACATCTGGAAGCATTTATTTTTACGTAGGGCTGAAGAGAACACGACTTTCCGTTCTGCCCAATTAATCTCAGGATTGTGATGAGTTAACCAGGGTAAGCCAAGGATAATTCCATTCTGAGGAGCATGGATCATGTCAAAGATGAGTTTCTCTTTATGTTTGTTTTTTTGGTTCTCCCCCTAACAGATCACAGACAAGGGGACAGTCTGAAGAGTTACTGGGCCTCCAGTCAAGAGTTTTCCATCTACTGCTTGTATTATTTCTGGAGTCTTCTTCTTGATACATGGGATCCCCCATGCGTGAACCAATTGGGCTTCAACAAAGTTCCCGGTAGCCCCAGAATCTACGAGGGCCTTCTTGAAATAGTTATTTTTCTTTACTTGAACTTTTATGCCCAGCTTGAGATGTCTAGACTGTGAAGTGTCCACGGTGACACCCAAGAGCAACCCTTCTTTACATCTTGGGTGATTTAGTTTTCCGGCTCGACTTGTGCATTGGCTGCAAGTTTCTGGACAGGACCTCGTTTGCTCTTTGGTTTGATTGGACACTCTTTGGTGAAATTACGCTTGCGCCCGCAATAAAGACATTGTCCATTCTCCTGATTGTTCTGATTTCCATAGGTTCTGGAGTTCTTTCTTTCCTGGTTCTTGATTCTCTATTATCGTGAACACGCCAGGAATATTTCTCAGTCTTTTTGCGTGTTCCCCTTCGTTCTGCTAAACGATGATCCAGTCTCAAAACAAGGTTTATTAGATCTTGACAATCTGTAGGCTGCGGGTCTATTTGAGCAAGGATGTCTTTTAACTCATCCTTGAGTCCTCTGTAAAACAAGGCTGCTTGCTTTTCTTCAGGCCAGGATGTCTCGGGCTACCAGCCGATTAAAGTTAGCTAAGTAAGACACTAGATCCTAGTTACCTTGTCGCAAGTCTAATAGTTCACGATCTGCCGACAATGTCACAGTTCTACGATCAAATACTCGTTCAAACTCACAAACAAAATGTCTCCAATTGTAAAGCAGGGGACTGTCTTTACGCACAAGAGGAATTGCCCAGGTGGCTGTGTCTCCAGTCAGGTATGATAACAAGAATGCCACCCTGGATTGGGCATCAGGGAAAGTGTGTGGTCGGCAGGTAAAATGTAATTCCACTTGAACCAAGAAAGATTGCACTTTCAGGGGATCGCCTCAGAAACGCTCTGGAGGAGCTAGGGGAATGGCCGAAGGAACTTTGAGGGAAATGTTCATAGGAGGATTACCTCTAGAAGCTTGAGAAGAAGGACCAGGCCAAGACACACCCAAAGGACTTTATTCCTTCTTTTCTACCCTTTCCTGCAACTGACTCACTCTCTCAGCTAGGCTGGCTGCTATATCCTCTGATGACACTACCTCTGCTTGGAGCTGCGTGATAACCTTGACTAATTCGTCCATTGTGGCCATGCTAAGAACACACGCAAACCAGAAGGATAATTAATTAGTGGGCTCACTATTCTGTCAGGGAGACCAGATCCTCGGGGTCTGCGCACGTTCTCAACATGTCCACCACTAGACAGCTCCAAAACTCTGATAGAAAAAATCACAGAGCCTGAGAGAGTCCAAGCGGGGGAAAAGGGGATTAGGATGGGAACAGCTGGGAAGGAGACCTGTAGGAAGCAAAAGGTTAAACCACACAATATCAGGATTATATCACATTGATTTTCACTAGACTCTGATTCTAAGCATTGTCATACTGTAACCATGGATAACTTAAGAAAGGACTATAACTAGGCATCAAGGCGTCTGGGTACCTGGGAAGGAATCAAAAATGATTAATACAACTTCTCATATGAAACTTTTCATGAAATGTTACATATTGTCTAGGAATATAAGAAGCATCTAGAATTATGTTTTCAGAACAAACATTGGGGGTTATTACAACCTTGGAGGAGGTGTTAATTCGTCCCAAAAGTGACGGTAAATTGACGGATATACCACCAGCCGTATTACGAGTTCCATAGGATATAATGGACTCGTAATACGGCTGGTGGTATATCCGTCACTTTACCGTCACTTTTGGGACGGATTAACACCTCCTCCAAAGTTATAATAACCCCCATTGTCTTTTTACATGAGGACAAAAAGTAATCTGAACATTCCCAGGAAAACCATAGGAATTGTACTAAGGACTTAGGCCCTCATTACAACATTGGCGGTAAATCCCGCTTACCGCCGCGCAGAAGACCGCCAACTCACTGCTGCGGTGGCGGAAATCCGCTACAGCTATTACGACCCACAGGCCAGAATCTGCCAAAATCCAGACACCCACACAAGTCCGCCACACCAAAGCTCAGTGATAAACTGCTGATTACAAAACTGACACGTCACGCCAACAGGAATACTCCCACACTATCACGAACCACAAATCCACGCAGCGGTCTTTCAACTGCGGTATTCCATTGGCGGTACACACCGCCGTGCTCAAAATACACACACATGTACAAAACACAACCACATTGGACAATTCGAAATACACACACCTGATTCACATACACACACCACTCCCACACACCCAATACAATATAAAACACACACCCACATCACCCACAAACCCCTACGACAAATATTGAGAACGAAGCACAGAGAGAGACGCCACCAGCAACAAACGAGCATTCACAGGCACACAACACCATCACTCACACAACATCCACGCACCTCACACAACACACACAAACACATCCCCTCACACATCACAACACACACCACCTCACACATCACCCACACCACACCATGGCACCGCAAAGACACCCCAGGTTCTCTGAGGATGAGCTCAGGGTCATAGTGGAGGAAATCGTACGGGTAGAGCCACAGCTATTCGGGTCACAGGTGCAGCACACCTCCATAGCTAGGAAGATGGAGCTATAGCACAGAATCGTAGACAGGGTCAACGCAGTGGGACAGCACCCAAGAACACAGGATGACATCAGGAAGAGGTGGAACGACCTACGGGGGAAGGTGCGTTCCGTGGTCTCAAGACACCAGATTGCAGTTCAGAGGACTGGCGGCAGACCCCCACCTCCTCCCCCACAGCAAACAACATGGGAGGAGCAGGTCTTGGCTATACTGCATCCTGAGGGCCTCGCAGGAATAGCTGGAGGAATGGACTCTGGTAAGTCAAATCTTAACTATTACAGCCCCCGCCCTACCTGCATGCTATCACATACCACACCCTCACCCCCATCACTCCAACACCTCACATATGTCCCACTATCACAACCCACACATCCCAATACCAAGCCCTGCATGCAACACCAAAGCATGGACACCCATCATCAAAGCATGTCCACTACAGATACCCACACAGATCCCCAAACCAAATATCACACAAGGTCCTGGACAAGAATGTAAGTCCTGGGGTACAGGGTCACCCTCCCATTCCACACGATGACACACACAGATGCAATAATCATGCCTTTACACCCCTGCAGGACCCCTACCCAATGTCACCGGACAGGAGATTCCAGACATTTCCACACCCCCCACAGAAGAGGCCCACAGTGATGACAGAAGCTATGTCCAACTGGATCTAGATGACCAGCCCTGCCCATCTGGGACATCGGGACAGTCGGTTCCCCACACACTGGTACATGCCACCACAGAGCCTCCCCCTTAGGAAACACCAGCACAGCACCCACCCAGCGGGCCCATACCTCTGTCTCCAGGACACGTCAAGCAGCAGTGTGTCCACCACTACAGGGAACCCAGGCAAACACACCAACCCAAGAACATCAGGGACCTGGGGGCAGTGGCAGTGGGCACACAGTTCAGGGGACAGATGAACAGGAAACCCGGGGAACTGGGAGGACTGCTGTGCGACAGGGGGAGGACAGGCTCAGGGAACCCACTCTCCCCGAGGTCCTCTCCAACATCATGGGAGCGTACCATCATTCCCAGGAGACGATGGCAACGGTACTGGCCAAGTTTCAGGAGACCCAGCGGCTGCAGGAGGAACAGTATTTGGGGATCAGGGAGGAACTCAAGCCCATCAACACCACCCTGGTCACCATTGTAGGGGTGCTGAAGGACCTTGTGAACACCAAGAGGGACACAGTGACACAACAAGGGGCCCCTGACACTAGCCTCGATGATGAAAAGCCCACCACCTCTGCCGGCACTAGTGGACAGGAGGCGCTGCCACAGGACCATGATACCAGCACCCCACCCCATGCAGATGGAGAACCACCCCGCAAACGGTCCCTGAGATCCAGGACAAAGACAGAGAACAATGCCAAGACCCCCGCCAAGAAATGAGACCACCCTGAATGTCATCCTTCTGTCCCACTTCGTCACCCTGTCTATCCTTAAACTTCCCTAGCTCCACTTCCTATGCCCCTTTTGACAATGTACCTGTGAGACTAATAACTGGACTCTGCCATGGACATTCCTCCACCATCACCCCTGACCATTTTACAACCCCCTCCACTATTTTGCACTTAAATAAACACACTTGAATCACAAAACAATCTGGAATAAGTCTGTGCTTTCACAAATGTGTATTTGCTATAACTAAGGAAAATAGCAATGTTCATTGTATTGTCAACATACCTATGTCACACACCTCTAGTCCATGAGGTAATATAGCAGAGGTCACACAGTGGGACCCACATCTGTGAAATGGAAATGCAAAGTGACAAGTCAGGGTCCATACAGTGGGTGAAAGTGACAGACATATGATAGGTCTAAAAATTGTATGAGATGTAGGAGGCAGTGATGTCTTCTTACCTGTGTCTCACTGGAAGTGGATAATGTTGTTTCTGTTGTCTATATCCTCTTCTTCTGCCTCCTCTTCTTCACTATCCACAGGCTCCACAGCTGCCACAAGACCTCCTTCTGGACCATCCTCCTGCAGAAAAGGCACCTGTCGTCGCAAAGCCAGGTTGTGCAGCATACAGCAGGCCACGATGATCTGGCACACCTTCTTTGGTGAGTAGTAGAGGGAACCACCTGTCATATGGAGGCACCGGAATCTGGCCTTCAGGAGGCCGAAGGTCCTTTAGATCATTCTCCTCGTTCGCCCATCTGCCTCATTGTAGCGTTCCTCTGCCCTTGTCCTGGGATTTCTCACTGGGGTCAGTAGCCATGACAGGATGGGGTAACCAGAGTCACCTGCAAATGGCGAGGGACAACTGTTAGGCACACACACTAACCCTTAGGGACAACCCCAGACCCAGACAATCAATCCCACAGTACAGGGTCCTTGTCCTCACCTATTAGCCACACACAGTGCCTCTGGAGTTGCCCCATCACATAAGGGATGCTGCTATTCCTCAAAATTTAAGCGTCATGCACTGAGCCTGGAAACTTGGCATTTATATGGGAGATGTACTGGTCGGCCAAACACACCATCTGCACATTCACCGAATGGTAGCTCTTCCTGTTTCTGTACACCTGTTCACTCCTGTGGGGGGGTACCAATGCCACATGTGTCCCATCAATGGCACCTATGATGTTGGGGATATGTCCCAGGGCACAGAAGTCACCTTTCACTGTGGGCAAATCCTCCACCTGAGAAAACAATGTAGCTGCGCATGTGTTTCAGAAGGGCAGACAACACTCTGGACAACACGTTTGAGAACATAGCCTGGACATCCCTGATGCAATGGCCACTGTTGTTTGAAAAGACCCACTTGCCAGGAAATGGAGTACTGACAGGATCTGCACTAGTGGGGCGATTCCTGTGGGATGGCGGATAGCTGAAATCAGGTCTGGCCCCAACTGGGCACACAGTTCCTGGATTGTGGCACGATCATGTCTGTAAGTGATAATGATGTATCTGTCTTCCATTGTCAACATGTCCACCAGCGGTCTGTACACCGGAGGATGCCGCCATCTCCTCACCTGCCCCAGCGGACGTGCCCTATGGACGAGAACAGCGTCAGCCAACACTGAGGTATTAAAAAAAGTTTTTATTGCACACATTTGTCAATCCGCAATGTGCCTGTCACTGTATGTATGCAAAGCCTAGGTAGGTGTGACGCATTTAAAATTAATGCCATGTGGCCCCCCTGACATGGCGGTTGCCTGACCTGTAACGTGGGACAAGGGGATATGAGGTAACTGAGCTGGCATTGTACACCGTCACAGTAGGCGGTCAAAGACCTCGGCGCAATCCTGCATTGGTTAACACTGGACCCTATTGGTCTCAGGAGCCAATTACGATGTACGCCGGCGGTGACGGTACGCACCGCCGTGGATGTGACTGCCATTTTCTATCTGTTCACTCACTTGATACCTGACCTTCGACAGGAGGGGACCTACACTGCAAGTGCTGCTGTGACCTCAGTCTGGACAATGGCTCATGTGTCTGGGTAAAGGGCCTCTGCCTTCACTTCGGAGGAGTTGGAGAAGTTAGTGGATGAGGTCCTCCCCCAGCACACGCTACTCTACGGTCCTCCAGAAAAACAGATGAGTACACTGTGAGCATGCTGTATGGGCAATGCCTGTTTGGAGTGGTGTGGATGGAAGATAAAGGCGGGGGACTAAGGACTGCATGAGCGGACGGTGAGTGTATGTGCGTCAGGGCAAGGGTGGGAACGTGGGTCAATGACTGTGATGGTCCGGATGGTTAAAGATTATCCTTTGCCTCTGTACTATTCCTCTAGGTCAACACCCACCAGAAGAAGGATATTTGGCGTGCCATCGCCAAGGACGTCCGGACCCTGGGGGTCCACCACAGATGGAGCACCCACTTTCGTAAAAGATAGGAGGACATTCGCCGCTGGAGCAAGAAGACGGTGGAGGCCCAGCTGGGGATGACCTCCCAACGTGGGAGGGGTGCCCGTCGCACCATGATCCCCCTGATGTTCCGGATCCTCAGGATGGGCGCTTGAGGGCATCCCAGCAGCCACGAGGGGGTGAGTACATTCACATCCATCTGACTCTGCGTGCATTACGAGGTGTCTGGGTGGGGGAGGTGCGCTGTGGGTTCCCCTTGGCCAGGGCGAGTTTTGTAGGCAAGGCCCCTTTGTGAGGCAGGCTCTGTGGCACCCCAACCCCACCAGTGGTAAGAGCTATCTACACCTAGTCAGGCTCCTGTGACTTCCATGTGTGCAGCATTCGGGCATAGGCCTTGTACCCCATGTCCCTGTGATTAATTAGGGAACTCTAAGTGCATGGCGTAGTGCAGAGGGCTCTGTGTCTGTAGTGTCCGCCAACGATAGCGGTATTGCATGCACTGAACATGTCTTTTTTCTGTCTCCCCCCGCAACTTTTTGTGGTCTCCTTGTTCTTGTGTGCATTAGCCTCATCAGGCGGAGGAGCAGTGCCACAGGAGCAGGAGGGAGCTGCATCCCACATGGCCCTGGATGGTGAGACAATGGAGTCTGAAGCCACCAGTGGGACGGAGGGCGAGGGGAGCTCCACTGCGGGGACAGGAGGTGACATCAGCGACAGCGACTTCTCTGATGGCAGCTCCCTTGCGATGGCGGGCCCCTCTGTGCCCCCGCATCAACAGGTACAGCCACCACCCCCCCTACCAGCACCACCCTCCCAGCAGCCCCTCAGCGTGTGTCCCGTGGCCGCTCACCCAGGAGGGTGGGCATCTCCTTTGCTCCAGGCACCTCAGGCCCTGCCCCAGTCAGCCCTGCTGCCCTCAGTGAGGAGGCTATTGACCTCCTGAGATTCCTCACTGTTGGGCAGTCTAACATTCTGAATGTCATCCAGGGTGTAGAGAGGCAGTTGCAATAAACAAATGCATATCTGGAGGGCATTCATTCTGGCCAGGCAGCCCAACAGCGAGCTTTTCAGGCTCTGGCCTCAGCACTAATGGCAGCCATTGCCCCTGTGTCCAGCCTCCCCTCTTCAACTTCCTCCACCCAGACCCAATCCCATGTACCTCAGCCTATCCCATGCACACCATCAGACCAGCATGCACACGTCAACACACAAGGGTGGCCCAGGCAAACATAAGCACCACACATCCCACAGGCACTCACACAAGCATCATACCCATGCAGACATACCAACATCCACTGCCTCCACTGTGTCCCCCTCCTCCACATCTCCTTCCTCCCTCCCTGTCTTGTCTCCACTCACACCTGCATGCACTATATCTTCAGCCACTACCTCCATCACCAGCACGCCCATCACCACACGCCGCTCACGTGCACTCACCACCCCTACTACCATTCACACATCTCCAGTGTCCTCCTCCAGTGTGTCTGTGAGCCCTCCTCCCAAAGTACACAAACGCAGCCACACACCCACCCAACAGCCATCCACCTCACAACAGCCTCCAGCCCATGCACCTTCACCCAAAGTCAGCAAACATACACCTCCTACATCCACTACCTCTTCCTCCACCCCCAAACCCCCTCCATCTACCCGTCCCAGTGTGTCTAAAAAGCTTTTCCTACCAATGTTGACCTCTTCCCTACACCTCCCCTCCCGTCCGTCCCCTAGGGCCCGCCTTTCCAGGTCCCAACCCAGCACCTCAGCCACCACATCACCGGGCACAGTGGTGCCAGCAATAGCGGGATTTTGGAGTGCGCCAAGCAACAGGTCTGCCAGTGTCCCACGGAGTGAGGGAAAGGACATTCCGCCACCTCTAAAAGTAAAATAGTTGCCCACATCCCGGAGGGAGAAGGCGAAAACACCTGCCACCAAGGGCTCAGGCAAAACAAAAGTGGAAAGTGGCGAGACAGCTGCGCCACCATCCAAGGTGGGGAAAGGCCAGAACATCAAGGGCAGGTCCATGTCAATACCAACCTGCACGGCGGACAAGACCGCCACCAGCACCGCCACCTGCACTGCCGCCACAGAGACCGCCACCAGCACCGCAGTCACTGAGCCCGCCACCAGCACCGCAGTCACTGAGCCCGCCACCACCACCGCCGCCACAAAGACCGCCACCAGCACCACCGCCACTAAGACTGCCGCCAGCACCAATTCCACAGAGCCGCCGCCAGCACAGATTCCACAGAGGCCACCTCCAGCACCAATGCCACAGAGGCCGCCACCGGCACAGATACCACAGAGGCCGCCACCAGCACCGATGCCACAGAGCTCGCCGCCAGCACTGATGCCACAGAGCCCACCGCCAGCACCGATGCCACAGAGTCCGCCGCAAGCACCGTCGCTACTGATACCGCCGCCAGAACCAATGCCACTGAGGCAGCCGCAAGAACCGCCGCGACTGACACCGCCACCAGCACCGCCAGCAGCCCCGCGACATCCTGAGCCAGTGGCACCACCGCAGACATGGCTGCCATCCCCAGTGGTCAGTCGTCCGAGGCTGGTGGTCAGTTCCAGGAGCCTGGGCAGCTTGCATGTTGCACCACCGTCAGTGGAGTGTCACATCCACTACCTCAGTCCTTGGCAGGATGAAGCACTCAGGGAACAAAGCCCCCTCCAGAACCAGTGGAGAAAGGCATCCACTACCTCAGTCCTTGGCAGGATGAAGCACTCTGGGCACCATGCCCCCTCCAGAACCAGTGGAAAAAGGCATCCACTTGAGAGACTGTGGCTTTGAACTCCCCAGGATAAAGCAGTGGGCAAACCACCCACTGGAGAGACTTGAGAGACTGTGGCTTTGCACTCCCCAGGATACATCAATGGGCATGGAGCCCCCTCGAGGAGCTGGAGTCGTGCACTCATCCGGCTGAGGTGCCTCCCTTCCCCTCCCCCTAAGGTGCCTGTTTCATTTCGATCTGATGCCCCAGTATTTTTCTCTCCGTTTGGAGTCTGGTATCAAGTGTGGGCCTCGCCCATGCATTTTGGGCCCAGTGGTCCACGGACTATGAATGGTGCACTATCCAGACTTGTATAGTTGGTGTACATAATTGTTTATACTGGATTTCAAGTGTGGACTGATGGATTAGTATTGATTACAATTGTTCAACTCATTTCCTTTTGTCATTGCGTTCTTCCAGGAGGGGGTTGGGGTGTGCATGTAATGTTGCAGCATGTATTAGTGTGTATGTTGTTGTGAGTGAAGGTGGGGGTGTTGCGTGTTGTGTGTGTGTGTCACTCCCTTTTCCCTCCCCCCTCCCCTGTGTTGTAGGTACAGTACTCACCGTGGTCGTTGCCGCCGTTGTTCATGCTCCTGGTAGAGGTGCAGGCTTACTATTGCAGGGAGGATTGGAGTTCTGGCCCCATGGCATCCTGGTTCCTCGTGGGTTGTGTAGAGATTAGTGTTTTCTCTTCCAAGTCCTGTTTCCGCCGTGTTTTTGTTCGCGTTGGTTCCACCCCGGAAAAGGTGTCGGATTGGCCTCTCATAATAGTGTGGGCGGTACATTGTCTTCCGCCTGTCTGTTGGCGGTGACCGACATGCTGTTTGTTTGTACCGCCATGGCGGTCGGAGTGTTAAAGTGGCTGTCTATGTTGGTGATTTCCGCCCCGGAAAAGGTGGCGGATTGGCCTCTCATAATAGTGTGGGCGGTACATTGTCTTCCGCCTGTCTGTTGGCGGTGACCGACATGCTGTTTGTTTGTACCGCCATGGCGGTCGGAGTGTTAAAGTGGCTGTCTATGTTGGTGGTTTCCGTCATGGTCGTGATTAAATTTTTTTTACCGCCGGCCTGTTGGCGGTCTTACCGCCGCTTTAACACCGACTGCCAGGGTTGTAATGAGGGCCTTAATATGCACATATAATATAACATCTTGAAGTTTAACACCTTTGCAGAAAATTCAAAAGCCCTGGATAGTTGTGTGCACTTCAGGAAACACTACACATCAAAGTTTTAATTGCCATGAAATGATCCCGCACACTGTAAGCATCTGAACACCTAGGTTTAAATGCGGGAAATGAATCACGCACACTGCAGATTCCATCAAGTATATGCAAATGCCATGAAATGATCGCGCACTCTGTAAGCGATCTGAACCTCAAGATTTAAATGCGGGAATGAATCACGTGTCTTGCCGATTTCAACAAGAATATGATAATGCCATGAAATGATTGCGCACTCTGTAAGCGATCTGAACATCAAGGTTTAAATGCGGGAATGAATCACATACACTGCCGATTCCAACATGTATATGCAAATGCCATGAAATATTCACACACTCTGCAAACGATCTGAAACATCAAGATTAAAATGCAGGAATGAATCGCGCGTCTTGCCGATTTGAATGCCACCATGCAAATGCCAAGAAATGGTAGCGCACAATGAGTATCAAGAGTTAAATGCAAGGAATGAATTGCGCGCCTTGCCGATTCGAATGCCACCATGCAAATGCCAAGAAATGGTAGCGCACAATGAGTATCAAGAGTTAAATGCAAGGAATGAATCGCGTGTCTTGCCGATTCGAATGCCACCATGCAAATACCAAGAAATGGGAGTGCACAATGAATATCAAGCTTTAAATGCAAGGAATGAATCGTGCGTCTTGCCGATTCGAATGTCAATATGCAAATGTCTAGAAATGGTCGCGCTCTCTGTTGCCGACCCGAATCTCAAAACTCAAATGCCAGGAATGAATCGCGCATCTTGCCGATTAGAATATCAACATGTAAATGGCAGAAACCACAAGCACATTCACACGCACAAGGAAAAATCTTTCAACATGAAAACTAGGCCCAAAAACTCTAATGCCTTCGAAAACTGGATCAGGGGCCCAGCCTGACCTCCGTCTTACCGCCCTGATCAAGGATCACCAATACAATGAAGGGCAAAGGCCTGGAAGGTCAAGGTAGGCCTCCGGAACAGGAGCTCAGGAAGTTGCTGCTGCTCTGCACTGGGGCCTCTCAATAGTGAGCACGTGGAGCTGGGCTGGCTCCCTCATATAGAGTCTGGCCCATCCCACAAACCACACCCAGTCATGCTGCAGAGAAAGCTTCTAGAAGGCCCTGGAAACGGACCACACCCTGACACACTCTGAAAGCCTGCAGCAATACATTGCAAATGAACAGTATTTACAAACACCTTGAATAAAAGTCTTCAGGATTAAACTCTGCAATGCAAAAGGTTAAACAACAGCATATCAACATAATGCATGAATGACGTTTTCTCATAAGGGCTGGGTTTTTGCATTCCAGTCGCCTGTAGAGCGTGTACTGCCCTGATGTTGACAACAAAGCCCCCTCCAGAACCAGTGGAGTGTCACATCCACTACCACAGTCCTTGGCAGGATGAAGCACTCTGGGCACCATGCCCCCTCCAGAACCAGTGGAGTATCACATCGACTGCCTCAGTCCTTGGCAGGATGAAGCACTCTGGGCACCAGGCCCCCTCCAGAACCAGTGGAGGCTGTTACCCACTTGAGAGACTTTGCACTCCCCAGGATAAAGAAGTGGGCAAACCACCCACTGGAGAGACTTGAGAGACTGTGGCTTTGCACTCGCCAGGATAAAGCAGTGGGCAAACCACCCACTGGAGAGACTTGAGAGACTGTGGCTTTGCTCTCCCCAGGATACAGCAATGTGCATGGAGCCCCCTCGTACAGCAGTGGTGTTGTGCGTTCATCTGGCTGAGGTGCCCCCTTCCCCCTCCCCCTTAGGTGCCTGTCTATTTTCGATCTGATGCCCCTGCAGTGTTCTCTCCATTTCCAGTCAGGTATCTAGTGTGTGCTTCGCCCATGCATTTTGGGCCCAGTGGTCCACGGACAATGATTGGTGCACTATCCGGACTTGTGTAGTTGGTGTACATAATTGTATTTACTGGATTGTGAACTTTGATAATGAGCTTTCTCATGATTACATTTGTTCAAATCATTTCCTTTTGTCCTTGTTTTCTTCCAGGGGGTGGGGGGGGTGTATATGTAATGTTGCTGCATGTAATTGTGTGTACGGTGTTGTGGGTGAGGGTGGGGTTGAGGTGTTGCGTGTTGCGTGTTGCGTGTGTGTGTCACTCTTTTTTCCCTCCCCTGTGTTGTAGGTGCAGTACTCACCGTGGTCGTCCCCGCCGTCTTTGGTGCTCCTGATAGAAGAGAAGGAAGACCAGCATTGGCAGTATCTTCAATTCTGGCTCCCTGGCGTCCTGGTTCCTCGTGGGTTGTGTGGAGAGGTAAGTGTTTTCCCTTCTGTGTACTGTTTCTGCCGTGTTTTTGTTCACGTTGGTTCTGCCCCGGAAAGGGTGGCGGATGGGCCTGTTGTGATAGGGTGGGCGGTACTTTGTCTTCCGCCTGTCTGTTGGCGGTTACCGCCGCATGTTTGTTTCTACCGCCGTGGTGGTCAGAGTGTTAAAGTGGCTGTCTATGTTGGCGGTTTCCGCCATGGTCAAGATTCCATTTTTTTTTCCGCCAGACTGTTTGCGGTATTACCGCTGCTTTAATACCGACCGCCCGGGTTGTAATGAGGGCATAATTCTTTAAAAATTCATATCTCTGGTTCCCCTTAACCCATTTTAATCATTTTGGTGCCATTTTAAAGATAGAAATATACTCTATTTATATAAATTGGTGTTTGATTTTTATTGTGTTTTGCATTTTACTTATTTACTGCTTTGTGATTTTTAAATGCTTTACACACTAGGCTCCTAAGTTAAGCCTTGTCGCTCTTTGCCAAGCTACCAGGGTTAAGCTGGATTTAATTTATTGAGAGCTAACTGGACCCCCATTGCTAAGTGTAGGTACTTAACTGCCCTTACCAATAATCCACTTTCCAACATTTATGTATTCATTTGAGCAGATGGTGTTCAAGAGAAAGATAATACCTTTATGCTTTTACATATGCAAGTGAATTCTGAAGCTATTCCTCTCACCTTACATAACGATCATAAGGTTTATTTTATTTTTCAAAATAGAGAGTATGTAATAGATGTTCACAGCCTTTTATGTGAGAGAGGAAGACATCAGGACCTCAAAGACATTCCTGGGAGCACTGTAGGGTGGCGCCGGACTGAACTATTCCAAGGCTATTTGGGCTAATTGTCTTATAACATATTTACTGAAAAGACATGTTGGCTCTGTTTGCAGACGTACCCACAGCCATGGAAAAAAACATATGACGTTCAGGTGTGAATACTTATTGACTTTAACAAAATATGTGCCCACATTATGGCAATACCCTTGATGCCTAAGAATTAGTCTTGGATAGGTGCTTCATTGCTATGGAAACTGGCCTGGACCCAGATTAGAAGTATACCTTTACTGAATTCAGTGAGAGTTTCTCACATTGTCTGTCCTTGGGTAATAAACGTGTTTCCACAGCATGTTAATTCAATCTGTAGCGCTTGGCAGAACTCAAAGAGCCTTTTTCACACATGCGCCATTTGTAATTACTTTTGTGTGTTGAGGGTGTACAGGAGAGGAAGTGTGTGGGAGTATGGGTGTGCGACAAAGAGTGTGCGCACGGTGAAGGGGTGATACAAGGAAAGTACATGCAGCAGGAAAGAGGGAAAACACATTGGCGGTCATTACAACATTGGCGGTAAAAGCCACTTACCGCCGTGCAGAAGACCGCCAACACACCGCCGCAGCCGCGGAAATCCACCACTCCTATTATGACCCACAGCACGGAATCCGCCAAAATTCAGACACCCACACAAGTCCGCCACGTCAAAGGTCAGTGATAAACTGGCGATAACAAATCCTCCACAGTCACGCCAACAGAAATACGCCCATACTATCACGACACATGAATCCACGAGGCGGTCTTTCAACCGCAGTATTCCATTGGCGGTACAAACCGCCGCGCTCAAAATACACACACATATACAAAACACAGCCACATTGGACAATTCGAAATACACACACCTGATACACATACACACACCACTCCCACACACCCATTACAATATAAAATACACACCCACATCACCCACAAACCCCTACGACCAGAATTACCGAGAGAAGGCCAGAGAGAGACACTACAAACTACTAGCAAGCATCCACAGGCACACTATACCATCACCCACATAACTTCCACGCACCTCACACAACACACCACTACATATCAGCACACTTATCACCACACACACCACCCCACACATCACCCACACCACTCCATGGCACGGCAAAGACACCCCAGGTTCTCTGAGGAGGAGCTTGGGGTCATGGTGCAGGAAATCGTCCGGGTAGAGCCACAGCTATTCGGATCACAGGTGCAGCACACCTCCGTAGCTAGGAAGATGGAGCTATGGCGAAGAATAGTGGACAGGGTCAACGCAGTGGGACAGAACTCAAGAAATCGGGATGACATCAGGAAGAGGTGGAACGACCTACGGGGGAAGGTGCATTCCGTGGTCTCAAGACACCATCTTGCGGTTCAGCTGACTGGTGGCGGACCCCCACCTCCTCCCCCACAACTAACAACATGGGAGGAGCAGGTCTTGGCGATTCTGCATCCTGAGGGCCTCACAGGAGTAGATGGAGGAATGGACTCTGGTAAGCCAAAGCTTTACTATTACATCCCCCACCCTACCTGCATGCCATTACATACCCCCACCCTCGCCCCATCACTCCAACTCCTCACAAATGTCCCAATATCACAAACCACCCATCCCAACACCAAGCCCTGCATGCAACAACAAAGCATGGACACCCATCACCAAAGCATGGCCACTCCACATATCCATACACCCCCCTAAACCATCATCACACAAGGTCCCACACAGGAATGCAAGCACTCGGGTACATGGTCACCCACCCATTGCACACCATGCCACACACAGATGTAATAAACATCCTTTTATACCCCTGCAAGACCCCTACCCAACGTCACCGGACAGGAGGGTCCACACATGTCCACACCACCAACAGAAGAGGCCCACAGTGATGAGAGCACCTCTGTCCAACTGGATCTAGATGACCAGCCCGGCCCATCGGGGACCTCTGGACAGTCGGTTCCCCTCACACAATCACAGGCCACTACAGAGCTTCCTCCCTCTGGAAACACCAGCACAGCACCCACCCAGCAGGCCCATACCTCTGTCCCCAGGACACGTCAAGCAGCAGTGTGTCCACCACTACAGGGAACTCAGGATAACCCACCACCCCAACAATAACAGGGACCTGGGGGCAGTGGTAGTGGGCATACGGTCCAGGGGACGAAGGCCCAGGAACACAGGGGAACTGGGAGGGCTGCCGTGCGACAGGGGGAGGACAGGCCAAGGGAACCCACTCTCCACGAGGCCCTCTCCTCCATCATGGGAGCCTACCACCACTCCCAGGAGACGATGGCAACGGTACTGGCCAAGTTTCAGGAGACCCAGAGCCTGCAGGAGGAACAGTATTTGGGCTTCAGGGAGGAACTCAGAACCATCAATTCCACCCTGGGCACCATCATAGGGGTGCTGAAGGAAGTACTCAACACCAGGAGGGACACTGTGGCACAAGGGGCCCCTGACACTAGCATGGACAATGAACTGCCCACCACCTCCGCCGGCACTAGTGGACAGGACGCCATGCCACGGGACCACCACACCAACACCCCACCCCCTGCAGAGGGAGAACCACCCCGCAAACGGTCCCTGAGAACCAGGACAAAGACAGAGAACGATGCCAAGACCCCCGCCAAGAAATGAGACCATCCTGAATGTCATCTTTCTGTCCCACTTTGTCACCCTGTCCATCCTCAAACTGCCCCAGCTCCACTTCCTATGCCCATTTGGGTAATGCACCTGTGAGACTAATAGACTGGACTCTGCCATGGACATTCCTCCACCGTCACCCCTCACCATTTCACAACCCCCTCCAATATTGAGCACTTAAATAAACACCGTAGAACCACAAAACAATCTGGAGTCAGTCTGTGAATTCGAAATGGTGTATTAGCAATTACAGTGACAAATTTCAATTGTAATGTCAACATACCTATGTCACACAGCTCTAGTCCATGAAGAAACACAGCAGATGTCACACAGTGGTACCCACATCTGTGAAAATCATAAGGGAAAGTGACAACTCAGTGACCATACACTGGGTGAAAACGACAGACAGTAGAGATGTAGTAGTGTTAAAGTACATGTAGTAGGCAGGTCTGTACTCTTACTTGTGTCTCACTGGAAATATTGCAGGATCACCGAGTTCCTGTTGTCCGTGTCCTCTTCTTCTCCTTCCTCGTCTTCACTGTCCGCAGGCTCCACAGCTGCAACAACACCGCCATCTGGACCATCCTCCTGCAGAAAAGGCACCTGTCGTCGCAAAGCTAACTTGTGAAGCATACAGCAGGCCACGATGATCTGGCACACCTTCTTTGGTGAGGAGAATAGGGATCCACCTGTCATATGGAGGCACCTGAACCTGGCCTTCAGGAAGCCGAAGGTCCATTCTATAATCCGCCGTGTTCGCCCATGGGCCTCATTGTAGCGTTCCTCTGCCCTTGTCATGGGATTCCTCACTGGGGTCAGTAGCCATGACAGGTTGGGGTAACCAGAGTCACCTGCAAATGGCGAGGGACAACTGTTAGACACACACTAACCTGTAGGGATATCCCCAGACCCAGACAACCATTCCCACTGACTTGCTTCCAGGTGCTCACCTAGTAGCCAAAAACGGTGCCTCTGGAGTTGACCCATCACATAAGGGATGCTGCTATTCCACAGGATGTAGGTGTCATGCACTGAGTCGGGGAACTTGGCATTCACATGTGAGATGTACTGGTCTGCCAAACACACCATCTGCACATTCATCGAATGATAACTCTTCTGGTTTCTGTACACCTGTTCACTCCTGCGGGGGGGGACCAAAGCCACATGTGTTTCAGCAGGGCAGACAACACTCTGGACAACACGTTGGAAAACATAGGCTGGGACATCCCTGATGCTATGGCCACTGTTGTTTGAAATGACCCACTTGCAAGGAAATGGAGTACTGACACCACCTGCACTTGAGGGAGAATTCCTGTGGGATGGCGGATAGCTGACATCAGGTCTGGCTCCAGCTGGGTACACAGTTCATGGATTGTGGCACGGTCATGCCTGTAGGTGATGATCACATGTCTTTCCTCCATTGTCGACAGGTCCACCAGCGGCCTGTCCACCGGAGGATGCCGTCATCACCTCACATGTCCCAGCGGACGGTGCCTATGAAGGACAACAGCGAGCACAGAGTCAACCAACTCAGAGGTACGTACCTACAGCTTACACAGAACACAAATCATAATCCAAAAAGTGGCCTGTATGTGTGTTGAGGCAAGGCCTAGGTATGTGTGACGCAGTTAAAAATTAAGCCATGTGGGCCCCTGAAATGGCGGCTGCCTGACCTCTAAAGTGGGACAATGGGATGTGACGTAACTGCGTTGGTGTTGTACACCGTCGCGGTAGGCGGTCGAAGACCGCGGCGCAATGCTGCATTAGTTAACATTGGACCCTATGGGTCCCTGGAGCCAATGACAATGTACGCCGGTGGTGACGGTACGCACAGCCGCGGACGTGACCGCCATTTTGTATCTGTTCAATCACTCGATACCTGATCTTCGACAGGAGAGGACCTACACTGCAAGTGCTGTTGTGACCTCGGTCTGGAAGAGACAATGGCTCGAGTGTCTGGGGAAAGGGCCCCTGCCTTCACATCGGAGGAGTTGGAGAAACTCGTTGATGAGTTCCTCCCCCAGTACACGCTACTCTACGGTCCTCCAGACAAACAGGTAAGTACACTGGGAGCATGCTGTATGGGCTATGCCTGTGTGGAGTGGGGTGGATGAAAGATGGGGGGAGATTGAGGCGTGCATGAAACGACGATGAATGCATCTGCCACATGGCAAGGGTAAGGATGGGGACCAATGACTGTGACGGTGCAGTTGGTAATAAAATTTCTCTTCCCCCTGTACAATTCCTGTAGGCCAGCGCCCACCAGAAAAAACATATTTGGCCTGCCATCGCCAAGTACGTCCGGACCCTGGGGGTCTACCACAGACGGAGCACCCACTGCCGGAAAAGATGGGAGAACATTCGCCACTGGAGCAAGAAGACGGTGGAGGCTCAGCTGGGGATGGCCTCCCAACTTGGGAGGGGTGACCGTTGCACCATGACCCCCCTGATGTTCAGGATCCTGGCGGTGGCGTACCCGGAGTTGGATGGGCGCTTGAGGGCATCACAGCAGCCACAAGGGGGTGAGTACGCTCTCATCCTGATTTTGCGCGCAGTGGAGGTGTCTGGGTGGGGGAGATGGGCTGTGGGTTTCCCTAGGCCAGGGCGAGTTTAGTAGGCAAGGTCCCTCCGTAAGGCAGGCCATGTGGCACCCCACCCCACCTCTGTAGAGTGCCAAGTACACCTAGTCATGCCCCTGTGTCATCCATGTGTGCAGATGTCGTCCATAGCCTTGTAGGCCATGTCCCAGGGATTGAACAGTGGAGCCCAAGAGCGCGGCGTAGTGCAGGGGGCTTCTGTGTCTGTCGTGTCTGCCAACGGTAGCGGTAATGCATGAACTCAACATGTCTTTCTTCTGTCGTCCCCCCCCCCCTTTTTGTGGTCTCCCTGTTCTTGTGTGCATTAGCATCATCAGGCGGAGAAGCAGTGGCACCGGAGCAGGAGGGAGCTGCATCCCACATGGCCCTGGAGGGCGACACTACGGACTCGGAGTTCACCAGTGGGACAGAGGGTGAGGGGAGCTCCACAGCGGGGACAGGAGCTGACACCAGTGACACGGACTCGTCCTCTGATGAGAGCTCCCTTGTGGTGGCGGCAACATCTGTGCCCCCGCATCTACAGGTACAGCCACCACCCCCCCTACCAGCACTGCTCTCCCAGCAGCCCCTCAGCCTTTGCCCCATACCCGCTCACCCAGGAGGGTGGGCATCACCTTCGCCCCAGGCACCTCAGGCCCTGCCCCAGTCACCCCTGCTGCCCTGAGTGAGGAGGCCATTGACCTCCTCAGGTCCCTCTCTGTTGGGTCCTCCAACTTCCTCCACCCAGACCCAATCCCCTGTACCCCAGCCTATCCCAAGCACACCATCAGACCAGCATGCACACACGTCAACACACAAGGGAAGCTCTGGCAAACATAAGCACCACACATCCCACAGGCACTCACGCAAGCATCACACACATGCAGACACACCAACATCCACTGCCTCCACTGTGTCCCCCTCCTCCTCGCCTCCCTCCTCCCTCCCAGTCTCGTCTACATTCACACCTGCATGCACTACATCTACAGCCACTACTCCCATCACAAGCACACCCACCACCACACCCCGCTCATGTGCAGTCATCACCCCCACTACCATTCACACGTCCCCTGTGTCCTCTCCCAGTGTGTCTGTGACGCCACCTCCCACGATACACAAACGCAGGCACACACCCACCCAACAGCCATCCACCTCACGACAGCCTCCAGCGCATGCACCTTCACCCAAAGTCACCAAATGAACACCTCCTACAACCCAAACCCCCTCCAGCTACCCATCCCAGTGTCTCCCAAAAACTTTTCCTGTCCAACCTTGACCTCTTTCCCATACCTCCCCCACCCCGTCCGTCTCCTAGGGCTCGACTAACCTAGCACCTCAGCCACAACATCTCCGGGACCAGTGGTGCCTGTAGTCACCGGAATCTGGAGTGCACCGGCCACCAGGGCAGGCAGTGTGGCATGGAGCCACAGCACGGACAGTCCCCCACCTGTCAAGCATCAAAAGTTGGCCGTTGGCCTGTGCCCGGTGAGAGAGGGGGAAGACTCCAGCCACCAAAGCCGCTCCCAGGGGTCCCGGTGGGAGTGTGGAGTCAGCTGCGACACCTTCCAAGGTGGGGAAGGGCCACAAGAAACCCAGCAAGTCTGGGAAGAGCAGCACGGCGGAGAAGACCACCATCATCCCCACTGCCCAGGAGGCCACCGCCATCCCCGCTGCCCAAGAGGCCACCGCCATCATCCCTGCTGCCCAGGAGGCCACCGGCAGCACCTGCCCTGCTGCCCAAGAGGCCACCGCCATCATCCCCGCTGCCCAGGAGGCCACTGCCATCATCCCCGCTGCCCAGGAGGCCACCGCCATCATCCCCGCTGCCCAGGAGGCCACCGCCAGCACCTGCCCTGCTGCCCAAGAGTCTACCGCCATCATCCCCGCTGCCCAAGAGGCCACCGCCATCATCCCCGCTGCCCAGGAGGCCACTGCCATCATCCCCACTGCCCAGGAGGCCACCGCCAGCACAAGCCCCGCTGGGCTAGAGAGGACCGCCAGCACAAGCCCCGCTGACCTAGAGAGGACCGCCAGCAAAAGCCCCGCTGGGCTAGAGAGGACCGCCAGCAGCTGAGTCACTGCAAAGGAGCCCACCACCACAAGCACCACTGAACAGGTCACCGCCACCACAAGCACCGCTGAACAGGGCACCGCCGCCACAAGCACCGCTGAACAGGGCACCGCCGTAACAAGCACCGCTGAACAGGGCACCGCCACCTCAAGCACCGCTGGCCCATAAGTGCCAAGGGCACTGACACAACTGTGTCCATCACGAGCAGGATGAAGCACTCTGGGCACCATACCCCCTCCAGAACCAGTGGAGACTGTCATCTACTACCTCTGTCCTTAGCAGGATGAAGCACTCTGGGCACACAGCCCCTTCCAGAACCAGTGGAGATTCACATCCACTACCTATGTCCTTCGCAGGATGAACCACTCTGGGCACAATGCCCCCTCCAAAACCAGTGGGGATTCACATCCACTACCTGTGTCCTTAGCAGGATCAAGCACTCTGGGCACAATGCCCCCTCCAGATCCAGTGAAGATTCACATCCACTACCTCTGTCCTTAGCAGGATGAAGCACTCTGGGCACAATGCCCCCTCCAGAACCAGTGGAGATTCACATCCACTATCTGGGTCCTTAGCAGGATGAAGCACTCTGGGCACACAGCCCCCTCCAGAACCAGTGGAGATTCACATCCACTACCACTGTCCTTAGCAGGATGAAGCACTCTGGGAACAATGCCCCCTCCAGAACCAGTGGAGACTGTCATCCACTTGAGAGACTGTGGCTTTGCACTCCCCAGGATGGAACAGTGGGCAACCCACCCACTGTATAGACTTGAGAGACTGTGGCTTTGCACTCCCCAGGATGGAACAGTGGACAACCCACCCACTGGAGAGACTTGAGAGACTGTGGCTTTGCACTCCCCAGGATGTAACAGTGGGCAACTTACCCACTGTATAGACTTGAGAGACTGTGGCTTTTATCTCCCCAGGATGGAACAGTGGGCAACCCACCCACTGGAGAGACTTGAGAGACTGTGGCTTTGCACTCCCCAGGATGGAACAGTGGGCAACCCACCCACTGGAGAGACTTGAAAGACTGTGGCTTTGCGCTCCCCAGGATGGAACAGTGGGCATGTGGCCCTCTCGTGGATTTGGCGTTGTGCACTCAATCGGCTGAGGTGCCCCCCCTTTCCCTCCCCCTGAGGTACCTGTTTTCTTGCTCTCTGATGCCCCTGCAGTGTTCTCTCCGATATGGTCAGGGATCTTGTGTGGGCCTCGCCCATACGGTGTGGGCCCAGTGTTCCACGGACTTCATTGGAGCACTACCTGGACTACTAAGCTTGGTGTATATGTTGTTTATAGTGTATATATATACTTTTGCGTACTTGATTTTAATATATTACAATAGTTACACTCATTTTCTTTTGTCTTTGCATTCTTCCGGGGGAGTTGGGGGGTGTAACTGTAATGTATCATGCTGTATTGGTGTGTGTGTTGTTGTAGGTGAGGGTGGGGGTGTTGCGTGTGTGTGTCCCTGTTTTTTCCCTCCTCCCTCCCCTGTGTCGTAGGTGCAGTACTCACCCTTGTCTTCGCCGCCGGCTTTCGTGCTCCTGGTAGAGGAGCAAGAAGATAAGGGCTGGCAGGATCTGCAGCTCTGGTTCCATGGCATCCGAGTTCCTCGTGGGGTGTGTAGAGGTGAGCGTTTTCCCTTTGAAGTCCTGTTTCGCCGTGTTTTTGTCCGTGGTGAATCCGCGCCGGAAAAGGTGGCGGATTGGTAGGTTGTGATACAGTGGGTGGTATTTTGTCTTCCGCCTGTCTGTTGGGGGTGACCGCCACGCTGTTTGTTTGTACTGCCGTGGTGGGCGGAGTGTTAAAGTGGCTGTCTTTGTTGGCGGTTCCCGCCACAGTCGTAATTCCAATTTTTTTACTCCCGGCTTTAACACCGTCCGCCAGGGTTGTAATGACCACCATTGCGTTATGTCAGAGGTCTGCAGATACAGGATTTCAGACAGAATTCGGGAGAAAAGGGGTATAAGTGTCCAACAGAATGAGAAACTGCGGACGAAAGTAGTGTGAAGGGGCGAACATGAGTGAAGACTACTGAGCCTTCCAGATACTTAATAACAGAAATGTTCAGTCACTGATTTGATTTGCTTACGAGAAAGTGTCACTTGAAGTGTCACACATTTGACAGTAGAATGTATCATATGGTACCTGAAACCATACAAATGCCACACACAATTTGAAAACCTGGCAGCTATGCCTTTGGTTGAGGGGGCCCCTCAACTAACTTTGTGGGGGCTGCTTTCAGGTTTTGTTTCACCCAGGGATTTTTGGCTTATTTGGGAATGTTCAATAAAATAGTTTCCCAAACATTAGGCTTATACTCTACCTGAAAGCTTTGATCAATGGTCTTCCATGTCGGAAATCTAAGAAGCCAATGTAACCCATGAATCAAAGATATCCAGTACTTCATACCGATGTGCCCAAAGCATACATCCAGTTGTAGGGGATAGGATCCCACGGCGGTCATAAGAGCGTAGTTTTTAGCTTAAAACAAACCTGCCATGCTTATTAATATGGAGTCAGCTTACATGAACAAAACATTGGGGGTTGCCAGGTGCCGTGGGCGCTATTTTTATCTTTCCCGGGCAGATGTGTTTTTCTGGCTCTGGCTGATAGGAGAGCTGGCTGCTTAGCTTTTGTTACCAGTTCTATAACATACACAGTGGGCTTTGACTTCTGTCTGAACATTGTTTCTCTCTATTCTCTTATTATTGACTGGCCATCATTCTGTGTTCTAAGAAGTTCTTCGATTGGAACACGTAAGGGGCTATTTAAATCAGAAAAGTGCAGTCAATCATCACCACTGTTTGACAGTTTCAATATTTTGACTAGAATAATTATATATAGAAAACAATCTTTTTTATTGTGATTGTTTCCATTACTGGCAAATCCAATAGATCTGGATTTAATGTGGGAAACATTGTTTGTGCATGCAATGCATACAAACAGCATTTGAGTATTCCTGCATTAGCACATTAGAGCTAGACCAATTTGATTTGCCAACGCTTGGTTATAGTTAGACTGAAGTGCTCATTACATCAGACAAAAAATATGGGTGGGGATGCCTCCCCGAGTGATTACCAGTGGCCAAGAATATTTCAAACATTCCAAACACCACTTTTTTAAAAATACTTTAGCAGAACAAATAACAGACCTAAGATATCCAGAGGAAATCTGGGAATACCGTGATTTCAAGAGGAATCCTGAACAAATAGAATTGACTTTTTCGTTTAAACTGCATGTAATGTTTTTCAATCTTTCAAGGGGAATTGGAAAGGAGGAGGTACAGGGGAAAAAACAAAGATTATTGGGGAGAGTTGGTGCAGGAGATAAGCTAGTACAGCACACTAAAATCAAATTAACATAACCAAATAACTGCAGTCATAATGGTTTTCAGACATTATAACAGAAACATATTCAGCAAAGCAGGTGAGGGGCACAATGGTATGTTTACCTATTACAGACAATTAGTTCGAACCGAGCAATAAATAAATCAATGTGTGGTATTACTGATTCATCATCCCTCTCACAGGTTTTCCTCTATATCTGTGGGCAACACATAGGCCTTTTCATGATAACAGGTTTGAGAAATGTATTTGCTTATTGGTTCACATTTACCCCCAGTATCTTCCTCCTCCCTTTCGGAGACGCTGACATTCTTTACACCCTTGCCTTTCTTTCTGAATCTGGTCGGAGTCTTGCCAATCTACTAGCCCTTAGTTAGCTTTTAATTGATGTGTTAAATGATTCCCGAGTCATGTTGAAGAGGGGCATCTTGCCCTTAAGGATTTCAGATATTTTCTCGATGGCATATACATGCCATACATTTGCCCACCACATTCTCTAGAGTGTAGCGTCATTTTTCCAGAATTGGCAAGAATCTGTCATCCAGCTAGGAGAAAGTGCATATTAATCTGGCTAAGGGGGTGATTCAGGGGTACACGGTATCCTCTTCGTAAAGTTCAGAGAGGACCACGGGAGGATTCAGGGGTTGTGAGATTGCTGTGACAGGTTTGATCACGAAAGTCAAATAGGGTCTTCATACATAATGACCAGAAGTACCTCTCAACTGGCAGTGTCTCGAGAACAGGTGGGGCCATCCTTCAATAGATGAATGTCTAACCAGAGATGGGTACCAGCAAATCATAAGTATGTAAGCCTTTTCTTTATGTTGTATGAAGATATCGTTTCCACTCCATGCCTATTGCTGTTCCACTCATCGAGGGTCAGTAGGTGCTCAAATGTTTCCTCTCACTGAGTCCTTATTTGTCTGACAGAAATTGAGTCTATCCCCACTGCTGTACAGAACGGTTGTACACCTTTATACGTGTGTGGGCCTTATGCCATCGCAGTTTCTATTGATGTCAGTTCTCCACTAACCTGTGCTGCTATTTCCTTTGCCTGCCTTTTATATTGTTGCAATAGCTTGAATCTGATTCCACCTCATATGGGATATTATTGCTCCTCGCAATCTCTCTGTCTCTGAGTTCCTGTTCTAGAAAAAAAGGCTTCAAAACTTTGTGTATCCTGGCCACCTCGAATGATGAAATGTGGGCCTTCTGGGCCAGGATTAAGCTGGGATGGTAAATCAATGGTATTATGGGGATGTCAGTGATGTTATCTTTTTACTTATAACCAGTCTATTCCAATGAATCAGTAATACTTTAGGCGAGGGGAGTATATTCACTACTTTTTATCTGTGGCCTAGTGGAATCCATAAATTATTATTATTTTTCTTAGGAGTGTCCTAAAATGTCCTGGAAAGCTTTATAAAAGGCTTTTGAGAACCTGTCAGGGTCGGGGATCTTATTATGTGGCCTTCCTTGTGTGGCTATTTTCACCTAGCTATAATGTCTAATTCATTTCCGGATTCTGGTGATATCTCAAGCAGGCTTGGCCCTCGTTGTAATCGTCCTAAGCCCTGTTGCCTAATGTTTGCTTTCGGTATAGGGTGGGTTAGAATTGTTAGAAAGTCCATAAGAAGTTAATTGATTTAGTGTGTGTTATCTTGGATTTCCCGAAAGAGATGGGGGGTGGATCACTCTTAATTTATATGCCAGGATATGAACCACTTCGCCTCATTCTTCATAATATTTGGTTCGTGTAGAGATTTTTTGCTGTTTCGCTAATTAAAACATGTTCTAGCACTCTTCTGACTTTTCATAAAGTGTACTTGGTTAGGAGAATGGTCTGGCAGGACCCTCACTTCTATAGAAGTTTCCAAATCTAAATTGAGGGTTAACATATTCATTAACAAAAAATCAGTTCTAAAGTGAGTTTTGTGTAGATTTGAGTAAAATGTATATTTTCTGGCCCCAATTCACAAAGGACGTATGACTCGTAAAGTTACGATTGCAGAGTCTCCGCACTCGTGGCAGAATCTCCCTCCACACTTTGCACTGCAGTGCGGAGATTCTGGCAAGACTGTGGAAATTCCACCACGAGTGTGGAGACTCTACAGTCATAAATTTACGAGTCATAAGTTCCTTTGTGAATCGGACCCACTTTGAATACCATGTTGTATTCTCTGTACATAAAGCAGTCTAAGATTATCAATACGTATTTCTAATGCCTCTAGTGTTTGTGTTCAAGTTTTCCTTTATCACTATGTTGAAGTCCACTCATATTATCTAGGGTCCTTGAGCAAAGGCCGCTGTTTTAGAGACTAGCGTAGTATAGAACTGATTTTTCTCGTCTTTTGGGCAATAAATGCCGGCAGTGGAGAGTTCTTGTCAGTGACTGTGTCTCTAATGCACACTACACTTCTTTCCTGATATATCAGTGGAGTTTTTAACTTTAACTTGAAAACTAGGCCTCTTAGCAACAACCGTTATAGTTTTTGAGTTTGCATGACAATGCTGTTGGGTTTGGAACCAATAGGTCTGAAGCATTTGAGCATCTTTTTCCAGCAGATGAAATTCTTGCAGTAAGTCTATGGGGTTCATTCCAACACCGGCGGGCGGCGGGCACCGCCCGCCTGGCGGGAACCGCCACTTGGCCGCTCCGCGGTCAAAAGACCACGGAGGCCATTCTGACTTTCCCGCTGGGCTGGCGGGCGCCCGCCAAGGGAGCGCCCGCCGGCCCAGCAGGAAAGGCCCTGCAACACAGAAGCTGGCTCCGAATGGAGCCGGCGGTGTTGCAGGGGTGCGACGGGTGCAGTTGCACCCGTCGCGATTTTCACTGTCTGCTATGCAGACAGTGAAAATCATGCTGGGGCCCTGTTAGGGGGCCCCTGCACTGCCCATGCCAGTGGCATGGGCAGTGCAGGGGCCCCCAGGGGCCCCACGACACCCGTTCCCGCCATCCTGTTCCTGGCGGTAAAAACCGCCAGAAACAGGCTGGCGGGAAGGGGGTCGGAATCCCCATGGCGCCGCTGCTTGCAGCGCCGCCATGGAGGATTCTCCCAGCCGGGGGAAATCCGGTGGGAAACCGCCGGACCCGGCTGGGCGACCGCGGCTATGCCAAATGAAGCACCGCCAGCCTGTTGGCGGTGCTTCCGACGGCATCCACCCTGGCGGTCATAGACCGCCAGGGTTGGAATGAGGCCCTATGTCTGTTTCTTTATCATTTAGCTATTTAAGTAATAATCTTCTTGTAACTGCAAAGTTCAAGCTGTGTACATGCAACAAACGATTTTGCAAGCTAGTGATTTTGTGTTGTTGAGCCCTCTAAATAGTTGCACAAATCTTGCTGACGTTACAGAAAGTACCAGCAGTAGATTTGTGGATCATCTGGTTTGTGAGGGCAGTTGTTAGTGTCCCCGAACTTTTGGCTTCATCATTGTCTCTAGCCTTTTCTAAACTGGTTACAATTGTTGTCTTAGTTGACTGCTGTAAAACTACAACCCATGCTATCAGTTAATCATGCTGTAGCAAAAGATCATCTATATTCAGTGCCCTACGCACTTTGGTGCACATTGTTGGAAAAGGCAGCATCCAGTACACTACAAATTTGGTGTCCAGACTACACTCCGTGTAGGAATATCGAATTGAAGATCTTCTTTATGTGGAAATGACCTTCAATGCTGAGTCATAAAAGTGTGTCTCATTGCAATTAGAACATAGAAATTATCTGGAGTAACAGTCGGTAATGATGTGGACTGTCTGTCTTTCTTAGGCCTAGGATGGTAATAGTACAATTACCTTGTAGTGAAGACAGTTTAGCTTCCCTTTTAGTTTTCCTTTGAGGATGAAAGGTGTAGTTCTCGATTTATCCCCATCCACCTTTCTTTGCAAATTCTTTGTCTCATCCAGTTTCCATATTGACTGTTGGAGTTCTTTTCTTTGTCCTTTGATGTCTTCCATATATACTGTTTCACATGCCTCACCTGGGTTGCAAAATATGAGTTGTGCCCTCATATGGACCAGAAAGCTGTACCAGATAACCCTTTATATATGGAATTGCTTTTTATCGCAAAAGCAAACTGACATCACTGAAATCTTTGCTCCTTGCTAGGGAGGGTGAGGAGATATCTTGACATGGTAGCATTTTGTTGCCATGACAATAACCAGCATCCATTGCTCTTGTCTTTTTTTCATCCTATTTCCTTTAGCTTGAAAAAATGTACTCTTGTGAGTATATCAGGCGTTTGAGTTTTTGGTGGATCTGATAGGTTGAGTACATTCTCAGTCTGCATCCTATCTAGTTCAATTTTAAAGTGCTCTACGTCGAAGTTGCTAATATCAGTGTAAATACCACTGTTTCTTATATTGTTCTAGTAGGAATGGTTTTCACTCTACTTCAGCTACTCAATGGACTGGGGTACAAGCTTGGACATCCTCTCAGGCAAGACACCTTGTTCATGTTCTTGGTCAGCCTCAAAGGATTTTACTTGATCAGATTTAGTCTCAACTTTCTGGAAATTTTGATTAACTTGCAAAATGGTCTTTTCCAACTCATCAGATCATGATGGTGAGATGATAAATCTGTTCTGAACTCTCATAGCGTCATTTGATGTCTCTCATTCTTGAGGCTTGGACCAACAGGTCTCAATGGAGCTTCATGTTCTGGGTTTTCTTGAAGGCTCTGAATGGGCTAGGTCTTTTCTGCCCATTTTCTGTGCACCCGGGCTATTTTTTAGAGGGGGGTTGGGTTGTTTATTTCTCAATTATTCAGTCTGGCTTTTTTATTATTATTTTTCCCTCCACCCCTGGTTTGTGGCCAGTTGAAGCTGCTATTACCTTATCTCTTTTCCTGGCGAGCATATGGGCTACCTAACTATAGCAGTTAAGAAATAGTGTAATGTTCAGGATATACGGTTATTGTTTTGTTCGGAACTCTGATCCTTAGGTTGATGCACAGTTGCCAGATGTATGTCTACATTGATGTGCTTTTGTCTGTTTGTTCTCACCCTTTTTTTTTGCACCAGTGCACACACTGCGTTAGTCCATGCGTAGAGGGAGGGGTGAACCTACAGCAAGCTGTGGAACTAGGAGGTGTGCTTCACCCAAACAGGGCGCTTTCTTCCAGTCAGTGTATGATTTTATTCTTTTATTGAAACATACTCCATTTTTTTTGCTCTTCTCTGAGGCCTCTCAGTGGTGCTGCTATTTGGTCACAAGATCATGACCCCTCACCTCAGACATCTCCTCCACACCTAGTCTGCTTGCTATGAAGACCCAGCCTGCACTGCTTTCAATTGTTCAAAGCGAGACCTGTCAGACATCTTATAGGGCCGTCACTCTTGGGATTTTTAAACACACATGAAAGTGGGGCAGATGCTGCATCCACCCCGGTCCCTCGAGTCTACATCTGGATGTTCTCTGCAGCTGCCTCAGGTCTCAGCATCTGGCTCCAGGACTCTTCTCGTTCAGGCCCAACTAACTGCAATGCCGTGTGGCTGATGCACAACTGGACACCAACTTCATTCTGTCACTGCAGTGTGGCTTGGCTGATGCACAACTGGACACCAACTTGATTCTTTGTCAGGACCAGAAGCAACGAATATGCTCAAACTTTCGTCATTTTATTAGTCAGGGCAGTCATAAAACACATTAGAGAACTAAGGCCCTGAATTTACGACAAAGTGGGGCAGCACAGTGCTGTGCCAAAAATGGCAGCGCCATGCAGCGGCACTTTTGAAATGCATGGGTGTGCCACATTCACAGGAATGCAACACACCCTTTTGTTTCCCCCTGCACCGGCGCCTGAATTAAGTTGCCTGCACCAATGCAGGTATCCTTTCACCATTGTGCAAGGGAGTCGGTGTTGAGGGAATAGATTGTTTATGTACAGGAAGGTGCCCCTTCCTGCACATAAACAATCTACAATGTTGATTTGGCAGTTCTCTGTGTGCTGAAGAATGTAGAATGCAGTACACATGGAAAGAGCAAAAAAACAAGGAGGAATAAAAGTATTCCTCCTCCTTGTGCCACGCTAATGTCACCCTTGGGGTGGCGTTAGTTTTTGGCGCTGTGGCAGATTTACGCCTTCTTGTAAATCTGGGGCAGCATCAAAAGCAATGGGTGTTGCAGTAGAACACCCACAGCAACACCCATTTCATGCCCCTCTGACGCAGAAAACTGCATCCAAGGGAGCATATTTACAAGGAGGCATTAAGCCACACGACACCTTGTAAATACGGTGCAGTAAAAAGCACCACCGGAGCATCACTGAAAATGACACTTTGGTGGCAATATGGCCTTGTAAATCAGGCCCTAACTTTCCAAGAAACTAAAGGGAAATTTCTCATTGTCTCTCAAAGTTCTTTGTCTGTTGTCATGCCCCCCTTTCTATGCTGCTCTAACAGCATTAAGATAAGTATCTCCTGCTCTCCCAAAGTTTATGATTGTAATTTGCCTTTTAGTTATGTGAGTTTCCATTTTTATGTCTTAAACCTTTTTTAGATTGCAGGTGGTGCCGCAGGAAGGCGTCCAATGCTCCTTATGGAGCGCCGATTTTATTGAAGATGGTACTGAATCATTGCAGTTTACTCCTCCAGCTGCCAGAGGGCATCTGAGAGTGATGAAAATTGTTAATTCACGCTTCCTACATTTTGCAGACAGGGCATGCAAATCCCATCTTACCCGATACTGGAAGAGCAGTGCGACCACCTGGGGACATTTGGCTCATGAGTTTCTGTTAGAACTAATGGGCTCCTGCCAGAACTGAATGCCCCATGAAAGGGATATGTATCTAAACAAGGGAAATAGCAGTGTGATGCCCCTAAAAGTGGGGGGTTCCCCATCTCCCCACATCACCTCTGGGGCCCTAGGTTCAAAATCCCATAGATCTCAGGGCTGTATAGACACCCAAGGCCTGAAACTCTGGAGGACCAGGATGTAATAGCTTCCACTTTTGGGGGAAAACGTTTCGGGATCCCCTACCTCCCACCAATGTCCAGCTTCCCCAGAACACATGTACAGAAATGATTCCCTTGGGGATGGAGATCGAGATACAGGCCCTTCCAGACCCGGGTGTCCATTGCCTGACACCCGACTATTTGAATAGCCTGCTAACCTGGTGCTGAAACCTCTGACATGCTTGTTCTGGAGGCCTTCCTTCATCCTCGCTCCTCCAAGAGGGCCACAGCAGAGAAAGTGTCCACTCATGTGGCAGGCCATCTAAGGAAACAATGACATAAGGAAGTTCAGGCCCACGTCTCTGGAAGGAAAAGCGACTGACCCCAGAGATAGATACCCAGATGGTCATCTTGTTTGGGAAATACATACAAGACCCCAAGAAAGGCATTGATCACTCATGGCAGTCACACTTCTTGATCTTAACTACCCCTTTCACAAAGAGACTTGATATAGCGAAATAAGTAAAACAGTCAGGATCCCTCATCCCTCCGGATATCCTTTCTGGGTAGGCCCAAAGGGTGATTATCTTTTGGAGAATGTTAATTTTTCTGTTTTTACAGAAAGACGCATGTCACTCTTAAGCAGGATGGACCCCAAACTCCCTAGTATCTCCCACAGTGGATGCGATAACCCTGGGAGGCCTGTTCAGGAAACCCTTTGTTTAAGAATTGGGGAAGCTTGTAGCCACATTCACATCTTTGAATAAGGCACAGGCCTCCATGAAAATGATTTTCACACCAAGGTTTTCCATCTGGCTGTTATCTATTCCAAGCCCCAACAAGAGGCCAAGGCTCCCGGCATGGTCACATGCAGGACCAGGCTCCCAGTGTGGACACTGGCAGGACCAAGCAACATTTGAGCGTTCTTCCGTTCATGAGGTGTCCTGCATCACTGAGGCATTAGAGGGAATGTACATGGTAAAACAACCAGTGACTGTTCTCCCTTTCCAACTACAGGACGGAGGATCTCTGGCATTGTTCATTCACAACTGGAAAAAATACACAATACACATGGATCATGCAGACAGTGCAGGGTTTTCACATAGGTTCTAAAGACCCCTATGTCGCTCTCAGCGACTGTGATTTCTCTTCCTTTCAGAACAAGATAGTCTTCTCATTGACCATGAAATAAAAGAATTAAAGGGGAAGGACGTGATTTTACAGACTAATGTTCACCCTAATGGCTTTCTAAGGAAACTATTTCTGGTAGAAAAGGTTCAGCGTCCCACTATGAACCTCAAAGAAATTTGTTTAGCACCATTTCAAGATGGAAGGAATTCACATCCTCCAGGATCTTCTGAAACCACACAACTGGATGTCCTGACTGAACCTGAAGGACAGATATCTCACGATCCCGATATGTCCACCACAACGAAGATTTTTTCAACTTATGAGAGATCATCAGGTTTACAAGTTAAAGACTTTTGGCCTATCTTCAGCACAATGGTGCTTCACTCACAAAAGTACTTCAACCGGCCTTAGAAAGACTGAGGTCTCAGGGCATACACATCATAGTATACTTGTACAGCATAGTCTTGATGGACCAGTGTCCAAAGAAGTGGCAGGAGTACCTACAAATGAGAGAGCATCTGCTAGAAGATCTAGGCTCATCATCAGTGAAAAGAAATAGCATTTTACACCACCTGAGATGGCAAAATTCCTGAGATTCATAATAGACCCCCAAGACATCACCCTGACCCTTCTGCCGAGGGAGATGGCGAAAATTTGTCAAGAACGTCACAAAACAATGGTATGTCAGAATACATCTTTACTCCAGATTGCCTGTCTGTTACATCTCATACTCTCATCATCAATTCTGGTGATATTTCTGGTGTTGTTTGACTTGGTACAGTTTCCATTCCTCCTGGCCTCAGACGGAATGGCTTATATGTGAATTCAGATCAGTGATTTCGACTAGACACTTAATAACTTCACAATAGAGGGAACTCCAGTCAGAGAACATCCTCTGATAAGGAAATTGATGCATGGAATATGTTTGGCTCTTCCAAATGAACCCAGGTATTCATCTCTCTGGGGCGTGAATAAGATTCCCAACGTTTTTCTATCTTGGAGAAATAATTAATACCTTTTGAGCAGAGTTATCAGGTAAGCTAGCTGTGCTTTCTTGTTTAACCTTGTTCAAGAGGGTCTCAGATGTCAGAACCTTGGATATTATCATGTTATAAACTGGGTTTCTGATTGGCAGACGTATGCACCCTGACCAAACAGGAACCACAATCCTAGTAAGGGTACGTCAGTCACACACCATAAATTAACCTGTGATTGCCCTCTGGTCGGTTGGTAGAGATCAGGCACGCTTAACCTTGGAGGCAATGTGTAAATTATGGGCCTGATTACAATTTTGGAGGAGGTGTTAATCCGTCCCAAATGTGACGGATATACCACCAGCCGTATTACGAGTTCCATAGGATATAATGGACTCGTAATACGGCTGGTGGTATATCCGTCACTTTACCGTCACTTTTGGGACGGATTGACACCTCCTCCAAAGTTGTAATCAGGCCCTATGTGAGTAACACTTAAAATGATAAAACAGTGAAAGCACCACACAAAAATAATCCATCTCAATTTAGATGAATAGGTCTTTATTTAATGATCAAACTAAGACCAAAACAAACAAAAATCCAATAAGTAGAAGTCAAGATATGAATTTTTTAAGAATATCTGCAATTGTAGTGCTAAAGTGCTTAAAGTGGCAACCTGTGATATCTGGTCGCATTAGACCAGGGTAAATCAAAGTTCAGGCTAAGAGCTATAGAGCGCGGGCCAGCTACAGAGACCAATCCTGTCCCGCTGAAGCAGTACCTTGTGTAGAGACTTGAGTCGAAGATCCGATGCAAGCAGAGGAGGGGACGATCCAAAGGCAATGCGTCAGTTCTGATCTGCGCAGTCAGTGATGTGTCATCGTTGAGCAGCACGTTCGATGATGCAACACCCTCGAGGTGTGTCGAACCGTATGTGATGAAGGTAAAGCAACGTTGTTAAACCGCGGAGTGGGCAACATGAAGGCGATGACTAGGGGCTAAGGGCAATGCACCGGTTTGGAGCCGTGCAGTTGGTGCTAAAATGTATTTGCCCTCAGCGGCAGAAGCAATGCGTCAGAGTTGAGGAGAAATGCTGCTGCTGCGATTGGCACAGTGACAATGATGCGTGGCTTTCTGTAGAAAACAGCTGCAGAACCCACTTCCAAGGGCACAGGACTGGATTGGCAACACTTGGCAAGGTAGGACTCACAGTTGGTAGAGTTCAGGAGCTGTAGCAGAGCTGAGTGAATTATTTGATGTCACTCAGACTACAGAACAGAAGGCAAGCCAGCAAGCCCTTGGAGTCACTTTGGTTTTGGGGATGTAGAGATGCATGTCCTGTACTTCTCACTCCCAGGTCTCCCAGGCAAGGTGGGCAGCAGGCAGCAGGGCGGGCACAGCAAAGCTAGAGTCCAGCAAAGCGCAGCAGAGCCACAGTCCCTTCAGCAGTACAGAAGTCCTTCTTCCTGGCAGAATGTCCTCAGGTTCAAACGCTTGCTGATTTGACAGAGTCAGAAGTCCAGTTCTTATACCCAGTGTTGCCCTTGAAGTGGGGTAGACTTAAAAGAGAGGCATTTGAGGTGAACAAAGTCCCTGTCTTTCCTACCCTGGCTACAGACACACTACAGGGAGTTATGCAGCCCTTATTTAGGGCTCGGGACTCAACCCATTCAAGTGTGTCAGCTCCCCCCTCCCATACTGCCCAAGATGGGCCATCAACATGCAGACTCAGTGACACCTAAGCTCCCTTTGTGTGTGGCTTTCTGGAGGGAATGCACAAAAACCCAGTTGTCACCCACACAGACGTGTATTCAGAGACAGGCAGAAGGCACTTGATGATTTAAAGTAAGAAAATGTAAACGTTTTAAAAATGGCATTTTCAGAATTACAATTTAAAATATGACTTTACCATAATTTGTGATTTTAAATTGTGATTCCAGAGACACCATACTTGAAGGTCCCATCTCTTCCCACTTGGAAATTACACTTATACATTTAAGAAGTCAATCTCAATGTTAAATTATGGGAGAGATAGGCCTTGCAGTAGCAAAAAATGAATTTAAAAGTTTTTCACTACCTGAACATGTAAAGCACAAAAGTACATGTCCAACTTTTTAAACACACTGCACCCTGCACTTGGGGCTGCCCAAGTCCTAACTTAGGAGTGACTTATATGTATTAAAAAGGAAGGTTTGGGCATGGCAAGTGAGTTAACTTGCCAGGTCGACAGGGCAGTTTAAAACTGCACACACAGGATCTGCTATGGCAGGCCTAAGTCATGTTTAAAGGACTATTGAAGTGGATGGCACAATCAGTGCTGCAGGCCCATAAGTAGCATTTAATTCACAGGCTCAGTGCACGTATAGTGCCCCTTACCAGGTACTTATATGTAAATTAAATATTCCAATTGTGGATAAGCCTATGTTACCCTGTTTTCAGCACATGCGCTTTACCACTGGCTAACAGAGGTAAAGTACCCAGAGTATAAAGCCAACAAAAACAATTTCAGCAAAAAGGGGAGGAGAAGGGCAAAACGTTTGGGGATTACCCTGCAGAAAGGGTCAGGTCCAACATACAGGTAGGATTTTTACCCCGGGTGGAGTGACTTTTCACATTTTCGGTGGAATAAAATTAATCTCCATAGTAGTTTCATATCCAGCTTTCAATGCCCCAGCTTTCAATGACATCCCAAAGCTCTGTGTGGGGATTACTCTGTGTCATAGCCTATGAGAGCATGACTGAAGAGATTTGCTCCCATGAAAACATCAGCTGCTGATATCCATTTGTAAGGCCTTTAAGGTGGTATCCACTCTCACTATAGGAAGATGGGTTAGATAGACTATGGGGGTCATTACGACCTCGGCGGTCTTTTCAAAAGACCGCCGAGGCAGCGGAAGACAGAATACCGCCATTGCCCGCGGTATTTCTGTTTTCCTATTATGACATTTCCGCTGGGCCAGTGGACGGTAACAGTGTTACCGTCCGCTGGCCCAGCGGAAATGTCACATCAACATTGCAGCCGGCTCGTAATAGAGCCGGCGGCAACGCTGATGTGCAGCGGGTGCAGTAGTACCCGTCGCGCATTTCACTGCGCGACGGGGCTATGCCTGGGGCCCCCTGCACTGCCCATGCCAAGTGCATGGGCAGTGCAGAGGCCCCCAGGGGCACCCCCAGTCCCCTTACCGCCGGCCTTTCCATGGCGGTGTGTACCGCCATGGACAGGCCGGCGGTCGGGGACTCATAATCCCCAGGGCAGCAGTGCTTGCACCGCTGCCCTGGGGATTATGACCGCCAGGCGGAATCCTGGCGGGAAAATGGAGGGGCCGGCGGTATGGCCGTAGCAATTCCGCCACGGTCATAATTGCTGGCGGAACACCGCCAGCCTGTTGGCGGTATTACCGCCAACATACCGCCGGCCGCCAGGGTCGTAATGACCCCCTATGTAGGAATCAGGCACTGACACATCAACATCTGGGGCCCATTCTGCCAGCAGGGCTATGGCTTCAAAAGCTTATATTCTTTCAGCTCGCTTAGAGGATATTTTTAATGTTGTGGATTGGTCCATGGATTCCACATTCAAAATATTTTATTTCAAACTGATATTAAATGGTGAACCTTGAGGTAGGTAAGCTTTGAACAAGCATAATCCTCTCCCCTGATCCTGAGATAGAATATAAAATGTCCTAGCTTACATAGCGGACATTTCAATTCCATTAAGAATTCAGAGGCAACGATCATCGATCTTGACAGTAGAGGAGGACCAAATGCCTAGCCTGGGGAATATTGGAACTTAAGGAGCATCATGTAGAGAAAGGTGTAAGTAATTATTTTAGTATTACTTAAAAATGGATCATGCATATAGATGTTTTTTTCTGCACAACTGTAATAACATGGAATGGGAAAAAGTAAAACGTTTTATGACAATGTTGTTTTTGAATGAATCAAATTGTTGATTGCTTGTTAGACGGAAAATCGTAACATTCTGCTATTCTTGCAGAAAACCTTAAATGAAACAGCCAAAACAGAGTAAAGTGGATGTTGGGAATGGCTCCTGTCACACAAAGAAAGAGAAAGCATGACAACAGAGAAGAGACTTTGAAGCACATTGAGAAATATAATGGGTTGAAAGTTTTGTATTTTTTTTTCCTTTGGTTACTGAGAAAGTTAGTTCTCCAATGTGTTTTATAACAACATTTTATTGTTTTTAATAAAAGCGACACCGATAAAGCATTCTTGTTGCAGTCCCACGCAGAAAGTCCCAGGAGCCATTCGCAACCGTCCAGCTATCCCTTCACTCCCTTCTCCCAGACCTTACATATGCCCTTGTTCAATCTCTGCTATGCCCACCATTTTCTAGAGTGTTTCTTGAGGCATTTGCCTGCTATATAAATCAGTTCTTCTAATTTGCACATCAGAGCATACCCACCCACCATTCCCTCAGGGGAGTAGCATCTGGTGCCTTCCAATATTTTAGCAACGTCCTTTTCGCTATCAGCGTTTCGAGTCCCACTAAAGTTCTATTGCCTCTTGGGCCTCTGAGATCATCCAGAATACCAGACAGGGTGACCCCAGGAGAAGACTCAGGGCCTGATTGAGATGCTGGCATAGGGGATTACTCTATCACAAATGTGATGGATATCCAGTCCGCCCTATTACGATTCCATAATAGCCTAGGGAGATCATAATACACCAAACAGGATATCTGTCACATTTGTGATGGAGTAATCCCTCCACCAAGATCTTAATCAGGCCCTCAATCTTCTGACCCAGGACCTCAGTGAATGTCTTATATAATAATTAGTGGTGGGTGGGGAGCTCCACTCCGCTGGTGGAGCTAACCTAGTTTTTGGCACTCCATGCTCTGCTTGGAGCACGAAGTTCACCAAAAACTCTGCTTGCCCCACCAACAGAGCCGAGCACCCCGGTGCGCACTGCAGCCCAGTTATGGGCCACATAGCGCAAGCACATACAGTCGGTGCTTGCCCTGTGTAGCCCATAACTGTGATGCAGTGCGTACCGGGCCCGGCGACAGATCCAGGGAGGGTCAGACCTCCCTCTGCAAGCAGCAGAGCAGGGTTGTAGAGAAGAAGAGGTTTACCCAACAAACCCTTCCTGACCTGGATAAGAAAACATAATAAAAAACAAGGTTGGTCGTAAGGCTGTGATTAATTATCCTATTTCCGAAAAAGTGAGTAATACTCTCTTCGAGAGGTCATTTCATTATAACATTTATTTGAATTTTTTTAAAGCAGGACGAAGAGAGAAAACACTCAGAAATGACTCAAGAATGACAAAATGTCTCAGTGATACCAAAACATAGCACAAGAAATACAAATTACAAAACATCAACAGTTAGAGAACACGTCATAAGGAATCAAACAAAAGCTAAACATCATCTGTAGATTGTCCCAAATTAATCTCCTCAAAAAGAGGTAGGGGTTACGTAGATCACTTATAGTCGGAATCCACTCAAATGTGATGGTTGTGGATTCCTATACCCACAAATGCTGGACACCTATCAATTTCTTCTTGGTGTTCCTTGCAATGTGTGGTGCCACTCCTTGCAATGTGTGGTGCCACTCTGAAGGGTCAAATACACTTTATATCCACTCTTGCCGAGATCCACAAAGTGTTGACGTGTTTCGGCCCTTTCAATTTGGGCCTCATCAGGACTAGAAAGGGACAACACTGCCTAATGACAAACCAAAAAAGACACAATAAGCTGAAAACACTTAAAAAGACTAAAACATGCTAGAAAATTTATTGGTGCAGCCTATGTGGCTGAATGGAATCTGAACACCCCTACATGCATATCTACAAAACCAAAATGAGCATTCGGTGCCTGTGTGAATCAAGAATATGACATAAACTCTTATAGTGAAACTCATGCACAATGTCCCGTCGTGGGCTAGGGGACAAACATGTAAAAAACATTCACATGTTTCTGGCTGCTGGATCTATTGCCGTGATAAAAGAAGAAGCAGCCAAGAGCTTAATGCCTTTACTGGTCCTAAAACTTTGTCTGGGGTTTCTCATCCTAAGGAAGCCCTAACATAAGAAGAGAAAATAGAAAATAGAAAACAGCGCCGCTGTTAGTCCGGCGAGGGGAACAAAGCTCGTCTGGTTAAACCAGTACCGAAAGTCTAGCGCTGGCTAGAAATCTGGACTTACTGGTAAAGTATGCTAGTGGAGGGTCCTTCTGTCGTGTTGCGTCGCTAGTCCACGCACAGCGTGCACCCGGCAAAGAAGGCAATTCTCCCTTTGAATGCTCAATGCTAAGTAGCCGTCACGTCATCAAAACGCGTCGGCTCCAGGAGAAGGAAAACCCTTTAAAATGGATCGTCCATCTTGGAAAAGACTGGATGGCTGGAAAGGGCGGCTGAGACCCCTGCTTCTACTAGTGTGACATGTGCAAGGGAAAGGAGGTCCTCGCTGCGACTTACAAAGGACCTGCACTAGGGAACCTATGTAGATGAGCATGTTAATCGTCCTTCTCCCTGAGGAAATCTGAATCCAAAAAAGAGCAAATCAAAAAGAGAGAATCGCTGCTCACTACAGTACTAGTACTACCAAATCTGCAGTGCGTCTGTACCAAAAACCTTACAGCCATCATGGGTCAACACTGCAATCTGATTTTTGTTCTTACTCTTCGACAATCAAACCCCCCCTTATTTTTCTGAAACCAAAATGCAACATGTAAAGGACTAATGGAATCGGGGTGGTGTGCATTAACGTGACTGAGTGTACTTGCTACACAGAATTAGAGCGGAGCGACCCCTAAGGAGAACCGTGTGTGGGAGATGTAGTGTCTGGTAAAAAAAACTATATACACATGTTGCGGTGCTTGCGTAAGCACAGTGTAACCTTTACGTATGTAAAGTTATACATAGGGGAAGGAAAACAGAGAGGTACAGTTTTACATTTTCTAAATCAGTGCCCAGAGTTCATCAATGTCATTTAGCCCTTGACGGGCTGTTTGATATTTTTCGTTTAGCCTTGCTTCCAGTCTCCACAGTTTATTCATTGTGGATTGTCCATCTAGCTTGGCTTGTACTACAGCCAACACTGTCCATCGTATATCCTCTGGTGTATGTTTGGATTCATTAAAATGTTCCACCAACGGCGCTCCCCTTGTTGCACATTTAATCTTGATCTATGTTGCAAAATTCGAGTCTTGACCAATTGGGAAGTTTGTCCGATATATACTTTTTTGCAAGGACACATAGGTGGTGATTACAACCCTGGCGGTCGGTGTTAAAGCAGAGGTAAGACCGCCAACAGGCTGGCAGAAAAAATATAGAATCACGTCCGTGGCGGAAACCGCCAACAAAGACAGCCACTTTAACACTCCGACCGCCAAGGCGGTACAAACAAACAGTGCGGCTGTCACCGCCAACAGACAGGCGGAGGACAATGTACCGCCCACCCTATCACAACCTACCAATCCGCCACCTTTTCCGGGGCGGATTCACCGCGAACAAAAACACGGCGGAAACAGGACTTCGAAGGGAAAACGCTCTCCTCTACATACCCGACGAGGAACCAGGACGCCATGGAACCAGAGCTTCACATTTTCCCTGCCCTTATCTTCTTGCTCCTCTACCAGGAGCACGAACGGCGGCGGCGAAGACCACGTGAGTACTTCACCTACGACACAGGGGAGGAGGGAGGGAAAAACCAGGGACACACATGCAACACGCAACACCCCCACCCTCACCCACGACAACACCCACGCTAATACAGCATGATACATTAAAGTTACACCCCCCAAAGCCCCCGGAAGAATGCAAAGACAAAAGGAAATGAGTGTAACCATTGTAATATATTAAAATCCAGTATGCAAAAATATATATACACTATTAACAAACATATACACCAAGAATAGTAGTCCAGGTATTGCTCCATTGAAGTCTGTGGAACACTGGGCCCACACTGCATGGGCGAGGCCCACACTCAATACCCGAACATGGTGGAGAGAACACTGCAGGGGCATCAGATAGCAATAAAACAGGCACCTCAGGGGGAAGGGAAAGGGGAGGCACCTCAGCCGGTTGAGTGCATGATGCAAAATCCACGAGAGGGCCACATGCCCACTGTTTAATCCTGGGGAGTGCAAAGCCACAGTCTCTCAAGTCTCTCCAGTGGGTGGTTTGCCCACTGTTCAATCTTGGGGAGTGCAAAGCCACAGTCTCACAAGTCTCTACAGTGGGTGGGTTGCCCACTGTTCAATCCTGGGGAGTGCAAAGCCACAGTCTCTCAAGTCTCCACAGTGGGTGGTTTACCCACTGTTCAATTCTGGGGAGTGCAAAGCCATAGTCTCACAAGTCTCTACAGTGGGTGGTTTGCCCACTGTTCAATCCTTGGGGAGTGCAAAGCCACAGTATCTCAAGTCTCTACAGTGGGTGGGTTGCTCACTGTTCAATCCTGGGGAGTGCAAAGTCACAGTCTCACAAATGGATAACAGTCTCCACTGGTTCTGGAGGGGGCTTTGTGCCCAGAGTGCTTCATCCTGCCAAGGACTGTTTGAGTGGATGCCTTTCTCCACTGGTTCTGGAGGGGGCTTTGTGCCCAGAGTGCTTCATCCTGCCAAGGACTGTGTGAGTGGATGCCTTTCTCCAATGGTTCTGGAGGGGGCTTTGTGCCCAGAGTGCTTTATCCTGCCAAGGACTGTGTGAGTGGATGTGATACTCCACTGGTTCTGGAGGGGGCTTTGTGCCCAGAGTGCTTCATCCTGCTCGTGGCGGACTCAGTAGCATCAGTGCCCTTGGCGCTCATGGGCCAGCGGCACTTGTGGCAGAGGTGTCCTGCTCAGCGGTGCTTGTGGCGGAGGTGTCCTGTTCACCGGTGCTTGTGGCTGCGGTGTCCTTGGCAGCGGTGCCTGTGGCGGAGGTGTCCTGTTCAGTGGTGCTTGTGGCGGCGGTGTCTTGTTCAGCGGTGCTTGTTGCAGTGGGGTCCTTGGCAGTGACTCAGCTGCTGGCGGTCCTATCTGGCCCAGCGGGGCTGGTGCTGGCGGTCCTGTCTGGCCCAGCGGGGCTGGCGGTCCTGTCTGGCCCAGCTGGACTGGTGCTGGCAGTCCTGTGTGCTGGTGCTGGCGGTCCTGTCTGGCCCAGCGGGGCTGATGGCGGTGGCCTCCTGGCCAGCGGGGCTGATGGCGGTGGCCTCCTGGCCAGTGGGGCTGATGGCGGTGGCCTCCTGGCCAGCGGGGCTGGTGCTGGCAGTAATGTCTGGCCCAGCGGGGCTGATGGTAGTGGCCTCCTGGCCAGCGGGGCTGGTGCTGGCGGTCCTGTGTGGCCCAGCGGGGCTGGTGCTGGCAGTCCTGTCTGGCCCAGCGGGGCTGATGGAGGTGGCCTCCTGGGCAGCGGGGATGATGGCGGTGGCCTCCTGGGCAGCGGGGATGATGGCGGTCTTCTCCACCGTGCTGCTCTTCCCAGACTTGCCGGGTTTCTTGTGCCCCTTCCCCACCTTGGAAGGTGTCGCAGCTGACTCCACACTCCCACCTGTACCCCTGGGAGCGGCTTGGTGGCTGGAGTCTTCCCCCTCACCCGCCAGGCACTGGCCAACTTTTGATGCTTGACAGATGGGGGACTGTCCGTGCTGTGGCTCCTTGCCACACTGGCTGCCCTGCTGCCTGGTGCACTCCAGAATCCGGTGACTACTGGCACCACTGGTCCCGGAGATGTTGTGGCTGAGGTGCTAGGTTGGGACCTGGAGAGTCGGGCCCTAGGAGACTGATGGGGTGGGGGAGGTGAGGGAAAGAGGTCAAAGGTGGACAGGAAAAGTTTCTTGGGAACACAGGGACGGGTAGCTGGAGGGGGTTTGGGAGTGGAGGAAGAGGTTGTGGTTGTAGGAGGTGTACGTTTGGTGACTTTGGGTGAAGGTGCATGCGCTGGAGGCTGTCGTGAGGTGGATGGCTGTTGGGTGGGTGTGTGCCTGCGTTTGTGTATCTTGGGAGGTGGCGTCACAGACACACTGGGAGAGTACACAGGGAATGTGTGAATGGTAGTGGGGGTGGTGACTGCACGTGAGCGGGGTGTGGTGGTGTGTGTGCTGGTGATGGAAGTAGTGGCTGTAGATGTAGTGCATGCAGGTTTGAGTGGAGACGAGACTGGGAGGGAGGAGGGAGACAGTGGAGGAAGTGAATCTTGGTGTGTCTGCATTTGTGTGATGCTTGCGTGAGTGCCTGTGGGATGTGTGGTGCTTATGTTTGCCAGAGCTTCCCTTTTGTGTTGAGGTGCGTGCATGCTGGTCTGATGGTGTGCTTGGGGTAGGCTGAGGTACAGGGGTGTGGGTCTGGGTGGAGGAAGTTAGAGGGGGGAGGCTAAAGACAGGGACAAAAGCTGCCATCAGGGTTGAGGCCAGAGTCTGAAAAGCTTGCTGAAGGGCTGCCTGACCAGAATGAATGCCCTCCAGGAATGCATTTGTTTGTTGCAACTGCCTCTCTACACCCTGGATGGCATTCAAAATGGTAGACTGCCCACCAGTGAGGGACCTGAGGAGGTCAATGGCCTCCTCACTGAGGGCAGCAGGGGTAACTGGGCCAGGGCCTGAGGTGCCTGGGGCGAAGGTGATGCCCACCCTCCTGGGTGAGCGGGCATGGGGCAAAGGCTTAGGGGCTGCTGGGAGGGCGGTGCTGGTAGGGGGTTGGCGGCTGTACCTGTAGATGCGGGGGGCACAGATGGGCCGCCACCACAAGGGAGCTCCCATCAGAGGACGAGTCTGTATCACTGGTGTCAGCTCCTGTCCCCGCCGTGGAGCTCCCCTCGCCCTCCGTCCCACTGGAGAATTCCGAGTCCGTAGTCTCGCCCTCCAGGGCCATGTGGGATGCAGCTCCCTCCTGCTCCGGTGCCACTGCTCCTCTGCCTGATGATGCTAGTGCACACAAAAACAGGGAGACCACAATAAGGGGGGGGGATGACAGAAGAAAGACATGTTGAGTGCATGCATTACCGCTACCATTGGCGGACACGACAGACACAGAAGCCCCCTGCACTACGCCGCGCACTTGGGGTCCACTGTTCAATCCCTGGGACATGGCCTACAAGGCTATGGCCGACATCTGCACACATGGATGTCACAGGAGCCTGACTAGGTGTAGTTGGCACTGTACACAGGTGGGGTGGGGTGCCACAGGGTCTGCCAGAAGAAGGGGACCTAACTAGCACACCCACCCTGGCCTAGGGAAACCCACAGCCCACCTCCCCCACCCAGACACTTCCACTGCGCGCTGAATCAGCTGAATGAGAGTGTACTCACCCCCTTGTGGCTGCTGTGATGCCCTCAAGCGCCCATCCAACTCCAGGTACACCACCGCTAGGATCCTGAACATCAGGGGGGCCATGGTGCAACGGGCACCCCTCCCACGTTGGGAGGCCATCCCCAGCTGGGCCTCTGCCGTCTTTTTGCTCCAGCGGCGAATGTCCTCCCATCTCTTACGGCAGTGGGTGCTCTGTCTGTGATAGACCCCCAGGGACCGGACGTCCTTGGCGATGGCATGCCAGATGTCCTTCTTCTGGTGGGTGCTGACCTACACGAATTGTACAGGGGAAAAAGAAAAGTTATTACCAACTGCACCGTCACAGTCATTGGCCCCCATCCCTACCCTTGCCATGTGGCACATGTACTTACCGTTGTTTCATGCACGCCTCATTCTCCCCCCCATCTTTCATCCACCCCAATCCACACAGGCATTGTCCATACAGCATGCTCCCAGTGTACTTACCTGTTTGTCTGGAGGACCGTAGAGTAGCATGAACTGGGGAGGACCCCATCCACGAGTTTCTCCAACTCCTCCGTGGTGAAGGCAGGGGCCCTTTCCCCAGACGCACGAGCCATTGTCTCTTCCAGCAGCACTTGCAGTGTAGGTCCTCTTCTGTCAAAGATCAGGTATCGAGTGATTGAACAGACAGAAAATGGTGGTCACGTCTGCGGCGGTGCATACCGTCACCGCCGGCATACATCGTCATTGGCTCCTGGGACCCATAGGGTCCAATGTTAACCAATGCAGAATTGTGCTAAGGTCTTCGTCCGCCTACCGCTACGGTGAACAACGTCAGCGCAGTTACCTCACATCCCATTGTCCCACTATACAGGTCAGGCAGCCGCCATTTCAGGGGCCCACATGGCTTAATTTTTAACTGCGTCACACATACCTAGGCCTTGCCTCAGCACTCATACATGCAATTTTCAGATTATGAATCGTGTTCTGTGTAAGCTGTGGGTACGTACCTCTGAGTTGGTTGACTCTGTGCTCGCTGTTGTCCTTCATAGGCACCGTCCGCTGGGACATGTGAGGAGATGGCGGCATCCTCCGGTGTACAGACCGCTGGTGGACCTGTCGACAATGGAGGAAAGACATGTGATCATCACCTACAGGCTTGATCGTGCCACAATCCATGAACTGTGTGCCCAGTTGGAGCCATCCCACAGGAATCCCCCCTCTAGTGCAGGTGCTGTCAGTACTCCATTTCCTTGCAAGTGGGTCATTTCAAACAACAGTGGCCATAGCATAAGGGATGTCCCAGCCTATGTTTTCCAACGTGTTGTCCAGAGTGTTGTCTGCCCTGCTGAAACACATGCAGAGCTACATCGTTTTCAAGAGTTATCATTCGATGAATGTGCAGATGGTGTGTTTGGCAGACCAGTACATCTATGTGAATGTCAAATTCCCTGGCTCAGTGCATGACGCTTACATCCTGCGGAATAGCAGCATCCTTATGTGATGGGTCAACTCCAGAGGCACCGTGTGTGGCTATTAGGTGAGCACCTGGAAGCAAGTCAGTAGGAATGGTTTTCTCGGTCTGGGAATATCCCTACAGGTTAGTGTGTGTCTAACAGTTGTCCCTCGCTATTTGCAGGTTACTCTGGTTACCCCAACCTGTCATGGCTACTGACCCCAGTGAGGAATCCCAGGACAAGGGCAGAGGATTGCTACAATGAGGCTCATGGGCGAACTCGGAGGATTATAGAGCGGACCTTCGGCCTCCTGAAGGCCAGGTTCAGGTGCCTCCATATGACAGGTGGATCCCTATTCTACTCACCAAAGAAGGTGTGCCAGATCATTGTGGCCTGCTGTATACTTCGCAACTTAGCTTTGCGACAACAGGTACCTTTTCTGCAGGAGGATGGTCCAGATGGAGGTGCTGGGGCAGCTGTGGAGCCTGTGGACAGTGAAGACGAGGAACCAGAAGAAGAGGACATCGACAACAGGAACTCGGTGATCCTGCAATACTTCCAGTGAGACACAGGTAAGAATACAAACCTGCCTACTGCATGTACTTTAACACTACTACCACTCCTCTTGTCTGTCATTTTCACCCAGTGTATGGTCACTGAGTTGTCACTTTCCCTTACGATTTCACAGATGTGGGTCCCCCTGTGTGACATCTGCTTTGTTTCCTCATGGACTAGAGCTGTGTGACATAGGTATGTTGACATTACAATTGAAAGAGCATTTTGCCACTGTAATTGCTAATACACTATTTCGAAATCACAGACAGACTCCAGATTGTTTTGTGCTTTAAGGGTGTTTATTTAATTGCTCAATATTGGAGGGGGTTGTAAAATGGTGAGGGATGATAGTGGAGGAATGTCCAGGGCAGAGTCCAGTCTATTAGTCTCACAGGTGCATTGCCCAAATGGGCATAGGAAGTGGAGCTGGGGCAGTTTGAGGATGGACAGGGTGACAAGGTGGGACAGAAGGATGACACTCAGGGTGGTCTCATTTCTTGGTGGGGGTCTTGGCATCGTTCTCTGTCTTTGTCCTGGATCTCAGGGACCGTTTGCAAAGTGGTTCTCCCTCTGCAGGGGGTGGGGTGCTGGTATGGTGGTCCTGTGGCGGTGCCTCCTGTCCACTAGTGCCGGTGGAGGTGGTGGGCAGTTCATCGTCCATGCTAGTGTCAGGGGCCCCTTGTAGTGCCACAGTGTCCCTCCTGGTGTTGAGGACTTCCTTCATTACCCCTACGATGGTGCCCAGGGTGGAATTGATGGATCTGAGTTCCTCCCTGAAGTCCAAATACTGTTCCTCCTGCAGCCGCTGGGTCTCCTGAAACTTGGCCAGTACCATTGCCATCGTCTCCTGGGAATGATGGTAGGCTCCCATGATGTTGTAGAGGGCCTCGTGGAGAGTGGGTTCCCTGGGCCTGTCCTCCCCCTGTCGCACAGCAGCCCTCCCAGTTCCCTTGTGTTCCTGGGCCTCTGTCCCCTGGACCGTGTGCCCACTGCCATTGCCCCCAGGTCCCTGTTGTTGTTGGGATGGTGGTTTAGCCTGGGTTCCCTGTAGTGGTGGACACACTGCTGATTGACGTGTCCTGGGGACAGAGGGATGGGCCCGCTGGGTGGGTCCTGTGCTGATGTTTCCAGAGGGGGGAAGCTTTGTGGTGGCCTGTGACTGTGTCAGAGGAACCGACTGTCCTGAGTTCCCAGATGGGCCGGGCTGGTCATCTAGATCCAGTTGGACAGAGCTGCTGTCATCACTGTGGGCCTCTTCTGTTGGTGGTGTGGACATGTGTGGACCCTCCTGTCCGGTGATGTTGGGTAGGGGTCCTGCAGGGGTATAAAAGGATGTTTATTGCATCTGTGTGTGGCATGGTGTGCAATGGGTGGGTGACCGTGTACCCCAGTGCTTGCATTCCTGTGTGGGACCTTGTGTGATGGTGGTTGAGGGCGGTGTATGGGTATATGCAGTGGCCATGCTTTGGTGATGGGTGTCCATGTTTTGCTGTTGGATGCAGGGCTTGGTGTTGGGATGTGTGGTTTGTGATATTGGGACATTTGTGAGGAGTTGGAGTCATGGGGGTGAGGGCAAGGGTAGGGGTATGTGATGGCATGCAGGTAGGGTGGGGGATATAGTAGTAAAGCATTGCCTTACCAGAGTCCATTCCTCCAGCTACTCCTTCGAGGCCCTCAGGATGCAGAGTAGCCAAGACTTGCTCCTCCCATGTTAGTTGTGGGGGAGGAGGTGGGGGGTCCGCCGCCAGTCCGCTGAACGGCAAGGTGGTGTCTTGAGACCACGGAACGCACCTTCCCCGCAGGTCATTCCACCTCTTCCTGATGTCATCCCTATTTCTTGGGTGCTGTCCCACTGCGTTGACCCTGTCCACGATTCTTTGCCATAGTTCCATCTTCCTAGCTATGGAGGTGTGCTGCACCTGTGATCCGAATAGCTGTGGCTCTACCCGGACGATTTCCTCCATCATGACCCTGAGCTCCTCCCCAGAGAACCTGGGGTGTCTTTGCCGTGCCATGGGGTGGTGTGGGTGATGTGTGGGGTGGTGTGTGTAGTGATAAGTGGGGGGATATTTAGTGGTGTGTTGTGTGAGGTGCGTGGCAGTTATGTGGGTGATGGTATTATGTGCCTGTGGATGTTGGTAGTAGTTTGTAGTGTCTCTCTCTGTGCTTCTTTCTCAATTGTGGTCGTAGGGGTTTGTGGGTGATGTGGGTGCGTGTTTTATATTGTAATGGGTGTGTGGGAGTGGTGTGTGTATGCGTATCAGGTGTGTGTATTTGGAATTGTCCAATGTGGCTGTGTTTTGTAAGATTGTGTGTATTTTGAGCGCGGAGGTCTGTACCGCCAATGGAATACTGCTGTTGAAAAACCGCTGCGTGGATTCGTAGGTTGTGATAGTGTGGGCGTATTTCTGTTGGCGTGACGGTAGAGGTTTTGTTTTCGCCAGTCTATCACTGACCTTTGGTGTGGCGGACTTGTGTGGGTGTCTAAATTTGGGCGGATTCCGAGCAGTGGGTCATAATGACCCTGGCGGAATTTCGCTGCTGCGGCGGTGTGTTGGCGGTCTTCTGCACAGCGGTAAGCAGCTTTTGCCACCAATGTTGTAATGAGGGCCATAATGCAGTAAACGACATTTTTAGTGTTACAGTTAGAAAAATCTCTTTGGAAATGAACTATTCTATTTAGTACCATCTCTTTTGAATCTCGTGTATACTGGCATGCTAGACATTTACAGCATCTGAAATGGCCTTGAATGGCTGGTAACTGCAACATTGTTCTGAGCCCACTTCTTTGTGTATGTGTGTTAGCTGCTCTCACCCATTGGTCTCTTAAACTTCAGGCTTTTTTTAATGCAATCAGGGGTTTTGTTATGCCTAGGTTTTCAACTATTTTCCAGTTCCTCTCTATGAAAGACCGAATTTTATTGGCCTTGGGGCTGAACGTGATGACGCAGGTAAGAGGAGTTTCTTTTATCTTCACATTAGGAACTAGAAGTGTCTCCCTGGGGGAATACCAGGCTCTTTTAGACGCTGCTTTCACTAGCTTTTTAGGATAGCCTCTGTTTATAAATTTTTCTGTTAGCTCCAAAGGGTTGTTGAAGTAATCCTCTTTGTCACTGCAATTCCTCCTGATCCGGAGAAACTGGCCGTATGGCAGATTCTCTCTAAATGTCCTCGGATGTCCACTTGAGAAATGCAGTAGCGTGTTATGGTCTGTGGGTTTTTTATAGAGACTTACTTCTAATTGGCCGTTTCTTGCTACGATCCACAGGTCAAGAAAATTGATTCTTTTGTTATCTTTACTTATAGTGAACTTGAAATCAGCTGTATGTTGGTTCAGCCAATCATGGAACAAACTGAGCACTTCTTCTGTACCCTCCCAGATCATCAACACATCGTCGATGTATCTATACCATTTATTGATGTTTTTTTCTATGGGATTGGAGTGTGGATAAATCCAGTTCTGTATGAAGCAGTCCATCACTAAATTAACTATTTCAGGTGCAAAGCTGCACCCCATAGCTACACCTTTAATTTGTCGGTACCAGTTTTCTTTGTATTTGAAGAAATTCTGTTTGAGGCATAGGGGGTCATTCCGACCCTGGCTGTCCATGACCGCCAGGGCCGGGCACCACGGAAGCACCGCCAACAGGCTGGCGGTGCTTCCAGGGCCATTCTGACCGCGGCGGTAAAGCCGCGGTCAGAAAAGTAAGGAACCAGCGGTTTCCCGCCGGTTTTCCCCTGGCCCAGGGAATCCTCCATGGCGGCGCTGCTTGCAGCGCCGCCATGGGGATTCTGACCCCCTTCCCGCCACCCTGTTTCTGGCGGTTCTTACCGCCAGGAACAGGATGGCGGGAACGGGTGTCGTGGGGCCCCTGGGGGCCCCTGCACTGCCCATGCCACTGCCATGGGCAGTGCAGGGGCCCCCTAACAGGGCCCCATGAAGATTTTCACTGTCTGCTTTGCAGACAGTGAAAATCGAGACGGGTGCAACTGCACCCGTCGCACCCTTGCAACTCCGCCGGCTCCATTCGGAGCCGGCTTCCTCGTTGCAGGGCCTTTCCCGCTGGGCCGGCGGGCGCCCTTTTGGCGGTCGCCCGCCGGCCCAGTGGGAAAGCCAGAATGCCATCCGCAGTCTCCTGACCGCGGAGCGGCCATTTGGCGGTGACCGCATGGCGGGCGGCGACCGCCGCCCGCTGCGGTCAGAATGACCGCCATAGTGTGGCTAGGAAGACTAAAAATTCTGTGGGGGTATTTTTTGGCCCAATATTGGTGTCTAGCACTTTCCTGATCACCTCTATTGCTTCATCTTGAGGGATGTTCGTATATAGTAATTCTATGTCAAATGTGACCAACAACTGTGTGTTCTCATTAAGGAGACAAGCTTCTATCTTGTTCATCATGTCCATGGAATCGGGGACATATGAATGAGTTTGCATGACAAAAGGTTTAAAAAAAAGTCCACAAATTGTGCTAAGGGTTCTAAACTAGACCCGCAGGCAGAGACAATTGGTCTCCCTGGTGGTTTTTCTATGTTTTTGTGGATCTTGGGTAGAATGTAAAAGCATGGAATTCTACCATCATTTTGGTTGAGAAATTCAAATTATTTTTTACATATCCATTTGTTGTCACTCGCTTCACGTGTGATAGATTCAATTTGGGAGCCGACTTGTTTTAAAACATCAGCTTCTACCACCAGAGCAGGGGGCAGAGGAGGCAGAGAGAAAGCCAGGCTGCTGGGGGAAGGACGACGAGGACCCAGGTAACTATTTTCATTTTTTTTTTCATTGTTTGTGCACACTGGTGCACAAACAAGGACTGAAACAGCAGCTTTCACTGCCAACGGCCCTGGTCTGAATTTAGGCCAGGGCCGTAGGCAGTGAAAGCTGCCGTTTTGGGGCTCTTGTGCACCGGCCTGTTCCATGTTCACAGGCCGATGCACAACAGGCCTGGCAGCTTTTGCTGCCTAGAGCCCTCGCCTGAATTCAGGCCAGGGCTGTAGGCAGTGAAAGAAAGCTACTGTTTCAGACCTCTTGTGTACCAGCCTGCCCTATGTGCAGTGCAGACGGGACAGGCTGGTGCACAAGGGGGCTGAAACAGCAGCTTTCACTGCCTACTGCCCTCTTGGGTGCATTCAGGACTCCACGGGTCACGGAACTCGACCTCCACAGAATTCCACAGAGTTTTTAATCAACTTTGTGGAATTCCGCAGAGTCGAACTCCACCCAAGCCTAATAATAATCTTGTATCGCTGGATGATTTAACCATAGCATATGAAAGAAGTTTCCCATGTATTGCTTGCATCTGGTACAGATGGCCTTAGGGATTCTCAGGACTTTCCACAGTCTTCAAGGTGCAAAGTATATGCAATGTAGAAAATTAAGTTGAATGAGGCACAAACGGGGCAATATGGCCAGGGTGCCAGGTGTCAATCATGCTTCTCGCTACTCCATCTCATCTACGGGGACCAACCATTCCTCCCACTGTGCACTGAGATTCAGTAACATACAGGAGAAGCAATTAACTAGGGTCCTATATATCCGGGGTATGCACCCCTTATCCAAAGGGCCCATAAGTATTTTTGCCTCTAGTGGACTGTGTTCTGGTGATGTGCGCAAATGCATTTTTGTACCCCACTAGTGTGTCTAAGCTGAAGATTTATGTTGGGAGAATTATGTTTGGAGCATGAAGAAGGATTTCATGGGGTCACCCTCCCAAACATCTCCCAGTCTAAACAACCCTATCTTGTCCCACGCCAAGAAGCCTTTAAGTTGTGCCACTCGGTTCAGCCATCTTCCTATCCTGATGGGTGGAGATTCCAGTGTCAGTTGGTGATGCCACTTTGACCACCACAAGGCTGACCTCCAGGCCTGGAACGCTACCCTGGTGATCTCTGGGAACACCTAGGGTATTAGTGTCCCAAATAGTATACCTGCAATATTATCCATGTCGATTAGAGAAACCTCCGCCCTAAAGGGAGAGTCTTCCCATCTACAATATGTTTAGTCCTTCAACACTAATATGTGTGTGGCACAATAGTAGAGAAGGATGTCAGTCATGGCCCTCAGGGGGACCAGGAGAGATTATGGCCAGTTTACTACCAGTCCAGAAGCGGATCCAAAGTTGTCTGGGATCTTGAGAAGGCAAGGGCCTGTTACAGCTGGTTGGACCGTAAAGAGAAGATCTACATCAGCATAGTGGGCAATCCTGTCCTCCACTGCCATTTCTCAGTCAAATCCTCGAACTTGGGCATTGCGTCGCATCCAGGTTGCTGTGGCTCTATTGCCAAGACAAGAAGAAAAGGGGACAGGGGACATCCCGGCCTCATTCCTCATCAGATCTAGGGGAAGTTGCCCCATTCACTCACACTTGGGCTTTCAGCCTGGCATATAAAACAGCACCATAGGATTGGAAGCGTGCTCCACGACCCAATTTGCATAGTACTTTCTGCAAGAAGGCCCAGTTCAAAGAGTCAAAGGCCTTCTCAAAGTCAAGGAGCACACGTGCTGTGGTGTATTGTAGAGACTGGAAGTGGGCCAGAGCCATGTGGACTCTTCAATTACAGTGTCTTGTGCTACGATGGGGAATGAAGACGCATTGGTCTGGATGGACCAGGCAACAGCACATGAGTAAGGCATCTCACTAGGGCTTTAGCGACGAGTTAAACCTCCATATTTGTAATGGAGATGAGCCAGTAGGAGTGGAAATGGGCAAGTGGGTTGTTGGGTTTCAAGAGCACCACTACGGTGACTAGATCTACTTTCGGAGGGAAATTGATTGATGGCCTTAAGGTATAGGTCCAGAATAGAAGGTACAATGGTTTGAGGCAGTCTATGATACTATTCTGTTTGGAATCCAAATGGCCTGGGAGTATTGCCCAGATTGACATGTGAGAGGGCCTCACTAACCTTCTCTATGGTCAGTAGCAGATCTAGGTCTTCCTGTTCTGTGGGGGTCAGTCTGAACAGTGGAATGTCAGCAAGTAATGGGGAGTGTGCCTCCTGTATCAGACGTATATGTTTGGTGTAAAGGGAGCCATAAAATTCAGCGAAGGCGGAGATGATCTCAGGGGCCGGTACGTCGCACACCCCTTTCAGTCCAGTTATCGTAGGCACTGTACTGGATTCCAGTTCTCTAGTGGCAATCCAGTGCATGAGTTTGCTAGAATTATTGCCCTATTCATACACTCGTCTAGCTGAGGCTTCCCAACACTGGCAGGCCTCATCCAGGCATGCCGGCATAAGGTGGCCCGCTGCACTGCAGGTGATGGCTCTTCAGTTCTGTAAGAGTCCCATGGTGTTTAGTTTTCAGAAGTCAAAATGAATGATTGATGTAGCGGGATTCACAGCTAATAGATGATTGCACCTCCCCCTCATAGTGGCCTTACAAGCATCCAACAATGTCCTGGGGGAGTTCACTGTCCCTAGGTTGACACTCAAAAAGGCCTTCAGTCGGGCTCCAACACCCGGACGAATGACTGATCTGATAGAAACCCAGCACTGAGACATTACATCTGTTTCTCCCCTTTCTTCTCCCAGGTCCTTATGTTCATTGTGACGGGGCATGGCCTCAGATACCCCTTGTGAGAATTTGAAAAACCGTGAGAAACAGCCACAATCCCTTGCAGGGTGGACCACAAAAAGTCACTAAATTAACATGTGCATACACTAGGTAGCTTGGCATTAAAAGCAGTCAGGCTTAACTTAGAAACAATGGCCCTCATTACAACCCTGGCGGTCGGTGTTAAAGCGACGGTAATACCGCCAACAGGCCGGCAGAAAAAAAATGGGATTATGACCGTGGCGGAAACTGCCAACATAGAAAGCCACTTTAACACTCCGACCGCCACGGCGGTGCAAACAAACAGCGCGGCGGACACCGCCAACAGATAGGCGGGAGACAATGTACCGCCCACCCTATCACAACAGGCCTATCCGCCACCTTTTCCAGGAATAAAAACACTGCGCAAACAGTACACAGAAGGGAAAACACTCACCTCTCCACACCCCACGAGGAACCAGGACGCCATGGTGCCCGAATTGCAGATACTGCCGACGATGGTCTTCCTGCTCCTGTATCAGGAGCTCCAATGACGGCGGCCACGACCACGGTGAGTACTGCACCTACAACACAGGGGAAGGGGGAGGGGAAAGAGAGTTACACACACACGCAACACGCAACACCCCCACCCCCACCCTCACCCTCACACACAACACCACACACACAAACACATGCTGCAACATTACATATACACCCCCTCAATCCCTGGAAGAATGCAAGGACAAAAGAAAATGATTTGAACAAATGTAATCATGTGAAATATCATTATCAAAATGCAAAATCCAGTATATACAATTATGTACACCAAATACGCAAGTTCGGATAGTGCACCAATCATTGTCCGTGGACCACTGGGCCCAAAATGCATGGGCGAGGACCACACTAGATACCTCACTCCAAACGGTGAGAACACTGGAGGGGCATCACATGGAAAATATACAGGCACCTCAGGGGGAGGTGGAGGGTGGGCACCTCAGCCTGATGAACGGACGACGCCACTGCTCCACGAGGGGGCTCTATGCCCACAGTTTGGTCCTGGGGAGTGCAAAGCCACAGTCTCTGAAGTCTTTCCAATGGGTGGTTTGCACACTGCTTTATCCTGGAGAGTGCAAAGCCACAGTCTCTCAAGTCTTTCCAGTGGGTGTTTATCCTAGGGAGTGCAAAGCCACAGTCTCTCAAGTCTTTCCAGTGGGTGGGTTGCCCACTGCTGCATCCTGGGGAGTGCAAAGCCACAGTCTCTCTAGTGGATAACAGTCTCACTGGTTCTGGAGGGGACATGGTGCCCAGAGTGCTTCATCCTGCCAAGGACTGAGGTAGTGGATGTGATACTCCACTGGTTCTGGAGGGGGCATGGTGCCCAGAGTGCTTCATCCTGCCAGGGACTGAGGTAGTGGATGTGATACTCCACTGGTTCTGGAGGGGGCTTGGTGCCCAGAGTGATTCATCCTGCCAAGGACTGAGGTAGTGGATGTATCTCTCCACTGGTTCTGGAGGGGGCATGGTGCCCAGAGTGCTTCATCCTGCCAAGGACTGAGGTAGGGTATGTGATACTCCACTGGTTCTGGAGGGGGCATGGTGCCCAGAGTGCTTCATCCTGCCAAGGACTGAGGTATTGGATGTATCTCTCCACTGGTTCTGGAGGGGGCTTGGTGCCCAGAGTGCTCCACGTGCAGTGTGGCCGGAACAATACACTCGCCTGGGTGTGTGTGCCACGAGATTGCCGAGGTACAGGTAGCATGATACGCCATGGAGTCAGAGACATACCCCACACTGCTGTGGCTTCACATTCCACATCAGGTGACAACTGTGATGACAGTGATGCTTCATGGAAGCTGCCTAGAGTCCTGGAACTCACCACCAGCCTTGGGCGACTGACCACTGGGGATGGAAGCCATGTCTGCGGTGGTGCAACTGTCTGAGGGGCTGGTGGTGTCAGTCGCGGCGGTGCTTGCGGCAGGGTCTGTGGCGGTGGTGCTGGCTGCGGGGTCTTTGGCGGCGTTGCTGGCTGCATGGTCTGTGGCGGCGGTGCTGGCTGCGGGGTCTGTGGTGGCGGGGTCTGTGGCGGCGGTGCTGGCGGCAGGGTCTGTGGCGACGGGGTCTGTGGCGGTGCAGGTGGCGGTGTTCTCTGCCGTACAGGTTGGGGTCAACGTGGACAGAAGGTGTGACACTGGTCCCTCAGTTGGTGCCACCATACCCTCTCCTGACCTGCCCTTCAGTTTTTGGTCCTTCCCCACCTTTGATGGTGGCGCAGCTGTCTTGACACTATCCCATTTCGTTTTCCCTGACCCCCTGGTGGCAGGTGTTTTCGGCTTCTCCCTACGGGATGTGGGCACCTTTTTCACCTTGGCAGGTGGCGGAATGTCCTTGCCCTCGCTTCATGGCACACTGGCAGCCCTGATGGTTGGGGCACTCCATGACCCCGCAGTTGCTGGCACCACTGTGCCTGGGGATGTGGTGGCTGAGGTGCTGGGCTGGGACCTGGAAAGCCTGGCTCTAGGGGAAGGACGGGGGGTAGGTGTAGGGAAGAGGTCAATGTTAGCAAGAAAAAGTTTTTTAGACACACTGGGATGGGTAGATGGAGGGTGTTTGGGAGTGGAGGTAGTGGTTGTAGGAGGTGTACATCTGCTGAATTTGGGTGAAGGTGCATGGTCTGGAGTCCGTTGTGAGGTGGATGGCTGTTAGGTAGGTGTGTGCCTGCGTTTGTGTACTTTGGGAGGAGGGCTCACAGACACACTGGTAGAGGGCAGTGGGGCTGTATGAATGGTAGTGGGGGTGGTGAGTGCACGTGAGCGGAGTGTGGTGATGGGCATGCTGGTGATGGAGGTAGTGGCTGAGGATGTAATGCATGCATGTGTGAGTGGAGATAAGAGTGAGAGTGGATGTTGGTATGTTTGCATGGGTATGATACTTGTGTGAGTGCCTGTGAGATATGTGGTGCTTATGTTTGCCTGAGCCACTCTTGTTTGTTGATGTGTGTGCATGCTGGTCTGATGGTGTGCTTGGATAGGCTGAGGTACAGGGGATTGGGTCTGGGTGGAGGAATTTGGAGGGGGTAGGCTGGACACAGGGACAATGGCTGCCAACAGTGCTGAGGCCAGAGCCTAAAATGCTCTCTGTTGGGCTGCCTGGCCAGAATGAATGCCCTCCAGGTATGCATTTGTTTGTTGCAAATGCCTCTCAACACCCTGGATGGCATTCAGAATGGTAGACTGCCCAACAGTGAGGGATCTCAGGAGTACAATGGTCCCCTCACTGAGGGCAGCAGGGCTGAATGGGGCAGGGCCTGAGGTGCCTGGGACGAAGGAGATGCCCACCCTCCTGGGTGAGCAGCCATGGGACACACGCTGAGGGGCTGCTGGGAGGGTGGTGCTGGTAGGGGGGGTGGCGGCTGTACCTGTTGTTGGGGTGGGCACAGAGGGGCCCGCCACCGCAAGGGAGCTCCCATCAGAAGAGGAGTCGCTGTCGCTGGTCTCTGCTCCTGTCCCTGACATGGACCTCCCCTCACCCTCTGTCCCACTGGCGGCTTCAGACTCCGTTGTTTCGCCCTCCAGGGCGAAGAGGGATGCAGCTCCCTCCTGCTCCAGTGTCAATGCTCCTCCACCTGATGATGATATTGCACACAATAACAGGGAGACCACAAAAAGGGGGTGGGGGGAGACAGGAGAAAGACATGTTCAGTGCATGCAACACCACTACCGTTGGCAGACACAACAGACACAGCAGCCCTCTGCACTAAACCCATGGGCTTACAAAATGAACTGGATGCTTTTGATAACTTCTGTTTTACCAGAGGTCTTGAAATAAATCCAACAAAATCAAAGTTCATGTCTTTTAACCTACATAAATCGTTTAAGGGGAGAATGACCATAGCATGCCAACCAGTGGAGAGAGTCAGCCAATTTGACTATCTGGGGATCAGGCTAAGTGATGAGCAAAACTGGTTGGCGCAGATTGGGAAGGGTCTGACAGTGCTCAGGCAGAGGTTAACAGCGATAGAGAGGAAAATTGCCAATACCTTGGAAGGGGAGATATCACCCGCCATTACTGTCTATAAAGCAGTGGCAGTTGCAGCTTCAATCTATGGCGCTGAGCTCTGGGGATACACTAACTCTAGGTGTTTGACTACGGTAGAAAACCGTTTCTTGCGGCTACCGATGAGTACCCCTCTCACCCCCCTTAGATTTGACCTAGCCTTAAACGAGATCCATAACAAAATTGCATTAAGACCACTCATGTATTGGGTTCGTCTTTGGACTTCGGAGTACTTGTCAACCCTCCATGTAGCATTAGATGAGTTTCTTGTAGGTGATTGTGCATTAAAGATCCCTTGGTTTAGACACATCAGAGACATGTGTAAACTCCTCAAGATGGAGGAGGTGTGGAGTACTCTTCATAATTTGACCAAGGAAGTAAAAGAGCGTGTAAAAAGGTGTTACTGGGAGAATATTTTGGTTCAAACCTGGTCTAAAAAGCAAGGCAGTCGGACCCTACAGTTCCTAGACCATAAATGTAGCCCCAAATTTGAGGCCTATATGGACAATGTAAATCCTCCCTATACTAAAACACTTTTCATCAAATTTAGATTAGGGATACTCCCGCTCAAGACATTTACACCGCGATGGAGAGCGGAGGATAGTAACTCATTATTCTGTCATTATTGTCAAAAGACAATAGAATCACTTGCGCATTTTATGTTTTTTTGCCCTAGATATTTGGTACCTAGGAAGAAGTGGATCGCTCCGTTATATAGGTCAGTGGGGATTAGGGAATGGAATACAGCATTACGCTTTTTGTTAACTGACACAAATGACAAAATAGTTTTCCCAGTTGCAAGATTCCTGCAAAGTGCATGGGCTATAAGAACCAGAGAATTGTTATAATTGCATGTTTTAACATATTGGTCTTAGATTATATTTATTCAGCACAACAAGTTTTAACTGTTTGGAATTAAGACATAGTGGCCTAATAATTGTATATTTAATATTTTAGGATTTTTAGATTTTAAGAAAAATAGTTGTTTTGCACTGTTTTCAATAACTATGTGATCTTATAACTTATTTATGTTGCTTAATTATGATATGGTGTTCTATTGTTCACTTTTATGGCTTTTAGCCGAAATAAAGTTACCATTTGATTTGATTTGACACAGCAGCCCTCTGCACTACACCATGCACTTATAGTTCCTAGATTAATTACATGCCCATCAGCTTCAAGGCCTAAGCCCGATTGCTGCACACCTGGAAGTCACGGGAGCCTGACTAGGTGTAGATGGCACTACCCACTAGTGGGGTTGGGGTGCCACAGACCCTGCCTCACAAGGGACCTTGCCTACCACTATCGCCCTGGCCTAGGGGGACCCACCTCCCCCACCCAGACACCTCGTAATGCGTGCAGAGTCAGCTGAAGGAAGTGTACTTACCCCCTTGTGGCTGCTGTGATGCCCTCAAGCGCCCATCCAACTCCGCATACGCCACCGCCAGGATCCAGAACATCAGGGGGGTCATGGTGCGACAGGCACCCCTCCCACGTTGGGAGGCCATCCCCAGCTGGGCCTCCGCCGTCTTCGAGCTCCGGAGGCGCAGGTCCTCCCATCTTTTACGGCAGTGGATGCTCCGTCTATGGTGGACCCCCAGGGTCCGGACGTCCTTGGCGATGGCACGCCAAATAGCCTTCTTCTGGTGGGCGCTGGCCTAGAGGAATAGTACAGGGGTAAAGGAAAATCATTACCTGTCTGGACTGTCATACTCATTGACCCACGTTCCCACCCTTGCCCTGACGCACATACACTCACAGTCCGCACATGCAGGCCTCAGCCCCATCCCCCATTTATCTTCCATCCACACCATTCCAAACAGGCATTGCCCATGCAGCATGCTCACAGTGTACCCATTCACTAGTCTCTCCAACTCCTCGAAAGTGAAGGCAGGGGCCCTTTCCCCAGACACATGAGCCATTGTTGCTTCCAGACACAGGTCATAGCAGCACTTGCAGTGTAGGTCCTCTCCTGTTGAAGGTGAGGTATCAAGTGAGTGAACAGACAGAAAATGGCGGTCACGTCCGCGGCGGTGCGGACCGTCACCGCCAGCGTACATCGTCATTAGCTCCTCAGACCCATAGGGTCCCATGTTAACCAATGCTGGATTGCACCGCGGTCTTCGACTGCCCACCGCGACGGTGTACAACGCCAGCGCAGTTACCTCATATCCCCTTGTCCCACCTTACAGGTCAGGCAGCTTCCATTTCAGGGGGCCAAATGGCATTAATATTAACTGCGTCACACAAATATAGGCCTTGAATACACACAGTTACAGGCACAATGCGAATTAATAAATGTGTGCAAATGACATTTTGTGGTACCTCAGTGTTGGCTGACTCTCTGCTCGCTGTTCTTGTCCATAGGGCACGTCTGCTGGGGCAGGTGATGAGATGGCGACATCCTCCGGTGTACAGACCGCTGGTGGACCTGTCGACAATGGAAGAAAGACACATAATAGTCACCTACAGACTTGATCATGCAACAATCCATTAACTTTGTGCCCAGTTGGAGCCAGACCTGATGTCAGCTATCTGCCACCCCACAGGAATAACCCCTCTAGTGCAGGTCCTGTCAGTACTCCATTTCCTGGCAAGTGGTTCCTTTCAAACAACAGTGGCCATTGCATCAGGGATGTCCCAGCCAATGTTCTCTAACGTCTTGTCCAGAGTGTTGTCTGCCCTGCTGAAACACATGTGCAGCTACATCGTGTTCCCTCATGTGGAGGATTTGCCAACAGTAAAAGGTGACTTCTATGCCCTGGGACATATCCCCAACATCATTGGTGCCATTGATGGGACACATGTGGACTTGGTACCCCCCGCAGGAGTGAACAGGTGTACAGAAACCGGAAGAGCTACCATTCTATGAATGTGCAGATGGTGTGTTTGGCAGACCAGTACATCTCCCATGTGAATGCCAAATTTCCTGGCTCAGTGCATGACGCTTACATTTTGAGGAATAGCAGCATCCCTTATGTGTTTTGGGCAACTCCAGAGGCAATGTGTGTGGCGAATAGGTGAGGACAAGGACCCTATACAGTGTGAATAGGTGTCTGGGTCTGGGGTTGTCCCTACGGGTTAGAGTGTGTCTAACAGTTTTCCCTCCATATTTGCAGGTGACTCTGGTTACCCCAACCTGTCATGGCTACTGACCCCAGTGAGAAATCCCAGGACAAGGGCAGAGGAACACTAAAATGAGGCACATGGGCGAACTAGGAGGGTGATTGAACGCACCTTTGGCCTCCTGAAGGCCAGATTCCAATGCCTCCAAATGACAGGTGGTTCTCTCTACTACTCACCAAAGAAGGTGTGCCAGATCATCGTGGCCTGCTGTATGCTGCACAACCTGGCTATGCGACGCCAGGTGCCTTTTCTGCAAGAGGATGGGCCAGCTGGTGGTCTTGTGGCAGCTGTGGAGCCTGTGGATAGAGAAGAAGAGGAGGCAGAAGAAGAGTATATCGACAACAGGAACAACATAATCATACAATACGTCCAGTGAGACACAGGTACGAAGATGTCACTGCCTCCCACATCTCATACTATTATTGGAGCTAGCATAAGTCTGTCATTTTCACTCAGTGTATGGACCCTGACTTGTCACTTTGCCTTTCCATTTCACAGATGTGGGTCCCACTTTGGCCCTCTGCTATATTTCCTCCTGGCCTATACCTGTGTTACATCGGTATGTGCACAAGTAAATTGACATTGCTATATTCCATGGTTATTGCAATTACACGTTTGTGAAAGCACAGACTGACTCTAGATTGTTTTGTGATTTAAGTGTGTTTATTTCTGTGCAAATAAGTGGAGGGGGTTGGAAAATGGGCAGGGGGGATGGTGGAGGAATGTCCATGGCAGAGTCCAATCTATTTGTTTCACAGGTGCATTGTCCAATGAGGCATAGGAAGTGGAGCAATGGCAGTTGAAGGATGGACAGGGTGGCAAAGTGGGACAGAAGGGTGACATTCAGGGGGGTCTCATTTCCTGACGGGTGTCTTGGCAATGTTTTCTGTCTCGTTCCTGGATCTCAGGGACCGTTTGCGGGGTGGTTCTCCATCTGCAGGGAGGTAGTGTGTTGTGTTCCTGTGGCGGTGCCTCCTGTACAATAGCGCCGGCAGAGGTGGAGGGCTGTTCATCATCCAGGCTAGTGTCAGGGGCCCCTTGTTGTGCCACAGTGTCCCTCATGGTGTTGGCAAGGTCTTGCAGCACCCCTGCAAAGGTGACCAGGGTGTTGTTTATGGACTTCAGGTCCTCCCTGATCCCCAGATAGTGTTCCTCCTGCAGTCGCTGGGTCTCATGAAACTTGGCCAGTACCGTTGCCATTGTCTCCTGGGAATGATGGTAAGCTCCCATGAAGTTGGAGAGGGCCTCGTGGAGAGTGGGTTCCCTGGGCCTGTCCTCCCCCTTTCGCACAGCAGTCCTCCCAACTTCCCTGTTTTCCTGAGCCTCTGTCCCCTGAACCGTGTGCCACTGCCAATGACCCCAGGTCCCTGATTTTCTTAGGTTGGTGGGTTTGCCTGGGTTCCCTGTAGTGGTGAACACACTGCTGATTGACGTGTCCTGGGGACAAAGGAATGGGCCCTCTGGGTGGGTGCTGTGCTGGTGTTTCCTGATGGGGGAGGCTCTCTGGTGGCTTGTGACAGTGGCTGGGGAACCGACTGTCCTGAGGTCCCTGATGGGCCGGGCTGGTCATCTTGATCCAGCTGTGCAGAGCTGCTCTCCTCACTGTGGGTCTCTTCTGTTGGGGGACTGGATATGTCTGGTACCTCCTGTCCGGAGACGTTGGGTTGGGGTCCTGCAAGGATGTAAAGTCAAGATTATTGCATCTGTGTGTGCCATCGTGTGCAATGGGTGAGTGACCCTGTACTCCAGTTCTTGCATTGCTGTCTTGGTCCTTGTGTGATATTTGGTTTGGGGTCTGTGTTGGTATCTGTACTGGACATGCTTTGGCGATGGGTGTCCATGCTTTGGTGTTGCATGCAGGGCTTGGTATTGGGATGGGTGGGTTGTGATAGTGGAGCATATGTGAGGTGTTGGAGTGATGGTGGTGAGGGTGAGGGTGAGGGTGGGAGTATGTGATGGCATGCAGGTAGGGTGGGGGGGATGAGGTAGTAAAGATTTGACTTACAAGAGTCCAGCCCTCCTGCTACTCCTGCGAGGCCCTCAGGATGCAGTATTGCCAAGACCTGCTCCTCCCATGTTGTTAGTTGTGGGGGAGGAGGTGGGGGTCCACCGCCAGTCCTCAGTACAGCAATCTGGTGTCTGGAGACCATGGAACACACCTTCCCCCGTAGGTCGTTCCACCTCTTCCTGATGTCATCCCTAGTTCTTTGATGGCATGATGTGGTGTGGGTTATGTGTGAGGTGGTGTGTGTTGTGATGTGTGAGGGGATGTGTTGGTGTGTGTTGTTTGAGGTGCGTGGATGTTGTGTAAGTGATGGTGTTGTGTGTCTGTGGATGCTGGTGTTGTTTATGGTGGTGTCTCTCTCTCCGGCGTGGTTTCAGAATTCTGGTAGTAAGGGTTTGTGGGTGATGTGGGTGTGTGCTTTGTTTGGATTGGGTGTGTGGGTGTGGTGTGTGTATGTGTGTCAGGTGTGTGTATTTTGATTTGTCCAATGTGGTTGTGTTTTGTAAATGTGTGTGTATTTTGAGCGCAGCGGTGTGTACCGCCAATGGAATACTGTGGCTGCAAGACCGCTGCGTGGATTCGTGGGTCGTGATAGCGTGGGCGTATTTCTGTTGGCGCGACGGTTTTGTTATCGCCAGTTTATCACTGACCTTTGGTGTGGCAGACTTGTGTGGGTGTCTGGATTATGGCGGATTCTGAGCTGTGGGTCGTAATAGATATAGCGGAATTCCGCTGCCGCAGCGGTATGTTGGCGGTCTTCTGCACGGCGGTAAGCGGCATTTACCGCCAGGGTTGTAATGAGGGCGAATGTGTTTAGTACTTATGCAGCTCAGAAACAGTAATACAGTGAAAACAGAGGGGCGGTGCTTACTAGGCATGAAGATGGCTTCCTTTTAGATGTGCTCCTTTACCAGCTAAAACATACATCATAATTTTTGCGCCTAATTGACATTGATCACAGAGGCGGATGCTAACGCCATCCTGTGGAGTCTATGGCACTGAATATTGAGTCAGAGGCTGATTTTCGATGCCCAGGAGCAGCTGAAGGAAGTTATGTGGCCTGCAGCAGGCCCTCGCCTTGGTGTTGTACAACATAGGCCCATATTTTTACTTTTTGACACAAAACTGCTGGCACATAACGTTAGGCTGGTTAGAGGCAGCTTTTTGACACAAAACTGCACAGTTTTGCATCAAAAAGTATAGAGCCGGCTTGCGCCATTCCAGGATGCCAGCCAGGCGCCAAATTTAAGGAATGGTGTAATCTGGCGCAAAGGGTGGGTTAGCAAAAAAATGATGTTAGCCAGGTGGGGGTGGCGGTGGGGGAGAAGGGGTTTTTGCACCAAATAATGACGTTAGGCTGGTTAGAGGCAAAAACAATGCCTCTAACCAGCCTAGCGTCATTTTCTGAAGCAAAACCATCCATACCACATGTCTACTGTCTTAGAAAAGATAGATGTCATGCACACCTCCCCAATAGCCAGCACAGGGGACAAGGGTCCCCTAGGCATGGCCATTGCACCTTGTCCCATGCAGGGGACCCCAAGTTGGGCCCCCGATGGCACTTCAAAAATTACTTACCTATACTTGCCCTACTTACCTGGGATGGGGATCCCCATCCTCCGGTGTCCCTCTTGTGTGGGTGGGGTGTTCCTGGGGCTTGGGGAGGGCACCTGTGGACCCATTCCATGGTGTTCAACCATGGAAATGGATCCACAGGTCCCTTTATGACTGGTCTGACCCAGGCGTTAAATAATGGTGCAAAGCAAACTTCTCCCACGCGTGCGTCATTTTAGCATGGAGGATGAATATGGGGCTATGAGGTTAGCACCAGGTTTTAGATGGAAACGCCTACCTTGCATCTCATTGACACAAGGTAGGTTCATGCATCTAAAAAACTGTGCAAACTCCAATATTTTGACGTTAGACGTGTTTAGCATCAAAACATAAATATGGAGTTAGTTTTGCGCCACATTTGCTTTAAAACAAATGATGCAAATTTGGCACAAATGGAGAATAAATATGCCCCATAGTATTTGCAGCTGCGGGGTGCCTGATCCAGGGGAACATTGCTGCAGCTGTGGGAAGTCAGGCCAGGACTGCTGACATGGAAGGACCCCTAAGACCTACCTATGTGGTGCAGACAACTGTGACAGGGGATCACAGTGGCCGGCATGAGATGAGGCATGGCCACCCAAGAACTCTCAGAAGCCAGCCTGAAGCTTCAGCACCGGTGACAACAGGAACCACTTGTGAACAGCGACGAGGATGCACAAGTATGGAGCAGGGGAGATTGGCAAGTAAAGGAGCGCTGCGGCTGTAATAATCCTCATGTGGTCTGGCCCCTGGGAGCACTTTTAGGGTCTGGCCACAGCACAGTGTGCAGCTGTGGGGCTTGTGGGTGGAGTGCAGAGTTCACCTCAGTGGTACTATTCCTTTGCAGCTGCCTAGACGTGTGTGGCACCCTTTTTGCTGTGCTCCATGATTTCAGTGAGAAACCCGGCTGAGTTTGCCTTACTCCCACGAGTGACCATCTGCCTCCTGCATGGCCCATTGCTCTACTGGGACAAAGATGAGCAAGTACATATGGGGCTGGTGTAATGAGGGGAGGCCACTCACAATGAATGTGAACAGTGCCTTGATTGACTGTAGTAATGCAGCTGTAGCACACCTGCTGCTACCACGTGGCTGGACACAAGCTTGCCTGCGAGGAGAGGGAGTTATCCAGAGCGGAACCCTAAAGCCCAACTATACAAACTGCGCTGCTCCTGTTCGATCGTACTCGAATGGCCTTCCGAAGTGAGTAATTCCTATCGCCCTGAATAATAAGGCCTGCCCCATCAGGGGGAGGGTTTGAGGTGTTGTTGGGTGCCAAACCTTGCATAGTACATCTGTGCTGTACTGATTACTCTAATGCCTACACACTGGAAGTGATGACCACCTGGCCAGTGATCCGCGCATAGCTTCTCCTCAACATGCTGCCACACTGAGGGCTCTCTTATGAGAGGGAGTCATCAACACTGTCTGTCACAATGGGAAAAACAGATAAGTCCCAACCCAAACCACAGTTTGACCTTTGCTGAACCCACAGGGCCTGTGAAGAGGGTGCCACAGTGCATGTGGGTGTCGCTGAGTCTACCAATATTGATCTTATGGAATGCTTTGTCGAACAGCTCCTATCTGATTTGCTGGGTCAAGATATTTTCTCTGAGATCTTGGTAAAGTAGCGAGCCCACCACTCCCTTTCTCAGCGCCTGGTCCCTGGAGCTACTTCTCATCCCATTAAAAAGAGGCTGTTAAATTACTGAGATTGTTTTGCTGCAGTTTGTAAGGCTAGAGAACTGAAAGTTCTCCATTATCAGCACTCCAAGCTATCTCTATACCTACATTTCATGCAACGGGTGCAGGAGGCATGACAACAGTTCCAACCAGTGAAGAAAGTCTGCGGGAGCTGTAAATAGACTATGAGTCATGGTGGATGGCAAAGGAACAATCTTCAATGACCCCAGAAAGCTGCAGCAGTTCCTCTAGCTTAGGGAAGCAACAAGGTCCCAATGACATTCTCCTGGGGGGGAGATGATGATGCAGGGAGCTCGCAGGACATGGAAGACTGAGACTACCAATACTCAACTAGTTGCCTAGTATACATAACACTGTGGCTGTGTTATGTATGCACCATAGACAGTGGCCCTGGCTTCACTGCTTGACTTACGTGGATCTGCACTGTGCGAGAGCCTGTAGCTGGGACTTTCATATTAATGTTGTTATATTTTTTCTGTTATAGGCACATACTATGCTAGGTATGCAACCTTCTGTGGCTTTTATTGCTATAATGTAGAGGGTCTGGCAACATCAGTCCCCATGTGTGTACCACCTTGTTTATTTTTATATCTATTGAAGAGTGTTAAGGGTAGGGGTGGGGCGGGAGGTAGTATCGCTATGTGTGTTGTTGGGAAACGTGTAATGGGGAGGGACTTATTCCTTGCTGCGGCTTGTTGAGCTCTGGCATAGGCTACAAGATACATGTGTCTACTGGTCGGTTGTGTTAGAATGTTTGACACTGGCGCCTTATGGTGGATAATGTGAGGCATGCAGTGTCTGGACCTGCAACCCACTTGCTGTTACACAGGAAAATTTGCAAGGTGGTGGCTTATCTTCAGAGGCACAGAATAAACATTGCAATATTGCAGGAAACCCATTTAGCACCAGGAAGCTGGGTGTTGATGCAGCACAGAAAGGGTTTTGCTATGTGGCAGGGTTCACTACACATGCCATGGGCATCATGATCTGGGTGCATAGGGGATCTGGTATCCAATTGCAGGAGGTATATGGGGACCTGGGAGGTAGAAATGTGGTGGCACTGTCAAGTGGGCTCTCATTATCGTAATGAGGCTGCTGTATTTGGGTGGCAGTATCACCTGAATTGTGGGGAACTGAGTCCAGTCCCACATCATGTGACAACTGTTGGCCTAATCTGTTTCCTGCCAACTAGCAGCGTCGATCTCTGCCCAAGAGGGGGATGATTTGTGGCAACCAGGCGCATGACAAGATGATTTCTCAGAGAAATCGTGGTGTATCAGATCTTATCCTTTTCTCTCACTTACATTAGTTTCACATGCAAAGAGAAACAGAGGCAGAAAAGGGTTCATTAAGATTTATTGAAGCAGTTGTGTCTCAGATAAAATTGCATGAATTGCAATAATTAGAATGATGAAACATACTAAAAGCAAAATGGTGACAAGGTAAGCAAAACACAGGAAGAGTCCCACCATACTGTCGCTATGCATAATATATGCAGATCCTACCTAACCTATGTTAGAGCACAGCACGATAAACCCTAATCCGCCCTTCAGCAAGGAAGCCTATGGTCTATAGAGACACCATCCCTATGTAGGCCACTGAACCGATAGTCTCAGCAAGCAGCTGTAACAAAGTCAATCAGAATGCTGTTGTCAGCTGACAGGAATCACCTCTAACATGCATGGGACAGATAAGTGTTTTTATAATAAATGAGCTGATGTTCTGAGAAAATGTCTGCATGTAAGGATGTGTGCGTTTCTGTGAACATTGGAGAAGTCATATACCACTTGGACCGGCAACCCTATGTCTCTGCAACCCTGCGGAAAGAACAAAGTGATAAGAATGTCTTGCTAAGCAATGCAATGCTTTCCTCAGCCAAAGAACAACTAGATAAAGAAAATAAAACAACACTACGGATGTAGCCTATTCTGAAATAATAAAAATGAAGTAGAATAAAATGTAACTGGGCTAAACGGCACAAGCGGCAGGCCTAGTGGCTAAAATGACTTGCCCAGAAACAGCACTAAAATGGCAATAAAACACCCTCCCCTTGCCAGTTCTGAAGTGGTAACCAAGCCTAATATTAAAAATATAAAGCAACTAAAATGCAAAGTTTTAAAACATAAACAAAAATGTCAATAACGGCAAGCTAAAACACACTTGAGCATGTGAAATATTGGATGGGATTAATTTACATGAAATGTCAGCAGTGGCGCCAATATAACCAAAGTTAAATGTCAATGTTATTTTTAAAATCTCAAATTACAGCTGAGACAATTGAAGAAAGGTATTGTTACTCTTCGAAAGGTGGTAATGTTGCTAAATCATTGCCAAGGAAAACCAAAGAGCACTCATATTCCAAAGTCTGAGCTTCAGCTGAGGCAGCAGCATTCTGTGTAGTGCCCAATGTAGATCAAGAGCTGCATGATCCATAGAGGGCAACTCAGAGACACCTTCCCATAGCAAGCGCATTTTCAACCCATGTGTCTGGTGATGAGCACTCAGCGAAACCATCAACAGATCAGCACCCAATGAAAGTAAGCACCGCATAGAAAGACAAACTTTTAGTGCACATTCAAAATAGCACCAGAGGCATTGGAACACCAGCTGCACACAATCCAAAACTGGTCTGACTGACAAAGACCAGTTGCATTCCAGTTTTACTAGGAGTGATACTCCGAAATACTGCATCATGCATTCATGACACAGTTGTGCTGCTGGAAGTGCCCTCAGTCTTCCTTGTTGTGAAGGGACAGCCATTGCGAATAAAAAATAGCAACACCAAAATGCTACCTGTTATAGCAAAGTATTTGGAAATCCCCTGAAAATACTTGAAAATATTGAGTGTACGGCTGAAGGTATTAAGCCATATATAGAGGATAAGGTGTGAACAAAACCAGAACCAACAGCCTTAAAAAAATGTGCAATCCCAGCAGTACTGGATGCATTAAATATTCCTTCCATGAGTTCAAAGTGTCTCGGAAAGTTTGCATTTAAAAGGGACTGTTTTTCTGCAGATGACCTCGCCACTTGGAGTGTATAGGTCTTGTATGCAGATGTCAGCGCCATGTGTTTTTGAAACAATAAAGCCTTTAGTCTGCTCCAATTGTCAAAATTAACATTTGAAGTGGCAATATAAGGCCAAATATCTGCTTCTTTTGTCTGTTGTGTAGGATGAAAAAGAACATTACCGCAACAGGTGACAATTTGGGAGACCAAAATGACGGAAGCTATTCCAGCTTGTATTCCACTCTCACTGTTAAGAAGCACATAGCTTCCAGTAGAGAGCACCTGGAATGCAGATCTAATCAAGGGACCTGGACCTCCTTTCAGATAATAAGCTAAGGGCCAGATTTTGGAAAAGTTATCGCCACCTTTGTGCCATTTTTTGACCAAAAGTGGCACTAACTCAACCGCATATTTATATTTTGTCTCTAGAGCAGTCTAGTGTCAAAACTTTCAACTTAGCGCCATTTTTTGGGAGCACCACCTCACCTGGCATTGTTTAATGACAATGATATGCAAGGTAGACATTCCCACCCAAAAAGAAACGCAAGCCTGCTAGCGCATATTTGAAACCCAACAGAAAAACAACGAACACAAAGGCCGAAGTCCAAAAAATTATGCTAAGTCCGTTTTTTGTCAACATTTTAACGCCTGGTCAGACCAGGCGTTAAAATGAGGCCGACACACTACTACATAAGGGAAACACACAGGAGGAGCATTGGAAAGCAACTGGACAAAATGGACCTGTTACTCCTACAGCTCGGAACCCGTAGAAGACGAAAGCAATGACACCAAGTGCCACCAGCACCAACGCAGCAACCACAAACACCACCACAGCAGCCACAAAGGCAGCGTAGAAGGCGGGAGAGGATTTTTCACCAGCGTGCAACTAACCTGGCTCTCAGGGAAGAAGAGGTGATCAGACTCTAGTGTCTGAGGCGGGAGTCCATTGTACGTCTGCTTCATCACATTGCGCCAGACATCACAGCAAGAGTGCAGAGTCACACAGCAATTAGACTCATGACCACACTCCTGGCTGTCCTCCACTTGTGGCATCAGGTTCATTCCAGTTGACTGTGGCACAAGTGGGTGGGATCTTCGAACCATCTCTCTGCCTTCCTTACAAAGGTCCTGGAAGCCATCATCAGATGCACACTCCACCACATCTGGTTCCCCAACACCCACCAGCTGCAGCAGGACACCACACAAGGTTTCTACCAAATTTCTGGCTTCCCGCATGTGCTGGGTGCAATGTACTGCCAATGCGGCCGCACTCCCGCGGTGCCCATAACAACATCCCCGCTGGGCCGGCGGGCGCAAACCTAGTTTACGCCCGCCGGCCCAGCGGGGATGCGGCCGCAACATAGGAGCCGGCTCCTGATGGAGCCGGCGGTGTTACGGCCGTGCGAAGGGTGCAGTTGCACACGTCGCGCTTTTCATTGTCTGCTATGCAGACAGTGAAAAGCTGCACAGGGCCCTGTTAGGGGGCCCCCAGGGGCCCCAGGACTCCCCTTACCGCCAGCCTCTTCCTGGCGGTGCAAACCGCCAGAAACAAGCTGGCGGTAGGGAAGTCATAATCCCCAGGGCAGCGCTGCCCTGGCGGATTATCACCGCCGGGGCTAAAATGGCGTGAAACCGCCGGACCCGGCGATGCGACCGCGACGCTCAAAATATGGGTCTCCGTACCGCCAGCCTGTTGGCGGTACGGACGCCACTTTAGCCCTGGCTGTCTCAGACCGCCAGGGTCGGAATGACCCCCATAATAGGTACACATGTGCACAACATCACTCTTCTGCAGGTCTAAAGAGAAGGCACTAAGGGCCACATGTCATAAAAGTTGGGCAGCATGTAAAGCAGCACTACTTTACTTGCGCACCTTAGCGCTCCCTACGCCTAACATGTGTGTGCTGTATTCAATATATGGCGCACTGTGGTGCAGAGTAGGTGCAATACTGTCAACATGATGGATGCCATAGATGGACTGTGCAGGATTATTGCCAAATCAATGGTGCAAATCCTGCACAGTACATAGGGGCACATTGAAATCAATGGTGTGCCCCATACTTACGCCTGCTCTGTGTAGGCATCAAAAGTACCAGATAAAAATGATGCATTGGAACCTCTTAGATTCCTCTGCACTATTTTTGCATTTGTCTAACAGGGGAACACACCCTTTCCAAACATGAATCCTTGCACAGGCATAGTGTCACTTTGTAAACATGGAGCTGCATTGTTTGCCTTGTTGGTACACAATAGCGTATATAAAAATCAGGCTAATGTGGTGGTAGGAGGTGCTAGGGCCTCATAAATCTGTGCCCCTTGCTCAAATATAGGCAACACCACACATACTTGGCATGGGTGAACTGTCATACAAAAAATTCAATTACAATCATCATGTACATACGGCATAACCCATGATAGGAAAGTGCACCACCACAGACCAATATAACCATCCATCCAAACATGAACACACACAATACCAGATGTAAGTCTGATTCACCTCTCCACTCAAAACAAATATGGGCCACGGCTCCTAGCAAATAACTAATATGCATGATCGACACATGTTCTCACATTCCTTTGCAGCTGACCAAGGTTACAGCCTCCAGCCATGGGTCATGACACCTTTTGGAAATTCTACAATGGATTGGAGAGTGGGCGTACAATGAAGGCCACATCAGGACCAGAAATGTACTAGAGCGGATATTTGGCCTCCTTAAATCAAGGCTCAGGTCCCTACATCTTACAGGAGGAGGACAGTTATATGCACCAACGTTTGTATGCAAAATTATCCTTATGTGTGCCATTTTGTATAACATTTGTCTACGTATACATGTATCCTGGGATGAACAAGTAGATGTCCCCAATGAGGAGGATCACAATAATGGTGTGCAACTGAAGGAAGGGGGAAACAAAACTCCGCTGCTGGAGTACACAGAAGATAACTAATTGTGCAAAACTTTTTCACATAGAACTGTACTCCAAGAATCACCATGTAAATAATTTAGTATAATCACGTAAACTCAGAATGTTTATGGCATACTCATTTACAGCATCACATACCATTTGTAACTTGCCCATATCTCAGAGAGCATGAATACACCCCAAGAGTTGTAACAACTTTGGAACATAGGCCCTGATTTAAGAAGGCCTAGTGCATCCATGTTCAACATTAACAGCAGAAACTCATAGTGGCGCAAAGCATGCATTGCGCCACTTTGTAACATCTTGTGCCACAAAATGCCTGCTACAGGCATTAAGGCCCTCATCATGACATTGGCAGTAAATCCCACTTCCCGCCGCGGTGATGGCCGCCAACATACCACCACAGAGGTGAACATCTGTTTGCCAAATTATGACATACACACACCAATCTGACAGAATACTGCCACATACACAAATCCACCAGCCCAAAGGTCAGTGCTAAAGTGGCGGTACCAACACCCATACCGATACACCAACAAAACAACGTCCACCACCACATCATGACCCACGAATCACCACGGCGGACATTCAACGGCGGTAAACCTTCGGCAATACACACCTGCACGCTCAGAACGGACACCCAAATACTAAACTACACAACATTGGCCAATACGAGAAACACACACCTAACACTAATACACACACCACACCCACATCACTATAAAACGCACCCCCCACATTACCCACAACCCTTTATGAATACAAATTATTGCCACAAGACTGACACCAAGACCACTGCGACAACTAGACACACAAATCACATGCACCCATACATCCCCCACGCACCCCACTTCACATACCCAACGACAGTACCGAACACCCACACACCTACCCACATCACACAACACCCATGTCCCCACTAAGGCAACCCCGTTTCACAGATGAGGAGTTGCGGGTCATGGTGTAGGAAATAGTCAAGGTAGAGCCACAGCTGTTTGGAGCACAGGTAGAGCAAATATCCATTGCAAGGAAGATGGAGCCAAGGCAGAGAATCGTGGACAGGTTGAACGCTGTGGGACTGCATCCCAGAACAAGGGATGACATCAGGAAGAGGTGAAACGACCTACAGGGGAAGGTACGCCCCGTGGAAGCAAAGCACCAGCTCACCATCCAGAGGACTGGCGGTGGACCCCCACCTCCGCCCCCACATCTAACAGCATGGGAGGAGCAAGTCTTAGAAATCCTGCATCCTGAGGGACTCAATGGATTAGCCGGAGGACTGGACACAGATAAGTCAACATTTACTACTTATCACCCCCATACCTGCATCCCATCTCACCCCCTCACCCTCACTCCCATCACTCCACTCCATCCCACACACTGCACCTAAACATATAACTAACCCCAATACCAAGCCCTGCATGCTATACCAATGCATGGACAGCCCTCCCAGCCCTGCATGGACACCCATCACAAAAGCATGCACAGCCTAGGAGAACTAACAATCCCACAATACATCACCATACACAAACAAGCGTGGCAGGTCAACAGCAACAATAGAGGGGAAGCTAGGGATGTACAATATGTCACAGACATGAAGCATAATAAATTACTTACATCCCCACAGGTGCCCCAGCCAATGTCCGCAGAGAGGAGGTGCCACAACATAGCAGTCCCCCAACAGAAGATGCCCCCAGTGATGACAGTAAATCTGGACTTCTGGATCTGGATTAACTACCTGGCCCATCAGGGACCACTGGTCAGTCGGTCACCCCAGCCCCTTCCCAATCAACCACAGAGCCTCCCCCATCAGTATCCAACACCACACCACCCACCCAGCATCCCCACACCTCTGTCCCCAGGACACGTCAATCAGCAGTGTGCCCACCTGTACAGAGACCCCAGTCCACACCTCGCCACAAGACAATCAGGGACCTGGGCTCAGTGGCAGTGGGCACACCGTTCAGGGGACACAGGCACAGGGCAACTGGGACACTGGGAGGACCGCTGTGCGCCAGGGGGAGGACAGGCCCAGGGAATCAACTTTCCAGGATGCACTCACCAAGATCGTGGGGGGCCTACCAACAATCCCAGGACACGATGGGCCAGATCCTTACCAACATGCAGGAGAGCAAGCAGCTGCAGGAGGAACACCATCAGAAGATCAGGGAAGACTTGCAGACTCTCAACACTACCATGATCTCCATAGAAGGGGTTTTGGCAGACATTGCCAACATCATGAGGGAGGCACACCATTTGCACATTGAGTGAGTGGAAAGCGATTTGTAGAACACCTGTTTATTCTGGCGGGTTGACAAACACAATATGAGTACCGTCAATCGCCCCAATAATATTTGGTATATGTCCCATTGCATAGAATCCTGCCTTCACAGTGACCAAATTATCCACCTGGGAGAAAACAATGTAGCTGCACATGTGTTTTACCAAAGGCAGACAATACCCTTGCCAGCACGATTGAGAACACTGGCTGTGACATTCCTGCTGCCAAGCCCACTGTCACTTGGAAAGAACCAGTTGCCAGGAAATGGAGCACTGATAGGACCTGCACAAGAGGGGGATCCCAGTGGCATGATGGATAGGTCGTTATCAGGTCAGGCTCCAATTTGGCACAAAGGTCTGTGATTGTGGCCCTGTCCAGTCTACAGGTGAGTATTATGTGCCTGTCCTCCAGTGTAGCCAAGACAACAAGGGGTCTGTACACAGGGATTTGTCTCCTCCTCCTATTCATCCACATTGGTTGGTGTCCAAGGGACACAAGAGTGAGTAGGCTGTCACAATTTGAACAATGGAACCACCACCTCAGTGTGCATACATCATTAATGTGATGGGACAAAGAGAATGGAAATGTATGTGCAATTCTCTGCGATGATGCAGTTATGTAAGATCTGAATGTAGTCTACCACCATGAAATGGCGACCGCCTGTCCTGTATCTAGGGACAGGTGTAAGTAAGGTAACTCCACCGATGTTGTGCGTCATGGCGGAAGGGGGTCTTGCACTGCTGTGCAATTCCTCATCGACTAATATGGGGCTCTATGAAGTGCAGTGGCCAATGGGGATCAGCGGCGGCAGTGACAGTGCACACCATCCCGGACGTGACTGCCGTTTTCTGTCTATAACCTCACTTGATTCCTGACTTTCCACAGGGCAACATCTACACTGCGTGTGCAGCTGTGACCTGTGTCTCGAACCTACCATGGCCTGTGTGACCGGGGAAAGGGCCCCTTCCTTCACTTCAATGGAGTTGGAGCACTTGGTGGATGGGGTCCTACCCCAGTGTGGACAGCTGTATGGGCCTCCAGACCAACAGGTGAGTACACCTTGGGCACGTTGCATGGAGATGTGTGTGCAGGCATCGTGTCATTTGTGGGGGGGTGGCTGGTGGTATTGTACATGGTGTGCGCCGGGCGATGTGTGTGGCAATGGAGTTGGACACAGGATTTGTGGGCCATATGTGTGACAGGCTGAATTGAATGTGTAATGCTGTCCTTCTGTCTGTATTACCTCTGGAGGTCAGCACCCATCAAAAGAAGGGATTGTGGTGCGCCATCGCCAAGGACGTGTGGACGCTGGGGGTCTACAGCAAGCAAAGCACCCACTGCAGGAAAAGTTGGGAGGACCTGAGACGCTGGGCACCGAAGACCGCGGAGGCCCAGCTGGGGATGGCTTCCCAACGAGAGAGGGATGCCCGTCAGAACCTGATCCCCCTGATGGCCTGCATACTGGCGGTGGCCTACCCAGAGCTGGATGGGCACTTGAGGGCATCACAGCAGCCACAATGGGGTGAGTACAGTGGCCAGTACGACAAAAACTGGTAGGTGGCATGTGATCCGGGTGGTGGGTGTGATTTAGTGGGTGCCCCTTAATGCCAGGACAGGCTTTGCAGCGTGATCTATCTCAAGGGTAATGGGAGTATGGCAAATGCAGGTAACCTAGCTCGGTTGCATTCCATGTCAGTCAGGGCTCTGTGAGGGGTGCAGTTGGTAGTGTTTGGCCCTCATCTTGCTGTGGCATATAGCTAATTGAATGCCAGTGCAATGCATAGTGCTCAAGCCTGATCCCTGTGTGTGATGCTGTGTATGCCAACTGTGGTCTTGGCACTGTAATTGACCCAGTCCTCCCTTTCTCTCCCTCCCCACCCTTTCTCCTTCTGTCATCCTGTTCATGTGTGCATTAGCATCATCTGGCGGAGTAGCAGGGGCGCCATGCGACAGAGGGAGCTGCATCCCAAAGGACCCAGGAGGCAGAGTCCATGGACTCCGAGGGAACCAGTGGGACGGAGGGTGAGGGGAGCATCACGGCGGAGAGAGGAGGCGACTACACAGACTCTGATTCCTCCTCCGATGGAAGCTCCCTGGTGGTGGCGGACACCTCTGGGACTACCCTAACTGCAGGTACATCTGCCACCCGGTACCGGAACTGCCCTCCGAGTAGCCCCTCGGCGAGTTGCCTGTGCCTGCTCACCCAGGAGGGTGGGCATTTCCTTCGCCCCAGGCACCTCAGGCACTGCCCCAGTGAGCCCTGCTGCCCTGAGATCCATCTCTGTAGGGCAGTCAACCATTGTGAATGACATCCAGGGGCTGGCATCCCAGATGCTGCAATGCAATGCATTCCTAGAGGGCATCCACCGTGGATTGGAGGCCCAACAGAGATCGATTCATGCTCTAGCCTCCTTTCTGATGGCAGCCATTGTCCCTGTTCCTACCATCCCCCCTCCAACTACCACTTCCCAGTCCCAGTCTCCTCAACCCCAATCCATCCCATGCACACATACAAATGAGCATGCACACAAGACATTACCCAAGAGTGGCACAGTCAAATACAGGCACCACACTTCAGTCCACAAGCACTCACACAAACAAGAGACAGTAACACATACATCCACATCCACTGCTTCCACTGTCTCCCCCTCCTCCTCCTCCTCATCCACCTCCCTCACAGTCATCTCCATACTCACACCTGCATGCACTGCTTCAACAGCCTCCAGCAGCTTAACCACACCGAGCAGCACACACACCTCACTAGCAGGCACCTCCACAACATCCATCCTCGCGTCCCCGGTGTCCTCTCCCACCCTGTCTGCCCCCCCCTCCTAAAGGACACAAACGCAGGCACTGAGACAACCAACATCCATCCACGTCACATCAGCGCACTGCCCATGTACCTGCACCCAAGTCGAGCAGACGTACTCCTCCAACAACCATTCCTTCAACCTCCATGCACCAGCCAGGAGGGGTAAGGTTCCCACTCAACCACCAATGACAGATGAGGTTCCCACTCAACCACCAATGACAGTAATGGTTCACAATCAACCACCAATGACAGTAATGGTTCCCACTCAACCACCAATGAAAGGTAAGAAGCCCTCACCTCCAGCTGAGACACAGTAGCCCTCACCTCTAGCAGAGGCTGCCCAGGCAACACCTCCCCCAGCAGAGACACAGCAGCCCTCACCTCCAACAGAGGCTGCCCAGCAGCCACCTCCCGCAGCAGAGACACAGCAGCCCTCACCTCCAGCAGAGCCTGCCCAAAAGACACCTCCTCCAGCATAGACACAGCAGCCCTCACCTCGAGGAGAGGGCATTTGGGCCACCCTCCAGGGGGTGTTGTCCTAGGGGGGCCCTCCAGAAGCAGTGGGCAAGTTCCCCACCTCAGATACTGTGAACTTGGACTCCACAGCAATTTGAAATGGGCATGGAGCCCCCTTCAGAACCAGTGGGCAAGTTCCTCACCTCAGAGACTGTGACCTTGCACTCCCCAGCAATTTGAAATGGGCATGGAGCCCCCTCCAGAAGCAGTGGGCAAGTTCCCCACCTCAGAGACTGTGACCTTGTACTTCTCAGCAATTTGAAATGGGCATGGAGCCCCCTCCAGAACCAGTGGGCATTTCCCCCACCTCAGAGACTGTGACCTTGCACTCCCCAGCAATTTGAAATAGGCATGGAGTCCCCTCCAGAACCAGTGGGCATGTTCCCCGCCTTCAGCAGAAGTGCCCCCCATCCCTCTTTCCCCTGAGGTGCCTGTCCTCTTCCGAGATGTTGCCCCTGCACAGTTTTTTGCGGAGTTAGTCAGGATCAAGTTGGGGCTTGGACTGTGCCCTGGCCATGTGGGCCTTTTGTACTTTGGCCTGAGCATTGGCCCTTTCCGGACAATTGTTCATATATCTTTATCCTTCAATTTGTTCATATGGTGGCTGTTGCATGCAATTACAATCTCAGTACGGCCGACCTGTAGTCCTTGCATTATTATGCTGGGTGTCCTGTGCCATTGGTTTTCCTCTGCAGCTGGTTGTGTGTATGGTGTGTGTGTGAATGGTGAGTGGTGTGCATGTTTATGTCACTCTCCTTTTCTTCCTTCCCTCCCTCGTGTGCTAGGCAGCTGTACTCACCGTAGTCGTCTTCGTCGGCGGTGGTTTTCCAAGTGGAGAATGGTGTAGAAGAGCATCGGGAAGACTTGAAGTTCCGGTTCCATGGCAACGTTGATCTTCTCTGTGTCTCTGTTGGTGAGTCTTTGGTCTTCTGTGATGTGTTTCCGCCAGGCTTTTGATGGCGTTGGTACCGCCCCTGATATCGTGGCTGTTTGATGTGTCATACTTTGGTGGGTGGTACCTTGTCTTCAACCTGGCTGTTGATGGCTACTGCCAAGGTGCGTGGTGTTAACGCCCTGGTGGTTGGTGTTGTACATTGGCTGTCTATGGGAGTTATCAACGCCATGGTCTTAATTTGATGGTAATTACCGCCAGCCTGTTGGCGGTATTACTGACACTTTAACAGTCACCGTCAATGTCCTAATGACCACCTATGTATGGAAGGGGGGTGTACATCTGGCAGAGGGGTGCCAAAATGGTGCAGCGGAATCTAACAAAAACAACTGTGCCTTATTTTTTGCTACTTTTAACACCTGCTCAGAGCAGCTGTTTAAAGGGGGCACACCATTGATATCAATGGGGCCCTAAGTACTGTTCAGGGTTAGGGCCAAAATGTTAGCGTCATGGCGGAAGGCGGTCTTGCACCGTTGTGCAATTCCTCATTGACTAATATGGGGCTCTATGAAGTACAGTGGCCAATGGGGATCAGCGGCGGCAGTGACAGTGTACACCATCCCGGACGTGACTGCCGTTTTCTGTCTATAACCTCACTTGATTCCTGACTTTCCACAGGGCAACATCTACACTGCGTGTGCAGCTGTGACCTATGTCTCGAACCTACCATGGCCCGTGTGAACGGGGAAATGGCCCCTTCCTTCACTTCAATGGAGTTGGAGCACTTGGTGGATGGGGTCCTACCCCAGTGTGGACAGCTGTATGGGCCTCCAGACCAACAGGTGAGTAGACCTTGGGCACATTCATGGAGATGTGTGTGCAGGCATCGTGTCATTTGTGGGGGGGTGGCTGGTGGTATTGTACATGGTGTGCGCCGGACGATGTGTGTGGCAATGGAGTTGGACACAGGAGTTGTGGGCCATATGTGTGACAGGCTGGATTGAATGTGTAATGCTGTCCTTCTGTCTGTATTACCTCTGGAGATCATCAATGGGGCCCTAAGTACTGTTCAGGGTTAGGGCCAAAATGTTAGCTCTAACCCTGAATAGTACATCAATTGTGTCAAGTACCTTCACGCTATTGCCACCTACCCTGTGCCATGGTGCACAGTCTTTAAAATACAGCGCCCACATGGTGGGGGTAGGGGAGTGCTAAGGGGGGGGGAGAAAAGTGGCCCTGCACTGGTTGCTGCGCCACTTTTGTTTAATCTTCCCCAGAGTCCGGAACAAAAAACATTTTAAAAGAATTCACTACCACATTAATGTGTTGGTGCAATTGTCTGTGGCAAATATATTTTACATTGTTACAGACACACATATCACACAAGTGTGTTGGCTTGACTTATGACTGTAGCATTCCTGGAAATATATGTAAAGGCTGCTTTACAGATGTATGAGCTAGGTAGGAAAAGGCTAAAAAGTACCTACAGTGGTAGGTTTGTGTCTGCTAGGTAACCTAGCAAAATCTGAATGACAATTTCACACATGAGTACTGAGAACATACTTTTCAGTGCCACTCACATGTGTTAGCAAGACAGTGACACACAGTGACCAAATACACATAAATGTCTAGGTGTATCACACCCAATCATTTAGGGATGTGCTTGTAAGTCAAGCAATGTACTAACAAGTCACAAACCCTTAGCAAATTGTATGTGTGAAGAATGACATAGAAAGGTTGATTGTGTCATTCCCTCTACTCATAGCTGACATGAGTAATCACAGCACCAAAATACTCATTGGGAATGTGACATAGATTGTGGAATGTAAATTAACAAATGATGTAAAGCTACAGTAGAACAGTTGTGAGAGAAGTTGGAAGACTTGGAGGGCTTGCCGTTCTGAAATAGTGTATGGATACTAGTGGTACCTCTAAAAAGCAAGGTGCATATTTATACTTGCTTTGAGCCGTTTTAATGTAATTTATTTATATTTTGATGCTAGACCTGTCTAGTGTCAATATATAGGGCTTAGCACCATATTGTGGATGTGCCAAACTTCCTTGCGCTAATTAGATGCAAGGTAGGTGTTACCGTCCACAATATGATGCTAACTCCCTAATGCCTGATTTATACTCCTGCACAAAAGAGATGCGCACAGAGTAGGCAGACCAAAATAATGGTGCTAAGCCTACTTTGCACCATTATTTAGCGCCTGGGTCTGACCAGTCCTTAGGGGACATGTGGACCCTTTTCCCTAGCTAAATACTAAGGAATGGGCCCACAGGTGCCCACCCGAAGCCCCAGGAACACCCCCACCCACACCAGAGGGATACCATATGATGAGGGACGCTATCCTGTGTAAGTAGAGGTAAGTATATTTTTTTATTTTTATCTCAGTGCCATTGGGGGCCCTTTACATGGGGCCCCCTGCCTGGCACTGGGTATGATGGCCATGCCCAGGGGACACTGGTCCCCTGGGCTGGCCATTGGGGTGGTGGGCATGACTCCTGTCATTTCTAATACAGGAATCATGTTTGGGTGGAAGCGCATCAGGAAATGACGGTAGGCTATTTAGCAGCATATTTATTGTCACTAACCAGCCTAGCGTCAATCCTGGCCCACTAACGCCTTTTCCCCTCCCACCATCCCCTCCCCCAGCTAGTGTCTTTTCTGTAGAAGCTAGCCTCTCCTTTGCACCACCATGCACCATTCCATTGATATGGTGTCCCGGCTGGCATTATGGATTGGCGATAGCAGATGCAATGGATTTTGACGCAAGACTGCGCTAACGCTGTCTTGCGTCATAACCCATAAATATGAGCCCAAGGTTCCGGCCATGGACCTGTTTGTGGAGGATCTCATCCTGAAACATCTGCAAACACATGCACTTTCCAAAATCTTTTAGGTGGAGCAAGCCCACTGCATCCCAGATGCACCATGAAAGTCTGTCTCACACCCACGTCCAATCATAGCAAGACTCATGAATGTCTGATACCAAGATGTGATTCTCCAAGCAGCTCGCAGAGCCCCTCTATTGCATATAGGTAATGCTGGGGTTACCTTTTACCCAACTTCAGTCTTTGGGTCCAGAGGCAGCGCCACAGTTTCCTCTAGGTGAAGAAGGTTCAGAGAGGACAGGACCACAAGTATTCAATTACTTATCCGGTGCAGCTATGATCAGTCACAGCATGCAAAACTCACTTTTTATCAAGCCCAGAAGCTGGTTGTGATTGGCTGGATGGAATTTCAGGTGGCAGGAGGGTCAAGACACTGCTACCGCCCTAAGAGGCGCCGGGGTAGCGGCATGGTAAAGGAGAATTGTGATACACTTGAAGTGGAGGTGGGGGGGGGAGAGGTAAAAAAAAAATTGCCTAGCCTGAGGCATCGTCTGATCACCCAAACAGATCTTGAGACCCACGGGGAGACATGAGGGGCTTCTGGGATTATAAATGTGGCACTGGAGATGGAACCAGAATGTCTTGTGAGTGGGCTGTGAGCAGCCCTTGATCGTCCTAAATTGGTGATTGGGGGCAAGATTGAGACTGAGGATATGAGACACTAACTTGGTAAAGACATTCCAGTAAAGGGCTGGGAGGGCGTTAGAAGGCGGTAGTGATGTTTTCTAGCTAGGAGTATGTTTGATTGGGGCAACAGGCGCTATGTGCAGTTGGGGAGGTGGGCAGTTTGGATTCTGCAGTGCAGTAGAGCAGGGAGGGGGAATTCATAATTGAAGAGGGGATATTGGATAATTGTAGTAGTTAATGTTCAGGCAAGATGCTTTCGGCCGGTCAGCATAGCTGAGGCACACAGGATGTTCACTTTCACAGTCTAAAACCCACCAAGCGTTTGCCCGGCACCCCCCAGGTGTGGTCCATCAACCATACAGTGAGATGTCCAAAGTTAGTATGTCAACCCTAAGGATACTATCCTACCATGGGAAACATCCTGAACAACTAGGTCTAAACCACTACTTGCCTGAACCACTACTGCTAAACAACTAAAAAGTCTCTACAACTAAGTACTGAACAACTACTGTCTGAACAACTACTGTGTTTGAATAACAATTGCCTGAACAACTAATTTTAAGGTAAGGTTTTCCTTTTGGTTTTTATGGTTTATTAGTTGTTTAGAATATATATATATATTAGTTGTTCAGGCAATTGTTATTCAGACACAGTAGTTGTTCAGACAGTAGTTGTTCAGTACTTAGTTGTAGAGACTTTTTAGTTGTTTAGCAGTAGTGGTTTAGGCTATAGTTGTTTAGGACCTAGTTGTTCTGTCACATAATCTCCTACCATGTCAATGGCCTAGGCGACAAAGTCAAGCGGGAAGTGGTGCTCCAGTACATCAAACCAGACTCCCCTGATATTGTTTTCCTACAAGAGACTCACCTAATAGGTCATACGTGTCATGCCCTAGACCATTGTAGATATAAAAAGGCTACTAATGTGGGCCATACCACCACCTTTAGAGGAGTAGTAATCTTTGGGAGGAGAACGCTGCCCCTGGACATTTGGCAAATATGGCCCAGTCCGCTGGGTCCCTACGTGGTACTCTCTGGGACCTAGTAGGGGGGCATTTTAGTCATACTTTCAGTAAATATCACAATATGACTTCGTAACTCGGCCCTGACCACTCTGCTACACAGTCTTCCAAATGGGGAATTGTTCATGTGAGGGGACTTTAACGCAATGTTGAGTGATAGCATTCGCCGACATCCCCCTGGCCCCTGGACTCAGTTAGACAACCATTTATAGACTTCCTCACTGCCCAGGGAGTGGCAGATGTATGGTGTACCCTTAACCCAGCAACCCAGCACTTCATCCTTTTACTTGGGGGGCATGATAATATCTCCTGAATTTATCACTGTCTCATGCCAACTCCCCAGCTGTTAAAATTCAGGGAGACCACTAACTTGACAAGGGGTATTTTTGACCATTCTCCCCTGTGGCTATTGTATGGTCGGGGCAAGAGGCCGAACACTAGCCGCATCATATTAAGCGCTTGGTAACTTAAAGTGCCAACAATTAGAGAAGGGATGTTAGCTTCAAAATACCATCATTATCAGGGAAACAGCACTTCAGTTGAGTCTCCACTCATGTTGTGGGCGGACTATGAGACAGTAGTCAAGGGAGTGGGTTTCTCCATAATGGCTTAAGGGAACAAACTAAAAAAGGAAAAAATTGAAGGCTCTTGAACATCAGTTATTGTCCGTAGAGACTGGCTTACCAGATGAGGAGGGATCAGAGGAAGCCCACATCCTAGCCCTAAAGCAAAAAGAATACTGAGACGTGGCCCAGGAAACAGCTAAAATGGACCATAGGGCTACACAGCACCACAGCAAAGTAATGGGGGTCAAGGCAGGAAAATTATTGGCCTGGCTGAACAGGTAGGAGGCAGTGGATAGAGGGGTTCCTGGGATCCAGAAGGCTTCAAGGGAACTTGCTAGTAGTTGACAAATCATAGCCCAAACGTTTGCCCACTACTATGGGAAAATCGGTTATGCATGGTGTTTTGCCACAAAAAACAAAGCAGGCGAGCTCCTATGTGACATCCCCCTGCCAAGCCTCACGACAGAGTATAGAAAAACCTTTGAAGATGCACTTTCCCTGAGAAAATTATACGAGCCATCAGGGATTTGAAGCCCGGCAAAGCATCAGGGCCCACGGGGTACCAATAGAACCCTATAAGTTGACAGCCACTAAGCTTGCCTCACATCTGAAGCAGACGTATGAGGAGAGGCAGAAAGGGGGAGTATTACCGTTAGACAGTGCAAGGCTTTCATAGTGGTCATCCACAAAGAAGGGAAGCCCAGGGTGGACAGTATCTGTAGCCTGGGTCAACAGACAAGACCCAGTTCCACAACCTATCAATGACCTAAGCAAGCATCCTAAGAATAATCTCACTTATTTATGGCAAATCATGTAAAATCATGGGGATTGATGAGACATGTTCTACACAAACAGTCCCCATTATATGATAGGGCAAGCCTGTCATCAAGAACCTTAAGGATAACAAAACATGCTTGGCCATAGGATCACAAATGTGCAGGTGTATGTATACAGAAGACTGTGCATCTCAGTGCTGATGATCCATCATGAGGATGGCAGATCTCCACCCAACGACGCCCACCCATTCCCCCAGAACCCCAGAGGAGGCTATATTGGCCCTTGACACAGACAGGGGCCTGCTGATTGTGCACAGTGAACTGAGCTGAGGTGACCATAGTCAACCTGTGTTGATACATGCAACAATGGCCCTGTGGGGCCATTCAAAGGGCCACAGGGGCACTCATGAATAGGGTGCCATCACCGCATGAGAGCACCCCTGCCATACAGATTGTATTCAATGCTATCATTCTGCAAATAACAATAAAGACTGAGTCATTGAAGATTGATAATTTGTATGTTGTTGACACATAATACCTAAATGTTTCCACACATGTCCCAACTAGGTGGACCAGGCTTCGTGCTGTCTATTTGCGGATGAACACATGAGTCAATTTACATAATAAAATGTGTATGTGTCACATGATAACTTACAACTTATCATGACCAGCACAAATGCCCCCCCATTGTGAAACATATTTCACACAGATATGAGTACACAGCTTTAAGACAGTGGCCTACATATAAGACAGCTGGATTCGAGATTTGCTACGTGTCTAATCCTTAAACACACCACTGTATCCTGCATCACTTATCAGGCATGATACATGTATTTTCTCACAAAAACATGTCACATGTATACCAACAATAACCCATGTCAGCACATCATCTCCAACATTTTGCATGCATGGGGAACTATACGTTACACGTGTTGCTTTGCATCATTATGTCTGCTCCTTACAACATACTAAAGTGTGAACATGTGTGCACTCACATTGAAATGGCTTATAGGATCTTATCCCAGCCTTAGTCAACACAATCCTTTGCTAAAGAATGGTTAAGGGTATAAAATCCCTTGTATTGTACAAGGCCCTTCCTATCTTATGTTGTGTAATTAAACATACAGTTGGAATTCTGACATGACAATGTGGTAGACCCACAACAAGAGTATCATCACATATGTACACTCAGCACACTTGTGTTAACATGTATGTGGCAAAGAGACTTCATATGCAGGCACATTTGCAAACAGAATCAGTCCTCGCATTCATCACACACACATACAAACATATGGTAATGCATTTCCTATGTTACCGGTACATAATGAAATGCACATGCACACACATGTAGCCATGCCATACAAACTACATAGATTCATAGCCCCTGTAACAAGGAAAGTGAATCTGGGCGCACTGTCAACCTTTCCACAAAAATCCACGCATGGCCGTTGTGCGTACCAAAAATTGACGCATAGGGCACTTCTCCATACATCGCAAATCACTAAAATTACACCTGACACCATGCGCATCTGAACTGTCTTGCCATATCTGCCTTCCCTTCAAAACCCATGCATGCCATATCCATAAACATTTTTGACGCATATCATTATCCTACAAACATCACACATGCCAAAAATGATGCCTGGCCCTTAGCGTCAATTGCAAGTTGACAGACTTTGTCAGCCTTCATGGAAAAAATCCATGCATGGCCATAATGTGTCAAAGAAAAAGACACATGTCAGAGAACGTGACGCATACACTCAGGAAGTCATGTAACAGGATGTCCCTGCTGCACACATGGTAAAGTGAATTTACTTTAACTTTTACTTTACAGTCTTCTAATCTGTGGTTGTGAGAGGCTGTGTGGAGCTGGTGCTGGTTAAGAAGTGTTTTTGTTTTTGTTTTGTGCTATGTCCTGTTGCTGTCAAAGTGAATTTGTTATGTTTGTAAGTTTGTGTAGTTTTTTTGTCTTGTTATTATATTTGTATTGTCAGGTGTTTGTCTTGGGGTAGTGTAGTTTGTTGGGGTATTTGGGTTTAGGTGGGGTAGTGTTATCTTATTTTTCGGGCTATAATTTTTGCAGTGGAGAGAAACTGCAAAATGTCGGGGGGGGGAGCCTATTGCATCACTGGAGATGAACTGGGAGGGTTCATCTGGTTGGTGTGCTACTACCTCCCCAACATGGTGCCTATGGGTGGCTGGGTCATCCAGGGCTACATAACGGAGATACGGAAGCTGTGGTGGGACAGGGTGCTCAACCAGCTTTAAAGAATCTTTGCTGTGGAGCGGATGGACCACCAGCTTAAACACCGGTGGGCAGACCTCATCTCGTGGATCACCTGGCTATTCAGGTAGGCAGATCTGGTGGTAAGAACCCCTTTTAAATTGCAGCATCCTCATTTGCATGTGCATGACAGTAGGACATAAGGATAACTGCAGTATGTAATGACAAAGGTCAGGACAGGAAGTTTTGTGTCTCAACCAACCGGTATTTATGAGAGCTCAGCAATGCACGGGTTCCAGACAAATTGCACATTCCTCTCTGTGTACCTTGCGTATTATATACACATAATAAAGTGCCAAATATCGGACACACGTGTGCAATGGTGCAAGGGTACATGTTTCCCAGGTACGAATGTATATGTCCATCATGATCTTTACAACTGTGGAAATGTGCTAAGAAATGTTTAGGTGATGAGAAACATGACACAGGAATATTGTTAGTCAAGGGTGTCTGTGTTTGTGGCTTGAGTCATATATGTGCAGTGTGACATGAACACATATGTAAGAAGGAGTCATTGTCTCATAATGGAACATCTGTATCTACGTTTTTGAAGGTAATGTTGGTAACGGTGGCAACTACAATCTAACCATACGTCAAAATGTGTTCAGTGCAAGCATTGTGGCAGTTTGAAAGTCTGGTGCCACATGATAGCAGCGCCAGGCCTAATGAATTCAAGGTGTGTATTCCTAATGTAGGTAGCACATGAAAAAAATAGCCTTTAAAACAACTTGGTTACACTGTGCCTTTTTTTAAATCAGCTTGTGTTTGTACCCAAGGCAGGTTGGTTACATGACTATTTCATTGTTATCAAAATGCCAATTTTCACTTTGCACATATAGCAACTGCATGTATGGTGCTAAATATGCTAAAAGCAGCCATAATGATGTAGTTTCCAACATCACTGTTCTGACCTCTGCCATGGTGTGCGATATGTAACACATGATGGAGTTTTGTGGTGGTGCTATGGGTTTGAAAACAGTCAAGCATCTCAGTGGTTGCTGCTTTTTCACATAGATTAACTCCAAGATTCTAAGCTTCTGCCAACGGACAGTATCCTGTCCCCCAGAAATGTGAAACCTATGTATCTGAAACCTGTAAATATGCCTGCCACCCTAATCTGTACATGTTACTGAGGGCTAACTATGAGCCAGATATGAAAGAAAATGGCACATTGCGGTGCTGTGTCAACATCAGCAGGACTGTACCAGTTTTTAAACACAGGGCTGTCCCGTATTTCCAAGAGTCCGGTGCAGACCTGCATCTGCACTTGCACCGGCACATAATTCAGCTGCCTGCACCAATGCATGCATACTTGCACTATAGTGCAAGCGTGTCTGCGCTGAGGGGAATGTTTGTTTATGTGGAGGAAGATATCCCTTTATTTTACATAAACAACCTACAATGGTGATTTGCCACTTCTATGTGTGCTGCAGAATACAGTACACATAAGTAGTGCCAAAGCGTCATCTATGAAAGATTATTAATGTGCATGAAGGGACGTCTTCCTGCACATAAGCATTCATCCATCGCATTTTTCTTCTTCTGTGTGTGCCGCCAAATGGCGCACACATAGAAAAAGCATGAAACGAAGAGGAAGAAAAGCATTTCCCCATTTTGCCTTGCTAACGTACCCCCTAAGTTGTCGTTTGTTTATGACGTTGGCCCTAATTTACAATATCTCTTAAATCTGAGGCAGAGTCAACAGCTATGTGTGTTGCAATGGGACTTCCACTGCAACACCCATAGCATGCCCTGTGACGCAGAAAACCACGTCATACTGGCCCATATTTACGTGGAGGCATTATGCTGCAAAATGTGGCATTACATTTCCTTGTACATATGGTGCTGTGATATGCGCCACCGGAGTGTCACTTTCAAATCTTGCCCCTTTGTTTTTCAGACAGACATGAAATAGTTGGCAGTTGTTCATTCCTAACACTATGTTGCCTATCTTACTCAGCTAAACAATTTGAATTTGTAATAGTTGTCCATGTTTTTATTTGTTCAGTAAACACAAAGCTAAGTTTTCCTGTCATGTCCTGTAGGTGGACCTCCACTCTACACTGCTGGAGAGGTTCCCTGGTTTCAAGACCCCAATGCAGCCAGTAAGTGTCACTTTGTGTGTCACATGTGTAGATCCAGGGTTGTTTGTGAGAAGGTATGATGTGTGCAATGCCATGGTAAAATGGCATGTGTGACAAATAAGATACCATCATCTAAGCTTGGTATTGACATAATCTCTGATGTAATGTTGAGGTTGTGGAATTGGTTGATTGATGACAGGTGCCAACGTATGCTGCATTGAAATTATGGGTCTTAGGAAAAGGTTATTATACCCACAAACACAAAAATGACAGTTACAATATGTGTAAGAGGTGATGGTTTTTAGAATTGCATGGTTGTTGCCAACATATTTGTCACAGCACATGTTGCTACACTGTGTGCCACATGTTGCTTTAAATAACTCTGTACATGGTACCAATTATGTTTATGCGCAGGAAGGTGTTCCTTCCTGCCATAAACAATCAGTTTCCTCAAAGCAGACATTGTTGCTCTATAGTGGAAGGATGCCTGCCTTGGCGCATGCAGCCTACTTCAGTGCCAGTACTGGGGGAACCGCAGGGGTGAGCCATATTCCTGTAAATAAGGTGCATCCCTGGTGCCTCGCAGCACTGCTTTGTCATAAATCTGGGCCTAAGTGGCTAGGAGGATGTATGTGGAAAGCCCACCCACTTCCATCACTCTGTCAACACACGTGTGGTGGGAGGCGCACCTGAAACACTTTGAGGCTTGTTGATGTGTGTATGCATCATGCTGGGACACCACATCAATGGTGGCATTGTAGTTGTGGTACTGAGAACACACATAGGCCCTCATTACAACCCTGGTGGTAAGTGCCGCTTACTGCCGTGCAGAAGACTGCTAACATACCGCTGCAGCAGAGGAATTCCGCTACAGGTATTACGACCCATAGCTCGGAATCCGCCATAATACAGACACCCACACAAGTCCGCCACACCAAAGGTCAGTGATAAACTGGTGATAACAAAACCTCCACCGTCACGCCAACAGGAATACGCCCACACTGTCACGACCCACGAATCAACGCAGCGGTCTTTTAACCGCGGTAAACCATTGGCGGTACACACCGCAGCGCTCAAAATACACACACATTTACAAAACACAACCACATCGCACAAATCGAAATACACACACCTGATACACATACACACACGACACCCACACACCCAAATCGAAATTAAAGCACACACCCACATCACCCATAAACCCTTACTACCAGAAATTTGAAACCACGCCAGAGAGAGAGACACTACCTTAAACAATACCAGCATCCACAGACACACAAAACCATCACTTACACAACATCCACGCACCTCAAACAACACACACCAACACATCCCCTCACACATCCCAACAGACAACACCTCACACAGCACCCACACCACATCATGGCACCTCAACGACACCCCAGGTTCTCTGAGGAGGAGCTCAGGGTCATGGTGGAGGAAATCGTCCGGGTAGAGCCACAGCTATTCGGATCACAGGTGCATCACACCTCCATTGCAAGGAAGATGGAGCTATGGCGCAGAATTGTCAACAGGGTCATCGCAGTGGGACAGCATCCAAGAACTAGGGATGACATCAGAAAGAGGTGGAACGACCTATGGGGGAAGGTGCGTTCTGTGGTCTCCAGACACCAGATTGCTGTACAGAGGACTGGCGGTGGACACCCACCTCCTCCCCCACAACTAACAATATGGGAGGATCAAGTCTTGGCAATACTGCATCCTTAGAGCCTCGCAGGAGTAACAGGAGGACTGGACTCTGGTAAGTCAAAGCTTTACTACTATATCCCCCACCCTACCTGTATGCCATCACATACCCACACCCTCACCCCCATCACTCCAACACCTCACATATGCCCCACTATCATAACCCACCCATCCCAATACCAAGCACTGCATGCAACACCAAAGCATGGACACCCATCACCAAAGCATGTCCACTACAGATACCCAAACAGACCCCAAACAAATATCACACAAGGACCAAGCCAAGAATGCAAGCACTGAAGTACAGGGTCACTCACCCATTGCACACAATGGCACACACAGATGCAATAATCATGCCGTTACACCCCTGCAGGACACCTACCCAACGTCACCGGACATGAGATACCGGACATATCCAGTCCCCCCACAGAAGAGGCCCACAGTGATGACAGCAGCTCTGCACAACTGGATCAAGATGACCAGCCCGGCCCATCAGGGACCTTGGGACAGTTGGTTCCCCTGACACTGGCACAAGCCACCACAGAGTCTCCCCCCTCAGGAAACACCACCACAGCACCCACCCAGCGGGCCCATACCTCTGTCCCCAGGACACGTCAAGTAGCAGTGTGTACACCACTACAGGGAACCCAGGCTAACCCACCACCCCAACAACACCAGGGACCTGGGGGCAGTGGTAGTGGGAACACGATTCAGGGGACAGAGGCACAGGAACACAGGGGAACTGGGAGGGCTGCTGTGCACCAGGGGCCGGACAGGCCCAGGGAACCCACTCTCCACAAGGCCCTCTCCTCCATCATGGGAGCCTACCACCACTCCCAGGAGACAATGGCAACGGTACTGGCCAAGTTTCAGGAGACCCAGCGGCTGCAGGAGGAACACTATCTAGGGATCAGGGAGGACCTGAAGTCCATTAACAACACCCTGGTCACCATTGCAAGGGTGCTGCAAGACCTTGTCAACAGCAGGAGGGACACAGTGGTGCAACAAGGGGCCCCTGACACTAGCCTGGATGATGAACAGCCCTCCACCTCCTCCGGCGCTAGTGGACAGGAAGCACCGCCACAGGAACACCAGCACCCCACCTCTTGCAGATGGAGAACCACCCTGCAAACGGTCCCTGAGATCCAGGAACAAGACAGAGAACATTGCCAAGACCCCCGCCAGGAAATGAGACCCTCCTGAATGTCACCCTTCTGTCCCACTTTGTCACCCTGTCCATCCTTCAACTGCCATTGCTCCACTTCCTATGCCCCTTTGGACAATGCACCTGTGAAATAAATAGACTGGACTCCGCCATGGACATTTCTCCACCATCCCCCCAGCCCATCTTACAACCCCCTCCACTTATTTGCACAGAATTAAACACACTTAAATCACAAAACAATCTGGAGTCAGCCTGTGCTTTCACAAACGTGTAATTGCAATAACCATGGAATATAGCAATGCCAAATTACTTGTACACATACCGATGTAACACAGCTGTAGGCCTGGAGGAAATATAGCAGAGGGCACAAAGTGGGACCACATCTGTAAAAATGGAAAGCCAAAGTGACAAGTCAGGGTCCATACACTGAGTGAAAATGACAGACTAATGCTAGCTCCAATAATAGTATGAGATATGGGAGGCAGTGACATCTTCTTACCTGTGTCTCACTGGAAGTATTGCATGATTATGTTGTTTCTGTTGTCGATATCCTCCTCTTCTGCCTCCTCTTCTTCACTGTCCACAGGCTCCACAGCTGCCACAAGACCACCAGCTGGACCATCCTCCTGCAGAAAAGGCACCTGGCGTCGCAAAGCCACGATGATCTGGCACACCTTCTTTGGTGAGTAGTAGAGAGAACCACCTCTCATTTGGAGGCATTGGAATCTGGCCTTCAGGAGGCCAAAGGTGCGTTCAATCACCCTCCTAGTTCGCCCATGTGCCTCATTTTAGTGTTCCTCTGCCCTTGTCCTGGGATTTCTAACTGGGGTCAGTAGCCATGACAGGTTGGGGTAACCAGAGTCACCTGCAAATATGGAGGGACAACTGTTAGACACACTCTAACCCATAGGGACAACCCCAGACCCAGACACCTATTCACACTGTATAGGGTCCTTGTCCTCAACTATTCGCCACACACTTTGCCTCTGGAGTTGCCCAAAACACATAAGGGATGCTGCTATTCCTCAAAATGTAAGCGTCATGCACTGAGCCAGGAAATTTGGCATTGACATGGGAGATGTACTGGTCTGCCAAACACACCATCTGCACATTCATCGAATGGTAGCTCTTCCAGTTTCTGTACACCTGTTCACTCCTGCAGGGGGTACCAAGGCCACATGTGCCCCATCAATGGCACCAATGATGTTGGGGCTATGTCTCAGGGCACAGAAGTCACCTTTCAACGTCGGCAAATCCTCCACCTGAGGGAACACAATGTAGCTGCGCATGTGTTTCAGAAGGGCAGACAACAAGTTAGAGAACATTGGCTGGGACATCCCTGATGCCATGGCCACTGATGTTTGAAAGGAACCACTTGCTAGGAATGGAGTACTGACAGGACCTGCACTAGAGGGGGTGTCCTTGTGGGATGGCGGATAGCTGACATCAGGTCTGGCTCCAAGTGGGCACACAGTTCCTGGACTGTTGCACGATCAAGTCTGTATGTGACTATGATGTGTCTCTCTTCCATTGTCGACATGTCCACCAGCGGTCTGTACACCGGAGGATGCGTCATCTCATCACCTGCCCCAGCAGATGTGCCCTAGGGAGGAGAACAGCGAGCAGAGAGTCAGCCAACACTGAGGCATCACAAAATGTCATTTGCACACAATTATTAATCCACACTGTGCCTGTAACTATGTGGATTCCAGGCCTACATTGGTGTGACACAGTTATTATTAATCTCATGTGGCCTCCTGAAATGGCGGCTGCCTGACCTGTAAGGTGGGACAAGGGGATATGAGGTAACTGCGCTGGCGTTCTATACCGTTGTGGTGGGTGGTCGAAGACTGCGGCGCAATTGTGCATTGGTTAACATTGGGCCCTATGGGTCCAAGGAGCCAATGACGATGTACGCCGGCGGTGACGGTACACACCGCCGCGGAAGTGACTGCCATTTTCTGTCTGTTCACTCACTTGATACCTGACCTTCAACAGGAGAGGACCTACACTGCAAGTGCTGCTGTGACCTGTGTCTGGAAGCGACGATGGCTCATGTGTCTGGGGAAAAGGCCCCTGCCTTCACTTCGGAGGAGTTGGAGAAACTAGTGGATGGGGTCCTCCCCCAGTACGCACAACTGTACGGCCCTCCAGACAAACAGGTGAGTACACTGTGAGCATGCTACATGGGCAATCCCTGTTTGGAGTGGTGTGGATGGAAGATACATGGGGGGGGTCTGAGGCCTGCATGTGCGGACGGTGAGTGTATGTGCATCAGGGCAAGGGTGGGAATGGGGCCAATGCGTATGACGGTCCTGACAGGTAAAGAATTTCCTTTCCCCCTGTACTATTCCTCTAGGTCAGCGCCCACCAGAAGAAGGCTATTTGGCGTGCCATCGCCAAGGACGTCCGGACCCTGGGGGTCCACCACAGACGGAGCACCCACTGCGTAAAAGATGGGAGGACCTGCGCCGCTGGAGCAGGAAGACGGCGGAGGCCCAGCTGGGGATGGCCTCCAAACGTGGGAGGGGTGCCCATCGCACCATGACCCCCCTGATGTTCCGGATCCTGGCGGTGGCGTACCCGGAGTTGGATGGGCGCTTGAGGGCATCACAGCAGCCACAAAGGGGTGAGTACACTCTCATTCAGCTGACTCAGCGCGCATTACGAGGTGTTTGGGTGGAGGAGGTGGTCAGTGGGTTCCCCTAGGCCAGGGCGATCTTGGTAGGCAAGGTCCCTTGTGAGGCAGGCTATGTGGCACCCGACCCCACTAGTGGTTAGAGCCATCTACACCTAGTCAGGCTCCTGTGACTTCCAGGTGTGCAGCAATCAGGCTTAAGCCTTGTACCACATGGGCATGTGATTAATCTAGGAACTATAAGTGCATGGCGTAGTGCAGAGGGCTGCTGTGTCTGTTATGTCCGCCAACGGTAGTGGTGTTGCATGCACTGAACATGTCTTTCTCCTGTCTTCCCCCCTTTTTGTGGTCTCCCTGTTCTTATGTGCAATAGCATCATCAGGCGGAGGAGCATTGGCACCGGAGCAGGAGGGAGCTGCATCCCACTTGACCCTGGAGGGTGAAACAACGGAGTCTGAAGCCACCAGTGGGACAGAGGGCGAGGGGAACTCCAGGGCAGGGACAGGAGCAGAGACCAGCGGCAGCGACTCCTCCTCTGATGGGAGCTCCCTTGCGGTGGCGGGCCCCTCTGTGCCCACCGCATCAACACCTACAGCTGCCACACCCCCACCAGCACCGCCCTCACAGCAGCCCCTCAGCGTGTGTCTATTGCTGGCTCACCCAGGAAGGTGGGCATCTCCTTTGCCCCAGGCACCTCAGGCCCTGCCCCAGTCAGCCCTGCCACCCTCAATGAGGACGCTATTGACCTCCTGACATCCCTCACTGTTGGGCAGTCTACCATTCTGAATGCCATCCAGGGTGTTGAGAGGCATTTGCAACAAACAAATGCATACCTGGAGGGCATTCATTCTGGCCAGGCAGCCCAACAGAGAGCATTTCAGCCTCTGGCCTTAGCACTGATGGCAGCCATTGTCCCTGTGTCCAGCCTCCCCCTTCCAATCTCCTCCACCCAGACCCAATCCCCTGTACCTCAGCCTATCCCAAGCACACCATCAGACCAGCATGCACACACATCAACACACAAGAGTGCAGATGGCAAACATAAGCACCACACTTCCCACAGGCACTCACACAAGCATCATACCCATGCACACACACCAACATCCACTTCCTCCACTGTGTCCCCCTCCTCCACGTCTCCCACCTCCCTCCCAGTCTCATCTCCACTCACACCTGCATGCACTACATCCTCAGCCACTACCTCCATCACCAGCACGCCCATCACCACACACCGCTCATGCGCACTCACTACCCCCACTGCCATTCACACATCCCCAGTGTCCTCTCCCAGTGTGTCAGTGAGCCCTCCTCCCAAAGTACACAAAACGCAGGCACACACCCACCCAACAGCCATCCACCTCACAACAGCCTCTCTCCAGCCCATGCACCTTCACCCAAATTCAGCAGACGTACACCTCCTACAACCACTACCTCTTCCTCCACTCCCAATCCCCCTCCATCTACCCGTCCCAGTGTGTCTAAAAAACGTTTCCTGTCAAACCTTGACCTCTTCCCTTCACCTTCCCCCCCGTCCTTCCCCTAGGGCCAGGCTTTCCAGGTCCCAGCCCAGCACTTCAGCTACCACATCCCCAGGTACAGTGGTGCCAGCAACTGCGGGGTCATGGAGTGCGCCAACCATCAGGGCTGCCAGTTTGCCACGGAGCGAGGGCAATGACATTCCGCCACCTGCCAAGGTTAAAAAGGTGCCCACATCCCAGAGGGAGAAGCCGAAAACACCTGCCACCAAGGTGTAAGCAAAAACAAAAGGGGATAGTGGCAAGACAACTGCGCCACCATCAAATGTGGGAAAGGGCAAAAAACTGAAAGGCAGGTCAGGAGAGGGCATGGTGACACCTACTGAGGGACCAGTGTCACACCTTCTATCCACATCCATACCACCCTGTACAGCGGCGAACCCCACCACCTGCACCGCCACCTGCACTGCCTCAAGCATGTCTACAGCTGCTGCAACAGTCCCCAGCCTCTTCCCCGGTGGGCAGCCGTCTGAGGCTGCAGGAGACATCCTGCTTTCTCACTCAGTAGGTGCTGACACAAGCTCCACCGCCACGGACCCCGCAGCCAGCACCGCCGCCACAGACCCCGCCGCCAGCACCGCCACCACAGATCCCGCAGCCAGCACCGCCGCCACAGACCCCGCAGCCAGCACCAGCACGACTGACACTGCCGCAAGCACCGCCGCGAGCACCGCCAGCGGCCCCGTGACGTCCTCAGACAGTGGCACCACCGCAGACATGCCTACCATCCCCAGTGGTCAGTCGTCCGGGGCTGGTGGTGAGTTCCAGGACCCTGGGCAGCTTCCATGAATCATCACAGTTGTCACCTGCATAAGAAATGCGAAGGCACAGCAGTGTGGGGTATGTCTCTGCCTCCATGGTGTATCATGCTACCTGTACATCAGCAATCTCGTGGCACACACACCCAGGTGAGTGTATTGTACCGGCCACACTGCACGTGGAGCACTCTGGGCATAAAGCCCCCTCCAGAACCAGTGGAGAACTGCATCCACTTCCTCAGTCCTTGGCAGGATGAAGCACTCTGGGCTCAAAGCCCCCTCTAGAACCAGTGGAGAACTACATCCACTTCCTCAGTCCTTGGCAGGATGAAGCACTCTGGGTGCAAAGCCCCCTCCAGCACCAGTGGAGAACTGCATCCACTTCCTCAGTCCTTGGCAGGATGAAGCACTCTGGGCACAAAGCCCCTTCCAGAACCAGTGGAGAATTACATCCACTTGAGAGACTGTGGCTTTGCACTCCCCAGGATAAAGCAGTGGGCAAACCACCCATTGGAAAGACTTGTGAGATTGTGGCTTTGCACTCCCCAGGATAAAGCAGTGGGCAAACCACCCACTGGAAAGACTTGAGAGACTGTGACTTTGCACTCCCCAGGATACATCAATGGGCATGGAGCCCCCTCGTACAGCAGTGGTGTTGTGTGTTCATCTGGCTGAGGTGCCCCCTCCCCCTGAGGTGCCTGTATATTTTCGGTCTGATGCCCCAGCATTGTTCTCTCCGTTTGGAGTCAGGTATCATGTGTGGGCTTGGCCCATGCATTTTGGGCCCAGTGGTCCACGGACAATGATTGGTGCACTATCCGGACTTGTGTAGTTGGTGTACATAATTGCGTTTACTGGATTTTGAACTTTGATAATGAGATTCCTCATGATTACATTCGTTCAAATCAATTCCTTTTGTCCTTGCATTCTTCCGGGGCGGGGTGTATATGTAATGTTGCTGCATGTATTTGTGTGTATGTTGTTGTGGGTGAGGGTGGGGTTGGGGTGTTGCATGTTGCGTGTGTGTGTCACTCTCTTTTCCCTCCCCCTCCCCTGTGTTGTAGGTGAAGTACTCACCGTGGTCGTCGCCGCTGTCGTTGGAGCTCCTGATAGAAGAGAAGGAAGACCATCATGAGCAGTATCTGCAATTCGGGCTCCATGGCGTCCCAGTTCCTCGGGTGTGGAGAGGTGAGTGTTTTCCCTTCTGTGCACTGTTTCCGTTGTGTTTTTGTTCGTGTTGGTTCTGCCCCGGAAAATGTGGCAGATAGGCCTGTTGTGATAGGGTGGGCGGTACATTGTCTTCCGCCTGTCTGTTGGCGGTGTCCGCCGCGCTGTTTGTTTGTACCGCCGTGGCGGTCAGAGTGTTAAAGTGGCTGTCTATGTTGACGGTTTCCGCCACGGTCGTAATCCCATTTTTTTCTCCGCCGGCCTGTTTGCGGGCAGGGTTGTAATGAGGGCCATAGTAGTTATCCCATTGGGGACTACTTTCAATTTGTGTTGCAATCATCTTCAAAAATTGTAAGTGGCAGACAGCATTCCTGTTAGTAGATTTAGCAGGATGTGTTCTTTCCTGTACGTGTTCATTAGGACAGACAAGAGGGACACCTCTACACCATGCAGGTTGTGTGGCAATGTAAGTAAGGTCTATCACATATTTAGGCATTATCAAGGTTAGTAGAGGGATGCATTAACTATCTGTGACAAGCACACATCCCATTTGAATTGATGTTGCACAGCGGAGCAAGAAGAGCTGCTGCACTGCGTGTTTCTTCATAAAAGTATATATTTCTAGACAGACATCATAGTGCTGTACCCAATCATCTAAATTTTCTGAGTTGTTCTGAAGTGGTGGATAGTGATAGGTTATACTTAACATGCCAAGGTGAAGCACCTTGCCTACCTTATGATGGCGTATTTTCCATGTGTCCCTCTCACACCTGACACTTCATGTAATAGGCATTCCATGTGTATATTTGTGATCTTCACATGCAACACATGTGTGACCCGCCAAGCTTCTGATGCTTTTGAAAAGATCAGCACATCTAGATTAGGTTTAGTGTAGTCCAAGAGCTCAGGGTGGCGTGGGAGTGACAAGTAGGTGTGTGGCAAGTTTGTACTTCTACATGTTGTAGTTGTTTGTTATGTGTTGCATTGTGCATCACACATAGGGCAGACTTTCAAGGTATTTGGTGCATTGATCCCACACAACCATTTTCCTTGCAGGCCCACCCCATACTGCCAGCACCCCAGCCATGGAGATCATGGTGATGTTGAGTGCCTTCCAAATCCTCCTTGATCTCCTGATGGTGTTCCTCCTGCAGCCGCTTGTTCTCCTGCATGTTGTTCAGGATCTGGCCCATCTTGTCCTGGGATTGTTGGTAGGCACCCAGGACATTGGTGAGTGCCTCTTGGAGAGTTGGTTCCATGGGCCTGTCCTCCCACTGGTGCATGGCGATCCTCCCGGTGTTCCTGTTGCCCTGTGCCCCTGTCCTCTGAGCGGTGTGCCCACTGCCACTGACCCCCGGCCCCTGATCGTCTTGGGGTTGAGGTGTGGCCTGGGGTCCCTGTACAGGTGGGCACACTGCTGATTGACGTGTTCTGGAGACAGAGGTGTGGGTGCTGTGGTGTTGGTAACTGATGGGGTAGGCTCTGTGGTTGCCTGTGAGTGGGCTGCGGTGATCGACTGTCCAGTGGTCCCTGATGGGCCAGGTTGTTGATCCAGATCCTGAAGGCCAGAGTTACTGTAATCACTGGGGCATCTTCTGTTGGGGGACCGGATAGTCATGGCACCTTCTCTCCACTGAGATTGGATGGGGCACCTGTGGGTATGTAAGAGATGTATTATCCTTCATGCCTGTGACATGCTGTAGATCCCTAACTTCCCCTCTGTGGTTGCTTTTGCCCTGCCACCTTTGATTGTGTATGGTGATGTATTGTGGGATTGCTATTTCCCCTATACTGTGCATGCTTTGGTGATGGGTGTTCATGCAGGGCTGGGAGGGCTGTCCATGCATTGGTATGGTATGCACGGCGTGGTATTGGGGTTAGTCATCTGCGTAGGTGCAGTGTGTGGGATGGAGTGGAGTGATGGGAGTGAGGGTGAGAGTGTGAGATGGCATGCAGGTATGGGGGATGATAAGTGTTAAATGTTGACTTACCAGTGTCTACTCCTCCGGCTTCTCCAGTGAGTCCCTCAGGATGCAGTAATGCCAAGACTTGCTTCTCCAATGCTGTGGACTCTGGGGGAGGAGGAGGGGGTAAACCACCAGTCCTCTGTATGGTGAGCTGGTGCCTTGCTGCCACGGAACATACCCTCCCCGTAGGTCATTCCACCTCTTCCTGATGTCGTCTCTTGTTCTTGGATTCTGTCCCACGCCATTCACCCTGTCCACGATTCTCTGCCATAGCTCCATCTTCCTTGCAATGGATATCTGCTTGACCTGTGCTATAAACAGCTGTGGCTCTAGCCTTACAATTTCCTCCACCATGACCCTCAACTCCTCATCTGTGAAACGGGGGCTTTGTGGTGACATGGGTGTTGTGTGATGTGTGTGACTGTGTGGGTGTTGGGTGGTGTGATTGGGTGTGCATAGTGGCGTGCCAGAGGAATGTATGGGTGTGTGTGTATTTGCTGCAGTAGTCTTGATGTCTGTCTGGTGGCAAGGATTAGTATTTGTAAAGGGTTGTGGGTAATGTGGGTGTATGTTTTGTAGTGATGTGAGTGGGTGGGTGTGGTGTGTTTATGGGTGTCAGGTGTGGTTGTTTGAATTGGCCAATGATATGTAGTTTAGTTTTTGGGTGTCTATTCTGAGAGCAGCAGTGTGTACCGCCAATGGTTTACCACTGTTGAATGTCCACCGTGGTGATTCGTGGGTCATGATGTGGTGGGCGTTTTTCTGTTGGCGTAACAGTATGGGTGTTGGGACCACCACTTTAGCACTGACCTTTGGGCTGGCAGATTTGTGTATCTGTTGGTTTGGTGTGGGTGTGTGTGTCGTAATATTCTGAATGGTCGTCCGCCACCGCAGCGTATGTTGACGGTCGTCAGCGTGGCAGTAAGCGGGATTTACCACCAATGTCATTATGAAGGCCTATATAGTTATAAAAGAAACATGCTGGTTGGTTCAAGATGATATTGGGCTGCTAATGTAGCACAAAGAGTACTAGAGAAGCCTGTTCATTTGTACAAACACTAGACTGTAACCTTTTATCATACTACAGACTAGATATAGCTATTTCAGTACAATTCAAGGTGATAAGACCATGCAAATCAATACATTATACTATTACAAATGTAATACTGTGATTATTTGGATTGTAGTTGCTGGTTAGTTGAAACATTAGTCACATGTCAAAAACTAACCAATAATATGGGTTGTTACAGAAAACATTTGGTTGTAACAGAACAAGATATGCATTTGATTCACCAGTAGGCTACAAACATAGCCAAATACTATTAGGGTTCTGTTAACATTAGTTGTTTTGCTGTATTACACCTGCAGCTCAAGTCAAGCTTGGAGATAGTTACCAAAATGCCTGCCAGATATTATCTGAAAAAAGTAAAAATAAAAATATACTCCAAATGTATTAAAGAAAAAATAGCCATGCATCCAAGGGGACAAATTGGACGATGCACAGAGGAAAATGGTAAGAGTAGTATTGCTTGTGTGAAAAGTAAGATAGATGTTTTCTACAAGAATATGCTTCTGCATGCATCTAATGAACAGAAACATGCTAGTATGTGTAAACAACATACCTACAAAAACAAACAGGTGAATTCTACTTTTCTTGTATAGTTGTACAAGGAGGGAGATTATTAGAAAAACTATCTCTAAAATAGATTAAAAACAGAGTACTTGGTAATTTGCTAAGAAGTAATCCTACCTACAAAACTGTAGTGCCAAACTAAAACATAAACAATATTTTCAGTAAATTGTAGAAAAAGCATCTGTAGTGAAAAGAAAATCAATTGCATGATAACACTCACACATTTAATTTTAACTTTTACAATATGTGCTGGGGAAAAAAGCTTAAATCAGTTGAATTTCTCTAGCATATTTGGAGGATGGTGGAGACATACGTCCAGTCCTGAACCATACATTCACGAAAATGGTTAATTGGGTGCTATCTGTGCAATGAAGGACGTTGATATGAAGTTGTGCATGGATTTGTTGTTAGGTTAGAGAAAAAAATTGATGAATGTAATGGAATATTCACAGCAGGATTTTGAGGGAAAAAGAAGTAAAATGCTGTTTACTAATGAAATTGTACCTCAACACACAAAACTGAGACAAAATATATGGAAATACTTTTAAAGTTTGTTAGTATTTAAAAGAAACATCTGCAATGCAAAATTAAACTTACTTTTTGAAAACATTAGACAACTGCCCATTTCACAACATTACACAAGTGCAAGGCCATAGTTTAGCCTGCCTTAAAAATTATGGCCCTCATTCTGACCCTGGTGGTTCTCTACCGCCAGGGCCAACGGGGGCGGGAGCACCGCCGACAGGCCGGCGGTGCTCCCTTGGTCATTCTGACCGCGGCGCTTTGGCCGCGGTCAGAACGGGAAAACCGGCGGTCTCCCGCCGGTTTTCCACTGCCCCTTAGAATCCTCCAAGGCGGCGCAGCTCGCTGCGCCGCCGAGGGGATTCTGACCCCCCCTACCGCCATCCTGTTCATGGCGGGAAAGCCGCCATGAACAGGATGGCGGTAGGGGGGGTCGCGGGGCCCCTGGGGGCCCCTGCCGTGCCCATGCCCATGGCATGGGCACGGCAGGGGCCCCCTAACAGGGCCCAACTAGGCTTTTCAGTTTCGGCGATGCAGACACAGACAAACGGGACGGGTGCTGCTGCACCCGTCGCACGCCTTCCACTCCGCCGGCTCGATTCCGAGCCGGCTTCCTTGTGGAAGGCGCTTCCCGCTGGGCCGGCGGGCGATCTGAATCAGATCGCCCGCCGGCCCAGCGGGAAAGTCAGAATACCCCTCGCGGTCTATTGACCGCGGGGCGGTATTCAGGCGGCTTCCGACGGGCGGGCGGCAACCGCCGCCCGCCTAGGTCGGAATGACCACCTATATGTCTAATTCCACTTTGCATTACATTAAAATACTTTCAATTCATCATTCCATTATGCAAAAGCTTGTAAGAACGTTATACTTTGGTAGAGGGCCTGCAATACAATTGGAGCAAAGTAATGAAGCCTTATTACACTGTAATCCTCAAAAGGTGTTATCAATTACGAAAGTATATAGAATCAAAATAGCTTGGTGGCGACTCTGAAGATGAGGATTCACCACATATTTTATGCATAGGAACTACAATGGATAATAGAAATATGGACTTAAAACTGTATCATTTGGATATTTTGCTATTCCAGGAAACAATTGTAGAAATTCCAAATAAAGGGGGTCATTATGAATATGGCGGTAAACACCGTTCCCCACTGTGGTGTACAGAATACTGCCATTGGCGGTGAACAGAAACCCGCCATATAAAGATGCAAAAATCTGAATCTGTCAATAATTTCACAGCCACCAGTCACCGCCAGGACCTCGGTGGCGAAAATGCACGACATCCCACCCCACCACCGCCGAGCACACAAACTTCCAGCCCTCCAAATAATGATGCAAAAATCACTGCGGCGGTCAGTGGAAGTTGAACGACCATTGGCGGTACAGTCCACCACGGCCAGCAATGGGACCCAACAGTAAAAATTGCACACATTGGCAAGTTTGAAGCCCACACACCTGACACACATCCACAACACTATAAAACACTAACAGCCACACCCCACAATCCTTTGCATCGCCAATAGGACAACTGAGATTGAGAACTCCACAAGCAGACACTGAACGCCACAACAGACAAATCACACACCCATCCACACAACAGCACCTTCACCTAGATCCACATAACACACCACTCACAACACACACCATGGCACCCTCCAAACACCCATGCTTCACAGAAAGGGAGCTAAGGACTCTGGTGGACGAGATACTCAAGGTCGGGCCACAGGTCCAGCACACACGCATCACAAGGGAGATGGAGTTATGGCAGACCATTGACAACAAGGTCAATGCAGTAGGACACCATCCAGGCACGAGGGACGAAATCCGCAAGAGATGGAACAACCTGCGCGGGAAGGTGAGGTCCATAGCATCCCAGCACAACATTACAGTCCAGAAGACTGGGGAAGGACCTCCACCAACACTACCCGACTACACTGACTGTGAGGAAAAGGTACTGGCCATCCTGTACTCTGAGGGACTCACTGGACTCACTGGAGTAATGGATTTGGGTAAGTCGTTTACAATTACCCCATATCCATCACACCTGTAATGCATGCACCACCCCACCCCTCCAACATCCACCAGGACTACTACCCCACCCAGGCCACAATCACAACATCCAGTCACCCTCCATGCCCACAATTCCACCAACAGGCCCACATACCTCCCCCTGTGCACGGCCACCTACCCCTGCAAGTAATCACAAAGGCACTACACCACCCACAATGCACCTTCACATCCTAAGCAAAATGCAATGGCAACCTCACAAAGGCACCCGGCAAGGCCCAAAAGTGGAAAACCTGCACAACAAAGCCCAGCCATGTGCAACCAATCCGATTATGCAAATGAAACAGACATGTCCATTCCCCCCAACAGCCACCACCACCCAAGCCACCCTGATGGACAGGACAAGGGGTGGCAGTGCCCCACATGGAGACAAGTCGATGACACATATGCATAGTAGGATGTCAAACTGGAGTGACGTCCTCAATGATACATCAGGACTGTTGTGGTGAGTAAATGTATATTTGTTCATGCCTATGGGGGTTGGGGACAATAGGGCCTGCATGGGGCAAGTGAGAAATGTATAACTGCATACTAATGGCCAAAATGTCTGCCCCCTGTAATCCAGAAATGTTGTAGTGGACGTGATTTCATACTGCTAGTGGTTGTCATAATAGCGTAAGGCGGTGTTCACCGCGGTGTGACCATTCATTGGTTAACATGGTTGTCAATGGGGAATTTTAGCTTATCATGATCGCCGTCGGCGGTGACGGTGCACACCGCCGTGGAGCGTACGCCATCTTGTCACCCAAATTTCACTTGACTCCCGATTACATGCATGCAGGTACTCCACTGAGTGTGCTGCTGTGTACTGACTCTGGTCCTGGAAATGGCACGAGAGGCAGGGGAAAGGGCCCCGGCCTTCACCACCGAGGAGCTGGACAAGCTTGTGGACGGGGTCCTACCCCTGTACGCCAAGCTCTATGGTCGACCAGAGGTACAGGTGAGCAGGTGGATTGGGGGGCATGGATGTGTGTAATGGTGGTAGATGGCTGTAATCATGTGTGCACGTTTGACACTGTACAGTTGTGGGATTCATGACATGCTGCGTGCGTGTGTGAGTTCCTGCTATGCTGTTGTGAGTGTCCAACCCATAGGGGACATATAGGGCCTCATTCTGACTTTGGCGGGCGGCGGAGGCCGCCCGCCAAAGTACCGCTGTCAGAATACCGCTGCGCGGTCAAAAGACCGCCGCGGTAATTCTGAGTTTCCCGCTGGGCGGGCGGGCGACCGCCAGAAGGCCGCCCGCCCGCCCAGCGGGAAACCCCCTTCCACGAGGATGCCGGCTCCGAATGGAGCCGGCGGAGTGGAAAGGGTGCGACGGGTGCAGTTGCACCCGTCGCGATTTTCAGTGTCTGCTATGCAGACACTGAAAATCTTGGTGGGGCCCTGTTAGGGGGCCCCACGACACCTGTTACCGCCAACCAGGTTCTGGCGGTCAAAACCGCCAGAACCAGGCTGGCGGTAAGGGGGTCGGAATCCCCATGGCGGCGCTGCCTGCAGCGCCGCCATGGAGGATTCCTCAGGCCAGGGGAAAACCGGCAGGAAACCGCCGGTTCCCTTTTCTGACCGCGGCTTTACCGCCGCGGTCAGAATTGGCCTGGATGCACCGCCAGCCTGTTGGCGGTGCATCCGCGGTCCCCGGCCCTGGCGGTCCATGACCGCCAGGGTCGTAATGACCCCCATAGTCAGCTGTATTTAATGGGCATTGTCTGACCTCTGTGTTACTTTTTGTGTGTGTCCCATGTAGGTCATCTCCCATCAGAAGAGGGGACTCTGGCATGTCATCGCCAGGGAGGTGCGGACCCTGGGGGTCTACAACCGGCGGAACACCCACTGCAGGAAGTGGTGGGAGGACCTGCGGCGCTGGGCGAGGAAGTCCTGTGAGGCACAGCTGGGGAAGTCCTCCCAACGAGGAAGGGGTGCCCGTCGGGCCCTGACCCCCCTTCTGGCAGTGGCGTATCCGGACCTGGATAGGCGCTTGAAGGCTGCACAGCAGACACAAGGGGGAAAATACAGAAACCATCGTATGCCTCCTTGATGGATGTGTGAGTGTGCTTTAGTATGTATGCTGTCTATTGGCAGGGACTCTGACTGATGTCATTTTACATACTGGCCCCCGTGGGAAGTTAGGTTGTAAGGGTCAGGTTTGTAGTACTTCAGGTCCTTCTGTGATGTTGGAAATAGCTGTAGATCAGAGTTGTGGCCACTAGTCAGGGGCATAGCCATGTGTATAGTGGTAGGTGCTGCATGGTGGAATATTTGCAGGGTGGGTGTATGTGTGAACCAGCTATTTACAAGTGTGTCTCCTGTTTTGTCTCCCCATTCCTGTTCTCTTGTGTTCTCTGTGTACAGCATCATCTTGTGAGGAAGCTGAGGTAACGGCGAGTGGGGATGCAGCGGCCCACGGTTCCACGGAGGCAGAGTCGAGCGACGCCAAGGGGACCAGTGGGTTGGTGGTGAGGGGAGTACCACGGGGGAGGCAACTACCACTGGAGGTAGTGACTCTGATACCTCCTTCGATGGGAGCTCCCAGGTGGTGGCAGACCTTAGTTGTCCCACCCATTCTGTGTCATCTTCCACCACCCCCATACCATCAACGCCCTCCCATTTGCTCCCCACCGAGTTGCCTGTGCCCGCTCACCCAGAAGGGTGGGTGTCTCCCCTGCCCCAGTAAGCCCTGCTGTCCTCACGGAGGAGGCTATTGACCTCCTGAAGACCATCTCTGTAGGGCAGACAACCATCGTCAATGCCATCCTGGAGCTAGCATCAGAGGTGCAGAAGACCAATGCCTACCTGGATGGCATTCACTGTGCCATGTCTGGCCTACAGAGATCTTTTCAGGCTCTGACCTCCTCTTTGATGGCAGCCAGTGTCCCCGGTCATTCCATCCTCCCCTCCAACCACCTCTACCCCTTCCAGCACCCCACTCCCTTCACCCGTCCCAAACACACATTCTGACAGCCATGCACATACCTCAACACACAAGAAGCGCATGGAAAACACGAGCACCACACTTCCCACCACAGGCATACACACAGCCAACATACAAAGGCACACACATCAACATCCACTTCCCACAATGTGTCCACCTCTTCCGCCTCCCTGTCTGTCACCTCTACATGCACACTCAAAGGCACTGCACCCTCATTCACTGTTGCTGACCCCATTCTGGCAGTCACCACAAATTCAGACATCCATTCATGCACCCCAGGCACCACACCTGCACTCACCACAACGATTTTGGTTGACACATGCAGCACACTCACCAAACTTGGAGACACACAGACAACATGCATTTACACTGGCAGTCTGTCTTATCCTACTGTGCCCACCCCTCCTCCCAAGTCACTCAAACGTTCCAAAACACCCACCCAACACACATCCACCACACCTCAGCATACTGTACAGTCACCTGCACCCACGTCATGCACACCTACACCTGTCACGACCACTCCCTCTACCCCCACTCCCAATCTTTCCTCCAGGTCCACCCCGATATACCCCGAAAAACTTTTTCTATTCCGTATTGACCTATACGAACCTACTGTTCCCACCCTGTCCACTCCTCCCACGGTGCATGCCCGCCCCTGTCCGCTTGTCCCATTCCCGTGTTCTGTGCGCAAGAGACCCTGCGCTGGCCCAGGTACATCTGCCGCACCCCAGTCCAAGGCCGCTCCACCAGCTTCAAAGACCAAACCCAAGCCCCCTCTACCTCCCAAACATAAAGCCAAGCCCCCACCTCCCAGACGTAAGTCCCCACCCTCACCATCCCCTGCCCCTGTTCCCTGAGGTACTTGGATGCCCCATTGTTGCCCCTTTGAGGTGGAGTGCCATTTGTACTTGTGGAAGTCAAGTTGGGGCCATTTGGGCCCATCGGAATTTGGACAATGGACTGGCCATTGGCCTTCTGTTGGCCTTCTGTTGCTCCTGGAGCTTAATAAAATGTTTGTGTGGCCAGTGTTGGTTTTGGCACACTCTGGATCCGTGGTTCATTGTTTCTTTGTGGGGGGGGGTGTTGTGCACATGTGTGTACTTTGGGCAGGTTGTCTTCGCCTTGTGTCGGGTAAGTACCTCTTGCTCTCGGGTGTATGGCTTATGCTGTTGTGAGGGGTTGTGTGTGCTTTGCGGGTGGGTGGAGTGGGTGGGTATGTAACTGTGCCCTTTTTTCCTTGTTTAGTAGGTTGCGGTACTTACCATAGTCGTCTTCGATCCCAGTCGTGGAGGTATATGGCAAGGAGCAGGACTGGCATGATTTGCAACTCTCTATCCATGTCTGCTTTGGCGCATTGTGTGAACCTCCAGTGAATGTTTTCTTATATTTGGTTTGTTTCCGACTGGCTTTGCATGGCGTCGGTTCCCGCCCCAAAATTGACGGTGGTCTACTGCTTCATTTTTTGATGAGCGGGTAGGGCCTATCCGTCGGCCTGTGGGCGGCCTCTGCCATTGTTGTCAGCACTCCTCTGCTGGCGGTGAGTGATTTTCAGTCTGCCTGTTTTTCAGGTGGTTCATAATATGGCAGGCCAGACTGTCTAACTTTTGGCAGTAGTTACCGCCGATGGAGCGGTGTTTACTGCCATGTTCATTATGAGGGCCAAAGTGTGCATTTGCTGTAGATGCACACATTATGGAAACCAAATTCAATATATTGATTTACTGTAAAAATGGGAAAAGATGGTAGAGCAGCTTGGAGAAAACTAGCTATGTATGTTATTGTGGAAAACAGATATGATGTTTGGGGTGATCAAATTGTAGGATATTATTGCCTTGGGAAACTTGACCATAACTTTATGCCTTCACGTTCAATTTGGAAATTGACCGTATACCTGCAGAATTACAATTTTTGAATATATATGAAAGCATCTTAATCCAAACTTTACACCCTTTTTAAACTATTCTTAGAATGCAACCTATATTAGGAAAATTTCAAGCTCAAGGATTAATCTGTGCACTTAAAGGAAAGATTTTTTTCTACCTTTAGATTCCCCCAAAAAATATTGACACTTTTGGAGTAGACCGTAAAACAGAATAACATTTAGTTGTATTAGTTAATGGAGTTCCAACAAAAATAAAAAGATTGGCAGGAATTAGTAATCATTTCAAAACTACAAGATGCTATTTCATACTTGTTAGAATACAACATACACTACCTGAATTTTAAAATGAATGACTTCATAGCCAGAAATGACCTACTATTTCCAGACTAAACTAATCTAGGCCAGTTTCAGAAAATTACTAAGGAACATTCAGAACAAATACAGTATACAAGCTCCAAAGTATACACCCACTAGATTCTAAAGATTTAATGGGTGATGCCTTAGAACTTTATCAAATGAGAAAGGCTACAGGAGATTCTGTAGCATCTTTAGAGGCTCAATGTTATTCAGTTTTATTCCCTAAAGAAAAATGAGGGCGATATCATGATCTTTCTATTCAAATTTCTGCTTTGGAATATCATTCTACAAAACTCTGGCACTCAATATGACTTTGGTGGTCTTTTTCTCAGACCACCAAAGGCACGCCCACCACATGACCGTCAAAATGATCGGATATTATGGCTGCTGGCTGCTCTCCACCGCTATTTTGAGGGGAAGGTGCCCACAGCCATACTGGCGGTCGGCGGTCTGGTGGAGCCTGCTCTGTCGCCACCGCCACGTCACCACAACACCTCCCGCTGTATTACTAAATTGTAGACAGCATGGCGGTGTTTTGGCGGTGTTTGGTTGGGGTGCTGGCAGAGGAGCAGGCTCCATGGACCCCGTTCCCTCCCAGACAACCACCAGCTAAGGTGATTGACTGACAGGGGAGTCGGGGTGTTGAGTGTTGTGTTCGTGAATGGTTGTGTTGTGTGTGTTGTGTGCATGTGTGTGCAAGTGTCTGTGTGCCTGTGTGATTGGGTGTACGCGGGGGTGGGAGGAGTGTTGTGGCCATGTGTGCATGTGTGTGTGAATGAGTGAACGTGGAAGTGTGCGTATATGTATGTATGTATGTGTGGTGTGTGCATGTGTGTATGTGTGGTGAGTGCGTGCATGCGTGGATGTGGGGGCGGGGGTACAGTACGGGGACGGGGGCAGGGGATACAGGACAGAGATGGGAGTGGGGGCATCACTGCTTGCCGGGCGGTGGGGGCTTCTGATTGGGTCTGTGGTGGGGGGGCTCTGACATGGAGGGGGGGTTGGGGAGTCCTGTAGTGGTGATAGGAATGAGTATTCCTGTCTCCAGTATCCTTACTGCCAGGGAATTTGTGGCAGGGCTGTAGCCACGGAATCCCTGGAGATAAGGATACTCAAAATACCATGGGCGGTGTTAGGTGGACAACTTTTGGCCAGGCGGTTCTACCCCCCTGGCGGTACAGGTGGTGAACTGGCTGCAATGCAGCCAGTTCACTACTGTGGTCATAATTTGGTGGTCCTGCATCGCCATGCTGTCGGCGGTCTGGCCGCCGCCGCCCGCATGGCGGGGTAGGACCACATGGTCATAATGACCCCCTATATTCTGAAAACCTACACTTCAGACAAAACATACCTTATATTTTTACTGTACTACAGGAAAGAGAACTATTGGTTACCTCTTAAGCTGTTGCGCATGTCATGCAAACTGGAACAGGATTTAATTACATAACAGCGAAAGATTTCCTTCATAAAGTGGAAAATAATGATGAAAACATGGAATATAACTTAATAAATATCATGACATGTCAACAAAGGAATATTGGTTCAGAAGACATTGAGAACTATAATGTATGTTTGGAAATTAGGGCCCACCAACTTGGTTTCTGAGTTTAAGCTGTGCAGAATGCCTGGGGGTGTGGCCAAGATGGCAGTGGAGCAGTCACCTGAACGAGAACTCCGGCCTGGCCCATGGTTCATCTTGCATCATCCTGCTTGGGACAGAATCTGAGACCCCTGATGTGACTTCGCTGCTACACCCCAAGGTCTCTCCTCGCACAGTGTATCAGGGGTCCTTTTACCAATGTAGCGGGGCACAGCTGGAGATGGTGTCTCCACACCCCAATAACAAAATGGTGGCGCCTCTGAGTGAAGCCCACGTCCCTGTGGAGGGTTGCTTGATGAATCTTTCTGTGCATAGGCACTAGCGGATGACTGGGTGTTGCCTCCCCCCGGGACCTCTGATTACTGCTGGGAGCTGCTGGAGCGGGAAGCATTGCACAGAGGCTTTTGATGGACGGCTGGGCAACGGCACCCAGTGTCCCTCCCTGTGGAATGGCAGACCCCTCTGCTGAGGCTGTGCCACCAACCATTGGCTTGTAGCTGCCTGCGCGGATATTTGCTTGACTGCTGGGGGCAGATCGACAGTGCCCCCATAGCCAAGGAACCCCTTCCGCATAATACCTCCCTTAAACACCAGAAGCCTGGGACCACTACTATAAGCACCATGACACCTGGCTCGGACTAGTGACTGAACCAGTGAGTTTATACCACTAGGCCTTCTGAAGGTCCAAGGAGCATGGTCACAGTGTTAGTTCTACTGCCTGGACCTGGAGTTGGACATTTACATTCCTGCAAGGTCAACCCTGCGATTCTGGCATATCGCCCCAGACCCAGCTATATGGGGCACTACGAGAGAGGAATACTACACCATCTGCACAATACTTCTGTGCTTGAGGGTGCTTTGCGATGACCCCCATCCTATTGACTCACTTACACATGGGGGACCCGGCAGATGATGCATCTGGCCCACACCAAACTAAGACACTCAGGTGTCTTGTGGCTGCACAACCACTTGGCACGGGAACATGTGTCTGCACTAGACTTGGCAACACCGCACAGTTGCTCATCGCAGACACCCCCTGGACAGCACCTGACCCTTTCATGGATGACAGGGGTGAAACCCAAACCCCCCAGGGCAACCTTCCTTTAGAATGGATCGGATCCGGCAGACAAGGAGACAAGGAGCTGGCACCTGGGACAGACGCCTTACACCAGTTGGAAGCCACGCTGGACAAACATTTGGGGCAATTGAAAAAGATACTACAGGCCATTCTGAACACTAAGACTATCCTGGAGTCAATGATAGATGTGGTGTCCATTGAAGTTGGTGGAACGAGTCAATTAAACTGAATCTACACTGACTTTGATGCGCCCCACAGTTCAGGAGCTGCAATTTCACCCCCACGATCTGTGCGCGGACATCACCACCTTGCGACAGAGGGTGGAGGAGGCCAATGGGCCATGAAATCGAACAATCTTTGTTTCTTTGGTTTCTCAGAACGCAAGAAGAGGCCAATGTTGAACTTTTTCTAAAGCAATGGCTGGACTCCATGGTCCTGGCATGCAAGTTACATGAATTATTTTCTATTGAACGTACTCACCAATGCTGGGTTGCCCTCTCCCACTGCACAGGGTTAAAGGGCTTCCTGAACTTTAGGGATCTTGATCTGGTCCTTTAACTCTTCCACTCTAAAGGCCCTTGGCAGTTTGAAGGCACCACCATCACTGCCTACCCCAACTATACAATGGAAGTAGAAAGTCAACGCAAATCCTATGCAGCTGTTAAGCGTCAACTCTGCAACCTCAAACTGCAATATGCGCTGCAATTCCTGACAAGGCTCAAAGTCATTGAGGGGGAGGACACCCAATTCTTCTCATTTCCAGAGGACACCTGGACATGGCTCCATGTGAAGGGGGTGGTTTCGCCACCATCAGAGGCCCAGTCATCGGAGGGTTGGCAGACCCTGAGACTGAAACATTGACAACCAGGGAAACAATGGAACCACCCTTCCACTGATAAAGCCATCAGGAACCAGTATCAGGTGGTGCCGGAGGTGCTGCACTGTAACCGCAATCCGTTTGCTGTGCTACAGGAAGATCATGCCTCCTTTTCAGAATCTGACATGAACAACACCATGGACTCCCTTGAAGATCCTGTTCTTTCTTTGAGAACACCGGATTGCCTGACTGGTAACGCCTGAGCAACCACACCGGGGCCAGGCGTAGCATATGTTTCGTGGAGGCTCAGGAACTTAGGAGACTTGGGGGGACAATTGATGATGGGCAGGGGCTGACTATCCCAGGGAACATGTAGGGCCTGGGACTCATTATTAACTGGGACTTGCATGTCACACTCCCACACATACTGCCTTGGACTTTTTTGACTATTTGTTTTTCCTATTAGTTTGCTGAGATTATGTTATATTATTGTTGTTTGGACACCACTTGGTGCCTGCACAGGGAGGGTGGGAAAGGGTACAGAAGGGTTTGTTTACTTATTGCTACACACATACACAATCTGGAACATATTTATAAGCACAGCACGTACACCATTCTGATGCGAGACCACCCACCACTAGTGACTGACTTGGTTTTAGCCCCGCAATAGGTTTGGTTGCTTCGACAATGCAACTTATTAACATGGAATGTCAGGGGACTAGCTACCCCTGCAAAGTGTCATCGGGTTCACGCACACACATATAGTGTACTTACAGGAAACCCGCATGACAGAACCGGAGTTACATAGGTTTCAAAATCTGTGGAGAAGCCAAGTGTATGGCATGATGTTGTCGGTGTATGCTAGGGGGTCCTGATCTGAATCGTGCATGGTGTTCAGATTCCAATGTTGATGCATAGGGTGGATCCACAAGGCCGATATATGGTGGTAGAGGGCCACCTAAATGGCACACCCCTCGCATTGCTGGCTATCTACACTCCAAATGCGGGACACCTGGTGTTTTTGGATAGCCTCACACCAGCTTTTCTTTGAGAATCCTCATGCCCTCACAGTCTGGGGAGGGGACTAATTGCGTCCTGGACATTATATGGGTCCATTTCACCCCGCCGTCGTAGGGCACCGGCTGTCGCATGGTATCCCAGCACTTCCGGGAATGGTTAACCACTGGTAGGTTACATGATGTTTGGTGCTTCCACCACCAGGGTAGCAATGCTCTCCTTCTATTCCCCAGTACTCAGCCTGCACACTCAGATTGATATTTTCCTCTGTACTGTGGAGCTTTGCACTCAGGCACTCCACTCTGAATATCTAACACAGACGTTTCCTGATCACTGCCTGCTCTTACTTACACTGCAATGGGTGAGGTTCATCCCTGCATTCCCATGTGGCGGCTGCAAACAGACATGCTTCTTTTAAATCCCTTTTCGAGATGAGCTGGCAACACGAATCACATAATATTTCCCATTGAATGCAGGGACCCCCTTCACACCAGATGATGGAGTGGGATGTGCACAAGGTGGTTGTCCACAGCTACTGTGTTGCCACTACCTGGGTAGTGCGCCAGATGCTCTACAAGGAGCTTATGACCTTTGGTAGAAGAACTGTCACAACTTGAGATGCGTCTGTTGCAAAAGCATGTGGAGACACACCTTCGGAAATTAGACTATAAACACAATCTGGCACTGCTACATGACGAGGGCGAGTGGATTGTATGACTCCTAGCATTGCTGCTCATGGACGATCTCTTGCACTTTCCGATAGAAGCAATCCATCTAGATGATGGTTGCATTGTTAGTACGCATTAGGAAAACAATTATGCCTTTCTAGCTTACTACCAAGACTTGTATTCATTTGCGGATACCCTAAGGGCCGTCTTCCAGCAGCTCTCCTTACCTCGACTAGACCTGCTTCAACATTCGAAACTTGATGCCCCCCTGCAAATGGAGGAGATTAGTTTAGTCATCACACAAATCTCCTGTGCCAAGAACCCAGACATGAATGGGCTCCCCTTAAAGTACAATGCAGCCTCCTCTGCCACATTGGCCCCTCAACTCCTGGAGCTCTATAATGAGGCATAGGACAAAGGTAAGCTGCTGGATACCCTACGGGCAGCCCTTATAGTGGTACTTCTCAAACCGGGCCATGACCCCCTAGATGTAGGTCATATCGTCCGCTGTTGCTTTTGAATCTTGACTATAAAATATTGGGCAGTATTAGCGAATTGGCTGTTGCCCATCATCGCACACCCTGAACATGCCGTCCACAACAGGTTTTCCCTGGGCCGAAGCACTTTTCTCAATAGTCATTCCCTCCTTGGTCTGATGGAGGATAGTCAAACTGGACCCAGTGTCCCATGGTGGTCTCACTTGACATTGAGAAGGCCTGAGATACTCTAGGGTGGGGATACTTGTTCACCACCATGGAGTCTATGCACTTTTGGCCATGGGTATTAGCGGTGGCTCTGAGCATTATTTGATAATCCAGTGGAGCGGGTCAAGACGGACAACTGATTTCCGTTTTCACATACAGAGAGGTACCAGGCAGCGGGATGTCCTCTATCACACATGATTTTTGCCTTAGCCATAGAGCCACTGACCTTTGCACTATGCCTCCGTAACTGCTCTTGGGACGTGGAGTCACAGGGAACACACCATGTGATCTCACTATAGCTGGAGGATGCCCTTGTACACTTATGGAATAGTGGATCCTCACTTCTGGGCCTTATGGACATCCTAGAGGATATTGGGGCAGTTTTGGGCTTTCAACTCAGCTGGTCCACATCATACCTGTCCCCTCTGCACCAGATCTAGGACCAAGACAGGGGGGACTACCCTATTCAGGGTTTGTGTGGCAGTTCACCACACTTAAATACCTGGGTATTAGGGTATACCACAATGATTTTGATTTCTTAGATGGAAATGTCAGTGACGCCTTCCCCTCCATATGGGCCTCCTTACCATTCTGGACATCATTACCCCTGTTCCCAATGGGCAGGTTGGTTATCTTCAAGAAGCTTATCCTTCCCTGCTTCTTTTTCAATTTTTTGCACCATTTCTCTTAAGACTACCCACTCGCGTATTCACTGACATAAGCAAGTTCCTCATGAAATCGATATGGGGCTTTGGTAGATGCCGTGAGGCCCTCTCACGTCTTCTCATACCCATCCAGGAAGGGTCTTGAACCCCTAATTTCAAGCTCTATTATGCCGCGGTGCAGCTACAGTGCACAGTTTGTTGGCTGGGTATGGCCCCCTGCTCAGAGTAGGTGTAATAGGCAGGTTGCATGGTGGAACACCACTCTGTACCTGGCTCACCACACTGTGACAGTATCCCCACTGCCAGACATGCCTGATACGTACTGCACACTACTGTTGGCTGTGGTATATTGCTGGCAAAACTGCAACACTGACATTAATGCTTTTGTGGCACTCCAGAATGCCGTTCAACACCAGGTGTCCAAGGGTGGCAAGAAGCAGGACTGATACAGATGGAGCATGTCTATGTAGATGGTCTGATTTTTTTCTTTCCAAGATCATAGGGACCCTTATGATATTCCAGCTGGTCAGTACACGCAACTTAGCTATGTGCATCAGACATACCTCAAACCTGACGGAGCACTCATGTTCCTGACTGAATCCACAACCTGCCCAAGATGTGGAACACCAGATCCAGGTTTTTTCCATATGTGTGGTAATGCCTGCTGCTGGTGTGCACATTGAAAGAAGTAATAATGGCACATGATTGACAAATAGCTCCGGCTTACACCTGGGTCCTGCTTACTCTGGATCCATACAAGTTTTAAAGCGGACAAATACCTACATAGATTTGCTGATTTGGCATTTGTACTGTTTAAACAATTAATTGCCATGTCCTGGAAATTGCCAGCCTCTGCTGAGAAGCAGTACTGGCTCAGTGTGCTGCTCAAATGGGCACATGCAAACGCAGATCCCCTTGTGGAAGCCCGCAGACAGGTAAGCGAGGGTACAGGAGCTATGATTTGGAACTCATATGTCCAGAACTATGAGGCAAGGGATGATCTCCACCCTCAGTGAGGATTTCTCCTGCAATTTCTTTGTCAATTGTGGGATATGGATTGACTTTTGAAGCTATGCAATGGCAATATCTTGTTCACTCACTTTTCTGTGGTTGGGTATGACATGTTGACACATATCTCTAGGGCCTATCAGTAGTTACAGTAGCATCCTGGACATACAGTCTTCCTCATTCATTGTGCATCTGTAGCTCATTTTAGACTTGTGTTTCCTTCTTTCAGTTTTTGTATGCTCTGTTTGTTGCAATTCCATAATAAAAATCGGTAAAAGAAAAAAAAGCTGTGCAGGTTATATATGGGATGACTTATGCTCCTGCCTACTTGAGGCTAATAATAATTTATCAGGTGTGGCTCTCAAAACACCATGGGAATTATGTTCTGTAGATCTAGCAAATGTTTGTTGATTTTTTAAACCACAAATTCCAAACTATGCTGAAGTTCATAACAAAAGGAAAAAACAATCATAGGAAAGGCTGTTGATTTCTTTTGGAGAAAGAAGTACCAAGCGAGAGATGCAACTCATAATAATATGTTGTTATGGTTAAAAAATGCACCACGTTTTGCACAGAAATCTGATGAATCGGTTCTTGATTTTTTTTAACAAGATGCGACTTGTAACATCCCAAACGAAGAAACTCACAAACAATTGTTTGACCAAGTTATTCAATTTCAAAGTCACAAATGTGGAAAATACTAGTTAAGAAAATCTCAGAACAGATCGAAACAGTATACAAAATGTTGTTTTAGATTCCCAAGACCAGTTTAAAAAAAGGAAGAGTGGATAATCTTATGGCTTCCATTAGGCATGCTGTTAAAGGGAAGTCCCCAAAAAACACATACAATTAAAAAAGAGGGCACGCCTTACAGATCAATGACTATAACCCTTTAATACTTCATATGTGGAATGCTAATATTAATATTCCACTTGTGACTGATAACTCAACAGCTGTTACCCTGTATGTCACTTCACACATTACTAAAGATGAGAAAACACTGAGAAAACTGATATTAAGGATATATGGGAATCAGTTTTTGCCGAACAATCTTTAACTAAAAGGTTGCATCGACTTAGCCTTCAAATGCTATCTCACAGAGAGGTTAGCAGTTTTGAGGTGTTTGACCGCTTAAGCTCTTACAGTTTATGTGCTAAATCTTGGGCTATTACATGGCTTAGTTTAGGATTAGCATCCTTGCAAAGAAGAGTTTTACAAACATTTGCCAGAAACTGAATATCTTGCTAACTTTGATACTGAAAACAAGGACATTGTGAAAACTAATTTAATAGAAACATGCTATCCTAATTAAGCCCTTTATTGGAAACCGTGTCACTATATAAAGTAGTTAAATGTTATGCTTACAGAGAAAATGTGGTTAGAATGTTCATAGTGGCAAATTTCATGCAGAGGGAACAGACAGTTGTTTGATATGTCACGCCAAACCTACATGAATTAATCATCGCTAACTTTCATATGAAATCCTGCAAACAAAGATTTTTTTGTTTTAGCACTGTGTTAGCTTTTCAAACCATGGAATAAAGAGGAAGAATTGATTGGAATATTTACATCTTATGAGTAAGCTTTTTATGACTACAAGCCCAATATTACAATACCAGAGTTCAAGATTTATGTTGATATGTTGGACCAAGGATTTTTAGATGAAAACACATCCAGTCAGAAATATTATGTGATACTGCATCAATAAACATGTAGAAAAACGTCCTTTCAAGTTCTCACTTATGTAAAGTTCTTCACTTAAGTTTCCTTTTGTTTTTAAAAGCACCACACATTTAACAGCAAGCAACTCTCTGATGAGACCATTAAACTTAATTAACAAACATTACCATCATGGTGAACCTGATGGATTGTGGAAAATTGTGTTTGGAGAATTGACACTGAAATTGTTTGTGCCCTGGAGAAGTCCACTTGTATGGATGAAACACGTTGGCTGTTGCTTGCTGTTGATGTGTGATGCTTTAAAAGACAAAAGGAAAATAGAGACAGTATGTGGTAGTCCCCGCATATGACTCTACGATGTTCCTCTGCTGCTGAAGATGATGCACCTCAGCTTGTGAGCCATCTGCTGGGGTGATGGGTGGAGCAGAGGTAGATGACTGTGTTCATGCTGGGGTCTCACTGCCACAAGTGGATGCAACAGGAGGAGGTGTTTCCTCTCCAGGTGCACCAGATGTTCCTTGGTCAAGTTCAGCCAATTCCACATTGTGTCTTCTTTCATCCCGGCCAAATGGGTTGCACACATGGCACGTAGTTGCTTCCTCTTTCCCGTTGTTCCGAGGGAATACTGATGTCTGGTACCACACATGATAACTTTCTTGCATAAGGTGCAAGTCATGAGCCATGCATTTACTTTCTTCTTCCAAGGTGGAATTGAGAAGAACTGCCACACAATCGGCTCTTTCAGCTTCTGTACTGCAAATCCTGCTTCTCCATTGCAATCTTCTCCTCTCACTTTTCCAATGGATGTGGAGCAGCTGCAGCAGGTTCGCCTCCTTAAGCTATCTCAGTGAAAAGTGCAGGAAAACAGCAGCACAAGAAGCAGAAGGCCTGGTAGAGTTGTAACCAGCTCAAACCCACACCAGAATGAATCCAAAATAAATTCTACCTTCCTATTGCCTGCAAAGAACTTCTTTCAGCCTATCCAATTCTGTGTTATACTTGTGGAGTACAGTAGTAAACCTGAGAGAGTATCACTGTACTGACAAATGGCCAGAATAAAGACCCAAACCTATAGCCTGATAACTACTAGTAGTTTACACCAATAAAAACTACTTTTAACAAAGGTATTAAACATTTGCAATAAAAAGACATAGAAACAAATGGGGGCTACAGAAATTAGCCCAATTCTGCCATTTTTTAACACATTTAAAATGACAATCCCAACCATATAATAGGCATGCTGACAACTTTACAATTTATAAATCGCCAATGTTACGCCTATTGTTTACAATATTAAAGAAAGCCTTCATACAACATATATGAATGTAGAAATCATATATAAAATTATTATGGATATGCAAATGTTTTTATCACACTTCCTCAAAATAGGGCAAGTTAAAGTTCTCCAATAGTATCTGTTACGTTTATTTGTAATCTCAAAATGTGGATTGTCGTATACTTTCTATAATAAAGCATTAAATGAAAGACATAACTAGAAAACTGTAACTACAGTATTTCTAATGTTTATGAATTTTAAATGTGTTGCTGTAGTAATGCAATAAGCCCTAACTATAACTAAGTGTTAACCTTTGTTGTTTTTTGCTTTTCATAATTCATCACGTGTTACACTCGTAACCGTACTCTTAACTTGAGACGCCTTGAATCAAAGTACATCATTGACCTTGAAACAAAATCCCTGGGGTGCTGGAACACGGAAGATAGAGGATTAATTCTTGTTTGTTTGTGCTTTAATTCACTGCTATTATGTAGCTCACTTTCTTTATCACTGGCTCTTGGGACTTGTCTCCTCTCACTCTGGAGGAAAGTAACGGATACCTCGGCACCACTGATGGATTACCTGCGAGTGCTCCCTACTCTTTCTTCGGCCATCTGCCCAGGCAACACACAGACAAGATTAGGTTACCGCACTTTGGGGCATATTTATATTCTGCATGCGCTGAATGTGCGTCAAAAACTTTGACGCACATTCGGCGCAAACCTTACCCCATATTTAAACTATGACTCCTGGCCTCGCGGACATCAAAAAACCTCTGTGTGCGTCATTTTTTGGATGCGGGAAACTGCCTTGCGTTAATGACATGCAGGGTAGGCGTTCCCGTACAAAAAATTACTTTAAGGCCTGTGCGCCTTATTTATACTCCTGCGTCATTTTTTTGCACAGGAGGGGGCGGGCCTTAAAATACGGCGCACAGCCTGATGTGCGCCGTTTTTTAACACCTGGGTGAGGGCAGGCGTTAAGGGACCTGTGGGCTCACTTCCATGGTCTCAGACCATGGAAGCAGTCCAGAGGCGCCCTACCCTGCCCCAGGGACACCCCCTGCCACCCTCGCCCACCCCAGGGTGACACCCATGGATGGGGGACCCAGCCCAGGTAAGTACAGCTAAGTTGAGGTAAATATTATTATTTTTTTTAAAGTGGCATGAGGGTCCTAACTTAGGCCCCCCTACATGCCACTGTGCCCAATGGCCATGCCCAGGGGACTGAAGTTCCCTGGGCATGGCCATTGGGCAAGGGGGCATGACTCCTGTCTTTGCTAAGGCAGGAGTCATTTCAATGGGGGTTGTGCATCAAAAAATGGCTCAAGTCCAGTTTGAGCCATGATTTTTGACTCAAACCTGACTTGCACCATTTTTTGACGCACAACCCCCATTTTCCTCTACGCCAGCGCTGCCTGGTTTGAGTCTTTTTTTTTTACTGTGACCAGCCCGCAGCACCGGCTAACGTCAATCCTTAAATAAGGCACCCGTATGGTGTGTAGGAATGGCGTTAGCCGGCGATACATTTTTTGACGCAAACCAGCACCGGTGCTGGTTTGCATCAAAAAGTATAAATATGGGCCTTTGAACGGTATGAATTTTATTTCTGGTTACTGCTTAAGTTGAACTATATCTGGGTTTTCAATGCACCTGACCTTCGGGTACCTTGTTGGTACCTCCTTTTTGTGAGGTCAGTGTAAGCGTTGGTTATCATTCTTCATATACCTTTATAGCTGTCCATGTGACTATTTCTCTTGAGGATCCCTGAATGCGCAATTCCTTTTGTTACTTTGTCACTCCATTTACACACAGGTTTAGGTACGCTCACTGCACTTATTTTATGATAATACAAGGACCTTCCTGGGTTTCTGGGGATTCACCATGTGTTTGTGCAGTTTATCTCTCACCACCTTAGAAACAAGCAGCAATTCAATGATTTTGATGAATCTGCGCTAATGAACTCTTGAGTGATACATGGGTGCTGTTGCAGCGGTACACCTTTTACATTCTTTAGCTCCCTTGGGCCTTACCAGTAGCATGAATGTCCTTGATGCAGACATGAACTGGCTATTATTTTAAGGGTAATGTTGTATATCATTATAGACAGCCGTATGTTTGGCATACCACTTAATGTTCCTTGTGTATTCTTGCAGCTCGTGTATGTTTAGGAAATAAGTCAGTCCTGTATTTCCAAGTGCCATCCATGCTTAGCCACTTGGGCATGATTGAGACATGGGGTGCAGATGTATCTTTTTGTAGTGTTTGTCCATGATCTGCATGATGTTTGGCAGAAAAATACTACCTGATATTTTGTTTTTTTCGTATTAACTTTTATTAATTGATTTATGTGAATGTTGTTTGATTTAGATTATGAGCAATGGTATTGCCCTTATGTTGCTCCTTTTCAATATGTCTGTCCGTTTTTCACACTATGGTGTACTTTGTTTCTATTTGTGTAAGCCTATAACTAGGCAACCTTGTACATGAAGGTCATGTGACCAAGGCCCGCTGGGCCGCAACACATCATGTGGTTTGGCGAATAATTAAGCACTTTCTTTCCCTCATGTGAGTGCCTTCACTTTGTTGAATTCTTCAATTTCTTCGACTGGCTGCTCTTCCAGTTCTGTACGCTCCTTCCCATAGAGGGCCCGTGACTTGGCCACAAAGCTATATATATGCACTGAAAAAAAACAAAGGTTACACGGACATTATAGTTAGGTTCACGTTTTACCCACACAAAACCATAGAAATTCAGTAGTTATAGTTATACTTGTGTTAGGAAATTATACCTTGTGGCCTAAAGTTACTTAGAGGCATGAGTTATACTTTCTTCAGATAAGTATAACTATAAGTTTAAGTATAACTCCTGAATTTCTATGGTTTTGTGTGAATAAAACGTGAAACTAACTATAACATCCTTGTAAGTTTTTTTTTTTTTTCAATGAATTTCCATGTTTTTTTAAACGTAAAGTAATATAAATACTGTAGGTTAATACAACCTTTGCCCTGCGGCCAACCCCTGCACCCCCCACATGCACCTAACCCCACCCTTCAGCCATGCATGGCGGGGGTATGGTGTGTGAATAGGTGAGGTCCCGTCGACCCTGCCACCCCCATTGGACTTCGGATCCATTAGTACCCTTGATTCACAAAGGATCTGCGTCCCTAGATATCTATATATTTTTCCTTTAATAACTCTTAAACTACTGAACCAAATAACAAAAAACAATCTTTCTAGACTAAGATCTAGCTTTCTGCCAAATTTGGTGTAAATCCATTCAGTGGTTCGGGCTGTAGTTGTGTTCAATAAATGCAAAATTCACATAAACACTGCACGGGGAAAAGCATTTTGGGACCCCACCCCTTTTGCTCAGCCCCCGTTGACAAATCACCCCCAAACATTCTAGACAGCAGCTGAACTAACTAGCGTATCAGTTTTAAAAATATCAAGATTCATCAAACTGTGAAAAAGTACACACACTAGGATATCTGCTTTGTTTCAAGCAGAAGGCAGTATGTCATCTGAGGAAGTCTGGATTACGTCTGAGTGAGTTGTGTGACATTAGAAGTCTTTGGAATAAATACAATTATACTGGTGACGTGGATAAGGATGGTTTAACCAGGGAAGGACCTACACAGTGTTATATGAATAGTTTATGATTATGAGAGAACTGTCAAGGCAACGCCCAGCATTGTTAATAATAGTGCTTACCGATTGTAAAAAACCCTGTGTAATTACTATTGCCAACTAAAGCATTTGCATAGTCATTTTGCAGCACCACCTCTGTCAGACCCAGTTCGGGAGGCCACAGATCACACGGGGACTACTGGAACCCAAACACACAAAAAGTGATGGGAGTAATGATTGCAATAAGTCTCACTACTGGCAATCATCTAGGGAAACATTCCAACCCAACAGGGTCTCAATCATGGTGGCTGAGACCATTAGCTACTGGTGTGGTGCTCCTACTGTGGCTCAGAAAACTTGGCCAAGTTCAACCCAAGTACAACCTTTGTGCATGTTTGACTCTCAGCGTAGCAAAAGCAAACAATGAAAGGCTTTCCAGGGAGCTAGAATGGGTGCTCGATCAGAACTGAAAAGTCAACCAGATGCAATAATTAGGTTGCCCATTCCAGTGACTGTGTTTACAAAACAAAAAAAACTTGAATACTAAAGTAAAATGTAATATAAGACAATTCATTTGGGCTCGGAAACAAGATTGAAATTGCAACTATGTTGTCTAATGAAATGAACCACCCCCTTATAGTGACCTCTGCCCATTCTAGGAGTTGGCATAAGGCCTACAGTGATTCAGCTCTGTTTAGAGGTGGAGATAGGGAGTTTTGCAGTTAGGTAGTTCTCTGCACATTTAGGAGCAGCTCATTTCAAGAGCTTGTTCCTAATTTGTAAGGCTCCGCATGCAATAGTCACTGTTTCTACTGCAGAATGTGGTCTATACGCCTGCTTTAGTCTCTTAAATGAGCCCATGTTACCACCTCACTCTCTAGTGGCCAGCTGGCACTTGTAGTCATTCCTGGATCTGTTGCACTCAGTGACATCTCCACTGACACAGGAACCACAGTGCTGATTTCTCATCAGATAGCAGCTGCAGTAGGAAGAAGCATATCAGGCTGACTTGGCACACATCCAGGAAGATGTGACCAGCAGGCGGATATCTGACAGGTGCATGTGGTGCAATTGCATTCTCTTGGCCAGTTCCACAATGAGGGTGTGCTTCTTCGGGCTAGAATGGCCTTCTGCTTCAGCAGCAGCATCAGATCCTTCTTTGGGGATTCAATTGTGGGAGTTAGCAGCAGCAGCACCAAGTCTTTGGGTGCTACGAGGGCCAGACAACACCTGATGACTTCATAGGTTGACCTCTGTACGATGTCCATTGTTGGGTCCGCGAAGGAAGTCCAGAAGCCCACTCATGAAGGGTCAGGTCTGGTTTTGCTCCCAAAGAGTAAACTACTTTGGAGTCCTACAGACACCAGGAATGCTGCTGGCTTCACCTCCTGGGAGACTCTCCTCCTGTAGGGCTAGGCACTCCTCTTCCTTCTCCGTGCAGGAAGGCAGCTTTCTAGGTCCTAGGCAAACCTTCAGCTTCTCCAGCAAGTTACACACATTTCAGGTGCTGCCCCTCACCTCTGCGAGGATGACTGTGTATCAGACACCAGCCTGGTCAAACAGATGTTTGAGTACTCTGCGGGACATGACCTTCCTTGATCATGAAGAATATGGAGTGCTTTGGATATCACGTTTATACTCTTTCCAGACATGAGATGTTGATCCACTGCTAAGGCTTCAGAATCGGTTAAGTGTGGCTCTCTTTCAAATTTAATTTTGTGGCTGCTTTTTAGTCACATTTGTGTAAAGTGATGTGTATCACAAGCAGGTAGTATTAGGACTGGCTGCCAGTAGATGAGCCTCAACTTGGGCACAATGAATTGTGATTCTACACCCAACTGTCATCTTTCCTTCCTGAAACAGTCAACAGTGACTGACAAAAAAGGCAGGATCTGCCTAGAATTTTCCTCACTTTGAACAAAAGAAACTGCAGTCCCAAGCCACACCCACCAGTTACCACATAAACATGTTCAGGAAAAACTAACCAGCAGTCCTTTGCTGACAAAGTCCTCATGGAATTTCTAAAGGTAACCCAGTCCCCAGCCTCTACTAAACCTCTATCTTCTGCCATGCTAAACCAGGTGCATACAAAATGAGTCACACTCTCCCCAATACTCAGCTTCGGCAAGCATGCAGAGTCTTACTACCTTTCATGTGTAGCACATACAAACACTCGAAACAGACATGGAATATCAGTTCAGGGTTAAGGGTTTCATATCATAGCATAACCTTACAAGTGAATGATCAAAAGACCACTCTCTCACTGACACAAAGGAAAAGGTCTGGTCATACTAGAAATTAAAAAAACAAACACAGTAAGGAGCTTGCTGCCACAATAGATTTATTTATCCAGGGCTTGGATACTACTCCACTGTCTACTGTGAGGGCATATTGTTTTGGACGGGTCTACACTTCTGTGCACATGCTCTAGTAGTGTGACCAGATCCATCATAAAAGTCAGGATACCAGTTTCACATGCAGTCAGGCACCCAGGGCATGGAAACCTGGAAACATGTCAGTTTATCATGCAGGGTATATTCTCGTCCTAATAACTGACCATATTTTAAATTCTACAAGGAAGCTGGAAAGTTAACGTTTCTATAACGTTTTATTCGGGTTTTGCCTAATATTTAACAATAAAACCAAGTAATAGCAAACAAGCATAACTCTTCCATTTACCATGCCCTAAAATCCACATTTGTCTTCTGCCAGATCCAATTGTAATACAATAGTGGAAAAGTATTCATGATGTAACATATAGATTATCGAGATAGTTGTTATATTTGCCACTGTCAATCAGGTGAAATAATTTCACTCTTCGAGTTCGTGGACATGTCAGATATCTGGCCTCTTTGGAGAAGGGAGTCAATGATGGCCCTTAAAGTTTCCCATGTGTTCAGTGCCTGTGTTATTAGAACTTTTCCATACACAATATCTGCTCAAATCTATTATACCAACCATTCTAAGCAGGAGTGTTAGGGGACACCCATTTCCAAAATACTGATTGTTTAGCAACTGTCAATAAGAGGAGGATTGTAGGAATGTACCATCTTTCTTGGCATGTTACCCCCATTTTTACCTGTATGTCAGTATGTATTTGCCTATCTCACTGGGATCCTGCTGGTCAGGACCCCAGTGCTCATAGTTTATGACCTAATGTGTGTGTGTCTGTATAGTGCTTGACTGTGTCACTGAGGCTCTGCTAATCAGAACCTCAGTGCTTATCGTGAGAAAGTAGCCTCTTTCTAGCCTTGTTACCCCCACTTTTGGCCTGTTTGTGAGTGTATGTCAGGGTGTTTTCACTGTCTCACTGCGATCCTGCTAGCCAGGGCCCAGTGCTCATAGTGAAAACCCTATGTTTTCAGTATGTTTGTTATGTGTCACTGGGACCCTGCTAGTCAGGACCCCAGTGCTCATAAGTTTGTGGCCTATATGTATGTGTTCCCTGTGTGGTGCCTAACTGTCTCACTGAGGCTCTGCTAATCAGAACCTCAGTGGTTATGCTCTCTCATTTCTTTCAAATTGTCACTAACAGGCTAGTGACCAATTTTACCAATTTACATTGGCTTACTGGAACACCCTTATAATTCCCTAGTATATGGTACTGAGGTACCCAGGGTATTGGGGTTCCAGGAGATCCCTATGGGCTGCAGCATTTCTTTTGCCACCCATAGGGAGCTCTGACAATTCTTACACAGGCCTGCCACTGCAGCCTGAGTGAAATAACGTCCACATTATTTCACAGCCATTTTACACTGCACTTAAGTAACTTATAAGTCACCTATATGTCTAACCTTTACCTGGTAAAGGTTAGGTGCAAAGTTACTTAGTGTGAGGGCACCCTGGCACTAGCCAAGGTGCCCCCACATTGTTCAGGGCCAAATCCCCGGACTTTGTGAGTGCGGGGACACCATTACACGCGTGCACTACATATAGGTCACTACCTATATGTAGCTTCACAATGGTAACTCCGAATATGGCCATGTAACATGTCTATGATCATGGAATTGCCCCCTCTATGCCATCCTGGCATAGTTGGCACAATCCCATGATCCCAGTGGTCTGTAGCACAGACCCTGGTACTGCCAAACTGCCTTTCCTGGGGTTTCACTGCAGCTGCTGCTGCTGCCAACCCCTCAGACAGGTGTCTGCCCTCCTGGGGTCAAGCCAGGCTTGTCCCAGGATGGCAGAACAAAGGACTTCCTCTGAGAGAGGGTGTTACACCCTCTCCCTTTGGAAAATGGTGTGAAGGCAGGGGAGGAGTAGCCTCCCCCAGCCTCTGGAAATGCTTTCATGGGCACTTTTGGTGCCCATTTCTGCATAAGCCAGTCTACACCAGTTCACGGACCCCTTAGCCCTGCTTTGGCGCGAAACTGGACAAAGGAAAGGGGAGTGACCACTCCCCTGACCTGCACCTCCCCTGGGAGGTGTCCAGAGCTCCTCCAATGTGCTCCAGACCTCTGCCATCTTGGAAACAGAGGTGCTGCTGGCACACTGGACTGCTCTGAGTGGCCAGTGCCACCAGGTGACGTCAGAGACTCCTTCTGATAGGCTCCTTCAGGTGTTGCTAGCCTATCCTCTCTCCTAGGTAGCCAAACCCTCTTTTCTGGCTATTTAGGGTCTCTGTCTCTGGGGAAACTTTAGATAACGAATGCAAGAGCTCATCCGAGTTCCTCTGCATCTCTCTCTTCACCTTCTGCCAAGGAATCGACTGCTGACCGCGCTGGAAGCCTGCAAAACTGCAACATAGTAGCAAAGACGACTACTGCAACTCTGTAACGCTGATCCTGCCGCCTTCTCGACTGTTTTCCTGGTGGTGCATGCTGTGGGGGTAGTCTGCCTCCTCTCTGCACTAGAAGCTCCGAAGAAATCTCCCGTGGGTCGACGGAATCTTCCCCCTGCAACCGCAGGCACCAAAGAACTGCATCACCGGTACCTTGGGTCTCCTCTCCGCATGACGAGCGAGGTCCCTTGAATCCAGCAACTCTGTCCAAGTGACTCCCACAGTCCAGTGACTCTTCAGTCCAAGTTTGGTGGAGGTAAGTCCTTGCCTCCCCATGCCAGACTTCATTGTTGGAAACCGTGACTTTTGCAGCTACTCCGGCCTCCGTGCACTTCCGGCGGAAATCCTTTGTGCACAGTCCAGCCTGGGTCCACGGCACTCTAACCTGCATTGCACGACCTCCTAAGTTGTTCTCCGGCGACGTGAGACTCCTTTGTGCGACTTCGGGTGAGCACCATTTCACTCATCCTCGTAGTGCCTGTTTCTGGCACTTCTCCGGGTGCTCCCTGCTGCTGAGAGGGCTCCTTGTCTTGCTCGATGTTTCCTCTGTCTCCTGACGCAATTTGCGATATCCTGGTCCCTCCTGGGCCACAGCAGCGTCCAAAAACCCTTACCACACGATTTGCAGCTAGCAAGGCTTGTTGGCGGTCTTTCGGTGGGAAAACACTTCTGCACGACTCTCCACGGCGTGAGGGATCCGTCCTCCAAAGGAGAAGTCTCTATCCCTTATCATTCCTGCAGAAACCTAAGCTTCTACAGTCCAGTAGCAGCTTCTTTGCACCGGCAGCTGGCATTTCCTGGGCATCTGCCCACCTCCGACTTGCTTGTGACTTTTGGACTTGGTCCCCTTGTTCCACAGGTACCCTCGACTGGAAATCCATCGTTGTTGCATTGCTGGTTTGTGTCTTTCCTGCAGAATTCCCCTATCACGACTTCTATGTCCTTTGGGGAACTTTAGTGCACTTTGCACTCACTTTTCAGGGTCTTGGGGTGGGCTATTTTTCTAACCCTTACTATTTTCTAATAGTCCCAGCGACTCTCTACAAGGTCACATAGGTTTGGGGTCCATTCGTGGTTCGCATTCCACTTTTGGAGTATATGGTTTGTGTTGCCCCTATCCCTATGTGTCTCCATTGCATCCTATTGTAACTATACATTGTTTGCACTGTTTTCAAAGACTATTACTGCATATTTTGGTATTGTGTATATATCTCTTGTGTATATTTCCTATCCTCTCACTGAGGGTACACTCTGAGATACTTTGGCATATTGTCATAAAAATAAAGTACCTTTATTTTTAGTATAACTGTGTATTGTGTTTTCTTATGATATTGTGCATATGACACTAAGTGGTACTGTAGGAGCTTCACTCGTCTCCTAGTTCAGCCTAAGCTGCTCTGCTAAGCTACCATTATCTATCAGCCTATGCTGCTAGACACCCTATACACTAATAAGGGATAACTGGGCCTGGTGCAAGGTGCAAGTACCCCTTGGTACTCACTACAAGCCAGTCCAGCCTCCTACATTGGTTGTGCAGCGGTGGGATAAGTGCTTTGAGACTACTTACCACTCTTGTCATTGTACTTTTCATAAGAGAAAAATATACAAAACAGTTCAGTGTATATACACATAACCAAAAAGTTTTGCATTTCCTCTTTTCACTCTTTTCTAAGTGCTGAAAAGTACTTCTAACTTTCTAAAAAGTTCGAAAAAGTTTTAAAAGTTTTTTTCTCTGTCTTTCTAAAAAGCTCTGACAAACTTTTTATCCTTTTTCTATCACTTTAACTCTTTCTAAAAATGTCTGGCACAGGCCAAAATGTTGATCTGTCCAAACTTGCATATGACCACCTTAGCTGGAAAGGAGCAAGGAGTCTCTGCATAGAGAGAGGTTTGAGTGTAGGGAAGAATCCTTCCTTGGAATTGTTACTTAACATGCATAGAGAACAAGATAAGGCTAAAAGTGCCCCATCTGTTGAAAAAGTAGCTAATGGTTCCCAATCTGATCCAGGGACTCCCCCAGGAAAAGATTCAGGAAAGAAACTTCCAAGCCTGCCCATTACTAGACAGTCTAGCATAGTTGGTACTGATGTTGAGTCACACCATACAGATAGTGTTGTCTCACATCATAGCAAGAGCATTCATTCTCATCACAGTAGAAATGATGTTTCTGTTAGCCAAGCTGTTAGAGTGCCCTCTGTAAGGGACAGGTCTCCTTCTGTCCATTCTCACCATACTTCTGTTCCAAGACATGTCCCTCCCACCCACCCTGATGACAGATTGTTAGAAAGGGAGCTCAATAGATTGAGAGTGGAACAAACCAGACTGAAGCTTAAAAAGCAACAGCTGGATTTGGATAGACAGTCCTTAGAAGTAGAGAAGGAGAGACAGAAACTGGGTTTAGAAACCCATGGTGGCAGCAGCAGTATTCCCTATAGTCATCCTGCAAAAGAGCATGATTCCAGGAATCTGCACAAGATAGTTCCCCCTTATAAGGAGGGGGATGACATTAACAAGTGGTTTGCTGCACTTGAGAGGGCCTGTGCTGTACAGGATGTCCCTCAAAGGCAGTGGGCTGCTATCCTATGGCTATCATTTAGTGGAAAAGGTAGGGATAGGCTCCTTACTGTGAAAGAAAGTGAAGCCAATGATTACAAAGTTCTTAAGAATGCACTCCTGGATGGTTATGGCTTAACCACTGAACAATACAGGATAAAGTTCAGAGAGACCAAAAAGGAGTCTTCACAAGACTGGGTTGATTTCATTGACCATTCAGTGAAGGCCTTGGAGGGGTGGTTACATGGCAGTAAAGTTACTGATTATGACAGCCTGTATAACTTGATCCTGAGAGAGCATATTCTTAATAATTGTGTGTCTGATTTGTTGCACCAGTACTTGGTGGACTCTGATCTGACCTCTCCCCAAGAATTGGGAAATAAGGCAGACAAATGGGTCAGAGCAAGGGTGAACAGAAAAGTTCATACAGGTGGTGACAAAGAGAACAATAAGAAGAAAGATGGTGAAAAATCTCAAGATAAGCATGGGGACAAGGGTAAAACCAAAGATCCCACTTCAAATCTTAAACACTCTTCAGTGGGTGGGGATAAAACAAATTATTCCTCTTCTTCTCAACCTACACAATTTAAAAAGCCTTGGTGCTTTGTGTGTAAAAACAGAGGCCATAGGCCAGGGGATAAGTCCTGTCCAGGTAAACCCCCTGAGCCTACCACCACTAATACATCAAGCTCTAGTGCCCCTAGCAGTAGTGGTACTAGTGGTGGGACTGCTGGCAACAGTCAAGTTAAGGGTGTAGTTGGGTTCACTTATGGGTCCATAGTAGAAACTGGGGTAGTCAGTCCCAAGACAGTTTCTGTCACACCTAGTGGCATTGGCCTTGCCACACTGGCTGCTTGTCCCCTTACAATGGATAAGTACAGGCAGACAGTTTCAATAACTGGTGTTGAGGCCTTGGCCTACAGGGACACAGGTGCCAGTATCACTTTGGTGACTGAAAACCTAGTGCACACTGATCAACACATCATTGGACAACAGTATAAGATTATTGATGTCCATAACTCCACTAAGTTTCTTCCCTTAGCTATAATTCAGTTTAGTTGGGGTGGAGTTACTGGCCCTAAGCAGGTGGTGGTATCACCTAGCTTACCTGTAGACTGTCTCTTAGGTAATGACCTAGAGGCCTCAGGTTGGGCTGATGTAGAGTTTTATGCCCATGCAGCCATGCTGGGCATCCCAGAGGAATTGTTCCCTCTCATTTCTACTGAAATGAAAAAGCAAAGGAGAGAAGGCCTAAAAACTCAGGATCCCTCTCCAACAACAGGTAAAAAGGGTATCACAGTATCCCCTAACCACCCTACCATTCAGGATACCATTCCTGTGGTGGGAGAAACCTCTCCTGGGGTGGCACCTGTTCCAAGGGAATCATCAGTTGGCAAAACTGTACTCCCTGAGGTGGAAGTACCTCTCTGTAGGATAATTAACATTGGTGAGAAAAAGAGCACCATTTTAGTTAACATGGAGCATCCCTCCAACCCTCCCAGACAAAACTTTAGTGCAGAAAATCTGTACTGCCTCACAACACTTAGGACAGCATCCCTGCCCTAGTGTGGAGCTCATAGGACAGCATCCCTGCCCTGCTCCAACTCAAGAGAAATAGCATCCCTGTTCTCTCTTCCAGCCATATGGACAAAGTTTTTGCCCAGCCATGGCTTTTCTGAGACAGCATCCCTGTCTGGCATTTCCATCACTACAAATAGGTTCAGTGGACAATTCCCACTGCTCTAAACTAAAACTTACTGATAGAAACTCTGAAAATACATCTTCACATTGTTGCTTAGCTAAAAAACTTCAAACAGGGTGGTTTACATCCCCACAGGGAAGTAACCATATAGTGGATGATAAAGGGAGTAACCAGTCTATTGCAGAGCTACTCTCTACTTATCACCACTTAGACAATAAAGTCTCAACTGGCCAAGGTTAGCCTTATTGTCCTTCATTTGGGGGGGGGTTGTGTAGGAAAGTAGACTCTTTCTAGCCTTGTTACCCCCACTTTTGGCCTGTTTGTGAGTGTATGTCAGGGTGTTTTCACTGTCTCTCTGCGATCCTGCTAGCTAGGGCCCAGTGCTCATAGTGAAAACCCTATGTTTTCAGTATGTTTGTTATGTGTCACTGGGACACTGCTAGTCAGGACCCCAGTGCTCATAAGTTTGTGGCCTATATGTATGTGTTCCCTGTGTGGTGCCTAACTGTCTCACTGAGGCTCTGCTAATCAGAACCTCAGTGGTTATGCTCTCTCATTTCTTTCAAATTGTCACTAACAGGCTAGTGACCAATTTTACCAATTTACATTGGCTTACTGGAACACCCTTATAATTCCCTAGTATATGGTACTGAGGTACCCAGGGTATTGGGGTTCCAGGAGATCCCTATGGGCTGCAGCATTTCTTTTGCCACCCATAGGGAGCTCTGACAATTCTTACACAGGCCTGCCACTGCAGCCTGAGTGAAATAACGTCCACATTATTTCACAGCCATTTTACACTGCACTTAAGTAACTTATAAGTCACCTATATGTCTAACCTTTACCTGGTAAAGGTTAGGTGCAAAGTTACTTAGTGTGAGGGCACCTTGGCACTAGCCAAGGTGCCCCCACATTGTTCAGGGCCAATTCCCCGGACTTTGTGAGTGCGGGGACACCATTACACGCGTGCACTACATATAGGTCACTACCTATATGTAGCTTCACAATGGTAACTCCGAATATGGCCATGTAACATGTCTATGATCATGGAATTGCCCCCTCTATGCCATCCTGGCATAGTTGGCACAATCCCATGATCCCAGTGGTCTGTAGCACAGACCCTGGTACTGCCAAACTGCCTTTCCTGGGGTTTCAGTGCAGCTGCTGCTGCTGCCAACCCCTCAGACAGGTGTCTGCCCTCCTGGGGTCAAGCCAGGCTTGTCCCAGGATGGCAGAACAAAGGACTTCCTCTGAGAGAGGGTGTTACACCCTCTCCCTTTGGAAAATGGTGTGAAGGCAGGGGAGGAGTAGCCTCCCCCAGCCTCTGGAAATGCTTTCATGGGCACTTTTGGTGCCCATTTCTGCATAAGCCAGTCTACACCGGTTCAGGGACCCCTTAGCCCTGCTCTGGCGCGAAACTGGACAAAGGAAAGGGGAGTGACCACTCCCCTGACCTGCACCTCCCCTGGGAGGTGTCCAGAGCTCCTCCAGTGTGCTCCAGATCTCTGCCATCTTGGAAACAGAGGTGCTGCTGGCACACTGGACTGCTCTGAGTGGCCAGTGCCACCAGGTGACGTCAGAGACTCCTTCTGATAGGCTCCTTCAGGTGTTGCTAGCCTATCCTCTCTCCTAGGTAGCCAAACCCTCTTTCCTGGCTATTTAGGGTCTCTGTCTCTGGGGAAACTTTAGATAACGAATGCAAGAGCTCATCCGAGTTCCTCTGCATCTCTCTCTTCACCTTCTGCCAAGGAATCGACTGCTGACCGCGCTGGAAGCCTGCAAAACTGCAACATAGTAGCAAAGACGACTACTGCAACTCTGTAACGCTGATCCTGCCGCCTTCTCAACTGTTTTCCTGGTGGTGCATGCTGTGGGGGTAGTCTGCCTCCTCTCTGCACTAGAAGCTCCGAAGAAATCTCCCGTGGGTCGACGGAATCTTCCCCCTGCAACCGCAGACACCAAAGAACTGCATCACCGGTACCTTGGGTCTCCTCTCCGCATGACGAGCGAGGTCCCTTGAATCCAGCAACTCTGTCCAAGTGACTCCCACAGTCCAGTGACTCTTCAGTCCAAGTTTGGTGGAGGTAAGTCCTTGCCTCCCCATGCCAGACTTCATTGTTGGAAACCGTGACTTTTGCAGCTACTCCGGCCTCCGTGCACTTCCGGCGGAAATCCTTTGTGCACAGTCCAGCCTGGGTCCACGGCACTCTAACCTGCATTGCACGACCTCCTAAGTTGTTCTCCGGCGACGTGAGACTCCTTTGTGCGACTTCGGGTGAGCACCATTTCACTCATCCTCGTAGTGCCTGTTTCTGGCACTTCTCCGGGTGCTCCCTGCTGCTGAGAGGGCTCCTTGTCTTGCTCGATGTTTCCTCTGTCTCCTGACGCAATTTGCGATATCCTGGTCCCTCCTGGGCCACAGCAGTGTCCAAAAACCCTTACCACACGATTTGCAGCTAGCAAGGCTTGTTGGCGGTCTTTCGGTGGGAAAACACTTCTGCACGACTCTCCACGGCGTGAGGGATCCGTCCTCCAAAGGGGAAGTCTCTATCCCTTATCATTCCTGCAGAAACCTAAGCTTCTACAGTCCAGTAGCAGCTTCTTTGCACCGGCAGCTGGCATTTCCTGGGCATCTGCCCACCTCCGACTTGCTTGTGACTTTTGGACTTGGTCCCCTTGTTCCACAGGTACCCTCGACTGGAAATCCATCGTTGTTGCATTGCTGGTTTGTGTCTTTCCTGCAGAATTCCCCTATCACGACTTCTATGTCCTTTGGGGAACTTTAGTGCACTTTGCTCTCACTTTTCAGGGTCTTGGGGTGGGCTATTTTTCTAACCCTTACTATTTTCTAATAGTCCCAGCGACTCTCTACAAGGTCACATAGGTTTGGGGTCCATTCGTGGTTCGCATTCCACTTTTGGAGTATATGGTTTGTGTTGCCCCTATCCCTATGTGTCTCCATTGCATCCTATTGTAACTATACATTGTTTGCACTGTTTTCTAAGACTATTACTGCATATTTTGGTATTGTGTATATATCTCTTGTGTATATTTCCTATCCTCTCACTGAGGGTACACTCTGAGATACTTTTGCATATTGTCATAAAAATAAAGTACCTTTATTTTTAGTATAACTGTGTATTGTGTTTTCTTATGATATTGTGCATATGACACTAAGTGGTACTGTAGGAGCTTCACTCGTCTCCTAGTTCAGCCTAAGCTGCTCTGCTAAGCTACCATTATCTATCAGCCTATGCTGCTAGACACCCTATACACTAATAAGGGATAACTGGGCCTGGTGCAAGGTGCAAGTACCCCTTGGTACTCACTACAAGCCAGTCCAGCCTCCTACATTGGTTGTGCAGCGGTGGGATAAGTGCTTTGAGACTACTTACCACTCTTGTCATTGTACTTTTCATAAGAGAAAAATATACAAAACAGTTCAGTGTGTATACACATAACCAAAAAGTTTTGCATTTCCTCTTTTCACTCTTTTCTAAGTGCTGAAAAGTACTTCTAACTTTCTAAAAAGTTCGAAAAAGTTTTAAAAGTTTTTTTCTCTGTCTTTCTAAAAAGCTCTGACAAACTTTTTATCCTTTTTCTATCACTTTAACTCTTTCTAAAAATGTCTGGCACAGGCCAAAATGTTGATCTGTCCAAACTTGCATATGACCACCTTAGCTGGAAAGGAGCAAGGAGTCTCTGCATAGAGAGAGGTTTGAGTGTAGGGAAGAATCCTTCCTTGGAATTGTTACTTAACATGCTTAGAGAACAAGATAAGGCTAAAAGTGCCCCATCTGTTGAAAAAGTAGCTAATGGTTCCCAATCTGATCCAGGGACTCCCCCAGGAAAAGATTCAGGAAAGAAACTTCCAAGCCTGCCCATTACTAGACAGTCTAGCATAGTTGGTACTGATGTTGAGTCACACCATACAGATAGTGTTGTCTCACATCATAGCAAGAGCATTCATTCTCATCACAGTAGAAATGATGTTTCTGTTAGCCAAGCTGTTAGGGTGCCCTCTGTAAGGGACGGGTCTCCTTCTGTCCATTCTCACCATACTTCTGTTCCAAGACATGTCCCTCCCACCCACCCTGATGACAGATTGTTAGAAAGGGAGCTCAATAGATTGAGAGTGGAACAAACCAGACTGAAGCTTAAAAAGCAACAGCTGGATTTGGATAGACAGTCCTTAGAAGTAGAGAAGGAGAGACAGAAACTGGGTTTAGAAACCCATGGTGGCAGCAGCAGTATTCCCTATAGTCATCCTGCAAAAGAGCATGATTCCAGGAATCTGCACAAGATAGTTCCCCCTTATAAGGAGGGGGGTGACATTAACAAGTGGTTTGCTGCACTTGAGAGGGCCTGTGCTGTACTGGATGTCCCTCAAAGGCAGTGGGCTGCTATCCTATGGCTATCATTTAGTGGAAAAGGTAGGGATAGGCTCCTTACTGTGAAAGAAAGTGAAGCCAATGATTACAAAGTTCTTAAGAATGCACTCCTGGATGGTTATGGCTTAACCACTGAACAATACAGGATAAAGTTCAGAGAGACCAAAAAGGAGTCTTCACAAGACTGGGTTGATTTCATTGACCATTCAGTGAAGGCCTTGGAGGGGTGGTTACATGGCAGTAAAGTTACTGATTATGACAGCCTGTATAACTTGATCCTGAGAGAGCATATTCTTAATAATTGTGTGTCTGATTTGTTGCACCAGTACTTGGTGGACTCTGATCTGACCTCTCCCCAAGAATTGGGAAAGAAGGCAGACAAATGGGTCAGAGCAAGGGTGAACAGAAAAGTTCATACAGGGGGTGACAAATAGAACAATAAGAAGAAAGATGGTGAAAAATCTCAAGATAAGCATGGGGACAAGGGTAAAACCAAAGATCCCACTTCAAATCTTAAACACTCTTCAGTGGGTGGGGATAAAACAAATTCTTCCTCTTCTTCTCAACCTACACAATTTAAAAAGCCTTGGTGCTTTGTGTGTAAAAACAGAGGCCATAGGCCAGGGGATAAGTCCTGTCCAGGTAAACCCCTTGAGCCTACCACCACTAATACATCAAGCTCTAGTGCCCCTAGCAGTAGTGGTACTAGTGGTGGGACTGCTGGCAACAGTCAAGTTAAGGGTGTAGTTGGGTTCACTTATGGGTCCATAGTAGAAACTGGGGTAGTCAGTCCCAAGACAGTTTCTGTCACACCTAGTGGCATTGGCCTTGCCACACTGGCTGCTTGTCCCCTTACAATGGATAAGTACAGGCAGACAGTTTCAATAAATGGTGTTGAGGCCTTGGCCTACAGGGACACAGGTGCCAGTATCACTTTGGTGACTGAAAACCTAGTGCACACTGATCAACACATCATTGGACAACAGTATAAGATTATTGATGTCCATAACTCCACTAAGTTTCTTCCCTTAGCTATAATTCAGTTTAGTTGGGGTGGAGTTACTGGCCCTAAGCAGGTGGTGGTATCACCTAGCTTACCTGTAGACTGTCTCTTAGGTAATGACCTAGAGGCCTCAGGTTGGGCTGATGTAGAGTTTTATGCCCATGCAGCCATGCTGGGCATCCCAGAGGAATTGTTCCCTCTCATTTCTACTGAAATGAAAAAGCAAAAGAGAGAAGGCCTAAAAACTCAGGATCCCTCTCCAACAACAGGTAAAAAGGGTATCACAGTATCCCCTAACCACCCTACCATTCAGGATACCATTCCTGTGGTGGGAGAAACCTCTCCTGGGGTGGCACCTGTTCCAAGGGAATCATCAGTTGGCAAAACTGTACTCCCTGAGGTGGAAGTACCTCTCTGTAGGATAATTAACATTGGTGAGAAAAAGAGCACCATTTTAGTTAACATGGAGCATCCCTCCAACCCTCCCAGACAAAACTTTAGTGCAGAAAATCTGTACTGCCTCACAACACTTAGGACAGCATCCCTGCCCTAGTGTGGAGCTCATAGGACAGCATCCCTGCCCTGCTCCAACTCAAGAGAAACAGCATCCCTGTTCTCTCTTCCAGCCATATGGACAAAGTTTTTGCCCAGCCATGGCTTTTCTGAGACAGCATCCCTGTCTGGCATTTCCATCACTACAAATAGGTTCAGTGGACAATTCCCACTGCTCTAAACTAAAACTTACTGATAGAAACTCTGAAAATACATCTTCACATTGTTGCTTAGCTAAAAAACTTCAAACAGGGTGGTTTACATCCCCACAGGGAAGTAACCATATAGTGGATGATAAAGGGAGTAACCAGTCTATTGCAGAGCTACTCTCTACTTATCACCACTTAGACAATAAAGTCTCAACTGGCCAAGGTTAGCCTTATTGTCCTTCGTTTGGGGGGGGGTTGTGTGAGAAAGTAGACTCTTTCTAGCCTTGTTACCCCCACTTTTGGCCTGTTTGTGAGTGTATGTCAGGGTGTTTTCACTGTCTCACTGCGATCCTGCTAGCTAGGGCCCAGTGCTCATAGTGAAAACCCTATGTTTTCAGTATGTTTGTTATGTGTCACTGGGACACTGCTAGTCAGGACCCCAGTGCTCATAAGTTTGTGGCCTATATGTATGTGTTCCCTGTGTGGTGCCTAACTGTCTCACTGAGGCTCTGCTAATCAGAACCTCAGTGGTTATGCTCTCTCATTTCTTTCAAATTGTCACTAACAGGCTAGTGACCAATTTTACCAATTTACATTGGCTTACTGGAACACCCTTATAATTCCCTAGTATATGGTACTGAGGTACCCAGGGTATTGGGGTTCCAGGAGATCCCTATGGGCTGCAGCATTTCTTTTGCCACCCATAGGGAGCTCTGACAATTCTTACACAGGCCTGCCACTGCAGCCTGAGTGAAATAACATCCACATTATTTCACAGCCATTTTACACTGCACTCAAGTAACTTATAAGTCACCTATATGTCTAACCTTTACCTGGTAAAGGTTAGGTGCAAAGTTACTTAGTGTGAGGGCACCCTGGCACTAGCCAAGGTGCCCCCACATTGTTCAGGGCCAATGCCCCGGACTTTGTGAGTGCGGGGACACCATTACACGCGTGCACTACATATAGGTCACTACCTATATGTAGCTTCACAATGGTAACTCCGAATATGGCCATGTAACATGTCTATGATCATGGAATTGCCCCCTCTATGCCATCCTGGCATAGTTGGCACAATCCCATGATCCCAGTGGTCTGTAGCACAGACCCTGGTACTGCCAAACTGCCTTTCCTGGGGTTTCAGTGCAGCTGCTGCTGCTGCCAACCCCTCAGACAGGTGTCTGCCCTCCTGGGGTCAAGCCAGGCTTGTCCCAGGATGGCAGAACAAAGGACTTCCTCTGAGAGAGGGTGTTACACCCTCTCCCTTTGGAAAATGGTGTGAAGGCAGGGGAGGAGTAGCCTCCCCCAGCCTCTGGAAATGCTTTCATGGGCACTTTTGGTGCCCATTTCTGCATAAGCCAGTCTACACCGGTTCAGGGACCCCTTAGCCCTGCTCTGGCGCGAAACTGGACAAAGGAAAGGGGAGTGACCACTCCCCTGACATGCACCTCCCCTGGGAGGTGTCCAGAGCTCCTCCAGTGTGCTCCAGATCTCTGCCATCTTGGAAACAGAGGTGCTGCTGGCACACTGGACTGCTCTGAGTGGCCAGTGCCACCAGGTGACGTCAGAGACTCCTTCTGATAGGCTCCTTCAGGTGTTGCTAGCCTATCCTCTCTCCTAGGTAGCCAAACCCTCTTTCCTGGCTATTTAGGGTCTCTGTCTCTGGGGAAACTTTAGATAACGAATGCAAGAGCTCATCCGAGTTCCTCTGCATCTCTCTCTTCACCTTCTGCCAAGGAATCGACTGCTGACCGTGCTGGAAGCCTGCAAAACTGCAACATAGTAGCAAAGACGACTACTGCAACTCTGTAACGCTGATCCTGCCGCCTTCTCAACTGTTTTCCTGGTGGTGCATGCTGTGGGGGTAGTCTGCCTCCTCTCTGCACTAGAAGCTCCAAAGAAATCTCCCGTGGGTCGACGGAATCTTCCCCCTGCAACCGCAGGCACCAAAGGACTGCATCACCGGTACCTTGGGTCTCCTCTCAGCATGACGAGCGAGGTCCCTTGAATCCAGCAACTCTGTCCAAGTGACTCCCACAGTCCAGTGACTCTTCAGTCCACGTTTGGTGGAGGTAAGTCCTTTCCTCCCCACGCCAGACTGCATTGTTGGAAACCGCGACTTTTGCAGCTACTCCGGCCTCCGTGCACTTCCAGCAGAAATCCTTTGTGCACAGTCCAGCCTGGGTCCACGGCACTCTAACCTGCATTGCACAACCTCCTAAGTTGTTCTCCGGCGACGTGAGACTCCTTTGTGCGACTTCGGGTGAGCACCGTTTCACGCATCCTCGTAGTGCCTGTTTCTGGCACTTCTCCGGGTGCTACCTGCTGCTGAGAGAGCTCCTTGTTTTGCTCGACATTCCCTCTGTCTCCTGACGCAATTTGCGACATCCTGGTCCCTCCTGGGCCACAGCAGCGTTCAAAAACCCTTACTGCACGATTTGCAGCTAGCAAGGCTTGTTGGCGGTCTTTCGGTGGGAAAACACTTCTGCACGACTCTCCACGGCGTGAGGGATACGTCCTCCAAAGGGGAAGTCTCTAGCCCTTGTCGTTTCTGCAGAAACCTAAGCTTCTACAGTCCAGTAGCAGCTTCTTTGCACCCGCAGCTGGCATTTCCTGGGCATCTGCCCATCTCCGACTTGCTTGTGACTTTTGGACTTGGTCCCCTTGTTCCACAGGTACCCTCAACTGGAAATCCATCGTTGTTGCATTGCTGGTTTGTGTCTTTCCTGCAGAATTCCCCTATCACGACTTCTATGTCCTTTGGGGAACTTTAGTGCACTTTGCACTCACTTTTCAGGGTCTTGGGGTGGGCTATTTTTCTAACCCTTACTATTTTCTAATAGTCCCAGCGACCCTCTACAAGGTCACATAGGTTTGGGGTCCATTCGTGGTTCGCATTCCACTTTTGGAGTATATGGTTTGTGTTGCCCCTATCCCTATGTGTCTCCATTGCATCCTATTGTAACTATACATTGTTTGCACTGTTTTCTAAGACTATTACTGCATATTTTGGTATTGTGTATATATATCTTGTGTATATTTCCTATCCTCTCACTGAGGGTACACTCTGAGATACTTTGGCATATTGTCATAAAAATAAAGTACCTTTATTTTTAGTATAACTGTGTATTGTGTTTTCTTATGATATTGTGCATATGACACTAAGTGGTACTGTAGGAGCTTCACTCGTCTCCTAGTTCAGCCTAAGCTGCTCTGCTAAGCTACCATTATCTATCAGCCTATGCTGCTAGACACCCTATACACTAATAAGGGATAACTGGGCCTGGTGCAAGGTGCAAGTACCCCTTGGTACTCACTACAAGCCAGTCCAGCCTCCTACACTTATGCTCTCTCTGCTTTTAACTTGGTCACTATAGGCTAGTGACTTCATTTACCAATTTCATTTATCACACTGGACACCCCTTCTAACTCCCTAGTATATGGTACCTAGGTACCCAGGGCATTGGGGTTCCAGGAGATCCTTATGGGCTGCAGCATTTCTTTTGCCAACCACAAGGAGCTCAGACAAACCCTTTCACAGGACTGCCACTGCAGCCTGCATGAAATAACACATGTTATTTCACAGCCATTTTCACTGCACTTAAGTAACTTATAAGTCACTCATATGTCTAACCTTCACTTGCTGATGGTTAAGTGCAAAGTTACTAAGTGTGAGGGCACCCTTGCACTAGCAAAGGTGCCCCCACCTAGTTCAGGGCCATTTCCAGGGACTTTGTGAGTGCGGGGACGCAATTACACGCGTGCACTACATATAGGTCAATACCTATATGTAGCTTGACAATGGTAACTCTAAATATGGCCATGTAAGGTGTCTAAGATCATGGAATTGTCCCCCATTCCAAATCTGGTATTAAGGAGCCAATTCCATGCATCCTGGGGGCTCCACTATGGACCCCCAGTAGTGCCAAGCCAGCTCTCTGAGGCTTGCACTCCAGCTACAGCTGCTGCCACCTCACAGACAGGGTTCTGCCCTCCAGGAGCTGAGCAGCTCAGTCCCAGGAAGGCAGAACAAAGCACTTACTTTGGGAGCAGGGTGTTACACCCTCTCCCTTTAGAAATAGGTGTTACAGGCTGGGGAGGGGTAGCCTCCCCCAGCCTCTGGAAATGCTTTGAAGGGCACAGATGGTGCCATCCTTGCATAAGCCAGTGTGCACCTGTTCGGGGACCCCTTGTCCCGTGCTCTGGTGCAAAACTGGACAAAGGAAAGGGGTGTCACTACCCTGTTCATCACCACCCTAGGGGGTGCCCAGAGCTCCTACAGTGTGTCCCAGACTTCAGCCATCTTGCTTTGCAAGGTGTGGGGGCACTCTGGAGGGCTCTGAGTGGCCAGTGCCAGCAGGTGACGCCAGAGACCCCTCCTGATAGGTCCTTATCCGATAAGGTAGCCAATCCCCCTCTAACGGCTATTAAGGGTCTCTCCTGTGGGTTCTCTTCAGATTCTTCTTGCAAGTTTCCAGCAGGAATCCTCTGCAACTACTACTTCATCCTCTGACCTCGGATCAACCGCAGCCTGCTCCAGGAACCACTGTAACAGCAACAAAGTATCCACAAGGGATACTTTTCTTCTGCAACTTCAGCTCCAGCCAGCAACTGCTACAGTTTCCACAGTGTGCATACTCTGAGGACTCCCTGTCTTCACCCTGCCCCAGGAGGGCCAAAGAAATCTCCTGTGGGGCGACGGAGTCACTCCCCTGCTCACGCGGGCACCTTCTAAGTCGATGAACGGTTCTCTTGGACTCCTCTCCTGGCGATGAGAGTGCTTCTTGGGACACAGGCGGTGGACCCCATCGACACAGACTGTCCTGGGGTCCTGCTGTCACAATTTGGAGGAGGTAAGACCTTGCCTTCCCCCAGAACGGCAGTACCCCTGTGCTCTACGTCTTCTTCACCTCTTGAGGTCTCTGTGCACTATTTGCAAAATTCCTTCATGCACAGCCTGGCCCAGGTCCCCAGCACTCTATCCTGTGACGCTCAATTTGCTGAGTTGATCTCCGGCGGCGTGGGACCCTCCTTTGTAGTGCTGCACCAACCTCATTTTGCACCTCCTTTGTTCCCATTTCCTGGGACACCCGTGGGTGCTATTTGGTGCTCTGAGGGCTCTCTGAAGTTCTGAGAGCCCCCTCTTGCTTCTCACACAGAGTTGAGGCCCCCAGGTCCCTCATGGGTCCAGATAGTGCCTAGTTGATGCAAAATGCAACTTTGCCGGAACCAAGGCTTGTTGGAGGAATCCAGCACCAAAACTCACCTGCATCCAACATCACAATTTGGGACATCCTTTGCATCATGCAGGAACCCACTGGCATCTTCCTAGGGCGCATTTCTGCAGTCTTCGTCCAACCAGGGACTCTTCTTTTGCACCCTCTTCTAAGTTGGCAGGGGCTCCTGTTCTTCCTGGAACTTCTTTCGACTGCTGGACTTGATCCCCTTCTTTTGCAGGTCTTCAGGTCAGGAATCCACTGTTTGTTGTTTGCAGACTCGGTTGGTTCTTGCAATAAGTCCAATCCTGAGGTGTAGTGTGTCCTAAGAAAACTTGCATTACTTTACTCCTGCTTTTCTGGGCTCTGGGGTGGGGTAATTTACCTACCTTTACTGTATTCTTACTCTCCCAGCGATCTGCACACACTACACTTGTCTAGGGAGGAATTTGTGATTCACCTTCCACTTTCTTAATATATGATTTGTGTTGCCCATAGACCTATTTTCTCCCATTGCATTCTATAGCATTTCCTATTGTTTGCACTATCCTATATTTAATTACCTTATTTTGGTGTTTAGTGTATATATTGTGTATAATACTTACCTCTGGAAGGAGTATTGTCTCTAAGATATTTTTGGTACTGTGTCACCCAAATAAATACCTTTATTTTTGGTAACCCTGAGTATTGTCTTTACTTATGTATAAGTACTGTGTAACTATACGTGGTATTGCATGAGCTTTGCATGTCTCCTAGTTCAGCCTAAGCTGCTCTGCAATAGCTACTTCTATCAGCTTAAGCTGCTAGAACACTACTACATTTCACTAATAAGGGATAACTGGACCTGGTATAAGGTGTAAGTACCCAAGGTACCCACTACAACCCAGGCCTACCTCCTTCAAGGATTACAGAATTGCTTTGTTTACCCAAACATTTAATCTCCCAGAACTACCCTATTAATATTCTAGGGACCAATTATAGTATTAGTTATGTTGTAGATGTCATCAGGACTTTCCCCAGATGCTTCTTATTATGGCACAGGTCATAGAAGTTGGGCCAAAGACCTCCATCTCCATATTTTCTCCAGCCCCCAGTTGACCTCTTGGCTCACATTTAATTCAGCTTTTCTTGAGTATCAGTTTTTCAACCTTGCTTCTGTATCTTGGATGCAAGTAGAACCACTTGTCATTGAGTGCAGTATATCTACCCGGTCTTCCTCATCCAGAGATAGACTAGTGCTTTCGTCCATGCTTTTCCATTTAATTGGTGCAGCTGCTTCTCTCAATAATTTATAAATATAAGAGGTTATGTGACAGTCGTTTTCTGCTTTCCTTGCATGCTTTTCAAAGGGGTTCAATGGTCTTGTGGTCCTGATTATAAATGTGGGATGCAATCCCAACGTTGTATCTGAGTATAGTGAAAATAGTGAAATCTGGCAGAATCCTGTGAATTTTTTCAGTTTCCAGATGTCTGTAGGGAAGATTGTCATTATCTGTTCCTCAAATGGAGAAAAAATCAAATGATATTTTTTTAAGACCTGTGATATATTTCATGATCAAGTGTTCAAATGACTCAAAGTTAGAACCCTTCAACTCTTTACATTTGTGATACTGGACTAGAAGACAACATCAACATCACCTTTGCAGCCAGTGTTACATTCCAAAAAAATAGTACGTTGTGAAGTTTCTTGCTTTCAGATTCAGTCTAGTTAACTCATTGTTACGGTCTGATGTGACAGCACAGCTTTCACCAGACAATTATGTGAGCAATACTAGAGAGAGGGGCTTTAGCTCCAGCCATGTGTTGGGAGCCAGAAGTACTTGTCTTGATTAGGCAGGAGCTGTGTGCTTCACCAAACAAATCTTGGCCTCCACACAGCTGTGATCAGGCTTGATCTTTTATCCTGCACCAATATAATTATTGTGATCTTTGCTTCCACACAAATACATATTAATTTCCATGCTATTTATGCTTAATGCGTTACAGTACCATACAACATTATTGTAAAGCCAGACATATAGTCATTGCCAATGCTTGCTAAGCATCATTCACCCTCTTTTAGCCACGGAGAGATATTAAATTGCAAAATCTTCTTGTGACACATTCATGGGATTCAAAACAGCAAGGACTTTTGAATATTGTGAAAAAATTTAACAGAAAGTGTTCAGCCACAATCCTGGGCAAAGCCAACTGATTCAGACATACTACATCAGCATATCTTGAGCCATTGGCACTGTATTTCTTGGAAGTTTTTCAAGGTTACTTGGTATAAAGAGGAGGAAGCCTTTGAACCATAAATGTGCATTGCAATTTCACTGTATCAATCAATCCACTCCTTGATCATGCTTGGATGAAAGAGTGTGGGTCCCCATAGCCACCCACGTAGGAAGCGTTTCAATGTCATGTGCTCCTATTGTGTGTTACGTGCTGTGCCTTGCAGGAGACATATTAACCCTCTATGCTACTTTGATTCAGATCTGGGTCTTGAAAAAAACAGATCTCTCCAGCAAAAGCTTTAACCTACAGAGTAATTTTATCACTATTATTATTCCCTGGGATTTACTGGACAGACAAAGATCTCTGCAGCATGTGCCTTAACCCCATAAAATACTTTAAAATAAGGTCTTTGCATCCGATTAAGCAGAACAGATCTACTGCCATGTTTCTCCTTGTTGCCAATTTGTTTGTGGCAGAGTTGTAAAAAAAAAAAATGCATTCATTGAGGACCAGATTTTGCATCAGGGTTGCGCCACATTTTTGGCACAACCCCAGGGCTTTAAGTGGGCCGGGTCCTGCTGGTGCTCAGCACCGGCACTTCTAAAAAGTGGTGCTGAGACAGGTCCCTATTAGGCTCTCCATTGTTGCCCTCACCCTCAGGATGAAAAAAATCTTAGCTAGGCAGCAGTACCACCCTTCACTGCCTTTGATGTAACTTCAAATAAACTTGTTATAGTTATTTCACATTCTCATTTCAGAACTGAAGCATTTTCAATATTATATACAACAAAGCCATTGTTATACTTGTTTATCTTATACATCTAACAGCCATTGGCAAAGCCAATAGTCCTGGCTTGTTTTAAGTGTAATGTCAGTTTTTGCATTATATATCCAGATTCAATGACAGAAAGAAGCAGCAAAATACCGTTAGGCGGCACACTATGCCAAGCACAGATTTTTAGTTTATATGTTTAAGCCACACCCTTAATTATACAGGCCATGCCCCTTTGAGAGCCCTGTCCCAGTTTTTTTTATCCCATTCAAAGCCCTGCACAACACCAACACAAAATATAATTTGTTAAATCTCGTAATGCGCTTAAATGTACTCATAATAGGCCTGCTAAACATATTTGTGAGGTCTTAATTTCTTATGTCACTTCTTGTGATGCCACATGTGATATTACACACTGACATCATGCGCTGTGATGTCTCGTTCCATGATGTCACTTGCATACTGCCTAACTTAGTCCCTGCACTTCTTTTTTTAGGACTTGTGCCCTGGGCTTCTGGATCATTGATCTGAGACCATTTCACCCACCTTCTACATTGAGTGCGAGGCAGTGAGTCTCGCTCTACAGTTTCTTCTAAGCCCAAAGGTAACTCTACTCTGCAGGAAAAAAAAACTCCTCACCCCAACATGGCCTGGCCTGTGTCCCACTCTGCTGTAGTAAAATCCATAGCAGAATTTAATGACATTAATCAGTGTTATAATACCATTGGACTAAAAGGGTGGCTTGAATCTTGAGCCTGGTTGCTAATGTGCTATTATACTATGTGCAATACTCTCTGCCACCGTCCCTTTGGTACTGTTTTGTGGAAGAGTAAAGATGCTTAGGGGTGTTTTGCCCTCTAATCAGTGACTGTAAGTTAAACAAGATATAAATATTCCAGTGGAGAAGACAGACAAGAAAAACAAGCAGACAGGTATATATATAAATATATATTACCTAGCGACGGGCGGCACTAGGTAGTTATAGGTAGGACTTAGGGCCAGATGGAGGTAAGTAGAAAATTGCGACTTGCAATTTGCGAGTCATAGCGACTCGCAAATTGCAACTCGCAATACGAGATGCAGAAAGGTGTCTCAGACATATTTATGAGGTGGGTCGCTGTTTGCGACCCCATAGCGAGTCTAGGCACTCACAGGGATGGTGGCCTGCTGGAGACAGCAGACCACCATGTCCGTGACTGCTTTTTTAATAAAGTATTTTTTTTTTCTTTTTGCAGCCCGTTTTCCTTAAAGGAAAACGAGCTGCAAAAAGAAAAAATACCGAAACCATTTAGTTTCGTTTTTTTCAGAGTAGGCAGTGGTCCATAGGACCACTGCCTGCTCTGAAAAAATATTTTTTGGGGCATTCACAAAGGGGAAGGGGTCCCATGGGGACCCCTTCTCTTTTGCGAATGAGTTACCATCCACTTCAAGTGGATCGTAACTGCGAGTTGGTTTGCGACCGCTTTCGTGGTCCCAAAGCAACTCTGCATCGCGATGCGGTCGCAAATAGGAAGGGAACACCCCTTCCTATTTGCGAGTCGGAATCACATTTTGCGAGTCGGTACCGACTCTCAAAATGTGAATCTGCATCGCGATGGCCGTTTTGCATGTCGCAAACTGCGTTTTTTGCAGTTTGCGACATGCAAAACGGTTGCTACATCTGTCCCTTAGTTTCCATAGAAAAGGCTGTTTTTTGCTTGTCTATATCTTTGGCGCCGCTTGATGAATCTTCACAAGCTTTTCCAAAAAATTGTGACAGTCACATGAGCTGCTGTCTGGAAACTTTTGGGGTGATCTGTCAAGCAGGGACCGAGATAAAAGGGGAGGGGGATTTAGAGTGTTTCCAATGTTAATTACCATAGGAAAAATTGAACAGCTATAACTCGTGCCCTTAGGTAACTCTAACTCCCACCCTCACCATGCATTGTTAATTACCCCACAAATTACAGCACTCATAGAATTGTTGATAACATCACTAACCATATCAATGATATATTTTCAGTTAAAAAAAAAGATTACGACAAAACTGTGCATGGCGGGTTGCGGGTTATAGTTACCTTAGGGCACGAGTTATAGTTATTTGAGATAACTCTAACTGGTAAATTTCTTTGGCCTTGTAGTTTTAAAATGTGAGCCTAACTATAACGTTCCTGTAACCTTTGTTTTTTTAAGAATATGTATATATTTTGCTAGCCAGAGAGGCATGCTTTCATTCCAGTGGAATAGAGAGCAGCAGAATTATCGTCAGGCAGGCATAAAAATCAGATGGCTGGATGGGCGGATGCTTTCTGTAATGGAAAACTCTGAACCGCTTTGAAAGCCACACCACTCTCCGAAGGCATTGCAATGCCATACCAATGGCAGATTATGTGCTATGCTGACACGAATATCATAACACAGATAGATACAGAGACCCCCCCACACACGCAGCTGTATCAGATACATACACACATGCATGTATAAATTATTGAAATATACTTCCCGGACGAACTGTTCTGGGCTGTTAATAGAGAGGAAAAGTGGCAGTAATAAACCACCATTAACGAGTTTAAATATGGGAAAAGAGAAAACAGTATAATTACCTCCTCCGCAATGAATGTGGCTTATGCATCTCATTACCAGCAGAACATTACCAGGGTGTTGTGCTGCTCTCTGCTGACTGAGCTGGGTCGCTGCAGCGGTTGGGCCTATATGTATTTGACAAGGCTGCTACATACGAGAGTGTGGTTTTGGGAACGAGTGAACTAGTAAGGGGTGCTTCAGGTCGGTAATGATAAATTGCACAATCCGGGCTGCACACCAGACTTGAGGTGCATTAGATGTGAAGTACGTTGCTCTCCCTCTATTGGAATATCTGGCGTTATCGACATGTTACGAGTTTTGCACACTGGCAAAGAGCTGTGTGTGTGGCAACGGCTCTGGGGCGCGTGTGTATGTGTATGAATAGCAGTCGGCCCTTCGAATCAAGCCTGGGGTGTCTCCGTCGATGTATTTCTTTTTATCGCCGTCGCGTGATCAGGCTAACGTTGAGGTACATTAGCAGGGACTTAGCTTGGTCAGTCAAACTGGAGGGGGTGAGCTTCAGATTATAGGACAAGCAGGGCAACTGAGTGGGGAATAAAGGGGCAGTGGAAAGGGAGGCCTGGATTGGCAGGGGTACTAAGTGAAAGAAAGGGGTACTAAGTGAAAGAAAGAATATTTTGTAAAATAAACAGCATTGTTGAAGTCATTCAAATCAGAGGAGGGAGTGTGTGCACGTTTTTCTCTGTGTTTATATTCATGGTGAAATCCGACTGACACCTCACCATACCCAACTGAAAGCACCAGCACCCAATTATTTACCATCAAATACATTTATTAGGAGGGGTGTAAATCCCAAACACCTCCCCTGAAGCTACACCCCTGTACATTAGCAGCGGGGAGGTGTGTCGAGTAGCCAAGCAAAAGGCAGTGACTACAAAGAGGTCAGGTTTGATGTGCGTTCACAGATCATTCCGTGGGTCCCTGTAACGGAATTTCAGTAATGGCAAGCGATCAGGCGTGAGTTTCATTGGCAGAGATGTACGGGGCACCATGTAACATCATGTCCATGATGGCAACTTGAGGTGCTTTGGAAGAAATGTAAGTGCGTCGCAGTTCGGCATAGCAACGATGGCAACGGGTCAGACTTGAGGGGCATTGGAAGATCTGTAAGTGCGTCACAGTACGGCATAGCAATAACGGTAAAGGGTAAGGTTTGAGGTGCATTGGAAGAGCTGTAAGTGCGTCACAGTACGGCATAGCAATAACGGTAAAGGGTCAGGTTTGAGGTGCATTGGAAGAGATGTAAGTGCGTCACGGTACGGCATAGCAATAACGCAAAGGGTCGGGTTTCAGGTGCATTGGCACAGCTGTGCTTGAGTCCCTACAACGGAACAGCAGTGGTTGCTACTGGTCAGGATCGAGTGTGAGTGGGCTCCTTTAACATGGTAGTATTAACGGCAACTAGTTTGTGGTGCACTTCAGAGCTGTGCATTTAAAACATGAACACTACAGGTTAAAGACCCCATGATACTACCTATCCCTCACCCCGCCGTCCTTGAGTGTGTTGCATTAGGATGCGATAGTTGTGTCTTGGAATGTAAACTAGAACAGAAGGTTCAGCCCGGGCCACCTGTGCCACACGAAGCCGACGTACGAGGCTGTGGAGGAGCACGGCTAATAATTATTCCACCCACACAAGAAAGGAGGGGTGAGGGAAGAAGACGACTGTCAGCTGATCCAACCAAGTGTCAAAAACATGCCACAAATATACCGAAACTGCGTCAGCGCGCAAGGTTTGAGAAACCCGCCAGAAAAGACGGGAATTAGTGAGGCTGGTTGTGCGGAGCACTCAGGGCTGTCCAGCAGCCATTCGGTTAGAAACAGACGAACTAGTTACACAGGGGAGAATTCGGAGAGTTCTCAAGGTTTGGATTTTTAGGGATGAGAACGAATTAACATAATTGATTATATGACAGCAAGTGCCCCAATGACACCACAGGAAGTGACCTCAGCGGAAGTGACTGTCCGCCTGAATCAGCTCCACCAGCTCTGCAGCCCTGCAGATGCAGACCAGTACCTTCATTTAAACACATTTGTGTATATTGGGTCATTTTCATGGTTAGATTACATTGGGCCAGGTGTACAAAGATTTTTTGCTGTAATAATACATAATGAAAGGGATTATGGGCAATGTTGATCATGGTCACGGGTTGGGGTTTTCTACCTCAAAGAAAGTTTCCTGCTAAGCATGATTGTGTTTGATGTACCAACAAAGCATCTTCCATTAGTTTGTGAATGTAATGCAACCCCTGGCTCCGTGAGTTAATGGTTGCTGCTGACATGTTGGGATATGCAGATCACAAGTTCTAGTTCCACTAAGGCTGACATCGGCCTTCCTATTGTTTTGATTCTTCTGAAGTTGCCAAATTGAGTACCATTAATAAATTATATAATAATAACAATCCCTATAGTTATAGCTGATAAAAACTTTCAGAAATGCATTAAGGAAGAAGGCTATGTAAGTGTGAGTATGAACCATCCATCAGGGGTCTGCATACTGTGCATTTGGCAGAGACTTTCATAATTTCAATATATTTGATGCCTGTAAATTGTACATGTATCAGGGACTGCAATACTATGAATATGTCAGAGGCTTCCCTACTGAGAATGCATCTGAGGCATTCACAGGGCACGTTGTGAAGGGATAGACATTTTGCATATGCTAGAGGCCTATATAAAGTGCATATATCTGAGTTGGGCCTATGACATATGCACATCACATACATATATTCCACTGTAAACAACACGTTATAGAAATCACAAAAATAGATCTTTGATATGAGGCAGAAAGCTGAACTTTTTGGCATATTGGAAAGAGTATGTTCTGTCTGGAAACAGTACACTAAATTATGCTAGATTTTCATCGTGTACATTTTACTTGTTAAACTGCTGCCATTTTTACCTGCAGAAAACTGTCATTCTGTTACTGACAAACCTCAGCCATATTTTCAAATGTCCTCAAGACCTTCTACACCAAGTCGAACTTGAGGACACAGAACTTCAGTCCAGCAGAACCGGTGAACTAATGACCTGTCTCCAATGAGTAATATGACCTTTACCCAGATCTTCAACAAAGAAAACATCAGTACATCGCCCACCATGCTGCTGACTCTAGAAGACCTCAGTACTCTAGAATCCAACAGATCAATTATCAATAAGATTCTACCGTACTCTTCAATTCTGTTCAGCCATGACTCTGGGGTCTTGTAAGATAACATCACCTCTCAAGTCCTCTTCAGTGCTTATTCCTCACTTTTCTACCAGAACTCATGTGCTTCAAAGTATGCTTCAAAGTATGGAACTCCTGTGCTTCAAAGATCAGTCTCAAGCTATAGACTACTCTGGCTGGGACCAATGTTTTAAATTCACAGACCAATAGATTCCTTTTAAAAGCTTCAAACTTAACTCACTATAAATCGTAATCCGAACCAGCAGGAACTGGGAGAAATACTTTCCAACAGCCATCTGCCAGCAGCCCTACCCCTAGTGTTGCAAATGAATCATGTAACCAGCAGTGCCGTTCTTGCTATGCAAAACCTTTACTGCGTTTTCCATCTTCTAGGTTTCACCATTAAGATTCAGAATTCAAAAGACAACAGCCAAGAAGAACTATACCTGTGCAATTACTTCACTTATTAGCTTTGTAAGTGCTCTAGTGGGTACCCCAAAATGAGAGCCTTATTCTTCATGGCACTCTGCTTTGTTCACAGGGCCATCGAGGGCACAGGACCATCCTTTACACAAGTGAAACTTCAGTGATATGTGAAACTTAGGAGTCTGCACTCACAACTGACACCACCATTGAATAAAACTTGCATTGGTAGTACATCTTTGTTTATTCAGACAACTGGTCTTTAAAACTCATTGATGGCTAAAATAAGAAACCATCTCAAATAGATGGAATTCTGGAAGGTGGTAAACACCCAGATTTTCCCACACAAATAGCCCACTTACAGTAAACGGTCCTGAAATAGGCCTGGGGGGAGTGCATACAGTCAAGCTAAGCGGAACTCCGCAAAGCTGCCTAAAAACTCCACCAAGCTATGTGAAGATCCGCGGATGGCGTTCCCGATCACTCATGCAATGCAAAGTATGCTCTTGCATTCAAAATCTCACACTAATTACACCACTCAGTTCACATGGGTGTGGCCATTTTCTTTTCTTACTCTGTTCATCTTGCTGGGCCTAGTTTGAATCTTTCTATAAACTTTTCAATCCTCCACCCCTTGATTAATCTACAAATCATTTTTATTTTTTTGTATTTGTGTATGTTTTTATGTCAGTGTATTTTATGTTTTTTTAATTTTTTTTCGTGTTTTTATGACAATCTGTATTTTTGTTTATTATTTTTCCCTTTACTTCCTTATTTCTTTTTCTTCCTTCCTTCCCCTGTGTCTTTTAATTTTCTTTATCCTACCCAGACCAGCTTGATGGCACAGCAGGGCGGCAAGTAGTGGAGCGCCAGTGCCAGCGCCATGCCCTCCCAAACAGCCAGCCGCAGTAGCCACCCACCTTGTATGCGCCGCAGCCGCCGCCACCGCCACCAAGAGGAGCAGCCTTGGCCCAACTTTTGCGAAGTGGGGGTGCCAGCACTCATTTTTTATGTGCAGCGTATCCTCCCCTCCATGCTGACAACAGATGGCAGGCCTGGCAGTGGGTACCCCCTGTGGTAGCATTGGCTACATTCGGGGAGGATGCGCTGGTGTGTGCAGTGCACCAGCAATGTATAGTGCACCACCCAGCAGCTGACACACCGCTAGGCAGATACCATCTACCGTGAGCAGGACCTGCTCTACCTGCTAAGCGTAGAGATTCCGGGGCTTGTTGAGTATTAACTATATTATTGTGTTTGTGTTCTACAACACAAATGTTTTTTTATGAATAGCATGCTGCTCACACTCAGAGGTAAGTTACACTTAGTTGACATTAAGAATATTATGTGATCCAGTTAGAGCTAGGCAGGTGCTCAGCGCTACCTCATCATACTCGTCGGCACTCTCTTTGGCTGAATATTTAAGAATCCACTGCAATACAGACTCCTCTGTCCTCATGTCACCATAGTAAATTAGTGGTATCAGTGAGTTAGCATTCTCTGTTGTCGCAGTTGGACTCTTGCTCCTCGGCAGACTGCTGGTTTAGGGATGACAGCACTTTTGTTTGTAGGCGAGTGAGTCACTCCTACAACAAGTCGCAACTGTAGGCCCAACTTTCCCGGCTCACAAGCAGTACCTCACCAAAAACCCAAACAGTAAAAGGTGATTTCTTGCAGCCTTACGCATGGACTCTAGATTGCGATATCTCAGGGGAGTGGTGTTGGAATGGAAGCTACTCTTTTCTCACGTTAACAATAAGTCTCAGTCACATGCAGACAATAAAGGAGATGCAGGGAAGTTTTCAATAGGTTTATTGAAAAGACTACAATCTACGGTAAAATGCAGGAGCTGCAATGATTCAGATTATGCACAATAACAGTAGCATAATTGTGAAGATGAGTTGTGAATACAAAGATCCCCACCATCTTGCAATAAACATGAAATGTAAAATCCCAGGCATGGAGAACCTAACCTCTAACCTGATGAAAGCTAGGTGTGTTAAACCTAATCTGCCAGTGCCATGTCCATGAGAAGTGCTCAACCAACACTCCTTACCTCGGAATGAAGTCTTTTAGATCAGACTCTATAGGGACACAAAGTCTGATTTCTGCAGCAAGGTCATGTGCAGCATAGATGGTGTCAATGGCATCTGGTAGGAATCCCTCTGTTAACTTTATTTGTGTGAGATGTACTTATACAGATCTTGTAGGACCCATGGCACAGGTATGTTCCCAAACAATTGATAAGGAGGCAGACTTGTGCACCAATAATGTAATCAAATACCAACAAGTGCACATTGTGTTCCTGTCACATGTAAGTGAGAAAGGGACATGATGTGAATACCTACATACATCACTTGATTTTGACGCTGATAGTGACGCCTTCACAGAGTGGCACTGATAACGTAAATCAAAACATTTACACAACTATAAATATTTGCAGCCATCTTAAAAAAATAATAAAATAAATGGACTAATTAGAGCACGCTAAGTAGGTTAAAAGTCACTAGGTGATGGTAGCACAAGCCTGTAAGGCAAAGGGCTAAGCTAATCTCCTGCTTCCCAATAAAAACTAATATGGATTCACCACACCCTCCCCATTGCCGTAACAAGGATGCTAATTACGCGATAGAGGGTGAATGAGTCCAAGATAAAATGCGCTGGGCTAAAATCACACCAAAATCTAATAAAAACTAAGCTAAAAGCATACAAAGAGAAAAAAATGTTGACCATGACAAGCACAGCAGGCCAAATGCAAATCAAATTAATAAGGCAATTTGGCATGAACTTTAAACTTTAGAATAAGGCCAATGGTCAATTAACAATAGTCGTCAATCGTCAATTAACAATAGTCGTCATCTTGAAGAATGTCTCTGAAGTCATCAAATAAGAGCACATCCAGGAATGACTCCACATCGTCAGATATTAGATCGATGACGGGATTGGCACATGGATCCATGGAGCAGAAGTGTGCAGAAGCCTCAAACGAAGGATCACCAAGGAAGGGAGCATCATCCATAGTGCCTGGTGGAGCCAAATATTTTGCAAGAGGCGGCTCATAGTTGGCCTCGCGAACCAGACGCAGTCTCATGGGGCACCACCGTGAATGAACCATCATCGGAAACATCAGCAGTTCCTTGTCCATAGGAAGCACTGGTGGAAAAGCAAGACAGACCAAAGGTAGACAATTGAAGAGGCACCAGGTGCAAAGAAAGACAGGTGGAACGCACCATAGGACTGATTGGAATGATGGTGACCAATCAACCTCCAATTCCTCTAGCAATGGAGCATCAAAGAGCTGTACGATGCGATCACGGCACAGCTGGGCAGGTGGCAGTAGTACCATCACTCCGCTTAGCTGAAAAGGCACAACTACTGCGCATTAGGAACAGCAGCAGCCGTATCCTGCCAATCAGTGCCAAAGTCACAGGAAAGCCACCAAATACACTTGAGAAGAGTGAATGGATAGCTGATGGAATGACTCCGAAGGCAGACTGGAAAATGGAAACAAATCCTCAACCAACAGCCTTAAAAAGTGTACAGTCCCTGTAGTGCTCGAGGCGTTAAATATTCTGAAGACCAGCTCTCCAAGGTGCTTGGGGAAGTTGACATTTAATAGGGATTGTATCTCGGCGGATGATCTTGCTATCTGGAGAGCCTACGTCTCTCTGGCCGATGTCATCGCCGCTTGTTTTTGGAAGTTTAGCGCCTTTGGTCTGCTCAGCTTGTCATAATTTACATTAGTAGTATCAATGTGAGGCCACATTTCTGCTACTCTTATCTCTTGTGTGGGGGGAAATAGAATATGTCCACAACAAGTTGCAATTTTAGAGACGGAAATTGCGTAGGCAATTTTTGGTCTCATTCCGCAGGAGCTCTGATCGTTCAGGACCACATAACTTCCATTCGAAAGTATATGAAATGCTAGATGAATCAAAGGGACAGGAGTACCCCTCAGAAAGCATGCCATGCTATTGCAAAGGCCATGAAGTGAAAACATGTTTGCAGATCATTGAATGACAGTAGTCTCACATTTGCTTCCGCTCAGAAAAACCTCTGTTTCACCGTTCAGACATTTGAACTCAAAAGGCAGCTCCCACTCTTCTTTAATATAGCTATCCCCTAGCCACTCGTATCTGCCCACAGCAAAATGTTTCAAACATTTTGTGAAACAAAAGGTGGAAATTGACACAAGTATAATGCTATGTAGGAGCCATACCGTTGAAGGACTTTCTGCTATTGTGAATTGCAGCTTTTATTTTTTCTAAGTTAAGCATGGTGTAACCTGCTTCCTTTTAGCCATTACCTGTTACTCCCTGGACAAATTAAAAGCAGCAAACAAGTCTCTACTGTTAATGTATTTCCATGCGACGAGGCCATTTTTCAGAATCTTTAATGTCCAACCCAACTGCATGATTGAACGCAGCTGACTTCACCCATATTGTAACAGGGACATGTCATTCTGTATAATATCAATCACAGATGACACTATGGAGGCCATAATGACTCCGATGGTAGGTGATAATGTGGCGGTAGTACCGCCAAAAGGCTGGCGGTACATACCGCCACATTATGACATTGGTGGGTTGGCTGCAGCCAACCCGCCAATTTACCATTCCTACCGCCATGGCGGTAGCAGGTGCCGGGCTGGAGAGAGCAATCTCTAGCCTGGTGCCCGCTATAGTACCACCAGCGGCATTTTGACCCTGCCTACCGCCATGGTTTTCGTGGCGTTCGCAACGCCACAAACACCATGGAGGTAGGCCCTACCAGTGACAGGGAATTCCTTCCCTGTCACTGGTAGGAGGCTCACCCACCCCCCGAAACACTCATCAGACGCCACCCACCCCCCTTCCATCCACACTCCCTCCTTCCGATCCTGCACCCCCCATTCACGTACACTCGCAGACACGCACCACGCATACACACACTCACTCACACTGGCATGCACGCATTCATTCATGCATGCATCTATTCATTCTCGTACACACATTCACACTGACATGCAGACACACATTCACATTTCCATTTGTACATGCATTCTCACACATGCATACACCCACGCTAACAACACTACACACACAGTCACATTCACGCACACACTCTCACATTCATGCACACAACCCCCAACACACACACAACACCCCCACCCCTCTCCCCTGTCGGAAGCCCAACATACCTGCATCCATGGGGTCTTCCCGCAGGGAACGGGATGGGGCGTTGCTACCGCCAGCAGCGCATGCCAGCAGAACACCGCCTGGCCATATCATGTGTCATGATACGGCTGGTGGCGGTCTACTGGAGTGGCGGTACTGGTGGTAGCAGCGCCACCTTACTACCATCTGCTAGAATGGCCACAGCCGGATTTCCACCCTTCTTGTGGCGGAAGACTGGCTGTGGTCATAATTTGGCAGACGGATGGTAGCCGCAGCGACGGTCTTTTGGCAGCCGTTGACGAGGCGGTGAGTGGCTTATACCACCATTGTCATAATTAGGGCCTATGTTGTTAAGGATATATATTCTGTTGGACAGAGTATTCATGCCATTATTGACAACAGCTAAAGTCTTTTCCATATTTTCCTTATCTCTCTGCCTTAAACCTGCAGCTGCTCCCATTTGAGAAAGCTTCCATATTTCATTGTATATGGCATATGGGAATCATTTAGACCGTGGCTTTCTTTGACCCTGCAAGAAATCTTGCAAGTCTACTTCCTCTGATAGGAGACTAAGATGGTCCTTAACTGCTGCTAAAGTGTTAGTGTGTAACCATTGTTGGCACAGTTTGCCCATACTGTATTTGGTAACTCTACCCAAGTGTTATACCAAGGTATAGCAAGGGTCCTGCTGGCTAATCTTGAAACCCCCTGAGTAACTAACAAAACGTGCCTGACACCTGTTTGTGTCTATTAGCCACAAGAGCCACCTGCCGGGACTTGAAAGTCTTGAATTATAGGTAACCCCTGAACCCAAGCATTTAGTTCTTTCTCTGTGATATTTAGGAATGCTTGCCAACTGGAAACTTTGACTGTTGTGGGGATATTGGGCACATTAATTTCCTTTATTTTTGCTAACCCTGGGCAGGATGTTTGTTAAATCGTGCCATTTAAAAATATAGGGCCTGATTACAACTTTGGAGGAGGGTGTTAATCCATCCCAAATGTGACAGATATACCACCCGCCGTATTACGAGTCCATTATATCCTATGGAACCCGTAATACGGTGGGCAGGATATCCGTCACATTTGGGACGGATTAACACCCTCCTCCAAAATTGTAATCAGTCCCATAATCTGGACAGGAATAAGGCATGCTCTAAACAAAGCTTCCCTACTCTGAATTTGCCAATCTTGTGTTCCCCATACACTGTTTGCATCAATAGTGCCTTTCCAGTATTCATAGCATTCTACAGCAAGTCGGGAAACAAAGGAATCTGAATAGATTAATTTGGTGTCAGTTAGCAAAATTTTCTGCATGTTGGTTGGTGGTAATTTGAAATATTAGAACTCTGCATTTGTAGTGTCATGCCTGGAAAAGTATGCAAATTTGTCTACATATGTTTTGGGGCACCCCACAGGGGGAGTAGAACAATGTTCCTACTGTGTGTAATTAAATACTGATCCATGTATAGTTGCTTAGTGCAGATAGTAATGCCCCCAATGATTATAGCAAACCATTTCTCCATAATTCGCTGTGATCATGTACACATCATTACTTTCAAAAACAGTGTAATCCTGCAGTTCAGCAAGCAAAAAATCAACTGTTTGAATATCCCAGTCATCAGAAACAACACCAGGTGTAATTACATCAGTCATTGAAATTTTCAAGACATATGGAATTTGGATAACCTCAGTAGGCCTGTAAATATAAAATGGAACTTTATCCCAAACAATCCCATCTGGAATTGGTACTGCTGAAATGTTCACAAGGGACAAGTCTCTTCTGACCTTATGTGAGGAAAGGTATGGTGTTAGAACTTCATCCACTAGCTCCACAGAAGAACGTTCAGGAAGATAATTACCATTTATCAGGAGAAAGAAAACAGTGACTAAACCAATCCTTAACAGAAAGGCGAGCAATGTAAAAAATATCCACAGATAATGCCATGGATTAACAAAATAGTTAGTTTTAAGCCATATGTACAGATTACGTGTCTTTGAAACAGTTTCAGTTGCAGCTGTAGGTGAAGTTGTGGAGAAGTCACCTTGGTCATTGAAGTAACCAAAAACAGTTGTTGTGAATACAGGAACTGGTGCATTAGTAGTGGATGGGTCCACTTTGTGTGGAGGTTCATAGCAGACAGTGTTGTCAGCTTGCGTTGCATTGGAGTAGAAAACAGCCATATCTTAGACTGGTCTTGTTGGTAAAGTGGGAACAGGAATCAGCAGAAGCTCATTTTCTGCCCTCCTCATGCTCGAGGAAGCATTTATAGCATTGTTGTATATGCTGATACCTGATATATTCTGCTGTGTTGTTGTTTCTTCTTTAAAGAAGTAAATCCTGTTGGGTAGTGAGAGGGAATCGGGAACTACAAGGGACCTCTGGGTCTACTGTGCAGGATCAGCCACATGGTGCAATTTTATGTTGTCGATGGAGACATGCCTGTTCCCTTTGGAACCTGGCAGCACTGGTAGGATAACAGTTCTGGTGCTTTGTATTCCCAGGACTGGAACCGATGCTCTGTAGGATGGGCCAAATTCCTTTCTCACAGCAATCTTCTCACAAACCAGATCCCCGAATTGAGGAATCCAGCCTGTAGAAGTTGTTGGCAAATCCCTTATTCCTAAGGTGACAGCACTGGCCGATAAATTATCATCACAGAATTGCTGAAGCTCCTGTAAGACAGTGAAAAGATCATTTATGTCAAAATGTGCGTCTGCTGCCACCAAACCAGGGCCACCTAGATCTAGGACATACATAGGTATCCCTAAGCGGACCCCATAAGGAGTGCGTCCTCCCAAGGACTGTCTTGGCAGATTGTTTTGTGCACTTCGGACCCCATATAGGTGAAGAAGCCAGCTGCGGCCTGAATGTAATACTCTAGCTGTTAAGGACTGGTTTAGGTCACAATCCCTCCTCTCCACAACACTATTAACCTCAGGATGAGAAAGAGAAGAGTAATGGAGTTCAACACCCATCGTCCCCATGGTGTCTCTTAATGTCCTAGAGGCAAAAGCAGGGCCCTGGTCTGATTGGAATACTGCAACCACATATCTACTGATAAAGACCACAACTGTCTTATAACAGTTAGAGCGTCAGCCAGCCATTGTGGCCATACCCACAGGAATCGAGAACAAGAATCAACAGCGACTAAAATTTATTTGTATGCACCATCAGGTTGTAACGGACCACAATGGTCCAGGTACACATATTTTAGTGGCCTGTTGGAGACAAAGAGGGATGTCTGTGGTGGGCGTTTGATGTTTGAGCCCTTTATTTGCTGGCAAACGTCACAGCAAAGGACATATTGCTTGGTCTGTTTGTATAGACTCGGCCACCAGAAGCGTTTCTGTAAGAGTGATATTGTAGTCGCAGCACCAGCATGAACAGATGCAACACCCTCATGCACTGCTTTGATGAGATCTAATCTCTGGTCCTGGTTGGGGATCACTCATTCTCCAAACCACAGAATTGTCGCAAAGGCAACATTCTGGGCACTGATATGGTAGTAATATTATGTAGGGCATGATTTTGGAAGAGGCTTGCCTCCAGCTGAAGCTTTCACAGCAGCCTGAATTTCATTATCCAACCTTGTGTGAGAACAAGTCACTGCAGCAACAGAATTCATAGCTACTGCCGATTTGACTGCTTCATCAGCCAAAGTGTTTCCAATAATGTGTACTCCTACACATTGGTGTCACAATGTATGCACTACTTGAGATCTGGTAGCTTGTCCTTCAGATCAGCCAACCTCCCCCACAGAGTTCTGTGTCTTATGAGATAATCATTGTAGGACTGGACACAATAGTACAAATCACACACAATCAATGTGAGGAGTCTTGGATTCATATGTTCAAGTGCCAAGATGAGAGCTTTAAGCTCAGCTAACTGCGCTGTGCAGTCCCCCAGGATCTGCGTATAGGTATTTTGAGGGTGAAATACACCATCCTTCATCACTCCGGTCACAGCTGCTCAAGCAGCCAAATATTTATGTTTTGTACCTGCGGCCGGTTGTGCCGAACCATCAGTGTAGATGACAGTGTGATATCAGTCAAGTGGCAAGATGTCAAGAGGTGGAGAGTACTCCTATTCATATTGGAGAAATTCTTGTGTTTGAAGTTTTAGGTCAAAGATGTAATCAACATCAGTGGCAGTCTGGAAGGTTGCCCATTGAATCCAACGTGAATGTAATGCTTTAGCATTGGGAACGCTTGCTTTGGTGACAGCCTCTAAAGTCGACACTGGGGTAAAACCAATAATGCCTTCCCCTTGGGCAAGTGGCCTCTCCTTGATGAAAGCCATCTGTACAGCAGTAAAAAGAATTCTGTGGGTGCAAAGCGTTGTTCCATCTTGGAATATAAATGTGATTTATATGCTCTGGGCAACATGTCGCCCTCACTTAAGGTGGCATAGGTGAAGCCAATGGCACCAGCAATTAGTTTGATGACCAAATGTGTTTTGTTGTAACATGTACGCGTTTTGCTTCTAGCATGTCTTGCTGCAATCCTTTAAGGATACACATGTTTTCAACTGTCCAGTGTCTGCTTGAGCAATCTAGGCAAATTAAATCATTGAGTGGCTTAATGTGTTGTGCATAGTCTGGAATGTATGTTTGGCCAAAGTTAAAGGAACCAAGTAAGGACTGTAGTTTCTTGATAGTACTTGGTAGTTGCAGTTGAGCACATTTTTCTCAAAAGTGCAAGGCCAGGCTGTTGCCCTCGTTTGATATCTCATATCCCAGGAGTAATAAACTGAGAAAGGCTATTTTAGTTTTCTTGAAATTGAAATTGTAGCCAAGGGCTGAGAATCCTAGAATGATTTGGTTGACCCTGGCAAGATGAGTGTTGAGGTAGTCATCTGTGAGACAGATGTCATGCACATAGGACAATGCTTTATGATCAATATCATGCAATATTGATGTTACACAGGCTCAAAACAACCCTGGGTTCTTCTTATAGCCCTGGGGCAAAGGGCAAAACCTTTTTGTGAGCCAAGTGACAATGCACTCAGGTCCCGACTTTCAAGCCCTAAGTTTTGGCAGAAAAAAACATTGGAAATATCCAAAGTTGTTTTGTATTTTTTACACACTATGTTGTTAATTAGTGTGGTGCTGTGTGCATTTTGTATTGCATATGTGCATAAATAATTGTTTAGATGTTTGTAATCTAAGATTATTCTATATGAATGGTCTGGTTTACCAGCAGGGAATAATGGGTTGTTCATTGCAGAGACACAGGGCTCCAGTACTCCCCTTTACACAAGCTGAGTGAGGATGTCTCTCACTGGAGCTTTAGCCTCGTGTTTAACAGGATATTGGGGTTGTGGCTGAGGCTGGGTTTTAGACCTAATAGGTATTACATGGTAGGGGGAATCTTTATCCCACCCTAAGTGGTTGTGGTATGGGGCAGAAGCCTGTGCCAAAGCCAAGTTGACAGCGTAGGCTTCTTTTACCACCTGCGGAACAAGATCCCAGAAAGAAGGCAAAATGGCATCTTCCCCATGTGGGACCTTACGGATGTGTTCGGGTGGCCATTCTCTTTCTGCTAATAGGATATCACAATTAAGTTCATCCCAGAATATTAAACTAATGGTGCAGGCAATGTTTTCTTCAATCTGGATATTTAAATCATAAACCCTGTTGGGTGTGATAACGCTCCCGTCTGCAGTCTCGACTCCAAGGAAGTCGCTGGTTGCTGTCAAATCCAGATGATCTTTCAGACTGTGGCAACAAATCCTGACTTCTGCCGCCCTGTTCAGCAGGGTCACTGCCCTCATTTTGTTCTTAAGCAATGTTCTCAAGTGTGCTGGCATGTTTAATTGAAATTGCTGCCAACTTTTCCTTTTTAAATTGTGGCTCTTTGTTGTTTGAAGACCACTGTAATTTTTTCTTCTGTTTCACATAGTCAGGCTGTTGCTCTGACCGGCCCACAATCTCACTACTTCTATCCGTTGTGTCCCAAAAGGAACGAGAGGGATGTGAATCAGTATATCCGTCAGGAGCCTTAAAAGTTTCTCTATCTCTGAGATTGCATGAGGGAGCGTGTCCAAGATGGCGACCAGAGCGGCAGCCTAGATCGGAGCTCCGCACCCAGACAAACTATCATCGTCCCTAAATGCAGTAAACGGCATCCATTATCCATCCCCTGTTGCCCCTGCAGCTCTGAGATTCGGAGACCTCATAGTGCTGCGGCGGGGCACCGTAGCTGTGGGCACGTAGAGCACGACGGCTCACCTGCGGTCAGCTAGGCCCAGACAGAAAGACGCGATCACAGCGTGGGGCTGATCTAGCGGACTTGCCTTTCCTGCTTCTTGCGGGCCCCCGAAGAGGTCCCGTAAGAGGTCTGTGAGCGGACGAGGAGAGGCGACGGTTCAGCAAAGCTGCTGAGTAGAGAGCCAGCAGCCTGGCCCTTTGGGACGCATCCCCAGCCCTGCTTGGAGACTCTGCCTACACATAGGAGCATGACAGAACTGCAGGGACCCCCTACCGGTACTCCTGCAGAGCTGATGTGATCCTGAGAGGGTCCCAATGCCGGTGATTAGTGACCTACGCGGAGTTGATACCTGCCGGACAGTTGGTGAGGTGGAGCTGCACACCAGGTGCTGCATTGAGCGTGGGGAAGGCGGGGAGCGAAGGCCCTTGCACGTGTAGATGCCATTACATAGTGCCTGCTTGTGGACTTTGTGCCAGATGGAATGTCAGCTTGAGTGACTATGCTACTGTGATCAGGTGGCAGCCTGGCAGTGTGATGGATTGTTAAATCTTAGGACCACGCATTGTCGCTGCCTCGGATCTTTCTAAAACTGACAAACAAGTGCCCGAGCCCATGGTGTGAAATACAATGACACGTTGCCAAGAGCCAAACGACAGACCCGCAACGAGGTACCCGTGCTCCCACCAGGTTACATTACTACTGCTGCTCTGCATCATCTGTGAAAAGACTGCACCACCACTACTTTTGGTAGATACTCTCATTAGTCTATACTTCTATGGGGTCAAACGGCTGACATCTTAGGGCACATAAGACACCGCACTGCCCTCCAGATCATGCGCCTGGCAGAACTCCAGATCCTGGGACTTTGACCTGCTGTAAGCGATACAGAAGTGAAATTCTCTCCTCAAGGCTTGCATGAGCAATACACATGTTGGGGGTCAGATGGGGAAGCCTAAAACCGTGAGGCCCACCGCTATGGCTGTAGATAATCTAACAACTCAGTCAACATCAAATGACACTGCTTACGCCTTGCAACAACTGGACGCCACCCTCCACAGTCACTCCTCCCAATTTGAAAAAGTATTGCCGGCCATACTGGACAATAAAACTTCTCTGGAAACCAAGTTCGACGCATTAGTGCAAGATGTCAATTTACTCTGGGCCGATCACTGTAAATTATCAGATAGAGTTGGGGAAACAGAATCTGACATAGCAGCAATGCATCCGTCCATCCAAGACCTCCAGACTCAGATGAAACAACTGACTGTGAAAGTAGCCTCATCAAGACGCCTGGATGTGGCTCAATGCTAAGGGCCTAGACCAACCCTCTAATGAGGAAGACACAGCAACACAATGGCCGTCCCCTTGGCCCAAACGTAAGCACCAATCAGGCTCCCAGGGCCAGACCCACCAGGGCGCATACTGTGGAGGAACGAGCAAAGGTTCTGCTCAAGACCACACAGCTCATGTCAAATTCTTTTGCTGTACTCCAAACATCATCAGACTCTAATTCCGAGCGGGGGGTCACAGTGACTCAGCTGACTCCTACAACAACCCAACCATTACCCCCTGATCACCTGACAACTTTTAGGTTTGTTCACACCCAGCAGGAACAAGTGATCAACTTTGGCTGGGCTGCATATATCCAGTGATACGTTCCACCATTATAACGCGCCTTCCTCAGTCCGTCATGTTCTGATGTGATGGCGGAACGTGCCCGAGTCATTGCTCTATCACCATGAGAAATACCTACTCACTGTTATTATGCTTCAGTAACGGGCCGGCCTCCCGACAACCCCGCCGCCCGCTCGCAGTCCATGTCAGTAACAAGGGGGCAGGATCATACATGTACCCCTTTTAACATTGAAGACTGCCGGAACTATGCTATATCCTGTATGCTGGTCAGGAGATCTGCACCGGATCTTGGTACCCCCCCCACAAAACTCACCGTATGGACCTGTCCCACCTCACACATGACAATTGTTCGCATAATCGCAACTTGTCGGTGACTGTAGGATGTCGTATTGTTTTCTGTTTAGGCATGTTGCCAATCTTGTTTGTCTTTGTTACTGTTGTTGCATGTACAAGTCCGCACACTAATGAGAGGCTGGGAGGCTGAACGGAGATGAGGCATGTAGCGCCGTGGATCATGTTACACCAATTACATACCTATGCCACAGAAACAGTCACTAATACAGGAAAATCAACTATTTCTGTACTACAGCGTCACAAACATACATGCGTAAACAAACTGCATCATTCCTCACTATCTATAACATCATCACATGGAATGTACGAGGTATGGCATCCTCGTCCAAGAGACATCGGATACATGCATAGCTGAAATGTCAGAGGGCACATATAGTCATGCTCCATGAAACACATCTCGCAGAGGCTGATCTCAAAAGGTTCATAACAGCTGGAGAGGGCAGTTTCATCCTAAACATTTGCCTGGGAAGTATTAATATGGGTGGCACCAGGCTTCCTGTACATTGTGGACCATACTCAGAGGGACTGTGTGATCATAGAAGGTCTATTGGATGGAATACCACTGGCCTTAGTGGGAATATATGCTCCAAATGCCAATCATGGGGACTTCATGAAAAAGCTAATACCCTGGTCTGTTTCGGGACCCATTGGACACTGCTCTCGGGGGGGGGTCTTTAATTGTGTTCCTGATATAGTTGTGGACAGATCTCACCCACCATTGCAGGGGGCACTGAGCAGGAAAACCTCCTAAGGGGTCACATCTTGAAGATCGGACAGAGGACTCCACGACCTGTGGCTGGTGGGTCACCCATCGACCCGCGAGTACTCCTTTTATTGCCTGGTCCACGACTAATTATAATAAGATAAATGGACTAAATCAGAGCACGTTATGTAGGTTAAAAGTCACTAGGTGACGGGGCACAGGCCTGCTAGTCAAAGGGCTAAACTAATCTCCTGCCTCCCAATAACAGCGAATATGGATTTGGCACAATCTGACTTTTATCTATGTAGCTTGTACAGTCCCAAGCAATTTCACAGTGATGTGTAGTACTACTAGTTGGCATCTATACACTGCAAAAAAGGGAGACTGAGCTGGTCCATCAAGGGGATTGAGAAATGAGAATAGAATCAAAGATCATTCATTGCAATGCATTAATTATAAATGTAGCTTTGGTAAATGTTAGACCTTGCATCTTTAGTGTGGTTACCCCCATTTTTTGCTTCTACCTCCTGTATTTTTGACTGTGTGCTATATTTCATTTTGCTGGTTTTGGTACTCTGGGCACTTTACCATTGCTGATCAGTGCTAAAGTGCAAGTGCTCCGTGTGTAAAATTGTGATTATGATTGGTTATCCATGATTGGAATATTTGATTTACTAGTACGTCCCTGGTATAGTGCGCCATGCGTGCCCAGGGCCTGTAAATCAAATGCTACTAGTGGGCTTGCAGCACTGATTGTACCACGCACATGAATAGCCCTGTAAACATGTCCCAGACATTCCATTGCAGTGTCTGTGTGCATAGTTTTAAACTTCCATGTCAACCTGGCAAAGGTACCCACTAGCCAGGCCCAAAACCTTCCCTTTTAGTACATGTAAGGCACACCTTGGGTAGGCCCAAGGTAGCGCCATGGGAAGGATGCAGTGTATTTAAAAGGTAGGACATGTACTGGTGTGTTTTACATGTCCTGATATTGAAATACTGCTAAATTCGGCTTTCACTATTGCAAGGCCTATCTCTCCGATAGGTTAACATGGGGATTGCCTTGAAATATCTTTTATGTTTAATTTCTCATTAGGAGCAGATAGAGATATGGAGTGTAGGGTCTCTGACCTCACAATTTAAGAATACATCTTTTGGTGAAGTTGGTTTTTAGATTGTAAGTTTGAAAATGCCACTTCTAGAAAGTGGGGATTTTCTTCCTTAACCGTTCCTGTGCCTCTGCTGGAATACACGTCTGGGTCAGGATGACTGTTGGGCTGTTTGTGAATTCACTCTAAACAGTAATATAAAGGGAGCTGTGGTGTGCCCTGCATATCCGGATGGGTCTTCCTGGGCTAGATTGGTGGGAGGAGCTGACACTTTAACCTGAATAGTGCTGTGCCTGTCCTTATACAATGTAGTCTCCAACCCCTTAGAGTGTGTCTGGGACAACAGCTACAAAGACAGGGTCTTATGCTCTACAAAGACTTTCCTTTGAAATTGGCCTGCGTCAAAGGTTGAAATGAGTATTAATATTGGACTGCTGACCCCACAACTTTAGAACACATCTGGATCAAGAGGAGACTCTTCCAAGAAGAAGAGCTGTGAGGAGGAGTACTGCCCTTTTGCTGTGTGTGCTTTGCTGGGTTGGCATGCATTTGCTTCTTCTGCTTTGCAGAGAACAAAGACTTAACTTTGCTGTGTATCCTGCTTGTGAGGTTTCTCCAAGGGCCTGTACTGAGCTTGCCTTCTGTTACAAAGTCTCAGGGACATCAAAGACTGCACGTGCCAGCCCCTGGGTTCTCTTGATGTGGACCCTGACTCCCTGGGTGGTACCCACTCCCGTTCCTGGGCCCTTTGGAGTGAAAGCTAAAGAAGAACAAAACACATCAACTCTGGATGACTTCAGAACTGGTGCCACTGCCCAACTCTGTGCCGCTGCCTGCATCCGAAGAAGTGAAAAGGCCAAGACCGACCCAGCAGCCATGGTGCCGCTGGCCCAAAGCCGCCACAGCACCTCTGAAGTCCCGCAACATCATGACTCCTGAGTGCCATGTCACCAATATCCGTGACAACTGACTATGCCATTGCACCTGTAGCCCTTTGGTGTGACCACCACCCCGCAAGTTCGTCCCATTGCGTCTTGACTTGCCAGATTCATCGACCCTGCTGGATTGTAAGGAACCAAAGCCTCACCACTGATGCTGCATCACCTCTACTACAACCGTAAGGAACCAATGCCTCACCTCCCCAGCCTTGCAGAAAGGAACCAATGCCTCGTCACCCCGGTAGCAGGAAGGAACCAATGCCGCACTTTCTCCAGCAATGCCTCACCTTTCAGACTCTGCAAAATCTTTGTTTCCTCGTTTCTAAGGTACTGTACCTGGGGTCCATACGACTCAGTGACTGATGCTGCATTCCTTTGCGCATGGCATCTGACTGTTGGAAAAACTCGGGTAACAACGTTGTGATAGCCCCATTTGGAGTTATGGTGTTCCTAAGGGCTTTATTGGGTCTTAGGCCCTGATGTATACTTTTTGACGCTAAACTGCGCTAACACACTTTAGCGTCAAAAAGTATACCGCCGGCTAGCGCCATTCCAAGATGCCTGCTGGGGTCTTATTTATGGAATGGCGCATTCTGGTGCAAAGGGTGGGCTAATGTCATGGAGAATGATGTTAGCTGTGTGGGGATGGCAGTATGGGAGTAGGGGGTCTAGGGTTAAAAAATGACGTTAGGCTGGTTAGAGTAAACTCTAACCAGCCTAGCGTCATTTAATGACACTAAACCTACCATACCTACCATACCACATGACTCCTGTCTTATAAAAGACAGGAGTCATGACCACCACCCCAATGGCCAGAACAGGGGACAAGGGTCCCCTGGGCATGGGCATTGCACCCAGTGCTATGTATGGGGGCCCATTTCTGGCCCCCATGGCACTTTAAGAATAAAAGGTAAATACTTATCTTTACTTACCTGTACTCACCTGGGATGGGGTCCCCCGTCCTCCGCTGTCCCTTTGGTGTGGGTGGGGCGTCCCTGGGGCATGGGGAGGGCACCTGTGGGATTATTCCATGGTGTTCCACCATGGAAATGGGCCCACAGGTCCCCTAACGCCTGCCTTGACCCAGGCGTTAAATCTTAGCGCTATTATTTAGGCCCACCTCCCTCCCGTGCACCATTTCTGCACGGTAGGATAAATAAGGCGCTATGGCCTTTGAGTCATTTTTTGTCCGGGAACGCCTACCTTGCATTTCATTGGCGCAAGGTGGTTTCCCCAGGCAAAAAATGACTTTAACTGCAATATTTTGGCGCAAGACATGTCAAAATATAGATATGGAATTAAGTTTGCGCCAGATTTGAGTAAAAAAAAATAACGGAAATCAGGCGTAAACATAGTATAAATATGGGCCTTAATCTTTAAAAAATCATATCTGTGCTTGTATATGTTGAATTTTTGTAGTTTTGCTCTTGTTTTACTTAGATAAATATTGGTTATTTCTCTAAAGTGGTGAGGTGTCCATTTGTAGTGTTTTCACTGTGTGTGTGTGTGTGTACATATACTTTCCACATTTCTTCTGAGATAGGCCTGACTGCTCGTGCCGAGCTACCAAGAAGAGGTTGGCACCCCAGGGCAAGAAGAGGGGCAACACAGAGGTGGGGCCAGCAAGAGCTGGGGTGGAGACGATGACCACTAGCGCCAATGTTGAGGGCTTTGCTCATCCCATTAAGTCCTATTATCTATTAATATTATTATTATTTCCCTAACTTTTACCTCTGCCCACTATTATACTACTTTTAATTTTGCCTTGTTTATTTTTTTTTCAACTGTTTCATTTTTTTCCAACTTTCCTATCCAAATTTTGTTTAGTTCCTGCTATCCCTGCATTATCTTTTTTTTGTCTTTCCTTGACCATTTTATTCCACCCATTCACTGCGCTTCAATGATTGTGAGTCATCATCATCATAGGCTATAGCTCTGCCCCACCATTACAAAAGGTTTTTGGTTGGCTTAAATACCTGGCTTTTCTAACATTGTGAACCAACAAAATGCCTGGAGTGATATTTTTGATAGAAGATACTGCAGTGCTAACCGAACTGTAGTGATATATTGCAGTTGCATTTTTTAAATTAAAAACATTATGGAAGGTTAACCTGGCATCTAAAAACTGTGGCCTTCGTTACTACGTGGTGGTTTGTGTTAAAGTGGCGGTAATACTGCCAACACGCCGGCTGTAAATACCACCAAATTATGACCATGGTGGAAAGATCTCTGAAAGACAGCAAATGCACTACACCGACCGCCAGGGCGGAAACAACAGCCACTACGGCGGTAGCCACCTACAGCCAGGTGGAAGTCAATGTTCGGCCCACAGTATTAAGACACAGGTAACCACCACCTTTTCCGGGGCGGTACCAACGACATCAAAAGCCTGGTGGAAACAGACCTCAGAAGGGAAAGGACTCACCATTGGAGACACAGGGAACAGCCACGCCACCATGGAGTCCGAGCTACATGAACCTGGCGAGTGCAAGGTCACAGTCTCTCAGGTGGGCGCAATACCCACTGGATTTGCAGGGGGCAGGCCGCGCAGCAGGCCATGGAAGCAGGATCACATACCTTCCGCCGGCGGTGACGGCTGCTCAGTGGTGGTGGGGATGCTGGTGGGGGGAGGCTCCTACCCATCCCCTGCAACCTCGGATGGCTGCCCACTGGAGGTGGTGGTGCTGCTTGGGGAGGGAGGCTCCTGCCCATCTCCTGCAACCTTGGACGGCTGCCCACTGGAAGTGGTAATGCTGCTGGTGGGGGGAGGCTCCTGCCCATCCCCTACAACCTCGGATGGCTGCCCACTGGAGTTGGTGGTGCTGCTTGGGGAGGGGAGGCTCCTGTCAATCCCTTGCAACTTCAGACGGCTTCCCACTGGAGGTTCTGCTGATCGGAAGAGGCTCTTGCCCATCCCCTGCAACCTCGGACGGCTGCCCACTGGAGGTGGTGGTGCTGCTTGGGGGCGGAGGCTCCAGCCCATCCCCTGCAACCTCAGACGGCTGCCCACTGGAGGTGGCGGTGCTGCTTGGTGGGGGGGCTCTTGCCCATCCCCTGCAACCTCGGATGGCTGCACAACCATGGTTGGTGGTGTGGGCTCCTTCGCAGTTCCTGCTCCAGGCCCCTTGCTCTTCTTGCCTCCTGCCCCAGGCCCCTTGCTCTTCCTGCCTCCTGGTGCAGGCTCCTTGCTCTTCCTGGCAGCTGGGGTAGGCACCTTTACCTTCTTAGCAGCTGCTGTGGCAGGCTCCTTGATTGTTCTGGCAGCTGGGGCAGGCTCCTTTACGTTCTTAGCAGCTGCTGGGGAAGGCTCCTTGGTTGTTCTGGCAGCTGGGGCAGGCTCCTTTACCTTCTTAGCATCTGCTGTGGCATGCTTCTTGGTCTTCAGGCTGCCTGGTGCAGGCTCCTTCAGGACATGTGGCCTGGAACCTTTTCCACCATGAGTGGGTGTGGTGACGACTGGGCACGTGGACTGGGTGGATGAGGTGCTTGGCTGGGTTCTCCCTACCCTGGCCATACATGCAGGACCGAAGGGGAGGGGTAGGGAAGATGTCAATTGTGGATAGGAACAGTTTTTTAGGGACATTGGGGCGGGAAGAGGGAGAAGGAATGAGAGTGGAGGAAGAAGGAGTGGTTGTTGGAGATGTCTGTCTGCTGATTTTGGGTGCAGGTGCATGGCTTTTGGGTGTCTGAGTGCTTGTGTTTGTGTACCTTAGGAGGGGGGGGGGACAGACACAGTGGGAGAGGACACAGGAGATATGTGCATGGCTGTTGTAGAGGTGTCTGCCAGTGAGGTGTGTGTTCTGCTTGGTGTGGTGATGATGCTGGTAGTGGATGATGATGTAATGCATGCAGGTGTGAGTGTAGCTGGAACTGGGAGGGAGGTGGAGAAGGAGGCGGAGGGGGAGACAGTGGAAATAGTGGATGTTGGTGTGTCTGCATCTGGATGGTGTTTGTGTGAGTGCCTGTGGGATGAAGTGTGGTGCTTGTGTTTGCCTGAACCACTCTTGTGTGTTGTCTTGTGTGCATGCTCGTCTGGCTGTGTGCTTGGGGTTGAGGATGAGGATAATGGGACTGGGAAGAGGAAGTTGGAGGGGGAGGGTAGAAACAGGGAAAATGGCTACCATCAGAGAGAAGGCCGGAGCCGGGATCGATCTCTGCTGGGCCACCAATCCAGTGTGAATGCCCTCCAGGAATGCATTAGTCTGTTGCATCTGGGCTGGCAACCCCCGGATCACATTCACAATGGTTGACTGCCCTGCAGAGATGGATCTCTGGAGGTCAATAGCCTCCTCACTCAGGGGAGCAGGGCTCACTGGGGCAAGGCCTGAGGTGCCTGGGGCAAAGGAGATGCCCACCCTCTTGGGTGAGGGGGCACGGGAAATTTGATGAGGGGCTGCTGGGAGGGTGGTGCTGGTATGGGGTGGTGGCTCTACTTGTAGCTGGGGTGGTCACAGAGGGGTCCGCCACTACCAGGGAGCTTCCATCGGAGGAGGTATCTGTGTCTGAACTGTCCCCTCCTGTCTCTGCTGTGGTGCTCCCCTCGCCCTCCGTCCCACTAGTGCCCTCAGCGTCGGTGGACTCTGCCTCCTGGGTCCTGGTGGATGCAGCTCCTTCCATCACCGGTGCCTCTGCTCCTCCGCCAGTTGATGCTAATGGACATAAGGACAGGATGACAAAACAAGAAAGGGGGGGGAGACAAAGGATACACAGGGTCAATGGCTGTATCAAGACCACCGTTGGAGTACACAGCACCCTCACACACAGGGAACAGCACCACACAATATGCCATAGCACTAGCAGAGCAATAGTTAGCAGCCATGCCATGGGGAGGGGCACACACCGCAAAATGCAGCACACCTGGAACCCACCCAGCCCTGACCAGTTGTGGATGCCTACGAGCTAGGTAGCAAGATTCTCCCTTCTGAACCCTGGTCACCAGGGGACCTATGCTGCAATGTCAGGCCTGGCCTAGGGGCACCCACAGACACACTTCCCCCACCCGGATACCACCCTACCATGGGTAAGTTGTAATGATGGGCACTATACTCACCCCTTTTGGCTGCTGTGATACCCTCAAGCACCCATCCAGCTCAGGATTGGCCACCCCCAGTATGCGAGCCATCAGGGGGTTCAGGGTTCGACGGGCACCCCTTCCTCATTGGGAGGCCATCCCCAGCTGGGAATCTGCGGTCTTTCCATGCCCAGCGCCGCAGGTCCTCCCACTGTTTCCAACAGTGGGTGCTCCGCCTGCTGTAAACACCCAGGGTCTGCACGTCCTTCGCAGTGGCACACCATATACCCTTCTTTTGATGGGTGCTGACCTGCAGAGGCAATTCACACAGGAAAATTGAATTGGTCAAACAGTCCTGTATGTTACCTCATACCCCTTCACATCACCATTTCCACACACATGGCCCAGCACACAACCAATATGCCACCCAGAGGATATCCACCCACCCCCCTTACATGAGGCCTTCACACACACCACTCCATGCATTAATGCCACATGCATCGTGCCCACAGTGTACTCACCTGTTGGTCTGGAGGCCCATACAGCAGTCTGTACTGGGGTAGGACCCATTCCACCAGCCTCCCCAACTCTGCCGAAGTGAAGGCTGGGGCCCTTTCCACAGTCACACAGGCCATGGTAGGTTCCAGACACAGGTCACAGCAGCACATGCAGTGTAGGTCCTTTCCTGTTGAAGATCAGGTAACAAGTGAGGGATGAGATAGAAGACGATGGCCACGTCCGCGGCGGTGCACACCGTCACCGTTGGCATAGATCACCATTGGCCACTGTACCCTATACGGCCCAATGTTAACCAATGAGGAGTTGCACGGCGGTTCCCTACCGCCTCCCGCTATGGCGCACAACGTCAGCAGAATTACCTCACTTCCACTTGTCCCTCCACATAGGACAGGCAGATGCCATTGCAGGGGAGGCAGGCCCTGGATAATTGCTGCATCACTGGTGACATTAGGACATATTGTACAAATCACACTGACCCATTACAAGTTAAGAGCATGCAAAGTTCTGCTGTAGCCCCATTGTTCAGTTTTTGACCAGCTCTTCACTCTTTTGCTCTATAGATTGCTACTGCTGCGGATGAATAGGAGATGGGGACATAACCCCGTGAACAGACCCCTGGTGGACTTGGCAACACTGGAGGACAGCCACATTATCCTTACCTATGGACTGGAGAGGGCCACAGTCACAGAGCTGTGTGCCCAATTGGAGCCTGACCTGATATCTGCTACCTGTCACCCCACTGGGATCCCCCCTCTTGTGCAAGTGCTATCAGTGCTCCATTTCCTGGCAACTGGTTCTTTCCAAGTCACAGTGGGCTTGGCAGCAGGAATTTCACAGCCAATGTTCTCAATAGTGCTAACAAGAGTGTTGTCTGCCCTGATTAAACACATGTGCAGCTACATTGTATTTCCCCAGGTTGAAGATTTGGCCACAGTGAAGGCAGAGTTTGATGCAATGGGACATATCCCCAACATAATTGGTGCGATTGATGGAACACATATTGCATTTGTCCCCCCTTACCAGATTGAACAGGTGTTCAGAAATCGGAAGAGTTTCCACTCTATGAATGTACAGATAGTGTGCTTGGCGGACCAGTACATCTCCCACGTCAATGATAAGTATCCTGGGTAGGTGCATGATGCCTTTGTCCTGAGGAATAGCAGCATCCCAAATGTAATGGCTTAACTACAGAGGCACAGGGTGTGGCCAATAGGTGAGCCCTGGTTCTCACCCAGGAGATGTTGGGGTATGAGTATGGTGTGTGGCTAAATGTTGTCCCTCAAAATTTGCAGGTGACTCTGGTTACCCCAACCTATCATGGCTGCTGACCCCTGTGAGGAATGCCAGGACAAGGGCAGAAGAACGTTACAATGAGGCCCATGGATGAACTAGAAGGATAATTGGAAGAACTTTCGGCCTCCTGAAGGCCAGGTTCAGATGCCTGCATCTGACAGGTGAATCCCTGTGCTACTCACCCAAGAAAGTCTGCCAGATAGTAGTGGCATGCTGCATGTTGCACAACCTTGCCCTGAGACGCCATGTGCCTTTTCTGCAGGAGTAGGAGGCTGGAGATGCCGGTGTGGCAGCAGTGGACCCTGTGGACAGTGAGGATAAGGAGGCAGAGGGTGAGGATGAGGATAACAGAACATCAGTGATCAGACAATACTTCCAATGACACACAGGTAAGACAGTGTTACTTCATTTTTCTATGACAGTTGTTTGAATATCTGTGGCACTGGCATGCTGTTTTATCACACTCCTGTGCCCACTTACTGTACCCTTTGGCAATTCATTTTGCAGATGTTGGTGACCCCACATATGCTCCTGGTGTGATCACTGCAGCCACCTACAGGTCAATAATCTATGCTCATTTTCTGTACAGTTGATTTGCAATGTTTGTACCTGTTTCAATGAATACACACTTTGACATACTCCATACTTCTTTTTTTCCCAAACGTGTTTATTGAAGTGCTAAAATGTAGAGGGGCAAGTGCAATGGGATGGAGTGATGATGGAGGAAAGCCCAGGGTATTGTTCCAGTCTGTTTGTAGCACAGGTGCATTGTCCAAGGGGACATAGGAAGGGGAGCAATGGCAGTTCAAGTTGGACAGGGTGACAGAGTGGGACACAAGGGTGACAATCAGGAGAGTCTCATTTCCTGGTGGGGGTCTTGGCAAGTGTCTCTGGCTTCTGTCTGGATCGCAGGGAGCGTTTGCGGGGTGGTTCTCCTTCTGCAGGTGTCCTGTGAGCCCTGTGGCGGGGCCTCCTGTCCACTAGTGGCAGCGGAGGTGGAAGGCTGTTCAGATGTCTGGCTACTGGCAGGGGCCCGCTGTTGTGTGACTGTCTCCCTCATAATATTGGCAATGTCTGCCAGCACCCCTACTATGGAGATCAGGGTGTTGTTGATGGCCTGCAAGTCCTCCCTGATCCACTGGTACTGTCTCTCCCGCAGCTGCCTGTTTTTCTGCACATTTTCGAGGATCTGACCTATCGTGTCCTGGGAATGTTGATATGCTCCCAGGATCTCTGCAGGTGCCTCCTGGAGAGTCGGTTCCTTGGGCCTGTCCTCCCCCTGGCAGACCGCACTCCTCCTAATTTCCCTGTTGGCCTGTGCCTCTGTCCCCTGAACAGTGTGCCCACTGCCACTGACACAAGGTCCCTGATTGTCTTGGGTATGAGGTGTGGCCTGGGGTCCCTGTAGAGGTGGACACACTGCTGATTGACGTGTCCTGGGGACAGAGGTGAGGGTACGCTGGGTGGGCGCTGTGGTGGTGTTTTCTGATGGGGAGGCTCTGTGGTGGAGTGTGACTGGGCCTGGGCAACTGGCTGTCCAGAGGTCCCTGATGGGCCAGGTAGGTCATCTAGATCCTGAAGACCAGAGTTGCTGTCATCACTGTGGGCCTTTTCAGATGGGGGACTTGATATTGCTGGCACCTCTTCTCCGCTGACATTGGCTGGGATACCTGTGGGGATGTAAATGATGTGTTATGGTTTCTGTGTCTGACATATTGTGCATCTGTGGCTAGCCCTCTTTGGTTGTATTTGCCCTGGCATCTTTCCCTTGTGTACGTTGGTGTATGGTGGGATGATTAGTTCTCTATAGTGTGCATGCTTTAGTGCTGAGTGTCCATGTAGGGCTGTGAGTGGTGTCCATGCATTGGTAGCGCATGCAGGGCTTGGCAATGGGATAAGTGAGATGTGATGGTGGGGTGCGTGGGAAGTGGTGGAGTGATGGGAGTGAGAGTGAGGGTTGGGGTATGTGATGGCATGCAGGTAGGGTGGGTGCTAATAGTGGAGAGTTGACTTACCAGAGTCCAGTCCTCCTCCTACTCCGGCCATGCCCTCAGGATGCAGGATTGCCAAGACTTCTTCTCCATTGCTGTAACTTGTGGGGGAGGGGATGGGGGTCCACCACCAGTCCTCTGTACAGCGAGGTGGTGTCTTGCTACAATGGAACCTACCTTCCCGTAGGTCGTTCCACCTCTTCCTGATGTCATTCCTAGTTCTTGGGTGCTGGGCATTGACCCTGTCCACAATTCTCCACCATAGCTCCATCTTCCTAGCTGTTCAAAGTTGGGGGTATTTTAAGTTGAGTTCTAACTCCTTGACACAATGTATTTGTTAAGCTAGGCAGATATGTATCCTATTTATCATCATTCAGCAACCCACTGGCATTTCACCAGCCATGACTGAAAAAGTGCAGAATGGTTCAATTCCTGACTGCAGAGTTGGCTGAGCAATGTGCATCTGCTTCAATTAACGCAGCATTTACAAAGTATTCAGGCCCAGATTTAAGAGGGCCTAGCGCCATTCCAACGCCTCATTAGCGTCAATTTGTTTATGCTAAAGTGGCGTTGGATGGCCAAAAACTCTGCACCATATTTACAAAGTAGAGCAATGTTTGCATTGTGCCACTTTGTAACCCCTTGAGACAAATCATGCCTGTGCCAGGCATAATGTGTGCTACGGGGCGTTCAGGCACTGGGGGGGGCAAAAAAACGGCGCAAGGAAATCTAAGTGATTTCCTTCCTTCATTTTTTTGTCACTTTTAAACACTTGCTCATAGCAGGCGTAAAAAGGGGGCATACCATTATTTATTATGGGGCCCTATGTACTCTGCAGGAGTACAGCCAAAATTGTGGCGCTATTCTTGCAGAGTACATCAACACCATCAATAAAAGTGACGCTATTGCTCCCTACCCTGCGCCACGGGGCACTGAATATTAAATACTGCACACACATGGTATCGTTCGTGGGGCACTAATGGGCACAAGAAAGTAGGGCTGCACCCAGTGCAGTGCCACTTTCCTTAAATCTGCCACTCAATGCTTTGCAAACTGTGGGCTGAATTTAAGTTAAGAAAAGTGGTGCTGCATCCAATGCAGCGCCACTTTTGTGGCCCCCGTAACGCCACCATGTGTGCACCATAATTATGATACGGCGCACCATGGCGGTATTAGGAACAGTAGCGTCAACATTTTTGATGGTATTGTGGCGCTTTGCTCCACTAGCATCAAAATGTTGACACTAGAGGAGCAAAGTGCAAGGAGGCCCATTGATTACAATAGATGCATCCTTTTAATGCCTGCTTTCAGCAGGCGTGAAAAATGAGGCCAAAAATGGCACAATGAAATCTTTTAGATTTTATTACTCCACTTTGGGGCCTCTTTGCACGGGAACTCTTCCTTTGTATACATTATGCCTGGCGCATGCATAATGTAGCGCAAAGGGTTACAAAGTGGTGCAATGCATGTATTGCGCCACTTTGTAAATATGGTGTGGCGATTTTGCAAGCCTAACGCCACATTAGCGTAAAAAACATTATGCTAATGTGGTGCAAGGCCTTCTTAAATTTGGGCCCATGTGTTTCCCTTCGCCCACTCAGTCACCGCACAGCAATTCACTTCTTTATTCTTTCCAAAGTTCTTCCGTCCTTGCCTACCAAACAAATTTGAAAAATCCATTCTTGGCATGTGCCACATTTTTATGGCCATGTGAAGTTTTTTCAAAATATATTCAATTGTTTCCCATTACAGATTTATTTTACACCTGTGCAGATTTCTCCCTTTAGACTTTTCTATACAGTGACAGAATAAGCCAAACCTTTGGCATATGATGAATCGATGATCAGTGACACCCCTCTATTCTATAGCAAAAGCTGTACCTACCCGATTAATCCCTCTACCTTACCGTGCTGTAGAGTAAGTCACGTTTCCTTTCCTTACTGCCCAGTTGTAAAGAATTTGTGGTGGTAGGTGAGGCCAGTGAGTAGAGTGGGGCTACTAAGTGCCTGCTTTGATTTCAAGTTTAACATGACAGATAATCTGTGAGGAACATGGCAAATACAATTTATATAGCCCGTTCCTTTCCCTATAGTGCAGTGCATAATTTTCCCCACGATCTACTTACAGCAGATAGGGTAATATATCCACATTTCATAGGTGACATGTGCAACCCATCTTGTTTATTATTCATCTGCCTTTTTAGAGTGAGGGTAGAAACTAAGTGAAAGGCATTTGGAGGAGAGCAGGGTCATTGGAATCATAGATAGATAGTTGTCAACTACAGCTGCCCCAGCTGCAGACAGTAGTAAAGTACTCAAAACCCTGGCTAGCATGCCACCATTAATTTAGCACAACAACTTGTACTCCATAGTGCATAATGCCTTACTCATAAATGAGAGGTCATTCATTTTTATTTTGCCACTAAAAGAGTCTATTTAGTTACTAGCAAAGCCTTTAAAAAATAAAAAAAATAAAAATTCATTGTTTTTTTAATCTGGTGTTATTCTGCCTTAATTCTTTTCTACCAGACAGTCAGTGCTTTTTATGTGAGGCATATGTGGGTAAACTAATGACATTGGCCCTGTGACTCTCCTAATCATAATCACACCAAATTCCAATGTCCCTAGTGGACCAGTAATGTACTGCTACTGTGCCACCCACTACCTACTTTTGAAGATTAGTGCATTGTTTACAATTTGTCTTTTTTATTTTGGTTTTTATCGACATAGCTACTCCTGCTGGTCAACCAGCACCACCCACCAGGCAGGAGATAGTGACCTGTGTGCAGCCGCAGAGGCTGAAGAGTATACAGGCCGAAAACCAGTGGCTGGTGGTCCTGGAGGAGGAAGATTTGGAAATAGCTGCCTCTGATCCAGTACCCAGTTAAGCAGCATGCCAGTCCCAGCTTCCCAGCCACTACATCACTGGCACCACCTCCAGCTGTCAGGGTGCCTGACTGCACCTGTTACCATCCCTTGTGCTGTGACAGGGCATTGCTCCACTGTATCCTGCAGCAGATGACCAGTATGGTATGGCAGGATCAAGAAGAGCCTGGACCAGCTCTGGACCCAAATAGACAATGCCTTCTTCTGAGCCCTTTTTTAATTTTGTTGTGTTAGTGGGAGGGACTTGTTGTGGGTGGAGAGGGTGGGGAGGGAGTTGGAGCCAGGTTTCACTTTGGACTTTCGTTGGACTTTTTGGGGATGGGGCTATTTGTTTGGGGAGAGGGGTGGACCTGTTGTGGGTGGACAGGGTGGGTTTTGTATTTGTTGAAAATAAAATAGGATAATGTATTTTACTTGATTTATGCCTCAAATGTTTATTTTGGTGTTTTAGTGTGCACTGTTGTCTTTTAATGAAGCCTGTTTTTTAAATCTGCCAAAAAAGAGTATGTAATTTGCTTACACTTGCGATCTACTGTCCTCTGCAACTATATTGACCACTCAGGGGTGATTGCCATTGGCTATTCTACCTACAAAAACATAGATACACATAAACAACATCTTCTTCAGTCGAAGTTAATTACTAACTAAACAAGCTCACTTCAATCCATAGTTTTTCTTTTACCTGAATAGATGAAGAAAGAGAGTCTTCTTTCTGCAGGGTTTTCCCAAGGTGGCATGTAAAGGGTGTGGTAGCAGTAATAGCAGGCTAGCACACCAACAGGGAAGACAGAAAGTGCCACTCCCACCTGTGTGAACTCTAACAGCAGAATTAATCAAAGGGTTACCCATCACTGTCAACTAGATTGAAAGAAAACAGAGAATTTGTGGGGTATAATATATCCTAACTTTAGGAAGATTGAGACCAGACTACCATAATGACAGTATTTGGCACACAACAAAGAAGACCTGATATGATAAAAAAACTAGCAATATCAACATCTTCTGAGCAATGGTGGGGAGCTAATATTTAAAAACTAAACTTTGGAAATGAAATCATGGAGTCAGGAGAAGTGGGCTCAGAGTCAGGAGTGGTTGGACTAGGTTAAGAACTTACAAAACACACAAAACAAGACTTTAATGATGATGTTGATGGGCTGGTGTGTAATATTGCTTCGGTAATTGAGTTGTTGTTGCTTTCATCACATCTGCCCCAGTAAGTGTGTGATCAATTCAAGTTGAAAATTTAGGTCATACCTCAATAAATCACCCAGCTCGGGGGAAGAGGGTTAGGGGCTCGATGAATGGATGGGAAAAGGGATTTGGGAAATGGTGTGACAAAGACAAACACTACACAAAAGAAACCACAACAATATTCATTGTGGCACTGAGCAGCACACCATCATTAATTTGTTGTGGAAGGAAACAATGACAATCCTTCTGCCCCAGGGAGACCCAAGATAGTATATCTCTAAATGATATGTCTTTTAGGTTTGAAAAATGTAAATTATGCAGGATTGAAGTTAACCCACCCAGTTCTAAAAATTATGATTGTTAAATGGAAAATGATGCTGTATCGCCAAATTTGGAGGTCCATCTCCATTCTTCTTGGTATGTCTGTCACCCTTGGATGCCTGGCTGAACCTGTCTGGTCCGTAAGCTGGAGTGTTGAGCTTTCACCAAGTTTTGTTCGTGCAGAAGAGGACTATGAGAAGGCCTGCATATTGAAACATGCATTGTCAAAGCCAATAGGTTTTGCCCTTGCAAGATCTATTGGCTCTCTTTGTCAATGTTTTTTTAAACATGTTGCACAGTCAACAGTAATTTTTCTCCCTGCCTCCAGGGGAGAGGGAAAAAAGGCTCCACTGGTGACCTGCAAACTGTGCTAGAAAGTAATCTTCCATGGGGCATGGGTGCAATTTAAATTTGAGACCTCCAACATGCACAAACTTCTAATGTTGAACCATTCCTGCAGGCCCAACTAATAAAAAACTCATACAGTACCATTGGCACATAGTACACTATAAATAAAATAAACACTCCCACAGAGCACATTGAAAATCGATTCAAATAAACACATTCACACAAACACTAGCACAAAATGCATTAGAAAACGAAGAGCTGAACTAATAGGCACAAAATTTGAAAGCGCCAAAGTGCCAACAAAACTTGAACATGAATCACCATTTCCCTCGTCTGCATTTCTGACCAGAATGTGATAGCTGTGCAAACAAAAGTCCATTGAACTTAAACTTTTGCACAGGAAAAGTATTGCAACTGAAGGAAGACCTCAACAAATATGCATGCAAGTACATCATTTTGATACCATTTTCGAAGTGTGGCATGTGGATGGCAATGCGATATTGATACAAACAAAAGTCTGTTGAAAATATACACTTGCACACAAACTATTCCTAAGAAGAAGAAAGAGAAATATAGAAAACAGTGACAAAGGAGGATGAAAAAGAACCCACAATATGATAGACAAATGCAGTATGTGTGGTGGTGTATGAAAGATGTTGCACAGCCTTGGTAATAGGCACTCTATAGGTTCAGGTTTGGTCCTCTCCTCTTAGAAACACTTTGGTCCATATTTATACTTTTTTTTGCACCGCATTTACATCAGTTTTTGACGCAAAAGCAGCACAAACTTACAAAATATCATTGTATTTTGTAAGTTTGTGCCTCTTTTGCGTCAAAAAATGATGCAAATGTGACGCAAAAAAACTATAAATATGGGCCTTTGTGTCGCAACAATTATCTTTTTACAAATTAAGTACTCAGTTCCCCCCAACACATACACTCCCTTGCGTATAGGTGATTAGTAAGAAAAATAATTTAGGGCCAGATGTATGAAAACAGGGGTCTGCGAATCGCAAAATGCGATTTTTAAGAAATCGCAATTTCCGAGTCGCAATTGGCCATGTAACAAAATTGCAATTCGGAATTAGCGATTTCTTAAAAATCGCTATTTGTGGTTTGCGAGGCCCATTTTCCGAGTCGCAATTTGCATTCTCGCAATTTGCGATTTTTTGGCGATTCGGTAAAAAATCGCAAAATGCAAGAAAGTTCGAGAATGCACACCTGGAGGTGATTGATGACTCATCAGCAGGAAATTAGTCATCCCAGGCAGGTATAAAAGCCACACCCAAGCCAGCATCCAGAGTGAGAGCAGCCCAGCCACTGTGAGGAGCACTGTGAAGGAGCAGCAGTATCTGAGCCACCATGGAGCCCCAAGGTCCTGGAGCAGAGAAGCAGGAGAGGAAGCGCAAGCTCAAATTTAGTGAGCAGGAGCTGGAGATCCTCACAGAGGAGGTGGTGAGGAGCCATGATCACCTGTTTGGCAAATCCTCCCTCCAGGTGCCAGAGAGCGAGAAAAGGAGACTTTGGCTGGACATCCAAACGAAGATTTGCGCCATTGGAGTGGCCCAGCGCTCCATAGATGAAATCAAGAAGCGCTGGTATGACCTGCGGTCCCGGGCTAAGGAGAGGGTGGCAAGGCGACTTGCAGAGGCCAGGAGCACAGGAGGTGGACCACCAACGGAGCCACCTGCCACACCACTGGAGGACCTGGTGGAATCAACCCTCCTACCAGAAGCAGTGACAGGGGTCACTGACATAGACACCTCGGCCCACCCAAGTACCAGCCAAGGTAAGTGCCAAATCTGTTGTGTGAACACTGTATATGCATGCATAAAAGCCACTTAGGAATTAGCATGTAATGTGAAGTAGTGTGTGAAGCAGTCCACTCCACATCTCATTAGCAGCAAAAACATGCATTATGGGAGTCGCGGTCCACAAACTAGAACAGAAAGTGGCATGATAATGTTAGCAAGCATAGAGACACTCAAGGTAACACAACACACACTACACCATGTACAGCAGTATGTATAGTATTATTGCCATTTCTGGACAGATAATGTAACATACAGAACTGACATGCTGCATATTGTTGTTGCAGGTGGGCCTGGCACAGCAGCCACAGCAGAGACGGGTGTAGCGGACATGGACACGCAGCTGCACTCAGACAACAACATCAGTGGGTCCAGCAATCTTCCTACTGTGCGCCGCAGGCCTAGGCCGTTACCACTACCGGACCTCATTGCCCGTCATGCTGTGGCGGCCCAGGTTGAGGCTTCACACACCTGTAGGGATGTGGTCCAGGCCCTTGTGCAGATCACCACTGTGATCGAACAGGTATTGGGACAGAGGTCGGCCACTCTGAGTGAGGTTGCCTTGGGTGACACGGAGGATACCTCAAGCCTCAGCAGTGTGCACCTACCAGCTCCAGACCACAGACGGCGCAGTGCCAGGTGCAGCACTGCCACAGAGCCTGACATTCAGGGTGCCAGTGATGCAACTGGGCACCCCAGTGGTGTGCGAGGGAGGAGGAAGTGACTTCTGCCTCATTGACTCTGGTGTCCCCACTATGGTGTAATAGTGTGGGACCCTGTTCATTTGTTAATTTTCGTTTTGACAATACCCCTTTTATTTTACACATCACAATTCTGAACCTGCCGTAAAGGAATACATTTTATTTCTCACTATAGCTACAGTAGTCAGTAGAGTTTGATTGTACATAGTCACGTCTGGAATGGTTGTGTGTGATGTCAGCAGGCCTTTGCCATCCCTCTGCTGCACTGGTCCTGTCTGCTGGCTGTAGAGGTGGTATGGGATCGTCATCCTCACCTGATTTGGTGTCACTGATTTCTATAGGTATGCCCCTGGTTGTAGCTATATTTTGCAAGATTGCACAAGTAGCCACTATTCTACCTGGCCACGAGATCAGTTATGATGTAGTTGGCATTGCATATCTCCTGTTTATTCATGGAATGTTGGTGTTTACGGTTTCGGTACACATACTCTGTGACTGATGGTGGACATATTGCCACATGTGTGCCATCTATGGCACCTAGGATGTGGGGGAAGTGTGCAATTTGATAAAAGTCAATTTTTGTCTGCTGTATTTCCTGTGGGGTGTGGGGGAATCGGATGTACTGTTGGAGTTTGCTTAGTATGGCGTTGATACATGCATTGACAAATCAGGAGAGGGTGCTCTGTGTGACCCCCCCCCAGCCGCTGCTATGACCCCTTGATAGCTCCCTGAGGTAAGTAGGTGGAGGGTGCATGATACCTGCACATGGGTGGGTATGCTATGTGTCCTTAGTGTTCTGCGCTGCAGTATGGGTTGTAGCTCAGCTATGAGATCATGAATCATGGCTGAGTTCACCCTATACCTCTCAAATATGTCCTCCTCTGTCAGGTCAAATAGTGTAATGCGCACTCTAGAAATGCGCTCCTGTCTCCTCCTCCCTCTCCTCAAAACTGCCAGGATCCTCATCCTCCTCGCCATGACGTAGAGTGCAGCCATTGTGGTAGGGGGTCTGAGGCATTCTGGGCCACTTCATATAGGTTGCACCTGGTTACCACCTGCTTTCACTTAGTGGTATTTTGCATGTGCAAAATGCCATTCTGCGAAAAATCGCTAATTGCGATTTTTTTATGCATCTCTTTGCGATTCGGATTTTGCAATTCGCACAACCAGGTCGCAACGCAAGAAATCGCAAATTTTGCGATTTCTTATTTTTGGTCTGCGAATGCCTTTCATGCATCGCAGACCACGTTTTTGCACTCGCAAACGGACGATTTTTGCGATTCGCACCGTTTGCGAGTGCAAAAACTTTTCATACATCTGGCCCTTAATTTTCTGTTCAGCTTGTTGTTAGCTTTTGGCTCTTTTGCTGTATGGTGAAGTGGTATTGCTATTGCGAGGGCTTTCGTGGGCAAATGCCTGGGAACCAACCAGTAAAACAGCCTGGGTAATATGACAGCCTGCGAGGAACATGGTGAGAGAAAAAGGCAGAGATTAGCAGACAGCCAACGAGGAAAAAAAAGAGAAAAAAAGTGAGACTGAAGGGAGGGAGTCAGATGGAAAAGGACTGCGTGGCCAAGAACAGAAGAGAAGCAAGAATGAGAGAGTGTGAGATAGAAACACAGAGAGAAAAACTGAAGAAAGAGAGCGAGACATAAGGGAGAGAAGAGAGAGAGCGAAAGTATAAGACAGTGAGAAAAGCATCAGGAAGGGGGTGGCAATTGTAAGTGAGTAGCCTGACAAGGCACTGAAGTGCATTATTGGACTGGAATATGGGAACCAAACTCCATTGTCGACAGTTCATTTGGAAGTGTGTTCTGTTGCAGAGCAACCTATGGGGACTGTGTGTTGGTGTTGGGTGTGAGTGACATGAGTGGTACTCCTATCCTGACAGGTGGAAGCGCTTAACAGTGGGGGCTGGTGAGGATTGAGCGAGAGACAGAAAATGCAGTTTACTTTAATCAAATGCTGTGTGAGTTTTTCCAGAAAGTGAGATGGAGAGAAAGAACTAAAGGGAGGGACTATGGGAGATAGAGAGGGTGAGAAATGCCGAGGTATAGAATGTGTCAGAGAGAGAGAGAAAGTGAGAAGTTGAACAATTAGAAGAAGCATGTGTTCACAAGAAAGTTAAATTGAGGAGGTGAGGGTCATAGATAAAAACATTGACAGAGTGTTTTTGTGAAAGTTGAGGTTTATAGTTTAAATGGTCTTCCACCATTCTTCCTTGTAATACTACCCTCTCACTGCTACTCATCTTTTAATACCACTATGCACTGAATCACTTTTACCCTCCCAGCTGACACGGAGGGAGACAGAGCAAGCACTTCTTCCAGTGCAGTGCCTGTTAAGGACCATAGTGTTCAGAGGAAATAGAGACTTGATTTTACTGAAGCCCTCTTAGAGGAGGATGCTATGTCCTCCCTTTCCCAGGCAATGAATGCAAGTGGTGGGGGGTCGGACTGCTTTACCCTTCCTGTGGTACATACCAAACAGCAGCAGTATTTAAGAATGGGCCTATGGTGATGGGACTTTCCCTTGATCCAACTGTCATCACAATCAATAAGAGTAACAGAGGATACCAGAGGGGTCCTGTCCATTGGAATTCACAGCTCCCTCAACGGACGTGAAATAATGAGTAGCACGTCATCAGTCAGAGTGCTCTCACCCCGCACCTCCTGACAAGAATTCATACGCAGGGGCCAGGACTCTGCTATGTAAAAGAGTCTGTGATCCCAGGCAACGCAGTGTCTCTCCCTGTCAGCGAAGGGTCATTTGTATGGATGCCACCTCTTGCACGAAGGGCAGCAGAGAAAAGATTTTTTAGATCAACAGTCGGTAATACAACTGGTACTCGTGTAAAGAGCACAGATAGCTTGGGGTAGAGTTTGCGCTATGTAAAAGTAACTTTGTGGGCATATAGTCAGTGGAAGAATACTGACCATTAGCCAATGGCAGTGATCGGAAGGAGTACTTGGTCCCAAGGCATCACAACAGCAGGACAGCAAAGCAGCAAGCAGCAGAAAGCAGGAAGTGAAAGCAGATGACGTCCTGGCCAATCAGAAGCATGTAAATCAGTATGACGTTTGACAAAGCCAATGGTAAGTTCAGGTAAGTAAGGGGCTGGTTCTAAGACCGTTTTATTTATTTATTTTTTTGTTATTCAAAATAGATTTCGCAAGCAGCGAGTCAGGGCGCGTGCAGGCGAAACCTAAAAAAGAGTAACTGTATTATAGAGTAAAGGGGAAGGACAAAAGGAAGCAAGGTAAGTTTCATGAGGAGTCAGGAGTGTACCAAGAAGACTCAGTAGCAGAGCAAGAACATATGAGGAGTTTCACATTTAAGCCAGCAGTGCAGCAAACACATACTTGGCAGCATTTCCCAAATCAACTCATCTCTTTCCAGTCCACAGAGGCATCATCATGGTTTCTCTTTGAAGTCAATAACTTTCTCCTTCTAGCTGTTGAGGTAGCCCCACCCTGAGTCCTTCCATCCTTCTCCTCCTGATTCTGAGTAACTACTTCCCAATCCCAAACCAAGCGAGGTAGGCCCATATAGTGCAATGCTTTTGAAGAACAAATAGAGAAGCAGAACTGGAGTGTTTTGTGTAGATTTGTGTTTGGTAACTAAGGTGACTGGTCTGGTCTGAGGAACCAGAAAAAAGGAGTGAACCCTGCAAGAAAACTTCACTAAGTTTGAAAGGCCAATCACTTTCAGGACAAAATGATCGCCCATCAGCCCCCACACATTGCAAATCATTGGAAACAAGTTTACAAATTTGTTGAAGTCCCCCCTCACTGTCAGCTACCACATACATCATCAATCATCACTCACAATAACTCAATATATCATCCCACATTTGTGCAATAGTTAGTAGTTACCTCTTCCAATCCAAGCACTGTGGTTGAACAAAATATCATCTCCTCTTTGATGGTAGCAACACATTGGAATTTGGCATTGTCACTGGCAATCTTTTAATCACTGATCTTCAGGGGCAGCCCTTCTAGGTGATTTAAAAAAGGATAGGCAATGGCATGTGAAGGAGGCAGGTATCGTCTCCAATGTCCTGAACAGAATGTGGGGGCTATTTCACTGCACACAGGTCCAACTCCAATCCGTCCATATATGTGACTAAAAAATGGTGGGGGAGCATAAATCTGACACAAACATAATGTTCTACTAGAATTTTTTGTTTTGCAAGGAAAGAAAGAAAAACTTGATTCTGGCCAATCATCTTCTTCCTTCTCCTGTAGTGTTTCTGGAATGGTGTATTCAGGTGGTATAAAATGCTGGTTTGTTTTGATCATGGTTAATCTCTCCAAGTTTTGAAGTGCGAGACTGGTCCTTCTCACTGTTACAACTGTACCAGCTGCACTAAACACACATTCAGCAGACACTCTGGCCACAGGACAAGCCAGATACTGTATTACCAGAATGTGCTGGGCTCTGGCCATTGGCGCATCTTTCCACAGCAGTATGCCAATGGGTTTTGGTCCACATACACCTTTTTTGGGTCATCCAGATATTCCTGGAACATCCTCTTAAGTGTCATTGGTGTGCCACTTGCTTGACCTCTTTTGCCTTTGCATCTGCACTGGACTTAAGACCTGCCACTTGAAACCAAACCAATGCAGGGATCGGTTGCAATTCTTCTGATGCTGTTGTTGCTGGTGTTCTTGTTGCTGGTTTTGGCTTCTATGAGACCACATTGCCCTCTCTGGAAGGTGAAGGCGGCACCCCAGAACTGCGGAGTGGAACTCTAAGTTCCATCTCTTCTTCTTCCAGGTCTCCTGCTTGCTCAGCAATCCACCTCTGGTATTTTGAATCATTCCCTTCAGAAAAAGGAATGAAAGTGGGAAGAATTTTTTCGTAGCGTGGATCAAGTAGGGTGGCACAGATGTATTCTTTGGACAAGATAATGCCATTTTGCAGTCTTGCATTACAAGCCAAGCGATGGAGTAAGCTCTCAACCAAGGCATGCACTTCTGGGTTTTCGTTCACACCTCTAAATGTGAACCTTTCAGACACCTTCCTTAGCTGCTGCTGTAGCAGATGCAACAACCGGATAGCTTGGCCCGTTGTATTGTCCTCCATGCCAACTTCCCATGTAAAAACCTTAAAAGGGAGCAGCATCTGTGTCAGGCATTTGACTAGGCCCCCATTTGTCCGCATCCATGGCCAAAGCTTTCTTAATTGCATCCTGTCTTAGAATGACATAGTCATTGTTCTGTCTGTACTGCTCAAATAGACGTTGCAACAATCAGAGTTGAACACGGCCGATGGGTCAAATAGTCAGGTCATCGTGCATAGGTCCAATCAGAAGTGGACCTCGCGTGGGAAGGGCACCCTTCCAGAGAGTAAAGACCCACCCTCGGGTTAGTAGAAACAGAAAAAGGGCTAGAGACCTGTCTCGGAAAACAGACGGGAAAATAAAAACAACAAACTACATGTAGGTAGATCTGCATCTTGGCAGACCAGCGGGATGAAGGCAAAATAAAGGACGGACCAATTGTTCGTAAAAGCCTCAAGACAAGAGGTTGTGCAAACCACCAAGTGAAATTGCGAAGACAAGTCAATAGACTGTAAGCGAAAGGCCAAATTATTCCGATCTTGACAGAAAGTCAAAATAAAAGAAATGCAAACCAGTGTTTGATCTGCACCAGTTAAGATATGGTAGGGGTCAAGGGAAGAGACAAACAAATGCCAGGGGCCCCCTACAAAAAGTAGAAGGAGCACAAAATGTCATATTATAGAGATCATCATAGAGGTGAATTAATGTCACCAACACAGAAAAGTGCTGAGGTATCAACAAAGACACTATAGTACACTAGCAAAAAAACTTGTTAGGAACCCAACTTTCAAAAGGAGTTTCACAGTTGTAGTCGCTGTAGTTGTAACATCCTGATCCAGACCTAAAAACAAACAGAGCATCAATCAGATGTTAGGAGGGAAACTCATCCATGGGATCTCGTCATTCAAACAGTGGATGTGGGTCCCAAGTTTGAGCACCCAACATTGTTCCCTTTCTAATAGAGTTTTAGATCCACTACATACATTATTGAGTGTATTGAGAACTAGCCACCACATAGCATTAGAAGTGTGGTTTTTCTCAAGATAGTGGACACTAAGGCCCTCATTACAACCCTGGTGGTCGGTGGTAAAGCGGTCGTAATATCGCCAACAGGCTGGCGGTAAAAAAATGGGATTTGGACCCTGGTGGTTATCACCATCCAACACCGTCACATTAACACACCGACCGCCAGGGTGGTAACAGCTGCGTGGCTGGAGACTCCGGTATCCAGCCCAGCGGCTGTCACAATCCCACCCTCAGGATTACGACCTGGCCTACCGCCATGGTTTTCGTGCCAAACTTACCGCTACGAAAACCATGGCAGTAGGCACTATCAGTGCCAGGGAATCCATTCCCTGGCAATGATAGGGGTCTCCCTCGCCCCCTCCCCCTACCCAGAGTCCTCCCCCACCCTTTCCTGCCCCCCACACATATACACAACCACACGCTCACCCATATACACACATGCACTCACGCATACCCACCACCACCTACACATGCACACATGCATACACACACACCAACATAGCTTGTCACACACATGCATCCACAACACACATCACTCACAATCACTCATTCACGCATGCATCCAAAGCGACTCACACCCGCATGCACACATCCCAAAACATACACACACACCCCCACATATACACAGCACTCCCCACCCCACTCTCCGGTCGGAGAACCCAACTTAACTGCTTGCAGGGGGTCCTCCGGCTGGAGACGGTCTGCAGAGCTGCTGTCAGCAGCAGCGTCCGCCAGCAAAACACTGCCAGGCCGTATCATTGCTCATCATTTGGTCGGCTGTGTTTTGCTGGCGTGGCGGTGCTGCTGTCAGCAGCACCGCCTTACCGCCATCCGCCTCCATGACCGTCGGCGGTGTTCTGCCAGAATTCTAGCAGAAAACCGTCGGCGGTCATAATACGTGTTGACGGCTGATAGCCACAGCTGTGGTATGTTGGTGGCCGTTGCCGTGGCGGTAGGCGGTCAATACCGCAAATGTTGTAATGAGGGCCTAAGTTTGGTAGTGGAACATCCACAAATGATATTACTGTGCTGTTCCTTGATCCTGACCTTCACTGGTCTGGTGACCATTCCAACAAATCGTAAATGGCAGGGACATGTAATCATGTAAATGCAATTGCGAGTATTGCAATTAGTGTGTTTCAAAATGTGCCATTTGCCTATGGGTTCCAAATCCAGGGTATTGACCCGCTTGGTCAATGAGCAAACATTGCAACTCCCACACGGTTGATGATCTAGTACTGAAGGGAAATGTCACCTGACTAGGTTCTGGGTGGACATTCATTGGGCGGGTGTGCACTACTAAGACCTTAATATTTGTAGTCTTCTTAAAGGGAAACAAAGGTTTAGGTATAGGCACTCCACCGCTACTAAGTATAGACCACTGATTATTAATAAGCTTTTTGATGGTATATGACAAAGGGGTGTATGTAGAAACACAAGTTAATCGGGTGTCAGAATTCTTGGGTTCAGTTGTCAACCTTGCCTTTCTATGATTGTTGCATGCCCGTTTATGAGCTGTGTTGATTATTTGGCATTGATAGTGTCTTTCATGCAACTTTGCTGAGAGATCATCAGCTTGTGCTTCAAAAGTGGAAATGTCACTGCAATTGCGGCGTAGTCGCAAAAATTGACCATACGTTAAATTATCTCGTAATGCCTTAGGATGGTGACTCTCATATAATAGTAGACTATTACGATTTGTTGTCTTCTGATAGGAACAGGTCTCCAATTTGCCCGGGTTGATGATAATCATGAGATCCAGAAAAGAAAGCCTGTTCACTGAAACGGTAGAGGTGAACTTCAAGAAGGGATCAAGACCATTAATCCAGGCCGTGAATGGATCAACCTTTTGTGTCTGACACTGCCAAAAGATCAAGATATCGTCGATATACCGACGCCATAGTCTGATGTTATCATCAAATGGGTTGGTGTTGTTGAGTATAAATCTTTGTTCAAAATGGTACATATAGAGGCAGGCCAAACTCAGCACAGAGATACTGCCCATAGATGTCCCACATATCTGGTGGTAAACCTGGTCCTCAAACCAGAAAAAGTTCTCAGTCGAGGCCAAAGACGCGCATTCCATAATAAAGTGAATTGGTGTAGGGGAAGTCCATGTGCTGCTAACCAGAGCTTCTTCAACCACCCGTAATGTAGCTTCTTGGGGTATATTAGTGTACAAAGCTTCTACGTCAAGGCTTATCAGAGCATTCACTTGTTCAGTGGCATTGATAGAGTTGATAAGATTGAGGACATGGTGTCTTTCAAAAATGTAGAGGTCTCCCTCATGATGGGTTGGAAGAAATGGTCGCAGAAGATGAAGAGAGGTTCTAGGACACATCCTATTCCTGAGACAATGGGGCGGCCAGGTGTGGGCAGTCAACCCTTATGGACCTTGGGGAGGCAATAAATGTAAGGAGCACGAGGATGGGAAGTCTCTAAAAAGTCAGCCTCTTTGTGAGATATCCATGCATTGGTTTCTGCTTCATTAATCATAATACGTATTTGAAGTTGTAATCTCTCAGTGGGATCATGTGTAATAGGGGCCTAGTAGGTATATTCAATCCAGAGATGCAAGCATTCCTGTCTGTATTCCTGCAAATCAAGGACATCCATTGCTACGCCCTTGTCTGCTGGTTTAATAACAATACTTTGGTCAAGTGCTAATGTTTTAAGAGCATTTCTCTCCCTTGAGGAGATGTTGACAAAAGCATGTTTGAGGTGCAGTTTACTCACGTCTGTAAGGACTGCCTTTTCAAATGCAAGAAGCTTGCAGGCCATTGCTGAAGTAGGAGGAATGAACAAAGAAGGATTTCTGAGTCCAGAATCCTCCGTACGTGAATCCGCAGGTTTGACCTTAAAAAAGAAAAGTAAACAGATTTTTCTAAAAAATTTAGAGAGCTCACAATTTAGACGACATAAATCTTCCTTGGGGGTTGGCACAAAGCCTAGCCCTTTATTCAAAGCACTGACTTAATTTGTGGAAAGTTGTCTAGGAGACAGGTTGACAAATAAGTCCTGGTTGACTAGTTCTTGCCTTGGCTCCTGGTCACCATTTGTGGTTCTTTTTTGGCCCAGTGTACATGTCGTCCTCTTCCTCTGCGCCTGCCTCTTCCTCTGCCCCGGCCTCAGCCTAAAAAAGGCACAAAAGGCATCTTTGGGCGTGGTTGGTAGAAAGGATAGGGAGGTTGCCATGGCAGTGGTTGATGTACAGGGAACTGAGTTAGGTTATAATAGGTTTGTGGTATGCCCTCGACTGTGCTCCACCCATCAGAAGAGGAGCTGCTACTTCAAGTCTGTGGTTTCCTGTGGGAAGGGACAGATTCCTCAGAAGAACATGATTGGGTGTTGACGTCATAATTGTCTTTAATATAAGGGTATACCTTTTCTTTGCTGAATTTGGTAATGTCTTTTTGCAAATTGGTAATTTTCAGTTGAGTCAAGTACTCTTTTGTTTCATTCAGCTCAGTATTGATCTCAGCTAGAGACTTTTGAATGCTGATAAAGACAAAGTTTTTTTCAACGTATTTTCTGACAAATTGAGCTCAACTGTAATGGAGTCGGACAATCTCTTAGATGTGTTAATGATAAGGACCAAACAGTCCCTAGTACATTCCAAGCGATTTGAGCCCAGTCCTTCCTAAAGATTGAATCTTGCAAGAAGATTCTAGGCACATTGGTCACAATCAGGCCATTTGGAGCAATATTGGCCCAAAGATATTCAGTCATAATGGTTCCATGTAGTATTGCTTTAATCAAATCTCGTTTTAATGAGGACAATCTATCTCAGTCCTCCTTGAGACTCCCAGAGGGACCAGTCCCATCATTACCAAGAATAGTATGGCAGTCATAACGTCATCATCAAAACGCAGGCCCTGGAAATCCTCCATTTTAGGGCGTTAGAGCTACAATGGGTAAGAGAGTAAAGATCAATGTCCCACAGCTGAGCTGCTGTGCAAAACTATGTAATCATAAGAGGGACAGGGAGATTATATGGTCCAGTGTACAGCCTCCCTAGTAGTAATACAAAACAAAAAGATAAACTGTTTCACAAGAGAAGACAGGGGTCTACAGGGCACTTCTAAAAATAGAATCAAGAGCCCTCTCACATCCACTGGATGTCATGCTTCATCATAGGGCTTGCTCCTCGTCAAACTGGCGCTGCAATGTCTGACAGGCCCCACAAGGGGGCCCTTTGCTAGAGATCCTAATTGGTAGTGCGTGCCATGGTTAGAGCAAGTAGGGATAAATTTAAACCTAGAGGCAAAAGGAGAGGAGAGAAAAAAGTTAAAATTAGCTCGAGAACCTCAAAAATCAATATTTTGTTGATCGAAGGGTCTCGGTCAAGGTTAAAAACACCATGGAGTGGAATGAAGATAATGTTCCACCACTCAACCAAAACACAGAGGGGTGAAGGAAAATTCTTCCTCTAGCCACTACAAAAGGTCAACATGTTAAAAAGTCCCTACGGATCAAATGGTGCTTCGTCAGGACCAATGTAAACAACTTCTCCTAAGCTACACTACGTACCACGTTGTGTCATGGGATGTGTGAAAGGAATTCTGAGTTGACTTGCTCAAAAAGCTACGCACCTAACAGTATAGGTAGATGAGGACCTGTGGAGACAAAACAAAATGTATAGACCAACAGATGTCGGATGAAATATACATACAAAATTTGATGCACAGAAAGTGTTGTGGCACTCGGTGATGAATATGAGCTCTGCATTGGATCTTGAAGGTGACATCAAAAGTCTTCCCACACAAGCCATACTATCAACTCACACTTTTCCAACCAAGGAAAGCAATTACAAGTATCAGCTTATATAACTGTATCTCTTGCCGCTCTTCGCTCCTGCACAACACCAAATCTCATCCCATACATGCCACGTTTTACCTCCTCTTCTACCAACCAAACTGAATGAACAGAGTAGCAGTCACAAGTGAAGGCCAGTATAAAACAAGTTGTAATTTAATGTTATTGAAAGACAGTGTGTGTTTGCAACAAGATTAAAAAACAAAGATACACATTTCTTGTTATTTGGATGGGAATGTCCTCTCTATGATATGCAGTTGTGTCCCATGCCCTGTGCACACACCTGCATACTGTTGATGTTGTGATTTTGGTCATGCCACACACTGTATTTTTGGTCATGCCACACGCTAAACCTGTATGTGCTCATTGACCTAGGCCCGATCTTTGACAATGATAAGTTTTGGACATAATCATTAACTAGGAGAAGCACACAAAGTGCACCCTCTTAGTGACGTGGGGCATGATGGTGGCTGTATACTGTGGGAGTGAATTATAGTAACTGCCCTTTTTACCAATCAGACATGAATGCAAGTTTACTGGCCCCTTCATCCAAAAGTTCTGCTGCTCCCGATGAACACAGAATCCTGAATCTGACATTGAGTGTGTTGTCCGTGTGTGCTGGAGTTAGTACTAAGCTGTGAATGAGTGTTACTGGCCTTCCATTTTGGAAGCCCACTGCCTTAACCAGAGTACAAGATGGAGGAGATGTTGATTCCTCAAGACAATATTAGTGTATTACTGGCAGCTCCTAAAAGGAAGTGGCAATGCAAGACGCTAGGAAAGAGGAGACAGGCTTTCCTTAGAAGTGCCAGCGTCCTTTCTGATAAATGGAGCAGGAAATGACTGCAGCTGCCATTACGGAGATGCAGGGGTTGCAGTGGGAGGCCTGCAGTCTCTGTTGTTAGGGAAAGGAGGCCTTGAAGGGGCCAAGATTCTTGTCTTGCTTCATGATCTATGAGAGGGGGGTCATAAATAGCTGGGAGTAGCCTACTCTCATCTGTTTGTACTTCTGTGGTGTGCATTCCACCAGCAGCAGAGGTGGGCTAGGCAGAGCATCCCTGCAGATTGGAAAGTGACTTGGCCAGGACACATCAAAGGAGAACGGACTCAAATATGGAATACACATTCTCCTCCTACGAAAGCAATGGGTGCTCAAGAATCATTATTGCTTGTTATGGTTTCTTTGACCCCGGACAGAATACACCCCAGATACACAGGGACTACTTACTACACAGTCAACGGTTGGTGTCACACTGATAGCCAACTCCCCTGAGACAAGGGAATGTCACCCGGAGTCTGATCTGAAGGAGGAACTACTGACTGTTCAGTGTGCCAAGATCCTAGCTGTGAGAAAGGAAAGAAAGTGCCAACTCTACATGGGGAGCAGATTGTGGAAGCACTGCTGTAATTTACACTGGCATAGGGTCTGTCTGACAGAGGCTCACTAAGCAAAAGCCCAGAAGGTCTCACTGTATTACTGGCTCAGGCAATGCGATCTTTGTTGACTATTCCTGTTGTAGACATCAGATTTCTGGAGTGGTGTGTCTGTGTGATGGACTTAACTGAAGCTGTGATAAGTGCCTGCTGGTAGCCTGTGTGCCTCATTAGTGGAATGTGTGACCATAACACTGACAAGAGTGGTTTTAGGTCAGACCAGTCCCGAAGACTATTCGATAAAAGAGGTTCCCTAGTGTGCCCCATGAAGAATCGAGGTTGTTACCTCAACGCACTGTGCGCCAAAGATAGCAACTGGTGTCCACTGCATGAAGGAACTACCAATTGTGGATGTGTGGCTGGCCCACCCAAGAAGAAAAGGCCAAGTACTCACCAGAGCACCAAAGTGATCCATGAGGTGCTGGATCAAGCTGTGATCTGCTGCCACCACCCAGAACAGAGTGATTAGAAGTCTGTGCTCCTGCAACAGCCTCTTCGACTGATGTGCTGTGTAGCCAGTACCCGCGGAAACCCTAAGAGGACTGTTGTGTGCCACCTGGAGCCTCCTGCTTGCTGCTGGGGAGATCCAGCTGCTATGTGAAGGCAGAACTCATCCCTGCACTGCTTATGGACTGCTGCGTAGAGGCTCTTGGCTGCTGCTGATGACATCCTGCTACTGCAGGAGGGCCAAACATGGCTCCGCACTGCTACTACAAATTTGATGAGAGGCTGAAAGGGCCTAGGCCTGGGAGGCTGAGTGCTACAAGGGGTGGGACCCACTAGAGACAGGAGAAAACCTAGTCATCAGAGGCTCCTAAGAGCACAAAGATTCACACCTGTGCTTCAGGAATTCATGCATGATTGAATGTGTTGTATAAATCTATGTATTTTGTGTAATAAAGTACTTTTCTTATGTACAACGAGAACAACTAGGCTGCACATTGGTCTTAATATGCTGCTAGGGGAGGTGGTCTTTATTCTGAAACCTGAGTCACCCCCACACTAGTCCCCCACGGAAGCCAGTGACTGCTCACCTATCCTACTACTGAGGGACAAGTGTTAAATAGTTTATACCTGGTCCAGTTTGGAGAAATATAGCACTATTGGCCATAGAACAGCAGTGGTATAATGCCTCGACACCCACAGTTGTGATCCAGTAGCTTTTTCCTGCCTTGTGACCTCTTGAACGTGGTCTGACACCAATCCTTTCATGCAGTCAAAAATGTCAGTTCTCTGAAACAATAATATGGAGCCAAACACCACCAGTGTTCGAACTGGTACAGCTCAATATTAAACGTGATTGGTTTGTGATGCTTTTTCTGCACCCAACAGGATAGTTACTTGCCATTTCGTAATGAGGTTATTCAAACTCTTCAATATACTCGTTACAACATAAAAGCATGTTATATTTGCAAACCTGGTCACTGAGGAAGTTCTTGTGTGGAGGAAATCAGAAATACTGGTGTGGAATGTTCCCTGGTCCCATTTGAAATTGAAGTTTATCCAAATGACATGGGTATACCACCAGCATCGTAATATATCATACCAAATCAACCTGATTAGGTGAGGCAAAAAAAATAAACCTGCAACTTTTTATCCGGTCTACTCTCCATCAACTCTGCATGATTCTAGAAACCGATTAGACTTGGTTATCCGACAGTTATCTAAGCTTCATTTGACCTCTGACAAACAGCAATGTCTATAATGCTCAAGACTATCTCCTCCCAGGATCCTAGGGTCAGCCAGGGTCGTAATCCACCTTATGTCTTGCAGGTGGGGCACATATGCTTGGACACCATTCAGAGACAGGATGAAGATCAGTCCACTGTTTCCTGACTTATTTGATGAATGAAGGGCAACATTTATCTTGCCAGGTTTGTCCCACCATATTTATGGCTGGCACAGAAGTGAGTAAGGTTTTACGTGACTGGTTGTCAAATAAGTGGCAATATGGTTTTACAAACTTTTTAGGAAAACCAAACACCACTGATAAGCACGTGCACTTCTTAAACGTAAAGCAACCCCCATTCAAAGTGTTTCTTTACCTTTCATTTTTTTTAATATTCTTTTTTATTTGAGCTCACCTGAACTTAGTCTCACATTATTAATGACATTTTGACATTCTCCCAACAATATTCAACTCATTTGTTTTTCAAATATTGTAACATTGAAGCTAAAGGTTTTCAAACAAAGTTTCAAATCTTCTTTTGATGTAATACTCTCTGGGCTTCGTACCACTATGGAGAGTGTTGAATATTCCTATACTCAATGTAAGATTTTTAAGTTAACACAAATAAGTAGTAATTTACCCCAAAAAGTTGGGTGAACCAACTAATTAACAGAGAGAGCCGAGCCATTGGTCTGGCTGGGTCTATGAGCCTGTGCAAGAGATAAAACCATCAAAATGTTTGGCATGCACATCATGCAACAAACATCATGTAAAAGTGTGGTAAAGCGTCTTGAAAATGCAAAAAAGAGCATTTATTAAACAAACGTAAGGATTGCACCTTACCATATCAGATTATATCACTGCATTGAGATACATTTTGTAACAGTGATAGTTTTTAAACATGAACTTAGAAAAATCCCCCCTCCTTCAACCTATTGAAAATGCCTTTAATGAACCTACAGACACATCAATTGCTATGTACACCCTATATGTGGCAGATGCAATTCTTATACATGGAGAAATTACATAGTTGATTAAATTTAACACAACATTTAACACATTCAGAACACGTGAATTTTAAGGTACTCCCATTAGTGACAATGAAGACAAAGGGGGCATCATGCAATAAAATATTTGCCTAGGATCACACAGTTTGATCAAGTAAAGAAGGCAGGAATGCTGCCAGTTTACTGCTGTCGCATTGTTCAGTTCAGCCTCTAGATGGGTATCTACAGTATTTCTCTCTGATTTTACATAAAAAATCAATGTTTTTTCTTTATTTGTTGGTGTATGAGGTGACAGCATGGGTACCAGGCAGAAGTCACATGAAGGCTTGGCTCATTTTGTGCTTGAGGGTCCAAGAGGAATTCACACTAAGCAAGAACCACATATTTGGCTCAAGTCTATCTCAGGCCTTCAGTGGCTCTCCAGCATCTAATTCCAAAGTAGGGAACTGTTATAAAGTATCATATTTTACAGAAAGTCGCAAACCAGCCAGTGTTCACACACACTGGCAAATCCAATTGGTCACACTTTTGGGACCAATTGGCTTTTCCAACTGTTTTTAGGCATGCTGTACAGCATAAGGCCTTGACAACTCTACTTTCCTATTCACTATGGTGAGTCAGATTTTGTCAGGGTGAGCTACTTTTAGGGCCTACTGGCATGTTCTGGGAAGAGGGCAGGAGCTGGCAAACTACAGGTGTTCTGTTCATTCAGAAAGTTAATGAGCAATAAAGATGCATTAAATTACTGTTTTTTGTCTTATCACCGTATTTGCTGGGTTTTTTAAAGATAGAGGTCAAATTTCATCCTATGCCTTCTTACAAATTGCTGCTTGTTTTATCATGAAGACTTGTGCTTACTTTTCTTTCTCAGACTTCAAAGTTAGAGTATTTAGTAAAGTGAACTGTCTGATAATCATGCTGGGGTTAAGGGATTGTGAAATTAAAGGGTGTATGGTGTTTGCTTTATACAAACAACATTTAAGTTGCTTGTAAATGAACTATACAAATATTTCAAAATATATACACTCTTGAGAAGCCTTTTTTTGGTAATTCTTAGTGTGATAGAAACAAATATTTGAGTAGGATGAAAACAAATCAGAACATTTTATTTTGTTATGTGCAAATTATAAATATTTGCTGAAATCCGACTTCCACACATTATCGCTATGTAGTTTTATGAGTAAAAGTGCATGTCAAAGGGAAGTTGTGGTCACTTCATTGGAAAATGTACTGTCCATAAAAGGCGGCTTTCATATCATTGGTGTTGCATTGCGTTGTGGGCCTTGTATTGTATATTTCTTTGCCTTTTGGTGCACACCAGATTCAGCCATAACACATATTTGCAAATATATATTAAATATATATAAAATATAATATTACTTCAAATGGGTTCTTCTCATATTGAGGGCAGTCAAACTCCAGAGCAAAGTACTGCAAGTCAACGGGTCTCCAGGACTAGCATTATAATCACTGCAGGGAGAAAGGTCCAGTTATGCTTCCCTACAGCTCAATAGCATTGGGATGATTAAAGAGTGTCTAAAATTATTGTTAATTACATTATCCTTAGCAACTCTATTTTTTGTTGTAATTGTGGTATTTTGTGATCCCTTTCTCTGAAAGTAAAGCAATACATTTCCCTCAAGACCTGTTTTAACATATCTGCACGTTTGTCTAGATTGTATTTAGCTTTATGCATCTAACCCTTCTTCCTCTGTCTGCTGAGCACACCTAACATTAACACACTGGAGTTTTTTTTCCTTTAAGCTTTCACCATAATAGATCATGGGTCTCAAAACAATATCATTTAAAACAGGTCACTCAATCACTCTTGTGTTTGTTATTTCCTTCTCCTTTGTCTTGCTTGTGTCTGTTGCTTCCATTCCAGCCTAATCCAGACTGTTATCCCAAATCACTGCTTGCATGCACTGAGAAACATAAGGGCACAAATCGAACCAGCGCCAGCCCAGCGTTTGCATTGGTTCACTCTGCTTTTGTCTCTTTCTGGGTACTGAGATGCAGTTGGGTGCCATACACAAAGCTGGCCGAAAACAACTTGTAGTCTAAGCCAAAAGGCAGACGTGATGACGCTTCCAACAGCCACCACCAATGCATATGTCAGACTAGTGCAAACTATCGCTATAGGCACATAATCAGGCAGTTTAATTTGCAAAGCCACTTCTGCACTCACTTAACAAATGGAAGCCTGAGATCAGGACTATATAAGCATGCGGGAACAAAGGCTCACAGCAATAAAATTAAGCATATAAACTTTGGAAAGTTCAGGCAGCTTCACATTTAGGGCGGCCATGCTGACACATGGATTGGCCTAGCCCTGCTAGCCCCCCGTGATTATGGCCCTGTTTAACAAAAGCCAAAAATGCGATTCAGTAACATGTGTACCGAATAGCAATTTGGCTTTGCAAGCATATACCAAATCACTGAAAGAGGCGTGTTTACGGCATCCATTTGCAATGGGATGTACTAAGGTTTTGAAACAGAAATCCAGACACAAAACATAACTATTTCACTGATTATATAAATGCAGTGGCAACGCATTTGCAAATGGGAATGTGAATGCTGACAAAAACATTTTTTAGGGGTTGGCAGTGGTCCCAGGGAACACCTAGTCTTGAATAAAGTTTGGAAAATATATGTATTTTTTAAATGCATCCCATTTCCTTTAAGGAAAATAGGCTGCAATTGAAAAAAATCCTTTATTTAAATATCAGTCACGGATAACGTTGCCTGCTGACCCCAGCACGCCACGATCCCAGTGATGGCAGCTAATCGTAAAGGGTAGCATTTGCACCCTACCTTATTATTATGCACAAGGTAGGTCTAATTACGGCCCACCATGATCCAGTATTTTGCGACCCGTCTTCTTAGTACATAGCTCAGTTTGTAAAATACCATTTCATTTGCTAAAAGTTGGGTGCATAAATTGCGACCACTTTCACCAAATACAATGTTCATACACCTAGCCCATTGTTTTCAAAATGGTGCTCTGCAGACTGAAGTGCACTTGCGTCTGAGGCATAGCAAGTGAGTCGCCATTGGCCGTTGGAGCCTGATAAAGCCTAGCTGATACAGTTGGGAGCTCAGGAGAGAAATACATTGTGATGGCGGGCCAAGGCGGATGAACCATTGCAGCACTGCACCTTCTAGCATTTTAAAGCAAACCACTGGGGTCCCAAGGATGTGATGGGGTCCTTTAAAAGTAGCCTCCACATTTCTATGGTCCCAAGAGTTTGCTAGATGTACTAAAGGCCCAGTTTGGCCAAGCTTAAACCTCAATTATATGACAAGCTTGGTCCACAATATTAAATTGTTTAAGGGAATTAAAAACAGATTAGTTAATCTCTGTGTTGGATTTAGTGTATGACGCCTTAGTTAATCACACTGTTATATGTACATAAACATAGGAGGAAATCCTACTACCGACCACAAAGGTAATGCACTTAATTTACTTCTGTGAGTCCTTCAGAAGTGGCAAGAGTAAGACGAAGATTTCTATTTTACTCTGTATATTGAAAACAAGACAAATCGTTGTACCCTCCCCCTCAAATTGCGTTCCACCCTGCAAAGACCACCAGGACAAAGACATGTATAGTTATTGCATGTACAGTCCGTTATAGGCAGGGCCACCTAAAATATGTGATGGGAGGACCAATTTATGCCACAAGAAAAAGGCAATTTATGCTGTGTAATGAAGCACATTTTGTGACAGTATTGCTGCATTATTTTGTCTTTTTTACTCGTTACTGCCTAGGCAAAGTAGCAGTTTACTAGTAGCAGTTTAACGCTCAATTACAGCACTTGGTAGCTGAAAAGTGAGCAGTGAACGTTTATGAAGTACCTTCCACAGCTACGTTTTTAGTTACTTTTGATCTGTTTGAGCTCAGATTCGCAAATTATGCAGCAGGTGGTGGATTTTGTGGCAAATGCGGCAAATCTATAACCCCTTCGCTGCCAGGATTTTTCCCCCTCCTGTGCCGAGCCTTTTTTTTGGCTATTTGGGGCAGTTCGCGCTTAAGCCCTCATAACGTTTTGTTCACATAAACTACCCACGCCAAATTTGCGTCCTTTTTTTCCCAACATCCTAGGGATTCTAGACGTACCCAGACTTTGTGGGTTCCCCTGAAGGAGACCAAGAAATTAGCCAAAATACAGTGACAATTTTTTTTTTTTTTTTAAATGGGAAAAAAGGGCTGCAGAAGGCAGCTCGTGGTTTTCCCCCTGAAAATGGCACCAACAAAGGGTTTGCGGTGGCAAGATCACCATCTTTCCAGCTTTCAGGAACAGGCAGACTTGAATTGGAAAACGCAATTTTTCAATACAATTTTGACATTTTACTGGGACATACCCCATTTTTACTATTTTTTGTGCTTTCAGCCTCCTTCCAGTTAATGACCAAAAAAACTGGGTAAGAAACCAATGCTGGATCCCAGACAGCTAAACATTTCTGAAAAGTAGACAAAATTCTGAATTCAGCAAGGGGTCATTTGTATAGATCCTACAAGTGTTTCCTACAGACAATAACAGCTGAAATAAACAAATATTGAAATTGAGGTGAAAAAAACCAGCCATTTTTCTCCACGTTTTACTCTGTAGCTTTTTCCTGAGATGTCAGATTTTTTAAAGCAATATACCATTACGTCAGCTGGACTCTTCTGGTTGTGGGGATATATCGGGCTTGCAGGTTCATCAAGAACTCCAGGTACCCAGAGCCAATAAATGAGCTGCACCTTGCAATGGGTTTTTATTCTATACTGGGTATACAGCAATTCATTTGCTGAAATATAAAAAGTGAAAAATAGGTATCAAGAAAACCTTTGTATTTCCAAAATGGCCACAAGATAAGGTATTGAGAAGCAGTGGTTATTTGCACATCTCTGAATTCCAGGGTGCCCATACTAGCATGTGAATTACAGGGCATTTCTCAAATAGACGTCTTTTTTACACACTGCCTTACATTTGGAAAGAAAAAATTTAGAGAAAGACAAGGGGCAATAACACTTGTTTTGCTATTCTGTGTTCCCCCAAGTCTCCCGATAAAAATGGCACCTCACTTGTGTGGGTAGGCCTAGCGCCCACGAAAGGAAATGGCTCAAAATACAACGTGGACACATCACATTTTTTCACAGAAAACAGAGGTGTTTTTTGCAAAGTGCCTACCTGTGGATTTTGACCTCTAGCTCAGTCGGCACCTGGGGAAACATAGCAAACCAGCACATTTTTGAAAACTAGACACCTAGGGGAATCCACAAAGGGGTGACTTGTGGGGATCTGACCAGGTTCTGTTACCCAGAATCGTTTGCAAACCTCGAAATTTGATCAAAAAACACTTTTTCCTCTCATTTCGGTGACAGAAAGTTCTGGAATCTGAGAGGAGCCACAAATATCCTTCCACACAGCGTTCCCCCAAGTCTCCCGATATAAATGGTACCTCACTTGTGTGGGTAGGCCAAGCGCCCACGAAAGGAAATGGCCCAAAACATAACATGGACACATCAAATTTTTTCACAGAAAACAGAGGTGTTTTTTACAAAGTGCCTACCTGTGGATTTTGGCCTCTAGCTCAGCCGGCACCTGGGGAAACCTAGTAAACCAGCGCATTTTTTAAAACTAGACACCTAGGGGAATCCAAGATGGGGTGACTTGTGGGGCTCTGACCAGGTTCTGTTACCCAGAATCCTTTGCAAACCTCAAAATGTGACCAAAAAAACACTTTTTCCTCTCATTTCGGTGACAGAAAGTTCTGGAATCTGAGAGGATCCACAAATTTCCTGCCACCCAGCGTTCCCCCAAGTCTCCCGATAAAAATGGTACCTCACTTGTGTGGGTAGGCCTAGCGCCCACGAAAGGAAATGGCCCAAAACACAACATGGACATATCACATTTTTTCACCGAAAACAGAGGTGTTTTTTACAAAGTGCCTACCTGTGGATTTTGGCCTCTAGCTCAGCCAGCACCTGGGGAAACCTAGCAAACCAGCGCATTTTTTAAAACTAGACACCTAGGGGAATCCAAGATGGGGTGACTTGTGGGGCTCTGACCAGGTTCTGTTACCCAGAATCCTTTGCAAACCTCAAAATGTGACCAAAAAAACACTTTTTCCTCTCATTTTGGTGACAGAAAGTTCTGGAATCTGAGAGGATCCACAAATTTCCTGCCACCCAGCGTTCCCCCAAGTCTCCCGATAAAAATGGCACCTCACTTGTGTGGGTAGGCCTAGCGCCCACGAAAGGAAATAGCCCAAAACACAACATGGACATATCACATTTTTTCACAGAAAACAGAGGTGTTTTTTACAAAGTGCCTACCTGTGGATTTTGGCCTCTAGCTCAGCCAGCACCTGGGGAAACCTAGCAAACCAGCACATTTTTTAAAACTAGACACCTAGGGGAATCCAAGATGGGGTGACTTGTGGGGCTCTGACCAGGTTCTGTTACCTGGAATCCTTTGCAAACCTCAAAATTCAACCAAAAAAACATTTTTTCCTCTCATTTCGGTGACAGAAAGTTCTGGAATCTGAGAGGAGCCACAAATTTCCTTCCACCCAGCGTTCCCCCAAGTCTCCCGATAAACATGGTACCTCACTTGTGTGGGTAGGCCTAGCGCCCACAAAAGGAAATGTCCCAAAACACAATGTGGACACATCAAATTGTTTCACAGAAAACAGAGGTGTTTTTTACAAAGTGTCTACCTGTGGATTTTGGCCTCTAGCTCAGCCGGCACCTGGGGAAACCTAGCAAACCAGCACATTTTTGAAAACTAGACACCTAGGGGAATCCAAGATGGGGTGACTTGTGGAGCTCTGACCAGGTTCTGTTACCCAGAATCGTTTGCAAACCTCAAAATTTGATCCAAAAAACACTTTTTCCTCTCATTTCGCTGACAGAAAGTTCTGGAATCTGAGAGGAGCTACGAATTCCCTTCCACCCAGCGTTCCCCCAAGTCTCCCAATACAAATGGTACCTCACTTGTGTGGGTAGGCCTAGCGCCCACAAAAGGGAATGGCCCAAAACACAACGTGGACACATCAAATTTTTTCACAGAAAACAGAGGTGTTTTTTACAAAGTGCCTACCTGTGGATTTTGGCCTCTAGCTCAGCTGGCACCTGGGGAAACCTAGCACACCAGCACATTTTTGAAAACTAGACACCTAGGGGAATCCAAGATGGGGTGACTTGTGGGGCTCTGACCAGGTTCTGTTACCCGGAATCCTTTGCAAACCTCAAAATTCGACCAAAAAAACACTGTTTCCTCTCATTTCGGTGACAGAAAGTTCTGGAATCTGAGAGGAGCCACAAATTTCCTTCCACCCAGCGTTCCCCCAAGTCTTCCGATAAAAAGGGTACCTCACTTATGTGGGTAGGCCTAGCGCCCACAAAAGGAAATGGCCCAAAACACAACGTAGACACATCAAATTGTTTCACAGAAAACAGAGGTGTTTTTTACAAAGTGCCTACCTGTGGATTTTGGCCTCTAGCTCAGCCTGCACCTGGGGAAACCTAGCCAACCAGCACATTTTTGAAAACTAGACACCTAGGGGAATCCAAGATGGGGTGACTTGTGGGGCTCTGACCAGGTTCTGTTACCCAGAATCCTTTGCAAACCTCAAATGTGACCAAAAAACACACTTTTTCCTCTCATTTCGGTGACAGAAAGTTCTGGAATTTGATAGGAGCCACAAATTTCCTTCCACCCAGCGTTCCCCCAAGTCTCCCGATAAAAATGGTACCTCACTTGTGTGGGTAGGCCTAGCGCCCACGAAAGGAAGCGGCCCAAAACACAACGTGGACATATCACATTTTTTCACAGAAAACAGAGGTGTTTTTTACAAAGTGCCTACCTGTGGATTTTGGCCTCTAGCTCAGCCGGCCCGGGGGGGGGGGGGATCCGGGCCGGCAGAAATGGCCTAAAATAAATTTGCGACCCTTGCCTACAGGGTCGCTCCCCTTGCGTGACTTTGGCGCAAAAAAAAATCCCTGATGCCTAGTTGTTTCTGCCCCCCTTGGGGGCAGATTGACCTAAAATCCGAAATGGTCTAAATACAATTTGCCCCCCAGGGGAGCGACCCTTGCCTAATGGGTCGCTCCCCATCTCCAAAAAAAAAAAAAAAAAAAAAAAAACACAAAATAAAATTAGCCCTGGCGCCTAGAGGTTTCTGTAATAACAATAGGCTGATCTGCCCCCAGGGGGGGTAGAAATGGCCTAAAATAAATCCCCCCCCGGCTAGCGACCCTTGTCTATGGGGTCGCTCCCATTGCATGACATTGGCGAAAAAAAACAAATCCCCGGTGTCTAGTGGTTTCTGTCCCCCTTGGGGGCAGATTGACCTAAAATCCGCCAATCTGCCCCCAAAGGGGGCGGAAATGGTCTAAGTACAATTTGCCCCCCAGGGGAGCGACCCTTGCCTAATGGGTCGCTCCCCATCTCCCAAAAAAATAAACAAAAGACAAGAACACAACAAAAAATTAGCCCTGGCGCCTAGAGGTTTCGGGGTCGTTCCCATTGCGTGACATTGGCGCAAAAATAAAATCCCCGGTGCCTAGTTGTTTCTGCCCCCCTTGGGGGCAGATTGACCTGAAATTGGCCGATCTGCCCCCAAAGGGGGCAGAAATGGCCTAAATACAATTTGCCCCTCCAGGGGAGCGACCCTTGCCTAAGGGGTTGCTCCCCATCTGTAAAACAACAACAACAAAAAAAATCCCAGGTGCCTCGTGGTTTCTGCCCCCCTGGGAGGCAGATCGGTCTAATTAAAATAGGCTGATCTGCCCCCCAGTGGGGCAGAAATGGCCTAAAATTAATTTGCCCCCCAGGGGAACGACCCTTGCCTAAGGAGTCACTCCCCTTGCGTGAAATTCATGAAAAAAAAAAAACCTCCCTGGTGTCTAGTGGTTTCTGTCCCCCTTGGGGGCAGATTGGCCTCATAAAAATATGCCAGTCTTCCCCCAAGGGGGGCAGAAATGGCCTAAATAACTTTCCCCCTAGGGGAGCGACCCTTGCCTAAGGGGTCACTCCCCACCTCAAAAATACAAAACAAAACAAAACAACAACAAAAATGATCCCTTTTGCCTAGAGGTTTCTGGCCTAATTGCTTGCAATCCAGCTGCCAAAATGCTGAGAGAGACTCAGAAATAACTTTCCTTCCCTTTGAAGTCTCTCGGCCTCCTCCACGTGATCTCTCTTCCGATCGATGGGAGGAGGCCTTGCGACAATCACAGGGGGTGGGGGGTTGTCGGGGGTGGAAGGGAAAAGTCTTCCCCTTCCATCCCTGCCTTTGAGGGGTGGGGGGAACCCCACAGAGGGAGCGCTAGCCATTACGTCCTGGGCACAGAAGGGGATAACTATGTGAAAAGCCCCACAGCTGCAGAATCACTTAATTCAGTGGCCCTGGTTATTGGTGGGCCGCCACAGGTAAGAGTACATATTACTAAAAGACATGTCATCACAGGGTCATGCGGCTGGAATGTGTGTATGCGAGCCATGGCCATTATGTTAACAATCTGCGCTTAGTATCATCATCCAGCATTGCTGTTGCATTTCAAAGTCATTTCAAAGTCACAGTCCTTAATATGATCAAGAATTGGCAGTCTTGGTGTGACAGCTGTTCCTCAGGCCAATCCGCCTTATTTTCACATACGATTATATGAGACTTGAGGTCTTTGAGTATGCCCTGGGGAAGGCCACTGAGTGGAGGCACAAATCGAGATAGAGGTGGTCCAGCACTAGACTTTGATAATGAGGTCTGTCACATGGGAAGTGAGTTGCTCAAGTCTGATCAGTCCTTACATTAGATCATTCCTCAAACAGAAAAACATTGACCCATCTGACCCAACAAACTACTGGCCTATATAAAATTGACTATTCTTAGAAAAAAATATTTGAAAGACCAGTGTTTACCCAACTTTTAAATTTTACAAAAGATAATGATTTAATGGCAGACCAACTACCCGGCTTCAGACCAAGGAGAGGTATAGTGTAAGCTACAATCTCCATGATGATCTAAAACTCACAGTGGACAAGAACTGAATTGTCACACTATTGCTTCTGGATTTGGCCATTGCATTTGACACTGTCCACCACTACATGCTAATACAAAGATTCCATCAGCTCGGAATAAGTGGAAATGCTCTAAAATGGATTACATCTCATATCAGAGATAGAAAAAGTGTAATTTACTTACCCTGTTTCACATAAGCACTTCCCACCCAACACTGTGGGGTCCCTCAAGGGTCCATCATTTCCCCTCTGTCATTTAATATCTACCTAAGCCAAAACTGACCAAATCATTCAACCTCACATGTTACAACTATGTAAACAACACCTAAATCACTCTAAAATGGATCGCCTGGAAGACCTCTACAATTTAAATGTCATATCATTGCTTGGCTAGGAATTGACGAATGATGAATAAGCATCTAAAGCTCAACACTGCAAAGACAGGGATCATGGCCTGCGGAACATAAAGACAAGGATGATGAATAAGCATCTATAGCTAAACACCGCAAAGACAGAGATCATGACCTGTGGACAATGGCAAAAATATCAGACTACTGTGATATGGTTAAAGGTTCATTAGGCTCCTCCAACAACATCAAGAGGAGTCAGAATCCTAGGGATAACCTTGGATACCAGCCTATCCTTGATGCCAAATGTTAACATCAGAAAGAGTGCCTTCTACACAATGAAAACACTGAGTCACATAGTCCCATTCCTTGGGTACCAGCAGAAACTGCAAAGCCGCCCTCAAACTCATAATCTCAAGTTTGACTATGCAAACAGCCTATACCTTGCAGTGCTAAGATTCATCATATACAACATGCAACGTATCTAAAATGCTGGCACAAGATGCCTTCACCTAAAAGGATGCACGGCTCCAGTCTTGCAACCACTTGATTATCTATGATAGCAAGCTGATCAAGGCAATCTGCATTGTCTAGAGATCCTCCCAAGGAAAAGGACCACTATACCTACAAGTTAAAATCTGTGCTCCAGGCTTGCAGCAGTTATCATTATACCACCTTACCATAGGAAATCCATAGGAGGCATTGCACTCGCAGTAGCTCTGGAACTCCCTACTGCCTAACATTTGAAGTACCCAGGAGCATATGCACTTCAGAAGATTGTTGAAAATGTGGCTGTTCTCAAGATAACAATATCATCACGCATCACTGGGATAGAACATGGAACGACAAAGACACCTTCAATTTAATCTTCAATCTATAATCCACAGCTACGGAAAAACCTAACTACCAAACTTCTGTCTACACAAAGGTACGTAAAAAAGAGCTGATCTATGGTTCATCTGGGTAATATATAGTAATGCCAATCCATATATAATATTTGTGTCCCACACTAATACTAATACCATAACACTCAGCGGTCAGCAGTCAACTTTACTTTACCCCTCTCATGCTCCTATAAGATATATCTGGCACTGGGCTTGTCCATCTTCAGTACTGTACCAGCCATCATCAAATGAACAGACATTGAATAACTGAAGAGATCTGTCACGTACTCAATCTGAAGACTTTAATCTAGTCCACAAATGCAGGGCCCAAAAATAACTATACACTATGACCATTTCTTTATATCTTACAATGACACTCAGATATGGGAGGATAGCACCAAAGCCCATCCTAACAGATCTCTTAACTTTTTTCTCTCTCCAACCATGCCAGCTCAGTGGCCCATGATCATAAACAGACCTACAGAGCTTCTCAACACTGAAAATCATAAACTGTGCCAGCGTATTAAAAACCACAAACTGCATCAGTCTCTCACACTTTGTCATCCACCACAATGTTAATCGCTATGTCCCAGAACATGGGAGAACTGCACTTTGGTGTTCATCATGCACAACATCGAAACATGGAAACACTTCCCAATAGGATCACAAAGACAACAACCTTCCAAACACACACCCCACATGGCATGGCTTGCTGCCCATGTGAACAAATGTTTCAGTGACCCACATAGGGGTAGTGAACGCTGCAATATTATGCAATATGAATATTGTAAGTGCCCCTGGGAGGCAAGAAGTCTTCGTACAAACATCTCATGTTAATGGAAGGTGATCTGGAGGTGTAGTGCTGAAAGGCTCTGGGAACCCAGCAGACAGATCTATCGTCAGTCCAATATGAGAGTCTGATCAAATGCCAGAAAGGAAAGGCTTGGTGACTTAGAGAATCCTGATTGTGGGTCATTGGCCCCTGATGGGCCCTCTTTGAAAAATGGAACACTGGTAACTTGGGGTGGGTTGAAAAAGGTAAGTGTATGAGAGGTTGCATGTATGTTTAACTGGATAAGGGCAAATGATGTAGAGCTGTTCGCTGGAGGAAGCATGGGAAGAGTAGAACTTCCGCAAGAGATGAGATAAAGGGCCTCTAGAGCCCAAGCGCACTTTAGGTGGGAGGGCAAATGGGGAGGTACTGGTTGATGATCCTAAAGGGTAGGTATGTTTTAGGGAATTAAGAGGGGAGAGATAGGAACAGTAACACACACCCACAAAATGGAAGAACGTCAAGGGAAAGGCGGCCATAGGTGTATAAGGCTGCTTGATTGCAGGGGCTATGTTGTTGACCACTTTGACCCAGCTTTCTACACTGTGCTCATAGATAAGAAATTTACATATATTTCATTCAATGTGTGAGTCAGTTTTCCCAGTGAAAGAATTATGGTCACAAGTATCTGCTTCCTTTAAAGAACCATCTGCTTTTTCTTGAAATGTGGCAAGCTTAGTGTCTTGAGCATTTCACCTTAAAAATTTCGATTCACTAATATCAAATCTAGAGAGGTGGGGATCCTCTGTGCCCCTTGTGTGGGATTCTGCCTGCAGGGCATGCACTCAGACAGGGATGATTGTTGGATACTTCTAAATGCACTACTTAAAGGCAAATTCGTTTTTTTAGCAGTACTGTAGGGACTTACACATGACTAGACCCATTCCTAAGAGAAACAGTTCAGAACCTTATTGACAAGGCTACGGACTACTTATCATTTGTGGAAACTTTAATCTGGTAATGGTTAGAATTCAGGACAAGTCAGGCCAGCGTGGGAGGGTGGCGGCATGCTAGTCATTCCCGAGGAAGGTGGTGGTTGGTTCACGGATATTTGGCTGGTGGATACATAGAGGAGGGTACACCTGTGTGATGTTGACAGATCCCCCTTCACAGCTTCTCACAATTCCAAGTCGAGTATTAATATGGTCATTGTAGGCTCAGGACTAGCCCTGTACATGAAGGAAGTTAACAGAGTACTGGCAATCTCTGACCAAACACTGGTGATCTGTTTTCTTCAATGGACTGCATTACACCACTGCACCTTAATGATTACTTCCCTAAGCATTAGGTAACCAAATGTGCAATTCAGTCCCAAATGTAATCCGTATTGTGTTGTATGACATTGGCGAAAGCTGTTTATCAGTAGTGTGGGTATCCTCTCATTATTATCCTCTCATTATGAAAGGGGCGGGGCATCTGGGGTGAGGAGCTGTGAGGAGGAGTGCTCAGCACTCCCCCTTACTGTGCATGTATGTTTGGCCAGCTGTAATGGGCCAGCCAAACACACATGCGCGGTAGGCTCTCTACAGCCCAGCAACAGCGTTTCCGGGCTGGAGAGAGCCTGCACAGGCTCCCCCAGTCTGTCTGGGAGCACCCAGCCAGGGCACTTCCAGCCAATCCTGACGCTGTTTTGAGCAAAGCAGCATCAGGATTGGCCGCAGAGCAGGCTTGGGGCCTGTGTTTGTGTGCAGCCAGCAGGGAAGAGGAGCGCGGGGCGTCATAAAAAAGGTAAGTGTTTATTATTTTTTTTAATTTGATGTTATTAACTTTTAGGTCTCTTTCACTCCCCCCTGCACGCCGCACCTGACCCGCTACTTTTGAGCGAAGCAAGCCGCGACTGATATTTATCATTTCACACAATGCATGCCACCCAGTCACTGATGTCCTGAAAATACATCATTACGCATACATATAGAGAGGACGAGTATTCAAAAACAGCAGGCTGGAATGGAGCAAAAGTCTTTGAGCACGTTGCAATCCAATTAGTAATCCACAATTGGGAGTTGCTGCAAGAGCCGTCAAAACTTAGGGGCATATTTATACTCTATTTGCACCAAATTTGTCTACTTTTTTTAAAATTATGGAGCAAACCTAACTCCATATTTATATTTTGACATTAGACACATCTAACGTCAAAATATAGGAGTTTGCACCATGTTTTGGATGCGTGCACCTACCTTGCGTCAATGAGATGCAAGGTAGGATTTCCAATTAAAAAAAGGGTGCTATCCCCCTAGCCCCATATTTATCCCCCGTGCTAAAATGATGCACAGGTGGGTGGAGGGGCTAAATAATGGTGCAAAGCATGCTTTGCACCATTATTTAACGCCTGGGTCCGACCAGGCATTAGGGGACCTGTGGGCCCATTTCCATGGTTAAACACCATGAAATGAGTCCACAGGTGCCCTCCCAAGCCTCAAGAACACCCCCACCCTCCCCTCACCAGAGGGACACCGGAGGATGGGGCACCCCATCCCAGGAAAGTGTGGTAAGTGTAGATATTTTTATTTTTTTGTTTTGCCATTGGGGGCCCTAACTTGGGCCCCCCTGCATGGCACAGGGTGCAATGGCCATGCCCAGGGGACACTTGCCCCCTGTGCTGGTCATTGGGGTGGTGGGCATGACTCCTGTCTTTCCTAAAACAGGAGTCATGTTTTTGGTGGTTGTGTGCCACGAAATGGCGTTATTCTGATTAGAGGCATTTTTTTGTCTCTAACCAGGCTAGTGTCATTTTTTGAGGCACAACCCCCTCCTTTCCTAAAGCCCCCCCCCCCCCCCCCAACTCGGCTAGCATCTTTTTTGAAGACGCTAGCCCAAGTTTAGTGCCATCTTGTGCCATTCCTTTAATATGGCACCCGGCTGGCGCTCAGCTATAGCATAAGCCGGCGCTATACTTTTTGGTGCAAAACTGCATTCCCGCAATTTTGCACCAAAAAGTATACATTCGGCCCCTAGGGTCTTAGAACTTAATCTGTTGTTCCTGAAACAGGCTTAGAAGCAGCTAGAGTCCATAGTACATAGTCATAAATGTATGCACTGGTACAACTAGTCATGATCATATGAAACAACATGACATTTTTATGGCTATCTAAGAGTTTCAAGAATGTGTGGTTTAATGCATTTACATGAGTTTACCAAAAAAGTCTGTCTGGTGTTTAAAGGATGATATGTCCATATGGGGAGCATGGAAGAGCCATCAAAACTCACCACACATAAATTAGGAAGGAACCTATGTCACAGATGGCAAGACAAGTCATTAGAGCTCATTGGAGTGAAGGTAAGTATAATTATTCTGCATTGTCCTTGATTCCAGCCTCAATTTATTCCAAAGTTAGAAGGGGTTCCACAGCTTCAGATCTGTGTTCACCAGCTGTACAACAGTACAGACTTCAAGCAACAAAGAAGAGAAACGTTGAGGAGGAAGATGTGGAGGAGGAAGATGATGTGCATACTACTCTAAAATAGGGGATCCATAGCTGTAGTTATGGCGGCTGTCCATAGGGTCGGGTTTAGTGTTGATAGTGCCCTGGGCGACAAATTTGTTGGAGCCCCAATCCCCAAAACCCTCTTTTCCACAAACTCCTTCAACACATGCTTCACCAGTGCTCTTTATCTCTCCATAGCCGTTCTCTAACATGCATTGTATTTGTTTTATAGTGTTACTTATATAAATGTATAGTGTCAGAGCACTTTACACTACACACACATTATTCATCCCCAGTACATGAGACAATGAGAATTACAAGGTGTAGGAGTCATCACATGACACCAATACTAGTAGGCAGTATATTTTAAGAGTGTTTGGTCTGGAAAAGCACAAACTCAGGATTTAAAATGTGCCACGGTGGGTGGCTTTACTACTAATAAGAATGTATTTCTACCTAACTGAACCCTTTTTAGCAACATCCGGATAATGAAAGACTGTGGTGGAAACATAACGTTCTAGCCTATGCCATGCAGTTTGCATGCAGCTCTTTGATGAGAGTTAATAGCTCAGTGTGCTACATTAGAATTATAATTTATCAACTGCAAGTAACAAAAGGAACTCTGTGCCAAAAGCAGTAACATTCCAAATAAAATCAGGAGTGGCTCACAGCGAGTTTAAGGGGCGGGGCGGCGAAGGATGGGGAGGCATTGAGAGAAAAATGAATTTAAAAAAAGAACACTTACCTGAATCACCACCACTACCGCGCCGCTCCTCTTACCTTCAGTGCAGTTGCAGGCTCCCAACCTGCCCTGTGGCCAATTTGAACACTGCTCTTGTGCTGCTGGTAGCATGACAGCAGCGTTCGGATTGGTCGCAGCGCCCAGCAGGGCGCTCCAAGGCAGAGTGGGAGTCTGTGCTTGCTGGCTCCAATCCGGCAACACAGTGACGCTATTGTGGCGCCTTTCTGCACTAGTGTAAAAAATGGTGACGGTATCACAGTAAAGCACAAAGAGGCCCATTGATTAAAATGGGAGCGTCATTTTAAAGCCTGCTCTGAGCAAGTGCTAAAAATGACGTAAAAGTGGTTCAGTGAAATTTACATTTCACTGCATCATTTTTATGGGCCTTCCTGCATCAGAAAACCTCCCTTTCACACATTTTGCCTGGCACAGGAATAATTTGGTGCAAGGGTTTACAAAGTGGCACAATGTAAGCATTGCGCCACTTTGTAAATACGATACAGGAGAAAGACCTCCTTAATTCCGCATAGCGTAAAAAAGATTATGCTAGGGTGACACAAGGTAGCGGTAGGGGCTTTTAAATATGACCCATTGATGTTAACTACCTTGATCTGGTACAGCTAGTCCTTGAGCAGCATAACGTTTTATGATGGCCTAAGAGATCCCACACTTTATGAAAGTTGCATGTGAAGCATTATTTAAATCCCCAAAATAGGTCCAACCATGTGCCTGCACCGATCAAGGCGTATGTACTAAGGGGTTGCCATCTTAGTGAAGCACCAAGTTAAAGGGTCCTTCCTGAGAACAGTAGTAGACAAATCAGAAAGATGGGTCATTGTAAATATTCAATTGCATGATACGTTTTTTACATTAGTAGGCTAATACGGCCCCAACTCTGATGATATAGAGCCACTTAAGCAGCTCTTCAGGAAACGTCTTGACTTTGAACATCCAGTGATTATGGCATGCTACTTTAATGTGATTTTGGATATCAAAGTGGATAGGTCGGCTGCTAGCAGAGCAGTGGGGACCCCAAAGTCACAGGCTTATCTTAAAGGTAAGGTGGCACAATCAGGATTGTGTGATCTGTGGAGACAGGGAGCAGGATCTCGACGGGCTTACTCCTTTCATAACAAGAAGTATGGGCACGCATCCCCAATAGATTATTTTTTGGTTGATCAGGTGCTAGTAGAGGCTGTTAATAATATAATCTACGTACCAGCTCACTTATTAGATCATGAAGTAGTAACGCTGACAATGGCACTTCAAATAAAGGAAGGAGCTAGGAGATGGCCCCTGGACCGTACCTTACTGTTTGATGATGAGGTGGTCTCACAACTCCGTACAGAGACAGTGGAATGTTTTAAGGCTAATAGGGGCTTTGCCTCTATATCAGTCATGTGGGATACTTTTAAGGCCGTCATAAGAGGGAAAATTATTAGTCTGATGAGCCATAGGAATCAGAAATATAGGTTCACGGTGAGCTCCTTCAAGGCAGAGCTAGCCAATTGTGAATTCAGATAATGGAGTGTTATGATGCCGAAGTTAAGATATCACTAGAGAGTTAGATGATTTAGCTAAGGGACCAACTTGATGTATTATTTCAAACTAGGTTAACAAAGAAATGGGAAGCAGGTGAGATTGTGTATTTTGCGTATGGAGAAAGTGCAGGAAAGCTGCTAGCTTGGAAGACCAAGACATATTTAGTTAAAAATAATATCAAGGAGGTTGTGTGCGGGCATACAGAAGAGAAATGAACAAGTAGCGCACCCGACCCGGAACCGAAACCACCAACAGCAATCGGCAACAGCAGCAGCAGCAGTGAGAGACGTGGGAAATGCGCGACGTGCGTTCACTCAGGAACTCCTCGCGGCTTGCAGCTCCTTCCGCGGACCCCTACAGAAGCGGCCTGTTTGACCGGGTGCAGCTTGTGGGGGGGCGAAGGGGGCACAATTGGCACTGCTTCAGCTCCGTAACTTTTTTTGCTATGGCTACGGCTCAACAGCTCCAGCTCCAGCTCCAGCAACCGTGGTCAACAACAAACATCCCTGCATACCGGGCACACCGGTACACCAGCATACCGGTAAGAAGTACCCCTCATCCCCTCAGCACCCCCTGGTGTTGGGGAGCTGGTTGAAGGTTGAAGGTTGTGGGGTGCATGGTGGTTGCAGGGGGCGGCAGGTGGTGGTGACGTTGGTGACTGTACGGAAAGGCTAGGAACTGTCAGGTGTGAGGTGTGAGTGCTGCACACACCCCCTCCCTCCCTGCCTGCTGTGCCCCTTCCCAGGTTCTTCTTACTTACCCACCTTGCTCCCCCTTTGCACCCGCTCTGCCTCACTCCAGCCGGATTGTTACATCAGTACTTTAGCATTCCAGGCACGCTCGTGCCCCCCCACCGCCCCCATCATTCATCTAGTGCCAGTCAATTTCCTGTAGTCTAGGGGTGTGGAGGAGAGGTGACATCGCGATTACAAAGCTAATTGGCTGGCTGCACCAAGCATTCTTAATCCTACAGTCAGTGTGCTTGTGCCCCTCCACTGCCTCCATCACCCACTCAGTGCCAGCCAAGTGCTAGCTACAATGTATAGGGGTGAAGGAGAGGTGGCACCCAGAACACACAACTAGATTGGACAAACTGTCTAGTCCACCAGTAACTTATTCACCGCATTAATTAAGAGCTAGTGTCAGAACAGCACATCAGCACAGCACACAAGTAGTGAACTTTTGATTGTTGGAGAAACAAGGACTAACTTGAATAAATCCCATCATAGGTTGCCACTCCTTCAGCGTCAGTAAGCGTCAGTAAGCCAGTATAATGCGTTCTGGGAAGCTTCGGGTCGATCCCGATGGGGGGAGAACAAGACCCCCAAAAAAGAGCAAAGCATTTCCATCCAGTCAACTCCCCAGTAGTATGTTTGAGTTCCTCTGGAATTGAAGGGAAACAGCCCACTGAACAGAGGGAACCCAACTTGGAACAATCCTCAATGCCATCAGCAGAAAAAGTGGAGTATAAAATCCCAGACTTCTTTTCCATTGAGCATTCACGCCTGCAGGAAAATAAAGTACTGATAGATCCAGCTGATGCTGTGACCGGGATAAATTCTGAGAAGGATCTCCGTCTTGGAAGTCATTCGTCCACACGGCGAGAGCCTGAGAGGTTGGCCTTCGGTAAGGAGAGCTCGAAGGTTGAACCCGACAGACCAGATTGTTCAGGGTCAATTCTAGACCTGGATTTCAGTGTCTGGGAGGATCCACTTCCAAGCATTCAGGCAAGGAAGGAGTCAGATCTGCCAGACTTGGGTGGGACTCCTGACCATCCCTTGATAGAACTCATTGATACGGACTCCCTTCAGGGTGACACAAGCATGGAACAAAGAAAAACTATTCATCCCCATGAATCCAGTCAAAAGCACAAAGCAGATATGTTGCACACCATCATTTCCCTTAGCCCATTTCAGGATAGTATCCCGTAATTCCTAGCTCCAGACGGATGTTCCAGCCAACACGTGGGGCACACTCCTGTCGACATTGGACGTCATTGCAACCACAATAAAGCGTCAGGCAGATAAGCAAAATATTAAAGTCGATTTACTTAATATCATGGCTAAATATATCGTGGGTATTGATTCAAAACTACAAGCCCTCAATGATTTGACTTAGAGAGCCCAAAAACAGAATTACATACAACAAGTGGCATGTGACTGTGCGATCTCAGGGGATAATCCCCAGACCATTATCCCCATACTAAATGATATGTTAGCAGAGGTCAGAGCACAGGCCCTAAGTACAAGGGAAAGACTCTGGGGGTCATTACAACATTGGCGGTAAAAGGCGCTTACCGCCGTGCAGAAGACCGCCAATACACCGCCGCGGAATACCGCCACAGCTATTATGACACACATCTCGGAATCCGCCGAAATTCAGACACCCACACAAGTCCGCCACACCAAAGGTCAGTGATAAACTGGCGATAACAAATCCTCCACCGTCACGCCAACAGAAACACACCCATGCTATTACGACCCACGAATCCATGCGGCGGTCTTTCAACCGCGGTATTCCATTGGCGGTGCACACCGCCGCGCTCAATATACACACACATCTCCAAAACACTGCCACATTGGACAATTCAAAATACACACACCTGACACACATACAAACACCACTCCCACACACCCAACACAATATAAAACACACACCCACATCACCCACAAACCCCTACGACCACAATTACCGAGAGAAGGCCAGAGAGACTGCACAGCCAAGACAACACCACCATACAGAGGCACACAACACCATCACCCAACCCACACCCACGCACAAAACACCACACACCACTACACATCCCCACACACATCAACACTCACACCGCCCCACACATCACACACACCTCCCCATGTCACGCCAAAGACACCCCGCTTCTCCGAGGAGCAGCTCAGGGTCATGGTGGAGGAAATCATCCGGGTAGAGCCACAGCTATTTGGCTCACAGGTACAGCACACATCAATAGCCAGGAAGATGGAGCTATGGCGAAGAATAGTCGACAGGGTCAACGCCGTGGGACAGCACCCAAAAAATAGGGAGGACATCAGGAAGAGGTGGAACGACCTACGGGGGAAGGTGCGTTCAACGGTCTCCAGGCACAACATTGTGGTTCAGCGGACTGGCGGCGGACCCCCACCTCCTCCCTCACAACTAACAACATGGGAGGAGCAAGTCTTGACCATCGTGCATCCAGAGGGCCTCGGAGGAGTCGGTGGAGGATGGGACACTGGTAAGTTAAATCTTAACTATCATATCCCCCACCCTACCTGCATGCTATCACACACACCCCCTTCACCCCCTCCCCTATCACGCAAACTCCTCACTAATGTACTCATAACACAAACCACACATCCCAACACCAAGCCCTGCATGACACAACTAAGCATGGTCACCACTCACCAAAGCATGCTCACTGCACATACCCATAACAACACCCTAACCATCATCACACAAACCCACACACAGGAATGCTTGCACTGGGGTACACGCTCACCCACCCATTGCACACCATTACACACACACATGCAATAATCATGCTCTTATGCCCCTGCAGGAACCCGAAGGACCGTCACCACACCAGAGGGTCCAGACAACACCACTCCACCCCCAGAAGAGGCCCACAGTGACGATAGCAGCTCTGCCCTACTGGATCCTGATGACAAGCCCGGACCATCGTGGGCCTCAGAACAGTCGGTTCCCCTTGCACAGGCACAGCCCAACACAGAACTTCCACCCTGTGGTAAAACCAGCACAGCACCCACCCAGCGGGCCCAAACCTCCCTACCCAGGACAGGTCAATCAGCGGTGTGTCCACCACTACAGGGAACCCAGGATAACCCACCACCTCAACAACAACAGGGACCTGGGGGCAGTGGTAGTGGGCACACAGTCCAGGGGACGGAGGCCCAGGAACACAGGGGAACTGGAAGGGCTGCTGTGCGACAGGAGGCGGACAGGCCAAGGGAACCCACTCTCCACGAGGCCCTATCCTCCATCATGGGAGCATACCACCACTCCCAGGAGACGATGGCGACAGTCCTGGACAAGTTGCAGGAGACCCTGCGCCTGCAGGGGGAACAGTATTTGGGGTTCAGGGAGGAGCTCAGGACCATCAGCTTCGCCTTGGGCACCATCGTAAGGGTGCTGAAGGACATACAGCAGACCTTGAGGGACACCGTGGCACTCCAAGGGGCCCCTGACACTAGCCAGGACGATGAACTGCCCACCACCTCCGCCGGCGCTAGTGGACAGGACGCCCCGCCACAGGACCACCACACCAGCACCCCACCCCCTGCAGACGGACAACCACCACGCAAGCGGTCCCTGAGATCCAGGAACAGGACAGAGCAAGATTGCAAGACCCCGCCAGGAAATGAGACCACCCTGTTTGTCCTCCCACTGTCCCACCTTGTTACCCTGTCCATACTTAAAGTGCCCCAGCTCCACTTCCTATGCCCATATGGGCAGTGCACCTGTGAGACTAATAGACTGGACTCTGCCATGGACATTCCTCCGCCATCACCCATCCTCATTTTACAACCCCCTCCCATTTCTGAGCACTTCAATAAACACCCTTGAAACACAAAACAATCTTGAGTCAGTCTGTGATTTAGTAAATATGTATTATCAATGACATTGTCATAATGCGTTTCCTATTGTAAGGCTAACATACCTATGTCACACATCACAAGTCCTTGAAGGATGCAAGCAGATGACACGTTGGTAACCACACCTGTGAAACTGTAATGGAAAGGTACAACTCAGTTACCAAATACTGGTTGAAATCGACAGACAGGATAGAGGTAGACGTGTGAAAGTTAATGTAATGTTAAACATGAAAATGTTCTCACCTGTGTGTCACTGGAAATATTGCTGTATGACTGACTCCCTGTTGTCGTTGTCTTCTTCCTCAGCTTCCTCCTCATCACAGGCTCCACAGGCTCAACAGCTGCTACAACACCGTCATCTGGATCATCCTCCTGCAGAAAAGGCACCTGGCGTCGCAAAGCCAAATTATGAAGCATGGAGCAGGCGATGATGATTTGGCACACCTTCTTTGGTGAGTAGAATAGGGATCCACCTGTCATATGGAGGCACCTGAACCTGGCCTTCAGGAGGCCGAAGGTGCGTTCGATCACCCTCCTAGTCCGCCCATGGGCCTCATTGTACTGTTCCTCTGCCCTAGTCCTGGGATTCCTCACTGGGGTCAATAGCCAGGAAAGGTTGGGGTAACCAGAGTCCCCCAATAGCCATACACTGTGCCTCTGGAGTTGACCCATCATATCAGGGATGCTGCTATTCCGCAGGATGTAGGCGTCATGCACTGAGCCAGGGAACATAGAATTTACCTGGGAGATGTACTGGTCTGCCAAACAGACCATCTGTACATTCATAGAATGATAACTCTTCCTGTTCCTGTACACCTGTTCACTCCTGTGGGGGGGGGACCAGAGCTACATGGGTCCCATCAATGGCACCTATGACGTTGGGGATATGTCCAAGGGCATAGAAGTCACCTTTCACTGTAGGCAAATCTGCCACCTCAGGGAAAATGATGTATCTCCTTATGTGTTTCAGCAGGGCAGACAACACTCTGGACAGCACGTTGGAAAACATAGGCTTGGACATCCCTGATGCCATGGCCACTGTTGTCTGAAAAGACCCACTTGCAAGGAAATGAAGCACTGACAGCACCTGCACGTCAGGGGGGATTCCAGTCGGATGGCGGATTGGTGACATCAGGTCTGGCTCCAACTGGGTACATAGTTCCTGGATTGTGGCACGGTCAAACCGGTAGGTGACGATGACATGTCGCTCTTCCATTGTCAACAGGTCCACCAGCGGTCGGTACACCGGAGGATTCCGCCATCTTCTCACATGTCCCAGCTGACGGTGCCTACGAAGGACAACAGCTACAAATCAGTCATTATTCCTCCAGGTATGTACCCACAGTTACACACAAGACTACACCACTCACAAAACCCTTCCTGTATGTGTGTTGAGTGTAGGCCTAGCTATGTGTGACGCACAGGTAAATGAAGCCATGTGGGCCCCTGAAATGGCGGCTGCCTGAACTCTAAACTGGGACAATGGGATTGTGGGGTAACTGCGCTGGCGTTGCACACCGTCGTGGTAGGCGGTCATAGACCGTGGCGCAATGCTGCATTGGTCAACATTGGACCCTATGGGTCCCAGGAGCCAATGAACAGGTGCGCCGGCGGTGATGATGCGCACCGCCGCGGACGTCACCGCCATTTTCTATCTGTTCAATCACTAGATACCTGACCTTCGACAGGAGAGGACCTACACTGCAAGTGCTGCTGTGACCTCGGTCTGGAAGCGACAATGGCTGCTGCGTCTGGGGAAAGGGCCCCTGCCTTTACTGCACAGGAGTTGGAGAAACTGGTAGACGGGGTCCTCCCCCAATACACGCTACTCTACGGTCCTCCAGACCAACAGGTTAGTACACAGGGAGCACGTTGTATGGGCTAGGCCTGGGTGGAGAGGGCTGGTTGGAAGAGGGAAGGGGGCAGAGTTCATAGAACATTAATGCATGGGAATGAATGGGCCACATGGCCAGAGTAGGGAGGGGGCCACTCACATCGACGGTGCAGTTGGTAATGACTGATCCTCTTTCCTTGTGCATGTCATGTAGGTCAGCTCCCACCAGAAGAGGGACATTTGGCGTGCCATCGCCAAGGAGGTTCGGACCCTGGGGGCCCACCAGAGACGGGGCACCCACTACCGTAAAAGATGGGAGGACATTCGCCGCTGCAGCAAGAAGACGGTGGAGGCTCAGCTGGGTATGGCCTCCCAACGTGGGAGGGGTGCCCGTCCCACCATGACCCCCCTGATGTTCCGGATCCTGGCGGTGGCCTACCTGGAGTTGGATGGGCGCTTGACGGCATCACAGCAGACACAAGGGGGTGAGTACACTCACATTCTGCTGACTTTGCGCGCAGTGGAGGTGTCTGGGTGGGGGAGGTGGGCTGTGGGTGTCCTTAGGCCAGGGCGTGTTCGGTAGGCAAGGCCCCTCCGTAATGCAGGCCATGTGGCACTCTATCCCACCTCAGCAGAGTGTCAAGTACAGGTATAGTTGCCCCTGTGGCATCCATGTGTGCAGATGTCCACCATTGCCATGTAGGCCATATCCCAGAGATTGCATGTGCAGAGGGCAGGAGCACGGCGGAATGCAGGGGGCCGCTGTGTCTGTCTTGTCCGCCAACAGTAGCGGTATGCCATGCACTAAAACTCTATTCTGTCCCCCCCCTTTTTCTGCTCTCCCTGTCCTTTTGTACATCAGCATCATCAGGCGGAGGTACAGTGGCACCGGAGCACGAGGGAGCTGCATCCCACATGGCCATGGAGGGCCACACCACGGACTCTGAATGCACCAGTGGGATGGAGGGCGAGGGGAGCTTCACGTCGGCCACCAGATCACCAAGCAGCGACATGGACTCGTTCGCCAATTGGGGCTCTGTTGTGGTGGCAGCACCATCTGTGCACCCCACTTCTACAGGTACAGCCGCCGCCTCCCCTACCAGCACCGCCCTCCCAGCAGCCCCTCAGCATTCGCCCTGTGCCCACTCACCCAGGAGGGTGGGCATCACCTTCGCCCCAGGCACCTCAGGCCCTGCCCCAGTCACCCCTGCTGCCCTCAGTGAGGAGGCCATTGACCTCCTCAGGTCACTCACTGTTGGGCAGTCAACCATTGTGAATGCCATCCAGGGTGTAGAACGAGAGTTGCAACACGGTAATGCATTCCTGGAGGGCATTCATTCTGGTCAGGCTGTCCTTCAGCGAACCCTGCAATCTCTGGCCTCAGCACGGATGGCAGCCATTGTCCCTGTGTCCAGCCTCCCCCCTCTAACCTCCTCCACCCAGACCCAATCTCCTGTACCCCAGCCCATCCCAAGCACACCTACAGACCAGCATGCACACAAGTCAGCACATACAAGTAGCTCAAGCAAACATAGGCACCACACAACCCACAGGCACTCACGCAAGCCTCACCCACGTACAGACACAGCAACATCCACTGCCTCCACTGTGTCCCCCTCCTCCTCTTCTTCCTCCTCCCTCCCATTCTCGTCTACACACATACCTGCATGCACCACATCTACAGGCACCATGAATCGCACAAGGAGACCCAGCACCACAAGCCGCGCACCTGCACTCACCACCTCCACTGCCATTTACACGTCCCCTGTGTCCTCTCCCAGTGTGTCTGTGACGCCCCCTCCCAAAGTACACAAACGCAGGGAACCAACAAATCCAACATCCATCCACCTCACGACAGCCTTCAGTACCTGCACCTGCACCCAAAACACCTAAAGTGACACCTCCGACAACCACCTCCTCTTCCTCCACTCCCAGACCCCCTCCAACTACCCATTCCAGTGTACGTCAGAAACTGTCCCTCTGTAAAGTTGACCTTTTTGCTCCCACCCCCCCCTCCAATTCATCAGTCCCGTCGTAGCGCATCAGCCAAAAAGCCTCCAATACCAGTGGTGCCTGTTCAAGGTTTGTGGAGTGCACCGGCCACCAGGGCAGGCAGTGTGACCCGGAGCCAAGGCACTGGCAGCCCACCCCCTGAAAAGGCTCTAAAATTGGAGAGTGGACGACGGGACCGTGTGAAGACTCCTGGTGGGAAAACAACTCACATGGGTTCCAAGGGGATTGGAAAGTCAGCTGTGACTCCACCAAAGGTGGGGAAGGGACAGAGGAAGTCTGCCCAGCCTGTTGTGTGTGTCACGGCGGAGAAGGGCGCCATCATTCCCGGCAGTCGAGACACAACCGCCAGCACCGTCGTCACTGGTCAGGAGACCCCCGCCACCGCCGGAGTCATTGCCCAGGAGGGCCCAAGCCTCGTCACTGGTCAGGAGACCACCGCCAGAGTCACAGCCCAGGAGGGCCCAAGTATCGTCACTGGTCAGGAGACCACCGCCGGAGTCATTGCCCAGGAGGACCCAAGTATCGTCACTGGTCAGGAGACCACCGCCACCGCCGGAGTCATTGCCCAGGAGGGCCCAAGTATCATCACTGGTGAGGAGACCACCGCCACCGCCGGAGTCATTGCCCAGGAGGGCCCAAGTATCGTCACTGGTCAGGAGACCACCGCCAGAGTCACAGCCCAGGAGGGCCCAAGTATCGTCACTGGTCAGGAGACCACCGCCGGAGTCATTGCCCAGGAGAGCCCAAGTATCGTCACTGGTCAGGAGACCACCACCGGAGTCACAGCCCAGGAGGGCCCAAGTATCGTCACTGGTCAGGAGACCACAGCCGGAGTCACAGCCCAGGAGGGCCCAAGTATTGTCACTGGTCAGGAGACCACCGCCAGAGTCACAGCCCAGGAGGGCCCAAGTATCGTCACTGGTCAGGAGACCACCGGAGTCATTGCCCAGGAGGGCCCAAGTATTGTCACTGGTCAGGAGACCACCGCCACCGCCGGAGTCATTGCCCAGGAGGGCCCAAGTATCATCACTGGTGAGGAGACCACCGCCACCGCCGGAGTCATTGCCCAGGAGGGCCCAAGTATCGTCACTGGTCAGGAGACCACCGCCAGAGTCACAGCCCAGGAGGGCCCAAGTATCGTCACTGGTCAGGAGACCACCGCCACCGCCGGAGTCATTGCCAGGAGAGCCCAAGTATCGTCACTGGTCAGGAGACCACCGCCGGAGTCACAAGCCAAAGAGGGCCCAAGTATCGTCACTGGTCAGGAGACCACAGCCGGAGTCACAGCCCAGGAGGGCCCAAGTATCGTCACTGGTCAGGAGACCACCGCCACCGCCGGAGTCAGTGCCCAGGAGGGCCTCGGCTGCCACAGCCCAGGTGGGCTATGATGGAACGTCATGCCACACACCAATGCCCAGTGTAGGGAACGTCATGCCACACACCAATGCCCAGTGTAGGGAGCGTCATGCCACACACCAATGTCCGTACCAGAACCGCCATGGCAAAGCACCGCTGAACAGGGCAAAGACCGCCATGGTGAAGACCGCTGAACAGGGCAAAGACCGCCATGGCAAAGCACCGCTGAACAGTCCAGAGACCGCCTTGGCAAAGCACCACTGAACAGTCCAGAGACCGCCATGGCAAAGCACCGCTGAACAGGGCAAAGACCGCCGTGGTGAAGACCGCTGAACAGGGCAAAGACCGCCATGGCAAAGCACCGCAGAACAGTCCAGAGACCGCCAAGGCAAAGCACCGCTGAACAGGGCAAAGACCGCCATGGTGAAGACCGCTGAACAGGGCAAAGACCGCCATGGCAAAGCACCGCTGAACAGTCCAGAGACCGCCATGGCAAAGCACCGCTGAACAGTCCAGAGACCGCCATGGCAAAGCACTGCTGAACAGTCCAGAGACCGCCATGGCAAAGCACAGCTGAACAGGGCAAAGACCGCCATGGTGAAGACCGCTGAACAAGGCAAAGACCGCTATGGCAAAGCACCGCTGAACAGGGCAAGCACCGGGTAGGAATGAATAGACCGCCACATCAGGCATCCTTATCCCATTTGCAGCTGGGACAGTGACAGGACAGGAACTTTCACGGGGAGACTCATCCAGTCTGGGCACCAGTCCCCCTCCAGAACCAGTGGAGGGATGCATCCACTACCTCAGTCCTGCACAGGATGAAGCACTCTGGGCACCAGCCCCCCCCCCCCCAGAACAAGTGGGTTTGAGAGACTGTGGCTTTGCACGCCCCAGGATGGCACAGTGGGCACCCCACCCACTGTAGAGACTTGAGAGACTGTGGCTTTGCACTCCCCAGGATGGCACGGTGGGCACCCCACCCACTGTAGAGACTTGAGAGACTGTGGCTTTGCACTCCCCAGGATACATCAATGGGCATGGAGCCCCGTCGTGGATCTGGCTTTGCAGTAATCTGGCTGAGGTGCCCCCCCTTCCCCCTGAGGTGCCTGTAGTATTTCTATCTGATGCCCCGGCAGTGTTCTCTCCGATTATGGTCAGGTATCTTTTGTGGGCCTCGCCCATGCATTTTTGGACTGTTGGTGCACGGACATTGTTATGTACATATCTGCACTACTTCTCGTAATGTATATATTTCTGACGATTTTCGTATATATGTGTATATTTTTGTAAGACATGTATATTGCAACACTACAATGTTTGAACGGATTTCGCTTTGTCTTTTCATTCTTCTGGGGGGATTGTGGGTTGTTACTGTGGTTTTTGTGGATGCATTGGTGTGTTTGTTGTAATATGCGAGGGTGGGGGTGTTTGGTGGGTGTCCCCCTAACTTTTGCATCCCCCATGCCGTAGGTGCAGTACTCACCGTTGTCTTCGGCGTCTACGTAGATGATGGTCGTAGAGGAGCAGTAAGACAAGGGCAGGAAGTATTTGGAGTTCCGGGTCCATGGAGTCCTCGTTCCTCGTGGGATGTGTTCAGGTGAGCGTTTTCCCATTGCAAAAGCTGTTTCCGCCGTGTTTTTATCCACGGTGAATCCGCCCCGGAAAAGGTGGCGGATTGGCGGGTTGTGATACTATGGGTGGTACATTGTCTTCCGCCTGTCTGTTGGCGGTGACCGCCGCGCTGCTTGTCTGTACCGCTGTGGCAGCCGGTGTGTTAAAGTGGCTGTCTTTGTTGGCGGTTTCCGCCACGGTCATAATTCCAAATTTTTTAACGGCGGCCTGTTGGCGGTCTTACCGCCGCTTTAACACCGACCGCCAGGGTTGTAATGACCACCTCTGTGTTTTAGAATTTGAAGAATCAGGAAAAGGTGAAGAAGAAAATAATATCATGGAAAATTTGTTAAGAGAACCCTTCAATGCATCTTCCCCACAATTTACAACACAAAAAGAGCCCGGACACTCACATAGCAGATCATATGAAGGGGCCCACCCATCAGGGAACCATTGTAAGAATTCAAGTATCCTTAAAAAAATTGAGGCGAATACTCCCCATAATGCCTCACAAAGCCCAGTACACTAAAGGTCAAAAAGGGAAAAGAAGAAGCAAAGGAAAGCAAGGAAAAAAGCAAAATTAGTTAAACAGAAAAGTATATGTCAATTTTTTACGCATCACAAACAGCCAGTCGTTAGTAATGCTAATGCTAACACTTCTTTGCCATCCGATATCAAGTTATCCTCAACGGTTGAGGAATGTCCGGTTCAGGCCCTAGTTCTCAAAGTGTTTTTGTATCTTTCGTAACAGAGGGCCAAAGACACAAGGAACAAAGCCGCCTTTTTGGTCAATCGATGGCTGAAAAAAATGTGGCCAAAGTGTCATTTACTACCAGTAAACCGATTAACAAAAGACCAGTCCCCAGGGTATGCACGCCAGTAAATTCTGAAATAAATACAGAGTCTAACGACATAGTAGATCATCAGCATTTAACAACAGAGGATATCAATCAGGAACAGGAAAAGGTGGGAAAGGCCCAAAGATGGAATGAAGGAGTCCATCCAGCATCGGCACGCCGTCAAAATATCTGTTGCAGCGTCAATTGGATACAGGTTATAAACATTCGATCCAGAACAATGAAGCATCCACAAATACCTCATTGATGAGGCGCTCACAGAGGTACATAAACTACTTCTTACTCCCCAGTTTAAATCAGTGGGAAATTTTGAGGTGGGGGAAACTGGAAACTCTGTGTGAATTTATTAAAACCATACTGAGACAATACCAGGAGTCCACACTCATCATTAGTGGCAATTTCAATCATAATCTATTGTCCCCAAAAGGAGGAAACGCAAAAAAGCAAGGGGTATGCACCCAAAGATATCAGCTTGAAAAATGAGGCCTATCCTTACTCAATGGATAAAAGCAAAAAGGATTCTCCGGCATCTTTTACCTTTGTAAGTGGGAAAAGAAGTTCAACCATTGATTACACCTTCATAAATTCCTCTGTAAGGGCACTGGTAAGGAACTTTCAAATTAAATGCAGGATGGAGAGTGATCATTTCCCACAATCATTGGAACTAGCATATAAACCCGAGTTGCTACAGTCCTCGAATGATCTAATAAATCCTCCAGAGTTGTTTAATCTTAAGAGATTGAAATGGTGTGAGAAGGAAACAGCATCAGTAATGGAGGAGGTGTTCCAGACGGCTGGTGCCCTGGGTGAAAGAAAAACACTTGCAGATATGCAACAAAAGGATCCGACCCTCAATGTAGATTGGAACAAAGGCTGGGCCGTGCTATGTTGCAGCCTGCTGGCAAAATTCCCAGCCACCTCTAACTCAAACCTTCTGGGGCCATCCCACGTACACAAAAGGGACCATGTTAGTCAATCTTGGTTCAACAAAGCTTTGTACAATCAGAAATCACAAATTGCGCGTCAAACCATGAAAATGGTAAAGGCGATCCAACAAGGAAGAGACGAAGATAATCGTATTTTATGGACTCTGAAAAAAAAGTATTGTCTTGATTGTTGGGTCGCAACAAGAACTTATCAGGAACATGCATGGTACAAATTATTATGGGCAAGCCGACTGTCAAACAGTAAGCTGTTTTGGGGGCTGGTGAACAATCAGGCAGTGGGGAAAAGTAGACATCATAATTGTGGGATAACCCAAGCAGCCTGGATGAGTCATGTCAGTAGTCTGTACGGGCTGGCAACCAAGCCGTCAAAAGGTGGAGCCAGACTTCTTCCCACAGTGATGGGGTCCGAACTATCAATAAGTAACAATCAACCATTAAATCTCCAAGTCAAGTGTAGGATCTTAGATATTGCAGATAAGGATGATCAAATGCAAGTTTGGAAGCTAGAGCAACTAGTCGATCTGATCAAGAAATTGAAGTTGGAAGGGGCAGCCGGACCAAATGAACTTCCAAATGCAATCTTTAAAGCCGATCCAGTATATTGGGCACAATATTTTCTGCCACTCTTTAACGCTATCGTTCACTCCAATCGGATCCCAGAATCTTGGAGAGGAAGTATAATACACACAATCTATAAAAGTGGAAATCCCACTATTCCTTCAAATTATAGGCTGATAGCCCTCACTGACGTAGAGGCCAAGCTGTATGGCTCATGTTTGCTGCAGCATCTTCAAGCCTAGGTAGACGAAAATAAGCTACTCCCGAGGTTTCAAACAGGCTTCAGGGCAGGCATGGGAACGTCATCAAATCTAATTGCACTTTCCCTTATAGTGGAAAAAGCCAGACACAAGAGGTTGGGCCTCTATGCATGTTTTATTGACCTTAAATCAGCTTTTGACTGGGTTCCAAGGGAAAGATTGTGGGCTAAGCTGGCTAAATAGGACATCTCCAACAACCTACTGAGGGCCATTATAGATCTCTACACTGATACCTGGGTCCAGATTAAAATCGGAGACGGTTCAAGATTAACAAATAGAATACCTACAAAATCTGGCTTAAAGGAAGGTTGTGTTCTGGCACCAATTCTTTTTAATCTATACCTGGCAGACCTTGCTGGCATGTTAGCACAAGTGAATAGTCTCCCCCCAATACTGGGTTCAGAGAAAATTGGGAGCTTACAATATGCAGATGACATCGTCCTGCTGAGCCATACTCCCCAATGACTGCAACGAATCCTATCACCACTCAACATCTTCATGGCCGAGCAAGGCCTGGAAATTAATATGGATAAAACTAAACTGATAAGGTTCCTAGGGGCAAAATATAAACAATTCAGTTGGTACCTGGGAGATAAAAAAGTGGAGATGGTGCAGTCGTACAAATATCTAGGTGTTCACCTCGAACCAGGCCTGAAATGGAAACGCCAATTACAGTTGATCAAAGCAAATGCCAATTCATTAACATATAGCTTTAACCTGCTCAAAAAGAAGCTGGACTGCTCAAACTGGTCCCATTCATTAAAAATTATGTCTGCTCAGCTGCTTCCAGCCATCTCCTATGGGTCTGAAATATTGAAAGGCCGTGAGATCATGGCTCTGAATACCAGTCAGGTTAAAACATACAAGGCCGTTTTTAACATCCCGAAAAGTGCCTCCCCGGCGCAGGTCAGATGGGAGATGGGCCTAAAAAAACAAAGTTTCCAGCAACAGGGCACCTTCCTTAAATCATCGTGGAAGTTATGTGCGGCAGAGGATTCTTCCATTCTCTACTCCTGCTGGCAAAAAGTGCAGGCGCAGCAGATTGGCAAAATGAAAGGAACATGGGGAAGCTAACTAACCCAGGTTATCATTAGCCTGGGAATGGAAGAAGCCTGGAAATGTAACATTGGGAAGGCTGAATTTAACAGATTAGTTAACTTACTCTTGCTCATCACAGACAAAGCCATCCTGGCTAAAAGACGGCATGCCTGGGCCGTCCTGGGGTCCTATTCGACATTGTCCCCACAGGGGTACTTGGCCGACCACTTTTCTGTTCATCAAACATCAATTCCTGCTATACCGTATGGGTTTATTTGACACTAAAGAAGATCGTCCTTCCTGGAAAGGCCAGTACATCGATCAAAATTGCCGCTTATGCTGCATGTTTTTTTGTATTTGTCCTGCTTTAGGTTTGGAAAGAAGAAAACTGCTAAAACATGATTTTATAGTTAATAATATCCATTCATGTAGATCGGCGGTAATATTCTGGCTCAAGAGTGAGTCAATTTAATTTTGCTGTAATATTTTTACAACTGCTCCATAAGAAACTGAACAAAGTGGATTTGGGAAAACTGCTGTAGGTTAGTTCTCAGAGGTTGATCTTGTAAGTTTATTTTGGTTACAAATTATTTTTAGCTGTCAAGCTCTTTAAAATTTCTTTTATTTTTAAGTGTCAGTTTTATTGCGTAATGTTTTTGTTTTATATTGCAGTGTTTTTTATTAATCGAGCAATAAATCTAAATCTGACAGTGGCGCAGCTACAGAGCAGGCATTTCAGAGGTTCTTTGAGGAATTGTATAAGAAAGATAAAACAGTGATTGAGGAGGAGGTGAGAAAGTGGTTAAGACCATGCAATTTGCCTAGACCCGCACCCACTGAGCAGGCCAACTTATAGCAGAAGGTTACCCAGGAAGAAATAGGGGCTGTAATAAAAACTTGTAAAGGAGGTAAAACAGCTGGGCCAGATGCTCTTCCTGTGGAGTTTTATAAGGCTTTGGGGGATTCTATATTGCCTGCTATGACAGCTTTGTTTGAGGAGATTTTGAAGGGTAGTGCTGCCTTGACGGAATTGTGGGAGGAAGCAACCATCACTGATTTTAAAGCCGGGGAAAACACCTGTGCAGTATGAGTCTTATAGACCGATTTTGTTATTGAACTGCGATTATAAACTATTTGCAAAGGTACCGGCTGATAGACTAAGCAGGGTGTTGGGGGGGGGTTCTTACTTTTAAACTGATAGGCTCTATAGATATGGCTACGATCTATAAGGTACCTCTGGCTGTTATGACATTAGATGCAATGAAAACATTCAATAGAGTAAACTGGACCTTTCTGGGCACAATCTTGAAAATGTATAACTTAGAGAAATTTTGTAGGGCTATTAGTAAGATCTATGAAGCCCCTTTCGCAAGAGTTTTGGTGAATGGGAGTTTAATCCCCTCTTTTGGTATATCTAGAGCAGAGGTCTTCAAACTGGGGGGCCTCAAGTGATCGCGGGGGGTAAAGGATTATAAAGATAACAGGCCTTTGTTTTAAGCAGAAGCATATTATTGCATTTTTATTGCATTTCTAAAAAGGTAACAGTACTTAACTGCAATGTTTAAATAGGTCTAGACATATTTAAACATTGCCATCTTTATAAAATCATTGTGAAAAATTCTGCGGGGGTGGCCAATAATTTCAATTTTTCAACTAGGGGGGGGCACGACATTAAACCTTTTGCAGACCACTGATCTAGAGGAACCAGGCAGGAAAGCTCTCTATACCCATTTCTGTTCGATATTTATATTGAACCCTTACTATATTAGGAAGGAACCTCAAATCTATCCTTTTCGTGGTGGTGTACTCAGCAGGCCTGTTATCAGCCCCCCCAGCCATATTGAAAATTGCATCAGACTTTGGGAGAGTATCAGGTTACTTTGTTAATGCAAGGAAGACGGAGATTATGGCCTGGAACCAGGGAGTGGATAGCTTGTCAATCAAAAGCCAGATGAGGTACTTAGGGCTTAGGATAGTTCAAGATGTTAACAGAATTGCAGATGCCAATTTGAAGAAAGCATTGACAGAAGCCAGCATGTTGATGCAAGGTTGGGTACATCTCCCATTGACAATTTTGGGCAGAATCAATTGAGTTAAAATGGTGATATTGCCTAAGTTTATTTTCCTTTTTAATGCAATGCCGTTAGAATTGAGCAAGTTATATCTAAATAAAATTGAGCAGATGATAAACTCTTTTTTATGGACATATGCAGGGCCTAGAATTGCGTGGAAGAAGTTGTGAAGAATGAGAGAAAAGGGGGGCCTAACTTTGCCAGATATGCAGTACTATGCCTGGGCTTTTCAGTTAAAGAATGCAAGGATGCTTTTTAAGTCCCTCAATGCTTCAGCAATCGTGTGGTTGTTTAAAGCCATGTTAGGGGAGCTTAAAAGGGGAAACACCATTTCCTGTTTAAATTTGAAGACCCAAAGTTCTTCAAAAAGATCAAAATGAAAGTGCTGCAAGCAATGGCAAAGGTTTGGTCTAGTGTCAGATGGGTATTGAAGATCGGGTACTATGGTTATTTGGCCCCCATTCGGGATTCTCCTGGAACTCTGACATGTTTAGAAGATAATTTGACTCTACCAATAAAGAGGGCTTGAATATTGGGGTGATCTTTTCCAAGGGGGCGTGCTACAATCCTGGAAAGACCTATATGAGAATACTTGGGGGAACTTTTCAAGGTTTAAGTTCTTGCAGTTGGCTCGCTGGGTTAAGAGTCTGCAAAGGGTGCTTGGCTCCTGTAAACCACTCAGAGCAAAAGCTTGTGGGGGTTGCCCCAGGGAGGAAAGAAGTATATAACTGGAACTGGGAGATGCTGCAGGCTCTTGATGGAGATTTTCTGCTGCTGGAAGAGCTCTGGGGAGGATCTTTTCTGAAGGATCAAGTACAGGACATTTGGCAAGCATCAATGCAGAAACTATTTGCAGTTGTCAAACCTGCCTCTCTAAGAAGAAATCAACTTTTTACAATTCCTAGAGCTTATTTATCTACATACAAAATCTCTAAAATGAGGAAAATGGGGCCTACTAAATGTGCTAAATGTGATCTAGAAGATGCTACAGACATTCACATGTTTATGGATTGCCCAGCAATATTGCCGTTCTAGGGGGAAGTGGGGAGCGCACTGTCAAGCATTATGTGGATAACTTTGAAGATAGACCTCTCTTTAATCATGTTTGGGTCTATGGAGGGGCCACAGCAGCTTAGGGGGAATAAGAAGAAGCTTCTGTTTTATACTACCCTTCTGGCTAGGAGGGAAATATGTTGGATATTGTAGAAATAACCCCACTGTGCCATGCAGATTGGCTAGGAACACTCCTATATACATCAAAGGTGGATATAGCTGGCAGGCCCTCCAGAGGAAACGGTTCTGGCAGTTACTGTATAGATGGGTTGAGGGACATCAGTCCCCGCAAGGGTTATAGGCAAGCTCGGTGTTTATGTGAAGGCTCTCTCATTTATTCAATCCAGTGATTACACTTCCTCTCAATTCCCTGGGCTAGAGGCGTGGCTTTGACTCACGGTCAATGAGAAAGAGATGAGGCCTTTCTGGGCAAAGATCTAACTCAAAAGCAAGGGCGGTACAGAAAGGAAAGCTTCAGAGTTAAGACCTGGAGTTTGAGGTGAATGAGGGCAAAAAAAGAAGAGTTGGGTGCAATGGAGAATGGAAGAAGGCTGTTCCAGGGTTATGCTACTTTGACAGAGAATGTGCCATCTCCCAAGCAACTTTGTCAAAGCAGAGATCATTTACCTAGCGCAGCAAGGCTAACAGATGATGAACTAACTTCAAGTTCATGAAAGGCCAGCTCTCTCTGATCATTGAATAATGGAAAATATACAGTTGTTGACACGTGATGCAATTTCCAAATGGAAGCCAAAGACGTATTGTGAGCATAAGATATGCTCACAATATGCTCACCAAGGACCCCGCCAGCGCCAAGACCAACCTACAAGAGGGCATGAAGGACGTCGCAGATTGGATGAGGCTCAGCCGCCTAAAGCTGAACTCTGACAAAACGGAAGTCCTCATCCTCGGCAACACCCCGTCCGCTTGGGATGACTCCTGGTGGCCCACGGCCCTTGGCACCGCACCGACCCCCGCAGACCACGCCCGCAACCTCGGCTTCATCTTGGACCCTCTTCTCACCATGACCAAGCAAGTCAACGCCGTGTCCTCCGCCTGCTTCCTCACCCTCCGCATGCTCCGCAAGATCTTCCGCTGGATCCCCGCCGACACTAGAAAAACCGTGACCCACGCCCTCGTCACGAGCCGCCTGGACTACGGCAACACCCTCTATGCTGGGACCACCGCCAAGCTCCAAAAACGCCTGCAACGTATTCAAAACGCCTCGGCCCGCCTCATCCTCGACGTACCCCGCAACAGCCACATCTCCGCACACCTGAGGCACCTGCATTGGCTCCCAGTCAGCAAAAGGATCACCTTCCGACTTCTCACCCACGCACACAAAGCCCTCCACAACAAGGGACCGGATTACCTCAACCGTCGCCTCAGCTTCTACGCCCCCACCCGTCTCCTCCGTTCCTCGGGCCTCGCGCTCGCTGCCGTCCCTCGCATCCGCCGCTCCACTGCGGGTGGGAGGTCCTTCTCCTTCCTGGCAGCCAAGACCTGGAACTCCCTCCCCACCAGCCTCAGGACCACCCAGGACCACTCCGCATTCCGGAGACTCCTAAAAACCTGGCTTTTCGAGCAGCAGTAACCCCCCCCCGCCCTTTTCCCCTAGCGCCTTGAGACCCGCACGGGTGAGTAGCGCGCTTTATAAATGTTAAGGAGAAGTCTTAAGCATGCCTGTATTAAAGCAAGGTAGGTGGACATCACATGAGTAGGAATTGTTTGGTCTTGTGCTATTATGCTAGTCAAAGAAACAGCCTTTTAATTTGCAGAAGTTGTTGCTGACATTTTTCACAAGGCCATTAATGGAGGTATAAATGATACTCTACAACAAAAGAGAGCCAAGAAGAGCAAAGACTGCACCACAGTGTAAAGACAAAAACTGCTCAAATACCTCCCTCGCCCTTTATTTACCTCACCAAATCAGTTGAAAGACTAGATGCCTGAACTTAATCCCCCTATCATAAAGGTGCAATGATATAACATGTGATTATGCCATATTGTGAGCAAGGCGATCATATTGTCTCCCAGAAAGAGATCGAACTCTCTCCTCAGAAAGTAGCTTCATCACACTCTAATGGCCCCTAAATCGCTTTGCAATAAATCATGCCTCAGTGAATCTCTGATGGTTATTCAAAATGTTGCATGAAATCTTCTCCATAGCTACCCTTTGCCATGTCCTTTGGAAACCGTCAATCTAAGCACAAGGAACATTTGGAACTCACTGAACATACCCTACTGAGAATGTGGGGTGTAATGCATTTACTTGAGTCTACAAAAAAGTCTTTGCCTGGTGTTTATGGGAAATGTCAGTAGTTGCATCAATATCATTTATTACGACACCCTGAAGGTATTTATTTTTTCAAACATTCTCAAACACATGAAGTGCAGCACTGGCTCCATTCTGGATGACAATTTTGAATGAATAGCCTGGTCCGTAATGTCACCTGTGGAGGACCTCCAGCAGGGAGCAGAAATCCCTCCCCTGTATGGTCCTCGCAGAGTTAGTTCCTCAAACATACAAAGCCTTTAATCTTTGTTGTCAAATGTGCCCTTCATTTCTTTTCACCGTACACCCTTAGAGGACCACTTTTTTCTGGTTGCACCTGTGATCCGCATCTTCTATGTGTCTATAATATTAGCCTTGCGTGCTGCCTACTGTGAAGCAATTTCTCAAGCAGACTGAGCTACCTCATAGCCCCACAACTAAACTGCCATTAAACATCTATGGGCCCTTACTAGATGTCGATAAACCAGCCCAGTACTTCCCAGTACTTCCCATCACCACCTGATAAACAAGGAATTAAAGAGGAAATTGGCAACAATGCACCAAATTTCTGCCTTTATTCCCCATGTTACCATGGATTTTCATTTGAGATTTCAGTTGCTTTCAGTATGAAGTGAAGTCTCCAGTTAAAATACGCAAGGTCAATGGTTTTCCTGTCGGACTTTGTTGGTAACTCATCTGAGCAGAAACATCAGAATTACAAGGGGATTCGTAATGAGGCCTCTACTGTAAGGGGAAGTGTTTGCAATTTCTTAACTATTCCTCACTACGACATGACACCCGTTCTCCGACACTGCCTCATTTTGTAGCAATTACAGGTAAAATTATGGTTGACCAGGTATAAGGCTGGACTGACGTGCATTGCTATAACCTGACACAGGATTCATTTACAGCTCCATAGAGATTAAGACCTGTATGGAATCCGTAAATGGTATTCCAAGGTGTCCCTGCTGTGTGGTCTAAGTTCCTCTTGTGGACATGGGTATTGATAGGGTCTCAAAATGAATGAATGTCAACAATTCCTGACTATGTGGACTAAAATAGGAGTGCATAGTGGTGTTCCAGTTGTTCAGATAATATTTATCAGATCGTTCGGAGCATTTGATAAGGGTTTGTGTTTTTCCCCGCCAATGACAGGTTAACCTCTCTGATGCTTGTCCCCTTCAACCAGACCAGTGGAGGTACGGAATATAAATTAGAACATTGGAATGCTGGAGGCTCCATTGAAAACAATGGAGTGCTGCGGGCTTTTACTGGCTGGTAAAAGCCCTCAGCGCCAACATTCCAATGTTTGCTTTGTTCACAGCAACAGCTGTGAACAAAGCTTCACGGAGCCCGAGGGGATTTTAATCCCCTCGGGCTCCGTGAACATTTTTTTTTTTTAATAGAACATTCTGCCCTGTGTGGCAGAATGTTCTAATAGCCTTAGAACCCGCCGTAGCGAGCTCTACCCGCTATTAAAGTCCCTCTCCCTTGTTAAATGCCCTTGCCTTCGGCTCGGGCATTTAACGCGGGGAGCGGGCCTTTAATAGCCGGTAGAGCCCGCTACGGCGGGTTCTAAGGCTATATTAGAACATTGGAATGTTGAGCACTCTATTCAAGACAGTGGAGTGCTCCGGGCTTCTAATGACTGGTGGAAGCCCGGAACATCAGCATTCCAATGTTTGTCTTTCACAGCTGTTGCTATGAACAAAGGGCTCATTGAGCCCAGGGGATTTCAACACCCTTGGGCTCTGTGAGGCATTTTACGTATAAGAACATTCTGTCCTTTAGGGGTGGAATGTTCTCATAGCCTTATAGTCTGCTGTTGCTGGGCTGTAGCTTCGGCTCAGATGTTTAATGCTGGAGCGGGCCTTTAATGGCCGGTGTAGCCTATTATGGCAGGCTATGAGGCTGTAGTAGAGAATATCTATTTACCAGAATAGCATAGCCGAAATACCAAGGACCAAAATAGTGGCAAGGTAAGTGTATATAGGTAATTAGAACATTGGAATGTTGAGCATTTCATTGGAGACAATTGAGTAGCTCCGGGCTTCTAATGGCTGGTAGAAACTTCAACATTCCAATGTGTGTCTTTCAAAGCTGATGCTGTGAAGAAAGGCCTCATAGAGCCCGAGGGATTTTAACCCCCTTGGGCTCTGTGAGGCTTTTGTTTTACTAATTATAACATTCTGCCATCTAGGCGAGAAATGTTCTAATAGCCTTATGGCCGGCAGTAGCTGGGCTATACCTGCCATTAAAGGCCTGCTCCAGCACTAAAGCCCCAAGCCGTTAGCGCTGGTGTGGACCTTTGTTGGCCAGTATAGCCCACTACGGCGGTCTGTAAAGCTATAGTATAGGTCTACCTAACTCCACTTTGCATACCTTTAGCATATAAATATCCTCAAGGTAAGTACATGCGGACTTAATAATAGCAAATCCATACTTACCTATATGTACTTATTATCACCTCAATATTTTGTTTCTCCATTTTTGGGTTCCAATATTCTGGTTTGCCGATATCCCCTACTTGAAATTCTGGAATATAACAGACCTGACTTCACAGGTCCACAGAGACAGTAGGGTTCCTTGAATAACTACTGTAAAACCAATAAATTGGGTATTAATTTACAGAAATAAAAAAAATATCCTCTGTCGAAAGAGAAAATCTGTGAAAGTTTCTGTATCAGTAGATGAATATCTAAACTTGGGGGTGGGGTGGTTGATATGTTGAAATCTATCTTTGCGTTCTCACATCCTTGCACAGTTGGTCAAAGTTACATCCATTGACCAACTGTGCAAGGATGTGCTTTGGACTTCTTTGCTAATGCAACTGCCCTGGGAAGCAAACATCCACAGACCTCCTGGAGGTCTATATAGGCAAGAATCACACTGTATGACGACAAAAAACACGTCTTGGCTTCCCAAGGAGGAGGCAAAGGCAAATTATGGAAAGTGTCTCTGTCCCTGAGATGTTACGCCTCTACTACGTTTATTTGACTCAAGAAGATATGATGGTGGTATTTCACCTGCGTATGCACAAATTCCCTTAACGTGTTATTGAAAAACGTTATTCTTTCTGAATTACGGTATGACAATGCTGACTTCTGTATTTTTATGCCATTGCAAGGGACGCCTTCACAGTGCAGAACTTGATGGCATCTACTGCAGTTGTATTTATGAGTAAATAGGTCGCCTGTAATTTGTCGATTTTATATCACTTACAACGTGTGGAGTAGAGGTGGTTGGTAATGTCTGGAATCTGTCTTTGCTTTCACTTTCAAGTAGGCAGAGTGACTTCTGTTCCTGACCAGTTCATTATTTTTTTTAGATAATCTCTTCGTTGTTTTTTTCACATTGCACAGATGATCACCAAGCAGAAACAGAAATATCAAGAGGAGTGAGAGTGGTTGGGGGAACGGGGCAGGGAAGCACCCCTTGCACAGTCCACTCGTAAGAATCAACCCTCAAGTTTACCCAATCGCTTTCCTCCCACACCCTTTACCAAGACAGAATAAATCGTAGGCTAAAGAGAAATATACAATCCACATTTGTAGATCATTATGGTGAACCAGTGATACTGTTAGCGCGACAGACCTTCTTAAGTAAATTTACAAGGGAGACACGCATAGGCCGATGGACCTTTTGACTGCGCTTTGAGTTCTTCCCACCATGAACCCCCTACCAATACAAATCAATAACCGCAACAATCAATAACATCAATGATCAATAGGCGTTAGTAATTTCCACACACCATGACCTTGCAGTCAAGAATAACCACATCTTTATGTAAAAGATAGAGGGGGTCATTACAACATTGGCGGTAAAAGCCGCATACCGCCGTGCAGAAGACCGCCAACACACAGTCGCGACTGCGGAATTCCGCCACGGTCATTATGACCCAAAGGCCGGAATCTGCCAAAATCTAGACACCCACACAAGTCCGCCACACCAAACGTCAGTGATAAACTGGTGATAACAAAACCTTCACCGTCACGCCAACAGGAATACGCCCACACTATCACGACCCACGAATCCACGCGGCAGTCTTTCAACCGCGGTATTCCATTGGCGGTACACACCACCGCGCTCAAAATACACACACTCTTACAAAACACTACCACATTGGACAATTCAAAATACCCACACCTGATACACATACACACACCACTCCCACACACCCAATACAATATAAAACACACACCCACATCACCCACAAACCCTTACGACAGCAATTGCGACTGAAGGCCACAGAGAGACACCACCATCTACAAACCAGCATCCACAGGCACTCAACACCATCACTCACACAACATCCACGCACCTCACACAACACACCACTAAATATCACCCCACACATCACAACACACACCACCCCACATATCACCCACACCACCCCATGGCACGGCAAAGACACCCCAGGTTCTCTGAGGAGGAGCTCAGGGTCATGGTGGAGGAAATCATGCTGGTAGGGCCACAGCTATTTGGGTCACAGGTGCAGCACACCTCCATAGCTAGGAAGATGGAGCTATAGGGAAGAATCATGGACAGGGTCAACGCAGTGGGACAGCACCCAAGAAATAGGGATGACATCAGGAAGAGGTGGAACGACCTACAGGGGAAGGTGCGTTCCGTGGTCTCAAGACACCACATTGCGGTACAGAGGACTGTCGACGGACCCTGACCTCCTCCCCCACAACTAACAACATGGGAGGAGCAGGTCTTGGCTATTCTGCATCCTGAGGGCCTCACAGGAGTAGCTGGAGGAATGGACTCTGGTAAGTCAAATCTTCACTATTACATCCCACACCCTACCTGCATGCCAACACATACCCTTACCCTCGCCCTCACCCCATCACTCCTACTCCTCACACATGTCCCAACATCACAAACCACCCATCCCAAAATCAAGCCCTGCATGTAACACCAAAGCATGGACACCCATCACCAAACCATGGCCACTGCACATACCCATACACCCCACTAATCCATCATCACACAAGGTCTTACACATGAATACAAGCAATGGGGTACACGGTCACCCACCCATTGCACACCATGGCACACACAGATGCAATACTCATGATTTTACACCCCTGCAGGACCCCTACCCAACGTCACCGGACAGGAGGGTCCAGACATGTCCACTCCACCCACAGTGATGACAGCAGCTCTGTCCAACTGGATCTAGACGACCGGCCCAGCCCATCTGGGACCTCGGGACAGTCGGCTCCCCTCACACAGCCACAGGCCACTACAGAGCTTCCCCCCTCTGGAAACATCAGCACAGAACCCACCCAGCGGGCCCATACCTCTGTCCCCAGAACACGTCAAGCAGTGTCTAACACTACAGGGAACCCAGGCTAACCCACCAACCCAACAACACCAGGGACCTGGGGGCAGTGGTAGTGGGCACACGATTCAGGGGACAGAGGCACAAGAACACAGGGGAATTGGGAGGGCTGCTGTGCGATGGGGAGGACAGGCCCAGGGAACCCACTCTCCACGTGGCCCTCTCCAACATCATGGAGCCTACCACCATTCCCAGGAGACGATGGCAACGGTACTGGCCAACTTTCAGGAGACCCAGCGGCTTCAGGAGGCACAGTACTTGGGCTTCAGGGAGGAACGCAAATCCATCAATTCTACCCTGGGCATCATTGTAGGGGTGCTGAAGGAACCCCCTCAACACCAGGAGGGACACTGTGGCACTACAAGGGGCCCCTGACACTAGCCTGGACGATTAACTGCCCACTACCTCCGCCGATGCTAGTGGACAGGGGGCACCGCCACAGGACCACCACACCAGCACCCCACCCCCTGCAGAGGGAGAACCACCCCACAAGCGGTCCCTGAGATCCAGGACAAAGACAGAGAACGATGCCAAGACCCCTGCCAAGAAATGAGGCCACTCTGATTGTCATCCTTCTGTCCCACCTTGTCACCCTGTCCATACTTAAACTGCCCCAGCTCCACTTCCTATGCCCCTTTGGACAATGCACCTGTGAGACTAATAGACTGGACTCTGCCATGGACATTCCTCCACCATCACCCCTCACGATTTTACAACCCCCTCCTATATTAAGCACCTAAATAAACACCCTTACAGCACAAGACAATCAGGAGTCTGTCTCTGATTTAGAAATATTGTATTAGCAATTACAGTGCCAAAATGCTCTTTCAAATGTAATGTCAATATACCTATGTCACACAGCTCTAGTCCATGAGGAAACAAAGCAGATGTCACACAGTGGGACCCACATCTGTGAAATCGTAAGGGAAAGTGTCAACTCAGTGACCATACACTGGGTGAAAATGACAGACAGTAGAGAGGTAGTAGATTTAAATTAGATGCAGCAGGTAGGTTTGTCTTCTTACCCGTGTCTCACTGGAAGTATTGCAGGATCACCGTGTTCCTGTTGTCGATGTCCTCTTCTTCTGCTTCCTTGTCTTCACTGTCCACAGGCTCCACAGCTGCCACAACACCTCCATCTGGACCATCTTCCTGCAGAAAAGACACCTGTCGTCGCAAAGCCAAGTTGTGAAGCATACAGAAGGCCACAATGATCTGGCACACTTTCTTTGGTGAGAAGAATAGGGAACCAATTGTCATATGGAGGCACCGGAACCTGGCCTTCAGGAGGCCGCAGGTCCGCTCTATAATCCTCCTAGTTCGCCCATAGGCCTTATTATAGCATTCCTCTGCCCTTGTCCTGGGATTCCTCACTGGGGTCAGTAGCCATGACAGGTTGGGGTAACCAGAGTCACCTGCAAATGGCGAGGGACAACTGTTAGACACACACTAGCTCAGACATCCACAGACCCAGACAACTATTCCCACTGATTTGGGTCCAGGTGCTCACCTAATAGCCACACCCGGTGCCTCTGTAGTTGCCCCATCACATAAGGGATGCTGCTATTCCGCAGGATGTAAGCGCCATGTACTGAGCCAGGGAATTTGGCATTCACATGGGAGATGTACTGGTCTGCCAAACACACCATCTGCACATTCATCGAATAGTAACTCTTCCGGTTTCTGTACACCTGTTCACTCCTGCGGGGGAGGGTACCAAGGCCACATGTGTCCCATCAATTGCACCTATGATGTTGGGGATATGTCCCAGGGCATAAAAGTCACATTTCACTGTAGTCAATTCCTCCACCTGAGGGAAAACGATGTAGCTCCGCATGTGTTCAGCAGGGCAGACAACACTCTGGACAACACGTTTGAGAACATAGGCTGGGACATCCCTGATGCTATGGCCACTGTTGTTTGAAAAGACCCACTTGCTAGGAAATGGAGTATTGACAGCACCTGCACTAGAGGGGGGATTCCTGTAGGATGGTGGAAAGCTGACATCAGGTCTGGCTCCAACTGGGCACACAGTTCCTGGATTGTGGCACGATCAAGCCTGTAGGTGATGATCACATGTCTTTCCTCCATTGTCGATAGGTCCACCAGCGGTCTGTACACCGGAGGATGTCGCCATCTCCTCACACGCCCCAGCGGACGGTGCCTATGGAGGAGAACAGCGAGCACAGAGTCAACCAAATCAGAGGTACGGAAACACAGCTTACTCTGAACATATTCATAAACTGAAATTTGCCTGTATGAGTGGTAAGGCAAGGCCTAGGTATGTGTGACGCAGTCAAAAATAAAGCCATGTGGGCCCCTGAAATGGCGGCTGCCTGACCTGTAAGGTGGGACAAGGGGATATGATGTAACTGCGCTGGCGTTGTACACTGTCGCGGTAGGCGGTCGAAGACCGTCGCGCAATCTTGCATTGGTTATGGGTCCCAGGAGCCAATGACGATGTACGCCGGCGGTGACGGTACGCACCGCCGCGGACGTGACCGCCATTTTCTCTCTGTTCAATCACTCGATACCTGATCTTCGACAGAAGAGGATGTGCACTGCAAGTGCTGCCGTGACCTCAGTCTGGAAGAGAAAATGGCTCCTGTGTCTGGGGAAAGGGCCCCTGCTTTCATCACGGAGGAGTTGGAGAAACTAGTGGATGGGGTCCTCCCCCAGTACACGCTACTCTACGGTCCTCCAGACAAACAGGTAAGTACACTGTGAGCATGCTGTATGTGCAATGCCTGTCTGGAGTGGTGTGGATGAAAGATGGGGGGGGTAGAATGAGGCGTGCATGAAACGACGGTGAGTGCATGTGCATCATGGCAAGGGTAGGGATGCGGGTAAATGACTGTGACGGTGCAGTTGGTAATTACTACTCTTTTTCACCTGTACAATTCCTGTAGGTCAGCGCCCACCTGAAGAAGGACATCTGGTGTGCCATCGCCAAGGAAGTACGGACCCTGGGCGTCTACCACAGACGGAGCACCCACTGCCGGAAAAGATGGGAGGACATTCGCCGCTGGAGCAAGAAGACGGCGGAGGCCCAGCTGGGGATGGCCTCCCAACGTGGGAGGGGTGCCCATCGCACCATGACCCCCCTGATGTTCAGGATCCTGGCGGTGGCCTCACCAGAGTTGGATGGGCGCTTGAGGGCATCACAGCAGCCACAAGGGGGTGAGTACACTCTCATTCTGCTGATTCAGCGTGCTTTGGAGGTGTCTGGGTGGGGGAGGTGGGCTGTGGGTTCCCTTAGGCCAGGGCGAGTTTGGTAGTTAAGTTCCCTTCTTCAGGCAGGCCCTGTGGCACCCCACCCCACCTGTGTACACTGCCAACTACACCTAGTCAGGCTCCTGTGACATCCATGTGCGCAGAAATTGGCTATAGCCTTGTAAGCCATGTCCCAGGGATTAAATAGTGGCCCCCAAGTGCACGGCGTAGTGTAGGGGGATTCTGTGTCTGTCGTGTCCGCCACAACTGTAGCGGTATTGCATGCACTGAACATGTCTTTCTCCCCCCCCCCTTTTTGTGGTCTCCCTGTTCTTGTGTGCATTAGCACCTTCAGGCGGAGGAGCAGTGGCACTGGAGCAGGAGGGAGCTGCATCCCACATGGCCCTGGAGGGCGAGACTACGGACTCCGAATTCACCAGTGGGACAGAGGGCGAGGGGAGCTCCACGGCAGGGACAGGAGCTGACACCAGCGAAATGGACTCCTCCTTTGATGAGATCTCCCTTGCGGTGGCGGCCCCATCTGTGCACCCCCGCATCTACAGTACAGCCGCCACCACCCCTACCAGCGCCACCCTCCCAGCAGCCCCTCAGCTTTTGCCCCGTGCCCGCTCACCCAGGAGGCTGGGCATCACCTTCACCCCAGGCACCTAAGGCCCTGCCCCAGTCACCCCTGCTTTCCTCAGTGAGGAGACCATTGACCTCCTCAGGTCCCTCACTGTTGGGCAATCTACCATTTTGAATTCCATCCAGGGTGTAGAGAGGCAGTTGCAACAAACCATTGCATTCCTGGAGGGCATTCACTCTGGTCAGGCAGCCCTTCAGCGAGCTTTTCAGGCTCTGGCCTCAGCCCTGATGGCAGCCATTGCCCCTGTCTCTAGCCTCCCCCTCCAACTTCCTCCACCCAGACCCACACCCCTGTACCTCAGCCTATCCCAAGCACACCATCAGACCAGCATGCACCCACCTCATCACAAAAGGGAAGCTCTGACAAACATAAGCACTACACATCCCACAGGCACTAACGCAAGCATCACACACATGCAGACACACCAACATCCACTGCCTCCACTGTGCCCCCCTCCTCCTCATCTCCCTCCTCCCTCCTCCCTCCCTGTCTAGTCTCCACTCACACCTGCATGCACTACATCCTCAGCCACTACGTCCATCACCAGCACACACACCACCACACCCTGCTCACGTGCAGTCACCACCCCCACTACCATTCACACATCCCCTGTGTCCTCTCCCAGTGGTGCCAGTAGTCATCGGATTATGGAGTGCACCAGGAAGCAGGGCAGCCAAATTGGCAAGGAGCCAGGACACGGACAGTCCCCCACCTGTCAACCATCAAAAGTTGGCCAGTGCCCGGCGGGAGAGGTGAAAGAAATCAGCCACCAAGGCCGGTCCCAGAGGTCCAGTTGGGAGTGTGGAGACAGCTGCGACACCATCCAAGGTGGGGAAGGGACACAGTAAAACCGGCAAGTCTGGGAAGATCAGCACGGCGGAGAAGACCGCCAGCAGCCCCACTGCCCAGGAGGCGACTGCCAGCAGCAGCCCCGCTGCCCAGGAGGTGACTGCCAGCAGCAGCCACACTGCACAGGAGAAGACCGCCAACAGCCCCGCTGCCTAGGAGAAGGCCGCCAGCAGCAGCCACACTGCCCAGGAGGCGACTGCCAGCAGCAGCCACACTGCCCAGGAGAAGACCGCCAGCAGCAGCCACAGTTCCCAGGAGAAGACCGCCAGCAGCCCCGCTGCCACAGACAGGACTGCCAGCAGCAGCCCGTTGCCCAGGAGAAGACCGCCAGCAGCCCCGCTGCCACAGACAGGACCGCCAACAGCAGCCCCACTGCCCAGGAGAAGACACCAGCAGCACCCCTGCCACAGACAGGACCGCCAGCAGCAGCCCCGCTGCCCAGGAGCAGACCGCCAGCAGCCCCGCAGGTCAGCACAAGACCGCCACCAGCTGAATCGCTGCCAAGGACACCACCGCCACAAGCACCGCTGAACAGGACACTGCCGCCACCAGCACCGCTGAACAGGACAAGACCGCCACCAGCTGAACCGCAGCCAAGGACACCACCGCCACAAGCACCGCTGCCAAGGACACCGCCGCCACCAGCACCGCTGAACAGGACAAGACCGCCACAAGCACCGCTGAACAGGACACCGCCGCCACCAGCACCGCACGACAATGAGCGCCAAAAGCTGTGACGCAACTGAGACCGCCACAAGCAGGATGAAGCACTCTGGGCACAAAGCTCCCTCCAGAACCAGTGGAGTAAGGCATCCACTTACCTCTGTCCTTGGCAGGATGAAGCACTATGGGCACAAAGCCCCCTCCAGAACCAGTGGAGATTTACATCCACTACCTCAGTCCTTGGCAGGATGGAGCACTCTGGGCACAAAGCCCCCTCCAGAACCAGTGGAGTAAGGCATCCACTACCTCAGTCCTTGGCAGGATGAAGCACTCTGGGCACCAAGCCCCCTCCAGAGCCAGTGGAGTAAGGCATCCACTATCTCTGTCCTTGGCAGGATGAAGCACTCTGGGCACAAAGCCCCCTCCAGAACCAGGGGAGATTTACATCCACTACCTCAGTCCTTGGCAGGATGAAGCACTCTGGGCACAAAGACCCCTCCAGAACTAGTGGAGATTTACATCCACTACCTCAGTCCTTGGCAGGATGAAGCACTCTGGGCACCAAGCCCCCTCCAGAACCAGTGGAGTAAGGCATCCACTACCTCAGTCCTAGGCAGGATGAAGCACTCTGGGCACCAAGCCCCCTCCAGAACCAGTGGAGTAAGGCATCCACTACCTCTGTCCTTGGCAGGATGAAGCACTCTGGGCACCAAGCCCCCTCCAGAACCAGTGGTGATTTACATCCAGTACCTCAGTCCTTGGCAGGATGAAGCACCCTGGGCACAAAGCCCCCTCCAGAACCAGTGGAGAATGTTATCGACTTGAGAGACTGTGGCTTTGCACTCCCCAGGATTGAACAGTGGGCAAACCACCCACTTGTGAGACTTGAGAGACTATGGGTTTGCACTCCCCCTGTATTGAACAGTGGGCAAACCACCCACTGTAGAGACTTGAGAGACTGTGGCTTTGCACTCCCCAGGATTGCACTGTGGGCATGGAGCCCCCTCATGGATCTGGCATCATGCACTCAACCGGCTGAGGTGCCCCCCCCTTCCCTTCCTCCTGAGGTGCCGGTTTTATTTCCAACTAATGCCCCTGCAGTGTTCTCTCCGCCTTGTTCAGGTATCTTGTGTTGGCCTCGCCCATGCCTTTTGGGCCCAGTGATCCACGGACTATGATGGTGGAATCCCTTCAACTTGTGTTCCTGGTGTATATAATTGTATATAGTATAAATGTATATATTTGTATATATTTTAGATTCATGTCTTTGAATATATCACAATTATTCGACTCATTTCCTTTTGTCCTTGTATTCTTCCAGGGGGGTTGGGGGGTGTAACTGTGATGTATCAACATGTACTTGTGTGTGTGTTGTACTGGGTGAGGGTGCGGGTGGGGTTTTGCGTGTTGCATGTGTGTGTCACTGTTTTTCCCTTCCCCCCTCCCCTGTGTTGTGGGTGCTGTACTCACCGTTGTCTTCGCCACCGGCGTTCGTGCTCCTGGAAGAGGAGCAGGAAGATAAAGGCTGGCAGAATTTGGAGCTCTGGTTCCATGGCGTCCTGGTTCCTCGTGGGGTGTGTAGAGGTGAGCGTTTTCCCTTCGAAGTCCTGTTTCCACCGTGTTTTTGTTCGCGGTGAATCCGCCCCGGAAAAGGTGGCGGATTGGTGGGTTGTAATAGGGTGGGCAGTACATTGTCCTCTGCCTGTCTGTTGGCGGTTACCTCTGCGGTGTTTGTTTGTACAGCCGTGGCGGTCGGAGTGTTAAAGTGGCCGTCTATGTTGGCGGTTTCCACCACGGTCGTAATTCCATTTTTTTAACACCGACCGCCAGGGTTGTAATGACCACCAGAATGTTTATTTTTCTATATTAACAATGCTAATGTCACGTAACTTAGTCTCAAAATCAAATGATAAACATACAGAAACAATACTGGCTGACCAAAGCATCGAAAGAATCACAATCTAATCAAAGCTTGAGCTACCACATATTCTAAGGTTACAGTGAAAATTAATAGCAAAAATAACTGCGCAAACGAAATAACATACTAAAGAAAAAGCATCAACTGTTATTACATTTAGCTAAGTTCATCAGTGAGAACCGTAACTAACATCAGATTAGAATAGCATGTTTGGACTTCATGCAAAACAATTTAGTCACACACATTTAGAAAAACATCTAACTGTGGCTCTATCAAAAGCAAATAGACATAACAATCAGTAACATTGTCAGTATACCTTGCCTCAGTTTGGTTCAGCAAGCTGTGACAATCTTTTTAATTGGACATCAGTCTGGTCAGCAAGACATAAGGACTCAGCCTCAAAGTTCAGAAAAAGCAAAGTCTATTTAAGCAATAAAGTTAAACACGTCTCTTCTCAGGACGGTCAAGAGGAATGATGGCCTATCTTCTCTTGGTGCAGTCAGGCTAAGTTAGATTTCCTAAAACTACTTCCTACGTCCTCATTGGTCAAGGAATCGCACGTTTGCACCTAGTCCAATGAAACTAAAACCTCAAATCTACAATTTTACTAGTACATGGTTCACATGTGCATGATTGGCTCCTCTTCTCTCGCTCTCGTCATTTGGCTCATCAGGTATCAATATTGTTAGAGTTTATAATCCAGTCAGTGCATCAATTGTCTTCTCCTGGTAAAATCAGTCTTACACATACTACATGAAACATTGTTTCACTAGCAAGTACAGCATCTTCTAGCAAGCAGTTTCTCTCATGAGAACTAACTTCAGCTACGAGCATATAGTCAGTACAGTGGAAAATCACAATTTAATTCTCTAAGCAACCATTTTATAAAACACCTAATAAATGCAGCTTGACATGAGGCTGTGCAACTAGGCCCAAGACCTCTCTATGGTAAGGCCTACAATTAATATAGCTGATACATAATGCATAACCTTTAATATGACATATTACTACATTAATCAAACATAAGCTCAACATTTCATATTAATGAGCCATTAATAAGTACACTTCGTGAACATTGGCAACCACTCTGGTGGGTGATACTTCAAATGCATGTGTTATTTTTCTCTACGTTAATGTATTTTCTATGCAAATCCAACACTCAAAATACATGAATATACATTAATAAACTCAGCGTTAACAATCCCTCCTCTGATTACTAAATATGTCATCACACTAAATCTTCCCACACTGATTTTTGCTTCAGCTAAAATTCTGTCATTTCTATCCCCTTCAATCTTCGATCCCCTTTTGATTTTTCCCTAAACCAATTTTCCCTTTTCATTTTTTCTCTCTTCTAATCATTTTTAATTTTCTTCAATTTGATCATCCTACACAATATACATATTCCCAGTGCTTCAATTATGCAAATCACAATCATCAATATCACTTGTATTACTTTTGATAATATCCCTGTCCCAATGTTGCTGAGACAATTTCCCACTGAAGCAAATTCTTTGCCAACTTTCTCCCAAACACCTGGGGCCAGATGTATCAAACTATTTTGCATTCGAAAACGGTGCGAATTGCAGAATTTGGCCGTTTGTGAATGCAAAACGTGGTCTGCGATGCATGAAAGGCATTCGCAGGCTAAAAACAAGGAATCGCAAAATTTGCGTTTTTTTGCTCAGCGACATGGTTTTGCTTGTCGCATTTAGCGTCTCACAATTTGCGACATGAAATACCAAATCGCTATTAGCATTTCGCAAATTGCGAGTCCGAATAGCGACTCGCAAATACAGATTCGGTATTTCACGTCGGAAATTGCGAGACGCAAAATGCAACACGCAGAACCATGTCACAATTCGATGCATCAAAAATTCGCAAATTGGAAATTTTCACAGAATGGCCTTTTGCACATGCAAATTACCAGGGAGGGAAACCAGGTGGTAACCAGGTGCAACCTATGTAAAGAGGCCCAGAATGCCTCAGACTCTTTTACACAATGGCTGCACTCTACATCATGGCGAGGAGAATGAGGATCTTGGCAGGTTTGAGGAGATGGAGGAGGAGACAGGAGCGCATTTTCAGAGTGCGAATTACCCTTTTTGACCAGACTGAGGAGGAAATATATGAGAAGTACAGGTTGAACTCAGCCATGATACTTGACCTGATAGCTGAGATACAACCCATACTGCAGCGCACAACACACAGGGCCAATAGCATACCTACCCATGTGCAGGTATTATGCTCCCTGCACCTACTTGCCTCAGGGAGCTATCAAGGGGTCATAGCAGCAGCTGGAGGGGTGTCACAGAGTGCCCTCTCTAGATTTTTCAATGCATTTCTAAACGCCATGCTGAGTAGTATACACTGGTACATCAGATTCCTCCACACCCCACAGGAAATACAGCAGACAAAAATAGATTTCTACCAGATAGCACAGTTCCCCCGCGTCCTAGGTACCATAGATGGGACACATGTTGCAATCTGTCCACCATCAGCCACAGAGTATGTGTACCACAACCGTAAATACCAACATTCCATGAATATACAGGTGATATGCAATGCCTCCTACATCATAACTGATCTCGTGGACAGGTACCCAGGGAGCACACATGATTCGTACATCTTTCACCACAGTGGGATTCACACAAGACTGCTAGCTGGGGAATTTGTTGAAGGATATCTACTAGGTACTTTCCCGCTTTACAATGGTGCATTGATGGCAGTGTGGCGTCAGATGGCTCAGCTACTCATTATACCCTCCGTTCCTTCCAGGAGACAGTGCCTACGTAGTGCGCACCTACATGATGATGCTCTACCTAAATCCTGCAACACCAGCAGAGCGGAGATACAATTCAGCACACAGGACAACCCGCAATGTGGTGGAGCGCACCTTTGGCCTGCCGAAGAGTCGCTTCTGGTGCATCCATAAAGGTGGAGGGGCACTACAGTACTGCCCGGACACGACCTGTAGAATAGTGGCCATATGTGCGATCTTGCACAATATAGCTACCACCATGGGCATACCTGTGGAAATATCGGAGCCAGACTCAGATGAGGATAATGATCCCATACCACCCCTACAGCCAGCAGACAGGACCAGTGCAGCAGAGAGCAGGCAAAGGCGTGCTGACATCACGCACAACCATTTCAGATGTAAGTCATGACAACACAACCTCACTGACGTGTTCTGGGAGTTAGCACCTTTATTACCTTGACTTCAGGTAACATACGTGTCACTACAACAAACAATACACATGTGTCATAAATGAGCCATTTACAGCGTCGCACTATTGCCTTCATAGTTTACTGTAAATCAACATGTGCAGTCAGTCCTCTGTGGCCATCAAAGTCACTTTTTACTGTTACGCATTCCACTCGAGTGCGCAGTGGCCTTGCCGGCACCTCTTGTGTCAGCCTCAGTGGCAGTGCTGTGCCTGGCACTGCAACGCCTAGGATCCGTCGTGGGCACTGAAAGGCTGCTGAGGCTAGATGACTCCTCAGTATCCCCTAGTCCAAGTTCACTGGGTGTAGCAGTGCGATTAGCCAGCATAGTATGCAGAACGTTTGTAATCTGGGCCAGTCCCTGGGCTATATCCCGTCTGCTGTGTGCTGCCTCCACCTGTGCGGCCACAGCACGCCTGGATATGAGGGCTGTAGATGTCGCAAGGCGATTGTCTGATTGACAAAAGCCACTGAACATCCCCATGAATCGCCTTTCATGCCTGCGGTGGCTGACTCTCTCATGCCTTATCTCTGTACAGAGTTCCTTTACTGCACTGGTCAGTTCCCTGGTGTTCTCTGCAGCTGTCAGCTGGCCCTCATGCAGCTTGCAAATGTTTGTATTAAGGCACTCCAATTGCTTCTGCAGCCCCCCCATGTTGGCATTGTGTGCCTGCATCTGCCTGTGCATTGCCCTCATGTTTTTGTTTTGCAGGCGCTGCACTTTAGGCATTGATGATTCCAGGCCACCGAAGAATGATGGGCCCTCACCTACTTCCGCGTGCTGTGTGCCTGCATCGTGAGGCCTCCTGCAGGGTGTTGAGTGACGCTGGGGCAGGGACTGCTGCCTTACGGTGGATCTGGCTTCTGGGGATGGAGTGTGGCCTTCATCCCGCATGTCATCCGAGTCCAGGCTTAAATCGGGGAGAGGTACAACCCTTGCCCTGCGTCTGATTGGCGCAATACTCACTGACTCCCTGGTGTTGGAGTCTGATGGAGGCTGTGTTTCAGCATCCCCCACAATGGCACAATCTGCTTCTGCTGGGCCTGGGCCATCTGCAACGACAATGTGCAGCATGTCATTTATGTATGTATCACCAAATGTTGCACAATGGTAACAAATGTACAGTTACATCGTATCACTATGTAGTGGGTGTTGTGTTCTTCTAGGTGTCGCTCTACTTAATTACATTCTATGTGCTACTTTCAGCTCTGGGTTGTGGACTACCACTCCCATAAGGCATTGTTGTGCCACATCTAAGATGTGGAATGGAATACTTATGACAATGGTTTGCACTACTTGCTATTTCCTAAGGGGCATTTGTACATTCACATATAGGGTTACATTTCATTATTAAATTTACCTTTACTGGTGCTGGGTGTGCCGGACGTGTCTATGTCAGTGACCCCACTGACAGCTTCTGGGAGTAGTGTCGACTCCACCAGGTCTTCCATGGGGGTGGAGGGTGTCTGAGTGGATGGTCCGCCTCCTGTGCTCCTTGACTCCTGTAGTCTGCTGGCCACCCTCTCCTTGGCACGGGAACGCATTTCGTACCACCTCTTTCTTATCTCCTCCACTGAGCGCTGCACAACCCCCACTGTACAGATTTTGGTCTGTATGTCAGCCCAGAGTTTGCGCTTCTCACTCTCTGGAACCTGGAGTGAGCTTTTCCCAAAAAACCTGTCATGGCTCCTCACCACCTCCTCAGTGAGCACCTCCAGTTCTTTCTCACTGAACTTCAGTTTTCTCTTCCTCTGTCCCTTATCCTTCCCATTAGCAGCATTGTCCATGGTGATGTAAAGTCCTGGCTTGCTCATAGACTTTCTCCCTGGGGCTGGGCTGTGTCTCTCTCACTGTTCCTTTGGGTGTGGCTCCTAGAAACAAACTGGGCTGACTCACTTTCTGCTTGTGATGTCATCTGGATGTGCCAGGTGTGCGTTTTCGCAATTTGCGATTTTCAAACACTGAATCGCAAATATTTTTGCGATTTGGTATTTGGGCCTCGCAAACTGCATTAGCGAATTTTAAGAAATCGCTATTTCCGAATCGCAATTGTGTTGCATTGCATTTTGTGACTCAGAAATAGCGATTTCTTAAAAATCACTATTTGCGATTCGCTAAGGGTTTTTTTCATACATCTGGCTCCTGGTTCTTTCAATTCTTTCAAATCAGCACTCTCATTAGTAAGATCAGTAAGTGAGCTTCTTATTTCTACACTGTTATCTGGAATATACGAGCAGCAATGCTTCAAATTGAGCATTTTGCAAACTCCGCCATCCTTTGCTAAAATAATGTCTAACACAAGGGGGTTCTGAAGAGTCATAGCTCTTTCCGCGGCCAATTCTGTATCTATCTGTGCGAGGCTCTGTCCACCCGCTGCAACTGCATGTAAACAGCCTGGTACCGCTGCTGCAACTGGGTCCAAAGTAGCTGAAAAATAAGCTACTGGACGGTTTACACCTCCATGGACCTGCATCAAGACAGACAAATTACATGCATAACGCTTATGACAAAACAAAGTGAAGGACTTAGTGTAGTCAGGCATATCCACACCCAGAACTTTGCACAGACACTCTCAATTCAGAAAACGCTTTCATGCAAGCCTGATCTAACACTAGGGGATCAGTAACCTCCTTGTGGGTCAACTTCTGCAATTGTTTGGAAATGACTGAAATATTGGGAATCCACTGGCGACAGTAGCCTACAATCCCTAAAAACATCCTGACATCTCTCTAGGTGGTTGGAGGATTCATGTGCAATATGGCTGTGACTCTTTCTCTGGATATTTTAATTATTCCTTTCTCAATATGGTGACCCAAGTATTTCACTTCTTTCTGACAGTGTTGTAATTTAAGTGGGACACTTTATGGCCATTCTTTCCCAAATGGTTCAACAAGGCAATCGTGTCATACTTGCACTCGTCCCTCATTTTGGATGCAATCAATAAGTCATCAATGTACTGTACCAAGGTCGATTGCAAGGGCAGTTACAACAATTCCAAATTATTTTTCAAAATCTGATTGAATATGGAAGCTGACTCTGAAAACCCTTGAGGAATTTGACACCAACAGTAAACTCGGTCCAAACATTTTACACAAAAGAGAAATTGGCTTTCCTCCTGAAGAGGCACGGAAAAGAAAGCTTGTGACAAATCTATGACAGTGAACCATTTAGCATCACATGGAATCTGAAACAGAATCACAGTTGGATTTGACACCACTGACAACATTTGATCACAAGGTCATTTATTTTTCTCAAATCCTGAACAATTCGCACTTTCCCACAGGGTTTCTTCAATCCCATTATCAGTGAATTATATGGGCTGCTAAACATCTCTTTTAAGACCCCTTGTTTTACAAATTCAGCAATTATGTGAGCAGCCTTCATAAGGATATCTTGTGGCATGTGGTACTGGGGAACTTGAGGAAGAATTGTCTCACACTCTGTCCCTGGAGCTGGGTCATCCTCATCATCACTATCTGTCTGCATCTCGATTCCATCATTTGAGCAAGTAATTGAGCATCTGGTTTTACACAGCAAGTCTCTTCCCATTAGGGATACCGGACTTGAATCACAGAATACAAATTTGTGAAATCCTTTGAAATTGACAATTTTAACCTGAACTGGTTCTGTAATTGGGTTGCTCAAATACTGATTCGCTACTCCTACAATCTGGACTGTCTTTCCTGAAAGTGGCAAGTCTGGTACTTCTGCAGTTCTCACTGTAGAGGGTGTAGATCCTTTATCAACCAAGAATGAAACCTTGTGACCCATTACCTTTCCCTTCACATAAGGGCTTTTCTGATCTACTTCTAAAGAAGCTGCAAGCACACATTCCTCTTCATCCAAACTCTCGCTCACCCAGTCATCGTTTATTCCATTCTCACTGTGTAACGGCAATTGGTGAACTATGTTATTACTTTGGTTGGACCGCTGATCTGTGACCTGTTGAGGAAGCATCACCTGCTGCTGTTCCCTTGGGGCTTGAGGTATTTGAATTTGCTGTCTAGGTATCATTTGAACCTGCTGTTGATTGGGCTGAAACAGTGTCATTTGTACACACATTTGCACCTGCTGCATGGGTTGAAAATTTTGCATTTGATGCACATTACTATGAAAATTTGGATAATGACCTCTCATTCTTGGTCATCTTATGTTCTGAAATGAGTTGATGTCACTTGTTTGCTGAACGGCACCTTCCTGCACCATCTTCGGACACTCCCACTTCCAATGTCCGACCGCTTTGTAGGCATGACAAGGCAACACTCTCCTCATTCCCTGCACATCATTCTGAACCACTACAGTATTCAAATCAGGACTACGGTTCCCATTACTAATTCCTCCGCAACCTCTACCTCTCATCTGATTTTGAAACAACATATTTCCCTGTTGCTGTGGAAATTTCGTTGCATCCCTGGCTGTGCGACTTTAATCTGCATCACCATTGCCTTTTCTTTCAACTTTCTCTGCTTCAACTCAATCTCGTCACCACAGTACTTTGCATACTGCAACACCTCATCAATCGGTTTTGCTTGCAAGCAAATCAAATGACTAATTTCAGGTCTCAACCCTTCCACAAATTGGAACACAAAAGGAATCATGTTTTTCGACTCAATTGTCTCTGTACCACTGTAATGCTTAAATGCCTGCAACAATCTTTCATGATACGCATGTATCGACTCCTTTGCTTCTTGAGCTGCACTGTCTATTGTCTGCCAGTCAATGTTTTTGGGTGAAATTCTCGTTTAAGAAAATTCTGTCACTTCATAGTAATATTTCATTACTTCAGGAGATGGAGTACCCGTATTTGGATCTCTCTCTGGTTTCTTTGTCGGCCAATCTATACTTCTCTTACACTATATCCAGCTGGAACTTCTATCTCTAATAGAGTGTTCAAACAAACCTGTATGTCTGCTGGTACCATTCTACTGGCTTCTCTCTCAACATGGGATAGTCATTTGTAAAGGACAGATTGTCCCTTCTGCTTCAAGGGACATGAACAAAATTCCCTCCTGGAATTCCTCTCATTGTTAAAATTTTCACTGGATCCTTTCCGTGCTGCACATTTGCAGTCAGCTCTGCAGAATCCCTTTTTCTTTTATCTCTTTTCTTTGCACATTTGTCTATGGCTCCCCATGTTTGAACACTTTGGAGCAACTCTCCAAGGTGTGCCTTCATTCCTGCAGATCTCATGTGCTCAAAGTCCTTTGCGTCAAAATCTAACCTGTTACTCCTTTTGTTTTCTCTATTTCTATGCCATACTTTTCTGCCAAGTCTGCTAATCTTTCATGCACATTGCTCACTTCCCTAGTAATTATCAAGCACAGATATCTCAGTTTGGCTTCTGTGTAGGAATCTAGTCTGTTCACACCCATAGTTCCTTCAATTAGCTCACCTGCTTCCATTCCTAGTCTCGTATAGTTCAAGTATTCCACTCCCCCAGGGGCACTCTGCAGGGTATTCAGCTTGTCCAGCCATTCAGTCAATTGGTAGGCAGTCATACCTTGATCGAAATATTGTTGGCCTCGGCATGTGGCACTTGTTACACCACTGTATTCGAGGAGTGCGGCATCAGTAATTTCAGGCTCTGACTAACATTCAACCCTATCGCAGTACCCGGAGGAACTCCGAATGGACTAAGGTCTAGCGATGATCTCGATCCGTCAAAGGTCTGTCCCATAGGAGAGACTAATCGGATATTCTCATTAAGTCCTCCCCTCACTGAATTCTGACTCAGGACTCCCTGTCCATTTGCGCTGTTATTGTGCGAACAAAGGTACAACTGGACCAATGGTGACAGGTACAGATACAGCATCTGGGCTTGGTCTTACACTCAAGTTCTGTGGGTGCGTAGTTCCCATGTTCTGGCTCATCAATACTGACCTGACTGACTGTGTCCCTATTATCGGCGAGTATGTCGGCACTGCTTGTGACTGCACTTGAAGCAGTAAGAGTGGAGTTGGCTCTGCCGGAACCAACACCAGTTGCGTAAAAACCTGTCCTGTAGGCACTATTATATTTGTGCCAGTTTCCACTATAGGTACATCAGGGTAAATCATTTGGACATTTGACTGTGGCACCTGATTTTGTGCTACCTGGATAATAGGTGCTTAGAGACTACTCTGCATAGGGCTCTGTAACATGCTAGGATTAAACTGCACCGGATTCATAGCCTTGTTAACCGGTGTCGGTGCTGAAGGATTTACACTAGTGCTCAGAACATTCTCTTGTGCTGCATAAGGTGGGGGACGATTTCTCAATAACAGTAAAATAAACTCATCATCATCTGATTCTTCCTCAAATGTCAATGATCCTCTAAACTCCTGTGGTCTACGCTCCCTACTCTTGAAAGGGCTTCTGTTTGTTTTTCTGGTAGCTTTCCTTCCCCCTTGCTGTCTTGTGTGATTGCTGGAAACATTTTAATTCCTTGTAAAGTCTCGGCTCTCCAAAAGTTCTAAGCACTGTCCCATCTAGCCTCCGCTAGTGTCTTTTCTACCTTTTTCATTCTCCTCTCAAATTTCTGTTGCTGTTGCTGCCTGGCTACTAACTCCCAGATTGCTAATGCCTCAAACTGTGCTGGTCTCGGAGGGGGTTTCAGATCATACAGCACCCTCCCCAGATTTTCTAAGCTCCTCAAATTAAGGCCCATATTTATACTTTTTTAGCGCCGCATTTACGTTGTTTTTTGACGCAAAATGGGTGCAAAACTTAAAAAATACAATTGTATTTTGTAAGTTTGCGCCAATTTTGCGTAAAAAAACAACGCAAATGCGGCGCTAAAAAAGTAGAAATATGGGCCTAAATGTTCCATGGGCAGGAAATGCTAAGCTCCCAATCTTCTCTGTCACTTTGCACCATTGCTTCAGCCAAAGACATGGCGCGACACTCGATTACAATATAAGCCAGTGTCTTCTGGCAGTGCAATATCCCCTATACTCAATGTAATGTACGTATCGCCCCTCAAAGCATTCTTTAAAGCTTTGAGAAATTCATTTTGCGACCTTTGTGGTATTCAAAATCAAATCAGGAAGTGACTTCTAATCCCAGAATTCTCTTCATCCACCTTCTCAACCAATTGCGCTTCACCGACGGCTGCCAATCTGTGGACGATCCTTCTAACTAACCAACCTATCCCAGTGCAGCTCCAATGAGGTCACACTCACACGTACTGCAGCTGACAAAGTCTTGCAACTTGTTCTCCCAAACTCAGATTCACACTAAACTAATGTAAAATTATTGTGAGCACTAAACAAAATCAAAATCCAATTTGCCAGTTTCCTGCAGGTAGGGTAACACAATCGATTCAGAAACTTCACGGATATTTCACTGGCAGCGTTTCTCTCTAGCAGCTACTCCTCCTTTCTCAGTTTCCCTTATTTACAAGCAAAATTCGAACTGCAAATTTCACTCTCAACTGATCAGTGGGTCTGTCCAGGTGCACATAGGACTCGCCAGATCTCAGTAGACAATTCTTTCACTCACTTTGACTCACACTTTGACTTGTTGACCACGCGCGATCAACCTATTAAGCCAGACAAATTACAACAAAAAACAAGTGTCTCATACACTTTTCCAATATACTCTGGAGTCTTAGATCACACAGGGTCCGTATTTCAACAACCACGTAGACAATTTTTGAGCACAAAGCGTCACACACATGTGAAGTTCGATGACTTCCCTACTCTCACACTGCGGAGTACGCACACTCCTTCTACTACTTCATTTGGAGTACGCAAGCTCCCTAAACCCTCACAAACATCACATTACACCTGCGATTTGCATATGCTGTGCAAGCGCAAAACCTACTTCATTTACACCGTCACTAGAATGCTGAGAACATCATCAAACAATCATTGGCAAGCTTCAAGATTCTGGGAAAGATATTTTTGGGGCATATTTTCTTTCGACTTTGTATCATTGAATCTAAAAAAATCCAAAATTTCACCAATTTCGCCAAATCTGCAAATTATCTCGCTCTTTGTAGGACGTTAACCCTTTCCCTACTACCATCTCTGGGGACACCTGTTATTCCTCGCTTACTATCTCTGGAGCCAAATACTCTACTACCTATCTCTGGAATGTATGATGGGCTCTTTAGGAGACAAAGCATGCTCCCAGCCTTTCTGATGGGCTCTTATGGAGATAAAGCATGTACTGGGCCTCTATGATGGGCTTTTAAGGAGACAAACCATCAATCTCTGCTATCGTCTCTGTTAGCACGTCAGACCCTATTAAGTAAACTTACAAGGGAGACTCGTATAGGCTGATGGACCTTTTGACTTCGCTTCGAGTTTACCCCTCCATGAACCCCGTACCAATACAAATCAATAACTGCAACAATCAATAACATCAATAATCAATAGGAGTCACTAATTTCCACACACCATGACCTTGCAGTCATGATTAACCACATCTTTAGGTGAACATTAGAATGTTTGTTTCCCTATATTAACAATGCTAATGTCACATAACTTAGTCTCAAAATCAAATGATAAACATACAGAAACAATACTGGCTGATCAAAGCAGTGAAAAAATCTCAATCTAATCAAAGCTTGAGTGACCACACATTCTAAGGTTACAGTACAAATTAAAAGCAAGAATAACTGCGCAAACGAAATAACATACATTTTGATTTAGCAAAGAAAAAAATATCAAATGTTATTACATGTAGCGAAGTTCATCAGTGAGAACCCTAACTAACATCAGATTAGAATAGCATGTTTGGACTTCATGCAAAACAATTTAGTCACACAAATTTAGAAAAACATCTAACTATGGCTCTATCAAAAGTAGCGGTTGGTACCTAGAGCCAAAAGCAAATAGACATAACAATCAGTAACATTGTCAGTATACCTTGCCTCAGTTTGGTTCAGCAAGCTGTGACAATCTGCAGTTCGGTCAGCAAGACATCAGGATTGAGCCTCAAAGTTCAGAAAAAGCAAAATCACTTTAAGCAATAAAGTTAAACATGCCTCTTCTCTGGCAAGCGGTAAAAAAGACGGAAAAAATGGTGCAGTGAAATGATGTACATTTCACTGCACCCCTTCTTCAGGCCTCCCTGCATCCCCCTTGCATACATTATGCCTGGCACAGGAATAATGTGGTGCAATGCTTTACAAAGTGGTAGAATGCAAGCATTGTGCCACTTTGTAAATATGACATGGGATAAAGGCCTCCTTAATGCTGCCTTAGTGTTAAAAAGAATGATGATAGGGCAGCGCAAGGGGTGCTAGAAGCTTGTAAACATACCCCTTAGTTCTATGGACACTATTTGGTGTCAAGGGCAGTTTTTGGTGTTTTTTTACAGCTGCAATTTCATCTTGTAGGAGGCTGGACTGGCTTGTAGTGAGTACCAAGGGGTACTTGCACCTTGCACCAGGCCCAGTTATCCCTTATTAGTGTATAGGGTGTCTAGCAGCTTAGGCTGATAGATAATGGTAGCTTAGCAGAGCAGCTTAGGCTGAACTAGGAGACGTGTGAAGCTACTACAGTACCACTTAGTGTCATATGCACAATATCATAAGAAAACACAATACACAGTTATACTAAAAATAAAGGTACTTTATTTTTATGACAATATGCCAAAGTATCTTAGAGTGTACCCTCAGTGAGAGGATAGGAAATATACACAAGATATATATACACAATAGCAAAAATATGCAGTATAGTCTTAGAAAACAGTGCAAACAATGTATAGTTACAATAGGATGCAATGGGGAAACATAGGGATAGGGGCAACACAAACCATATACTCCAAAAGTGGAATGCGAACCACGAATGGACCCCAAACCTATGTGACCTTGTAGAGGGTCGCTGGGACTATTAGAAAATAGTGAGAGTTAGAAAAATAACCCTCCCCAAGACCCTGAAAAGTGAGTGCAAAGTGCACTAAAATTCCCCTAAGGACAAAGTAGTCGTGTTAGAGGAATAATGCAGGAAAGACACAAACCAGCAATGCAACAACTGTGGATTTCCAATCTAGGGTACCTGTGGAACAAGGGGACCAAGTCCAAAAGTCACAAGCAAGTCGGAGATGGGCAGATGCCCAGGAAATGCCAGCTGCGGGTGCAAAGAAGCTTCGACTGGACAGAAGAAGCTGAGGTTTCTGCAAGAACGAAAACGGCTAGAGACTTCCCCTTGGGTGGACGGATCCCACTCGCCTTGGAGAGTCGTGCAGAAGTGTTTTCCCGCCGGAAGGACGCCAACAAGCCTTGCTAGTCGCAAATCGTGCGTTTGGCGTTTTTGGACGCTGCCGGGGCCCAGGAGGGACCAGGAGGTCGCAAATTGGAACTGAAGAGAGAGGGGACGTAGAGCAAGACAAAGAGCCCTCACTGAAGCAAGTAGCACCCAGAGAAGTGCCAGAAACAGGCACTACGAGGATGCGTGAAACGGTGCTCGCCGAGGTTGCACAAAGGAGTCCCACGTCGCCGGAGACCAACTTAGAAAGTCGTGCAATGCAGGTTAGAGTGCCGTGGACCCAGGCTTGGCTGTGCACCAAGGATTTCTGCCAGAAGTGCACAGGGGCCGGAGTAGCTGCAAAGTCGCGGTTCCCAGCAATGCAGCCCAGCGAGGTGAGGCAAGGACTTACCTCCACCAAACTTGGGCTGAAGAGTCACTGGACTGTGGGGGTCACTTGGACAGAGTCGCTGGATTCGAGGGACCTCGCTCGTTGTTCTGAGAGGAGACCCAAGGGACCGGTAATGCAGCTTTTTGGTGCCTGCGGTTGCAGGGGGAAGATTCCGTCGACCCACGGGAGATTTCTTTGGAGCTTCTGGTGCAGAGAGGAGGCAGACTACCCCCACAGCATGCACAAGCAGGAAAACAGTCGAGAAGGCGGCAGGATCAGCGTTACAGAGTTGCAGTAGTCGTCTTTGCTACTATGTTGCAGGTTTGCAGGCTTCCAGCGCGGTCAGCAGTCGTTTCCTTATCAGAAGGTGAAGAGAGAGATGCAGAGGAACTCGGATGAGCTCTTGCATTCGTTATCTAAAGTTTCCCCAGAGACAGAGACCCTAAATAGCCAGAAAAGAGGGTTTGGCTACCTAGGAGAGAGGATAGGCTAGCAACACCTGAAGGAGCCTATCACAAGGAGTCTCTGACGTCACCTGGTGGCACTGGCCACTCAGAGCAGTCCAGTGTGCCAGCAGCACCTCTGTTTCCAAGATGGCAGAGGTCTGGGGCACACTGGAGGAGCTCTGGACACCTCCCAGGGGAGGTGCAGGTCAGGGGAGTGGTCACTCCCCTTTCCTTTGTCCAGTTTCGCGCCAGAGCAGGGGCTAAGGGGTCCCTGAACCGGTGTAGACTGGCTTATGCAGAATTGGGCACATCTGTGCCCAAGAAAGCATTTCCAGAGGCTGGGGGAGGCTACTCCTCCCCTGCCTTCACACCATTTTCCAAAGGGAGAGGGTGTCACACCCTCTCTCAGAGGAAGTTCTTTGTTCTGCCATCCTGGGCCAGGCCTGGCTGGACCCCAGGAGGGCAGATGCCTGTCTGAGGGGTTGGCAGCAGCAGCAGCTGCAGTGAAACCCCAGGAAGGGCAGTTTGGCAGTACCAGGGTCTGTGCTACAGACCACTGGGATCATGGGATTGTGCCAACTATGCCAGGATGGCATAGAGGGGGCAATTCCATGATCATAGACATGTTACATGGCCATATTCGGAGTTACCATTGTGAAGCTACATATAGGTAGTGACCTATATGTAGTGCACGCGTGTAATGGTGTCCCCGCACTCACAAAGTTCAGGGAATTGGCTCTGAACAATGTGGGGGCACCTTGGCTAGTGCCAGGGTGCCCTCACACTAAGTAACTTTGCACCTAACCTTTACCAGGTAAAGGTTAGACATATAGGTGACTTATAAGTTACTTAAGTGCAGTGTAAAATGGCTGTGAAATAACGTGGACGTTATTTCACTCAGGCTGCAGTGGCAGGCCTGTGTAAGAATTGTCAGAGCTCCCTATGGGTGGCAAAAGGAATGCTGCAGCCCATAGGGATCTCCTGGAACCCCAATACCCTGGGTACCTCAGTACCATATACTAGGGAATTATCAGGGTGTTCCAGTAAGCCAATGTAAATTGGTAAAAATGGTCACTAGCCTGTTAGTGACAATTTGGAAAGAAATGAGAGAGCATAACCACTGAGGTTCTGATTAGCAGAGCCTCAGTGAGACAGTTAGTCACTACACAGGTAACACATTCAGGCACACTTATGAGCACTGGGGCCCTGGGTTACCAGGGTCCCAGTGACACATACAACTAAAACAACATATATACAGTGAAAAATGGGGGTAACATGCCAGGCAAGATGGTACTTTCCTACACAACCCCCCCCAAACAAAGGACAATAAGACTAGCCATGACCTGATGAGTCTTCATTGTCTAAGTGGAAATATCTGGAGAGTCCATCTGCATTGGAGTGGCTACTCCCAGGTCTATGTTCCACTGTATAGTCCATTCCCTGTAGGGATATGGACCACCTCAACAATTTAGGATTTTCACCTTTCATTTGTTTTAGCCAAAGTAGAGGTTTGTGGTCTGTCTGAACAATGAAGTGAGTGCCAAACAGGTATGGCCTCAACTTCTTCAGAGCCCAGACCACAGCAAAGGCCTCCCTCTCAATGGCAGACCAACGCTTTTCTCTAGGGGTCAACCTCCTACTAATAAAAGCAACAGGTTGATCCTGGCCCTCAGAATTAAGTTGTGATAGGACTGCCCCTACTCCTAATTCAGATGCATCAGTTTGGACATAAAAATTTTTTGAGTAACAAGGGCTTTTCAGGACAGGTGCAGAGCACATGGCCTGCTTCAGCTCCTCAAAAGCTTTCTGACAGTTTGCTGTCCATAATACCTTTTTAGGCATTTTCTTGGATGTGAGGTCATTAAGAGGGGCTGCAATGGAGCCATAGTTCTTAATGAACCTCCTGTAATACCCAGTGAGGCCTAGGAAGGCTCTCACCTGAGTCTGAGTGGTAGGGGGAACCCAATCAATAATAGTTTGGATTTTCCCCTGAAGTGGTGCAATCTGTTCCCCACCAACAAGGTGTCCCAGATAAACCACCTTACCCTGCCCTATCTGGCACTTTGAAGCTTTGATAGTGAGGCCTGCCTTTTGCAGAGCCTCCAAAACTTTCCATAGGTGGACCAGGTGATCATCCCAGCTGGAGCTAAAGACAGCTATATCGTCCAAATATGCTGCACTGAAAGCTTCCAGCCCTTGCAGGACTGTGTTCACCAACCTCTGAAAAGTGGCAGGTGAATTTTTCAAACCAAAAGGCATTACAGTAAACTGGTAATGTCCTCCAATGGTAGAAAATGCAGTCTTAGGTTTAGCATCTTCTGACAATTTGATCTGCCAATACCCTGCAGTCAAATCAAAAGTGCTTAGATACTTGGCAGATGCCAGTGTATCTATGAGCTCATCTGCCCTGGGTATAGGGTGAGCATCAGTTTTGGTTACCAAGTTGAGACCTCTATTGTCTACACAAAACCGCATTTCCTTCTTTCCATCTTTAGAATTGGGTTTTGGTACCAGTACCACAGGAGAAGCCCATGGACTGTCAGAGTGCTCAACCACTCCTAGTTCCAACATTTTCTGAACTTCTTGCTTTATGCAGTCCCTGACATGGTCAGGCTGCCTATAGATCTTACTTTTGACAGGTAAACTGTCTCCAGTATCTATAGCGTGCTCACACCAAGAAGTGGTGCCTGGCACAGTAGAGAAGAGTTCTGAAAATTGTCCTAGGAGATTTATGCAATTATCTTTCTGCTCAGCAGTAAGACAATCAGCCAAAACTACACCTTCCACAAGAGCATCTTGTTCTGTGGAAGAGAAGAGATCAGGTAGAGGATCACTGTCTTCTTCCTGTCCCTCATCAGTTGCCATGAGCAGGGTGAGATCAGCCCTGTCATAGTAGGGTTTCAGGCGGTTGACGTGGAGCACCCTAAGGGGACTCCTGGCAGTGCCCAAGTCAACCAAGTAGGTGACTTCACCCTTTTTTTCAACAATTGTGTGGGGTCCACTCCATTTATCTTGGAGTGCTCTTGGGGCCACAGGCTCCAAGACCCACACTTTCTGCCCTGGTTGGTACTGAACCAAAACAGCCTTCTGATCATGCCATTGCTTCTGGAGCTCTTGGCTGGCCTGAAGGTTTTTACTGGCCTTTTTCATGTACTCAGCCATCCTTGATCTGAGGCCAAGTACATAATCCACAATATCCTGCTTAGGAGCTTTCAAAGGTTGTTCCCAACCCTCCTTTACAAGTGTGAGTGGACCCCTAACAGGGTGTCCAAAAAGAAGTTCAAAGGGGCTGAAGCCCACTCCTTTCTGGGGTACCTCCCTGTAGGCAAAAAGGAGGCATGGTAGAAGGATATCCCATCTCCTGCAGAGTTTTTCAGGGAGACCCATAATCATGCCTTTGAGAGTTATATTAAATCTCTCCACCAGTCCATTTGTTTGTGGATGATAGGGTGTTGTGAACTTGTACGTTACACCACACTCCTTCCACAAGGCCTTTAAGTATGCAGACATGAAATTGCTTCCTCTGTCTGATACTACTTCCTTTGGGAAGCCCACCCTGGAAAATATTCCCAGGAGGGCCTTTGCCACTGCAGGAGCTGTAGTGGTCCTTAAAGGAATAGCTTCAGGATATCTTGTGGCATGGTCCACTACCACCAAGATAAACCTATTGCCTGAAGCAGTAGGAGGGTCAAGGGGGCCAACTATGTCAACCCCTACCCTTTCAAAGGGAACCCCAACCACAGGCAGTGGGATAAGGGGTGCCTTTGGGGTGCCACCTGTCTTGCCACTGGCTTGACAGGTTTCACAGGACTTGCAAAATTCTTTTGTGTCCTCAGACATCCTAGGCCAATGAAACAGGGGAACAAGCCTGTCCCAAGTTTTTATTTGTCCTAGATGCCCAGCTAAGGGAATGTCATGTGCCAGTGTTAGGAGGAACTTTCTGTACTCCTGAGGAATCACTAATCTCCTGGCAGCTCCAGGTTTAGGATCCCTATGCTCAGTGTACAAGAGGTTGTCCTCCCAGTAAACTCTGTGAGAGTCACTGACATCCCCATTAGCCTGTTTGACAGCTTGCTGTCTGAGACCCTCTAATGTGGGACAGGTTTGCTGTGCCACAGTCAGCTCCTCTCTGGCAGGCCCCCCTTCACCCAAAAGCTCAGCAGTGTCTGCTTCCAGCTCCTCTGGTGTAGGTTCTACACAGGGAGGGAATTCTTCTTCCTCAGAATTAGAATCCACTGTAGAGGGAGGGATAGTAGGAAGTGGTTTGCTTCTACTAGCCCTAGCTTTAGGGAGCACTTGGTCCATTGTTCCAGGATCCAAGCTTCCCTGTCCTTTTTGCTTTTTGGCCTGAGCCCTTGTTAAAGCAAAAATATGCCCTGGGATGCCCAGCATTGCTGCATGGGCCTCCAACTCCACATCTGACCAAGCTGATGTCTCCAAATCATTCCCTAATAGACAGTCTACAGGTAAATCTGAAGCTACCACAACTTTCTTTGGACCAGTTACCCCCCCCCAGTTGAGATTTACAACAGCCATGGGGTGGCTTTGTGTTATGTTGTGAGCATCGGTTACTTGGTACTGGTGTCCAAGTATGTGTTGTTCAGGGTGCACCAGTTTCTCAATCACCATTGTGACACTGGCACCGGTGTCCCTGTAGGCCTGGACCTCAACACCATTTATTAGGGTTAGTTGCTTGTACTTCTCCAAGTTATGGGGGCAAGCAACCAAAGTGGCTAGATCAATAGCCCCTTCAGAGACTAAAGTAGCCTCTGTGGTCTCCATAATCAGACCAACCCCAACTAAATTACCAAAAGTGAGCCCAGCTACTCCCTTGGATTGGCTATTAGTAGGTTTGCTCCCACCACCACTGCTATTAGTAGGGACACTAGGTGTAGCAGTAGGGGTTGTAGTGGTAGGAGCTGTGGTGCCTTTCTTTGGACAACTGGGATCTGTTGTCCAATGGCCTTTTATTTTACATAAATAGCACCATGGTTTCTTTTCCTTGTTCTGATTAAAGGAGGATTTGGACCCACCACCCCCACCAGAGTGTTTTTGTGGGCCTGATGAAGACTCATTTTTAGATTTGTCCCCACCCTTGTCAGAAGACTTACCATCCTTCTTTTTGTTGCCATCTTTGTCACCCCCTGTATGAACTTTTCTGTTCACTCTTGTTCTGACCCATTTGTCTGCCTTCTTTCCCAATTCTTGGGGAGAGGTCAGATCAGAGTCCACCAAGTACTGGTGCAACAAATCAGACACACAATTATTAAGAATATGCTCTCTCAGGATCAAGTTATACAGGCTGTCATAATCAGTAACTTTACTGCCATGTAACCACCCCTCCAAGGCCTTCACTGAATGGTCAATAAAATCAATCCAGTCTTGTGAAGACTCCTTTTTGGTCTCTCTGAACTTTATCCTGTACTGTTCAGTGGTTAAGCCATAACCATCCAGGAGTGCATTCTTAAGAACTTGGAAATTATTAGCATCATTTTCTTTCACAGTAAGGAGCCTATCCCTACCTTTTCCACTAAATGATAGCCATAGGATAGCAGCCCACTGCCTTTGAGGGACATCCTGTACAACACAGGCCCTCTCAAGTGCAGCAAACCACTTGTTAATGTCATCCCCCTCCTTATAAGGGGGAACTATCTTGTGCAGATTCCTGGAATCATGCTCTTTTGCAGGATGACTATGGGGAATACTGCTGCTGCCACCATGGGTATATAAACCCAACTTCTGTCTTTCCTTCTCTAATTCAAAAGACTGTCTATCCAAATCCAGCTGTTGCTTTTTAAGCTTCAGTCTGGTTTGTTCCACCCTCAACTTATTGAGTTCCCTCTCTAACATTCTGTCATCAGGGTTGGTGGGAGGGACATTTCTAGAAACAGAGCTATGATGGGAATGAACAGAAGGAGACCTGTCCCTTACAGAAGCCACCCTAACAGCTTGGTTTACAGAAACATTACTACCAGTATGGTGAGAATAAATGCTTTTGCTATGATGTGAGACAACACTATTTATTTGGTGTGGCTCATCACCATTACCATCTATGCTAGATTGTCTAGTAATGGGCAGGCTAGGAAGTTTCTTTCCTGAATCTTTTCCTGGGGGAGTCCCTGAATCAGATTGAGAACTATTAGGTACTTTTTCAACAGATGGGGCACCTATGGCCTTATCCTGTTCTCTAAGCATGTTAAGTAACAGTTCCAAGGAAGGATTCTTCCCTACACTCAAACCTCTCTCTATACAGAGACTCCTTGCTCTTTTCCAGCTAAGGTTGTCATATGCAAGTTTGGACAGATCAACACTTTGGCCTGTGCCAGACATTTTTTTAGAGAGAGTTAAAGTGATAGAAAAAGAGAAAAAAGTTTTCAGAACTTTTTGGAAAGACAGAAAAAACTTTTTAAACTTTTAAGAACTTTTTGAAAGTTTAGAAGTACTTTTCAGCACTTTAGAAAAGAGTGAAAAGAGGAAATGCAAAACTTTTTGGCTATGTGTATATACACTGACCTTGTTTTGTATATTTTTCTCTTATGAAAAGTACAATGACAAGAGTGGTAAGTAGTCTCAAGCACTTATCCCACCACTGCACAACCAATGTAGGAGGCTGGACTGGCTTGTAGTGAGTACCAAGGGGTACTTGCACCTTGCACCAGGCCCAGTTATCCCTTATTAGTGTATAGGGTGTCTAGCAGCTTAGGCTGATAGATAATGGTAGCTTAGCAGAGCAGCTTAGGCTGAACTAGGAGACGTGTGAAGCTACTACAGTACCACTTAGTGTCATATGCACAATATCATAAGAAAACACAATACACAGTTATACTAAAAATAAAGGTACTTTATTTTTATGACAATATGCCAAAGTATCTTAGAGTGTACCCTCAGTGAGAGGATAGGAAATATACACAAGATATATATACACAATAGCAAAAATATGCAGTATAGTCTTAGAAAACAGTGCAAACAATGTATAGTTACAATAGGATGCAATGGGGAAACATAGGGATAGGGGCAACACAAACCATATACTCCAAAAGTGGAATGCGAACCACGAATGGACCCCAAACCTATGTGACCTTGTGGAGGGTCGCTGGGACTATTAGAAAATAGTGAGAGTTAGAAAAATAACCCTCCCCAAGACCCTGAAAAGTGAGTGCAAAGTGCACTAAAATTCCCCTAAGGACAAAGTAGTCGTGTTAGAGGAATAATGCAGGAAAGACACAAACCAGCAATGCAACAACTGTGGATTTCCAATCTAGGGTACCTGTGGAACAAGGGGACCAAGTCCAAAAGTCACAAGCAAGTCGGAGATGGGCAGATGCCCAGGAAAAGCCAGCTGCGGGTGCAAAGAAGCTTCGACTGGACAGAAGAAGCTGAGGTTTCTGCAGGAACGAAAAGGGCTAGAGACTTCCCCTTTGGTGGACGGATCCCTCTTGCCTTGGAGAGTTGTGCAGAAGTGTTTTCCCGCCGGAAGGACGCCAACAAGCCTTGTAAGTTGCAAATCGTGCGTTTGGCGTTTTTGGACGCTGCCGGGGCCCAGGAGGGACCAGGAGGTCGCAAATTCGACCTGAAGAGAGAAGGGACGTCAAGCAAGACAAATAACCCTCACTGAAGCAGGTAGCACCCGGAGAAGTGCCAGAAACAGGCACTACAAGGATGCGTGAAACGGTGCTCGCCGAGGTTGCACAAAGGAGTCCCACGTCGCCGGAGACCAACTTAGAAAGTCGTGCAATGCAGGTTAGAGTGCCGTGGACCCAGGCTTGGCTGTGCACCAAGGATTTCCGCCGGAAGTGCACAGGGGCCGGAGTAGCTGCAAAGTCGCGGTTCCCAGCAATGCAGCCCAGCGAGGTGAGGCAAGGACTTACCTCCACCAAACTTGGGCTGAAGAGTCACTGGACTGTGGGGGTCACTTGGACAGAGTTGCTGGATTCGAGGGACCTCGCTCGTCGTTCTGAGAGGAGACCCAAGGGACCGGTAATGCAGCTTTTTGGTGCCTGCGGTTGCAGGGGGAAGATTCCGTCGACCCACGGGAGATTTCTTCGGAGCTTCTGGTGCAGAGAGGAGGCAGACTACCCCCACAGCATGCACAAGCAGGAAAACAGTCGAGAAGGCGGCAGGATCAGCGTTACAGAGTTGCAGTAGTCGTCTTTGCTACTATGTTGCAGGTTTGCAGGCTTCCAGCGCGGTCAGCAGTCGTTTCTTTATCAGAAGGTGAAGAGAGAGATGCAGAGGAACTCGGGTGAGCTCTTGCATTCGTTATCTAAAGTTTCCCCAGAGACAGAGACCCTAAATAGCCAGAAAAGAGGGTTTGGCTACCTAGGAGAGAGGATAGGCTAGCAACACCTGAAGGAGCCTATCACAAGGAGTCTCTGACGTCACCTGGTGGCACTGGCCACTCAGAGCAGTCCAGTGTGCCAGCAGCACCTCTGTTTCCAAGATGGCAGAGGTCTGGGGCACACTGGAGGAGCTCTGGACACCTCCCAGGGGAGGTGCAGGTCAGGGGAGTGGTCACTCCCCTTTCCTTTGTCCAGTTTCGCGCCAGAGCAGGGGCTAAGGGGTCCCTGAACCGGTGTAGACTGGCTTATGCAGAATTGGGCACATCTGTGCCCAAGAAAGCATTTCCAGAGGCTGGGGGAGGCTACTCCTCCCCTGCCTTCACACCATTTTCCAAAGGGAGAGGGTGTCACACCCTCTCTCAGAGGAAGTTCTTTGTTCTGCCATCCTGGGCCAGGCCTGGCTGGACCCCAGGAGGGCAGATGCCTGTCTGAGGGGTTGGCAGCAGCAGCAGCTGCAGTGAAACCCCAGGAAGGGCAGTTTGGCAGTACCAGGGTCTGTGCTACAGACCACTGGGATCATGGGATTGTGCCAACTATGCCAGGATGGCATAGAGGGGGCAATTCCATGATCATAGACATGTTACATGGCCATATTCGGAGTTACCATTGTGAAGCTACATATAGGTAGTGACCTATATGTAGTGCACGTGTGTAATGGTGTCCCCGCACTCACAAAGGTCAGGGAATTGGCTCTGAACAATGTGGGGGCACCTTGGCTAGTGCCAGGGTGCCCTCACACTAAGTAACTTTGCACCTAACCTTTACCAGGTAAAGGTTAGACATATAGGTGACTTATAAGTTACTTAAGTGCAGTGTAAAATGGCTGTGAAATAACGTGGACGTTATTTCACTCAGGCTGCAGTGGCAGGCCTGTGTAAGAATTGTCAGAGCTCCCTATGGGTGGCAAAAGGAATGCTGCAGCCCAGAGGGATCTCCTGGAACCCCAATACCCTGGGTACCTCAGTACCATATACTAGGGAATTATAAGGGTGTTCCAGTAAGCCAATGTAAATTGGTAAAAATGGTCACTAGCCTGTTAGTGACAATTTGGAAAGAAATGAGAGAGCATAACCACTGAGGTTCTGATTAGCAGAGCCTCAGTGAGACAGTTAGTCACTACACAGGTAACACATTCAGGCACACTTATGAGCACTGGGGCCCTGGGTTACCAGGGTCCCAGTGACACATACAACTAAAACAACATATATACAGTGAAAAATGGGGGTAACATGCCAGGCAAGATGGTACTTTCCTACACATCTTTGCAGGTGAATTCCTCTCCGTTGCCTGAGTTTATGCCTCCATTAGGAGCTAGTGACGCAGAGTCTTATCTGATTTTTGTTACTGTGTGGAAAGGGGTATTTGTCCATTTTGCCCCGTTGTATTGATTTGATGCCATGATCCTTTCCAATTGATATTCCCTACAAAACTCTCCTTGCTTTCACCACCTTGGCACTACTCTCCCATATTTGGTGAGTCTAACCACTGCAGTGATCGGTTCCACTGCATGTGTCTAAGGGTGTACTCTTTGCTGCCTATCCAAGGTAGAAACAAGTCCCATCACCTCTATGTCCCGCTTGTGGCCGGCCGACTTTAACCCCTCAGGACTATTACGGTACCAGGACGACCTCTACTGGAGGATGTGTCAGCGGGGCCACATGTTAATACCATGCCCAGCCCACACCCATCACAGTGCAATGCACTCTTCATGTTATCTCATTGGAGATTCCCCGCAGTTTCAAAGGCCTTCGATCCACAGAACTGGACAGGTGAGTTTTGATGTCTGATATGCCGAGCAAGCCCAATCTTCAGCCTGATTCCATATAAGGGGCAGAAGTCCCACAAGAATCCCAGACTCCATCTTGCACCGCTAAACTCTCCCAGAGTCTCTAGTTTTGCGCTGTCCAAAAGTGCAAGGTCCCCACTGGCCAACAGGCATCATAGGCCCAAATTGCATAGGCCAATATTTTCTCAGATATGGCCAAATGCCAATTAGGACTCTCAGATTCACTGCACTGGCCATGTCAGTGCAGTGCGAAGGGTAAAGGGAATAATAGCAAGAATCCCATCTGCTGTTGCCAACTCACTGCTCCAGGCCCCACCAGACCGCTTCCTCGCTCACCAATTAGGCTGCAGTCTGTTGGCCACCAGTGTAGGTCTCCTCCAATTTCAAGCCAGGACCAGAGTGCATGCTGTCTCTCATCTGGTGCAGTCCTATTGTAAACATTTGCTGTGTGCTTTCTCTCATTCAGAGGCTCAAATACACAGGCCACTATCATCTTCAATGGTGACCCACTACCAGTTATGGTCTGCCTTTCCCCTCGCGCTGGTTCTCAGACTGGCATTCAACTTCACCGATACCATTGTCCCCTTTATGTTTTTGACTAGCCATTGTGAGCGCTCAAAAGGCAAATTAAATTTGCTTCCAGGATTGCGATCTCGTACGAGCACACAGTCTCCGACTTGGATGTTTGGGACTGCGGCCTGTCTGCGTTGCAACCCCTTTTGGTTTCAGATGCTTCTCTAGGACGAGTCTAGGCTGTTGTGGGATGAGATATTCTCCCACTGAGGATGGTGTGGTATTGCATATTCCACTCTTCTCCCAAAACAGATGTGGCGGGGGATACCCCAGTAGTAGCAGGAGGCGTTAGATGGTAGACTTTCAGAAATGTATATATTGCTGTTTCAAAGTTTTACTTTTCCACCTGAGCAATGTGGACAATCTTGTTGATGGTTTGCATGAACCTTTCAGCCTCCCCGTTGGCTTTAGGTCAGTGCGGGGGTGACCCTGCAATGCTGTGATGCTTGGTGTTCCATGACAGCAAATAGATGGCAAACACCTGCCCATGAAAATGGAGGCGATTGTCTGTACGTAACTCTTCAATTAGGCCACCAGTGGTCATGACCTTTTCAAGCTTGAGTATTGTTTCTTTTGCTGATGTGAATTACATGACTTCCACCTCTGGGTATTTTGAGAAATCCTCAATGATGACAAACAGGTTATGACCATTTGGGAGGCTGCCAAAATCTGTGCTGGTGCTATGCCATGGGGTCTCCAGGATGGGCTCGGTGATAATGGGAAGGGTCTGGGTTTCCGGTGGCTTGGAATAAATTATACAGCCAGATGGTGCATTCAACTAGTGCGTCCAGGCCCGGCAAACACACCTTACTTAGTAGCCTGTTATTGATTCTGACAATTTCTTGGTGGGATCCGTGAGTAAGATCTAACATCCGCTGTTTCAAATTAGTGGGCATTACTAGCAGAGGTCCACTCAGGAGACAACTCTCGTCAGTGACTGTAAGCTCATCTCTCACATTGTGCAAGGATTGATGGATGTGTTGGGCTTCTGCTGTGTTTTGTGTTAGTTCAGCAAATACACTGACTAGTGGCGATGGCAGACTAAAGTCAATTATCGGTCCCAGTTGCCTCTATGATGTCTGCCAGGGAGACAGGAAGGGAGTGAGATTGTTCCATGACAATCTTGATATTCTCTTTCATGTCTGCTGCTTCCTGCTTGGGAGTGGCTGGCCACTCGTGCCGTGACAAGTAGCCTGCTGGATTGTGGGACCCTGGCTTATACTCAACTGAAAAGTTGTACTCATGTAACTGGAGGATCCACTTTTCAATCCAAGCCAGGGATTTCCTTGCAGACCCTCTGACAGTGGTAGGAGCGGTATGTGGTTATGTTCACCTGGAACGGGTGACTGTACAGGTACATGTGTAAGTGCCTCTTTCTCGAAGTGGGAGTACCTTTGCTCAGTTGGGTTAATGCCCTGCTGGCATAGGCAATGGGAGCCCACTCTCCGCACAGTTGTTTCTGAGATAGGATTGCTCCAAGGCCAGTAGGGCTAGCGTACATGGAGAGTTCAGTATCTTCGGTCAGATCAAAGTATGCAAGGATAGTGTCGTACTAGAGTGCCTGTTCATGGATTGGAATGCCCGGTCCTGATCTGCACCCCATTGCCAGTGGGCCAGTGCTTTAGTGAGTTCTCATAGTGGTTCTGTGAGCTGTGAGAGTTTTGACATAAAACAACCACAGTAAGTCACTATCCCTAAAGAGCTCCTGGTGCCAGTGACCATGGTGGGTGCGGTGCTGCTTTTATATCCCAGACTTGGCTGGGTTGAGGGCGACACCTTTTGCTGAAAATCAGTAAACGAAGAAGCAGATGTCTTCTTTGAGGAACTTGCATTTTTCTGGGTGGAGGGTGAGTCCACTTCCTTTGAGGTGCTTTAAACACTGCTCTCAGCCTGCAGAGATGTTCTTCAATGTTGAGGGCAAGCACCAAGAAGATCAAAACCCCAAGGAGCCCAGGTAACCACTGGAACAATGTTCTGAAACACTTAAGCTGGGCTGGAGATGCCGAAGCTGAGGTGTTTGTAAAGCCGCAAGCTGTGTTCGGTTGAGAATGTTGTGATGTGGCAGGACTCCACTGCCAAAAGGATTTGGTGGTAGCCCAACCTCAAGACCATCTTCAACAACCAATAGGTAGCCTGATAACTCTCACAATGTCATTGACTGCAAGCTTTCTTGCAAACATAATAGGAGAGACCCATGGGGTTGACCCTTCTCCCATTTCAATGATGACTTCTGAAACTTATCCTGCATTTCCCTGCCTGTCTTCACATGTGTGAGACTTTGTGCAAATGAGAGAAAAGAGTAAGATCTGTTCTACCACAACTTCCCTGAGGGGTGTGAGTGTCATGTATTTATTTAGGCTGCCCCAAATCACCTTTACTTCAAGGTTTGGGTGAGATGCTGCTAGCTAGCCGAAAAGATCAGGCTGACAGGTTCCAGTTGGTGTGGGACTGACTCAGTCACCCACACGCAGTGGTGCTGCCGCCCGAAACCAAGCAGTCTTACCACCTTGGTAAGAGTCCTATGACACAGCTTGCAAAGTTTGGCCTCCACTTTAGGATGAAGGTGGAACAGTACCCCCTTGTGACGCAGGACAACTGGCTGTATGGACTGGTCAATGTGCAGACATACTTTCTCAGCCTTTAGACAATCTAATCCTTTGAACAAGGGCTTAAACTTCCTAAGTAGTGAGTCCACGCCACCGGCTTGGATCCAGAAAGCAAAGTATACTAGCTGGGGGCATTCAGCGGTGTGGCAACTGAGTACCATGTCTGATGCCCACTTGGTGGTGTAGATCTTTGTTGTGGTGAATAAGTCATGATGTCCAATGACCAATGTGAAGACCCTGTTGAGAGGGAGGCAGGTGGTGGTGGTGTCAAAAGTGTATATCCTAACGTTCTTGGAGAGAGAACAGGTGGTGTGGGCATGGACTGAAGTATCATTAGGGGCAGTATATTGATCAAGGCCCCTGTGTCTATTAGTGCCATGAGTGGCTGGCCACCATGATCTGGCATCTGGGTCTGTGGGGACTTAATCTCTGGGTGGGTTCCACTGCGTGTATGACATGTACCATGCCTTCCGGGGCATCGTCATCCATATCGTCATCATCGTTGGCCACCACGGAGACTGTGTCCCTGTGGTTGGCTGCTTCTTTTCAGGGGCCTTCTGAGCTGGTGCAGACCGGCAGACTTTGGCATAATGATTCATTTTTCTGCATGCTGAACACCTCTTTCCCTTGGTCGGGCATCCATCCTTGTGTGTGGTGGCACCCCCACACCACCAATATCGTCTGCTATGCAGGGACGACTTAGGGAGGCCTTGTCTGTTGCTGCTGGGCTTGTTGTCCCAGGTCACCTGATTTACAGGCTCCATCACGATTGTGGGTTGGAGAGCTACCTCCATGTGCTTTGACAGTTCTCTTGACCTGCCCAGCGTGAGGATGTCAGCCATGCTTGTCCTCGAAACTTGCCAGATATGCTCCCAGAGTTTGGTTGAGGAGCAGCCCCAGATGAACTGCACCCGGATTTCATCAAGTTCAATGGGGAGGGTGCAGGTGCTGACAAGTTCTTGGAGCCTTACATGGAATTCATCGATTGACTTCTCTGGTGTCTGCCGGGCCTGGCGGAGCAGAAATCGTTTGTAGTCCGGGATGGTTAGATGTGCATAATGAGCATTAAGCGCCGCTTGAGCACGGTGTATGTGTAAGGAGGACCAGTTGCAGCCACCATCTTAGAGATTTTATAGAAGTGCACACCACCTAGATAAAGGAGCATGGGCGGTGTCTATTTGCCTCGAGGCCTATGGCTTCAAACTATGTTTCAAAACAATCTCCCCACGTGATCCACTGAGCCCCTTGTGGGAGAAGGAGGCGCCAGAGATGATGACAGGCTTGATGGTCAGGACGGACATCATCTTGCTGCACAGTGGGCATAGAGCCAGGGCAGTTGGAGTCTGCAGGGCTACGGGGATCAAGATGTTGGGGGTAGGACACAGGGTAGCACATGGAGGGTGGAGTAAAAATCCAGTGTTGGTCGAGAATAGAAATAACTAATGGTGGAGGGCAGCCCACCTGTGTGTGCAATCGTACCCTGCCCAGGAGGTAGGTGCCGTATGGGTGCTAGTGCCCAACTGACAGCTGTAGATGGAGTTTGTTCTGCAAAGGAGGAACCTGTGGCTGTGTAGTGCTAGAGGTGCCATAGTGCTGAGAAAAAAGCACCTGCAGTGCTTGTGAGACAAGATGGTGGCAGCACCGGGGCAGAGACAACACCAGATGAGCCTGGAGGCTGTAGGCAGCTGACTGCTTATGGGTGCCTGGTTGGTGCAGGGGGTTGAGCACTGAAGTCCAGAAATAATGTGGCAGCTGAGTTGGGCCTGCAGGAGCCTGGTAGGCCTGATGCAGAGGTGATGTGGGTGCTGTATCACCTGTGGGTTCCAGAAGGTTGGGCACGGTGCTGGATGCTCCACTCAATGCTTGCTGGGCCTGAGGGAGCCTGGTAGGCCTAATGTGAAGGTGAAGCAGCTGCTGTGTCACCTGTAGGGTCGAGAAGGCTTGGGGTGGCACTGATGCTGCCTGGAATAGCAGTGTTTTCATGCCAAGGCTTGCAGCTGGGCAATGCGATGCAGCAGCTCCGAGAGGGCCGAGCAATGCAATGTGACGGTGCTGAGACTAATGAGAAGCTGGGTAGGCCAGGAGCAAAGCTATTTGTGGGGCCGTTGAGACAAGGTTGCAGCATCGCATCAGAGGGAGGTGCTGCCTATGGCCACGGATGAGGGTGTGTGGGGAAGTGAGTCATCCTAGTCACCAATTGTAGAGTCCGCTGATGTGGTGTTGACAAGAGGACAGCGGGGTGCTTCCGGTTAGGTTCTTGATCCGCAATAATGGCATGTGGTAAGGCTTAGGCCTGCAAGGCTCAATAAACTACACACACACTCAAGTACTATATTGTACTCCTGCAGTCATGTGACCTTGAGAGAAACCATGCACATATTATGCTCTTGGGGCATCAGGTGAACACACCTTGACCAATGATACTACAAGGCTCTGCTTGTTTGCTCCCACCCCATTGACCAGGCTGCTGCTGTGTCTGTTTCCTGCTGGTGCTGACTTCCTAACATGCCAATTCTCAGCTAGGATCACTATGCATGATATCTCCTATCTAGCACACACCCAGTGCCCACCTTTGCCGCATTCTGAACAGGATATCTGGGGAGAATGTCTACCCAACGAGTTCAGGAGCAACAGCAATTGACCTCCGTCTGATCATTGCCAAGCCTCACCCCGTACCTCATCCTTGTTTTATTTGTTTGTCCCACTTTCTCAGTGTTTAGAGAGAGGTTTATAAGACTATTGGTTATTAGGAGACAGATACTGCTCTTTTGGATGCTTTGATATTATTGTATAATCCAGACACTGTGAATTTTTGGTACAAGATAGCTAACCACTTCTAGGTCGAAGCCTGCAAGGCAGTGCAGCTGTCTGGTTTGACTTCTTGTAGGCATTCTGAAAGCTTCCATAGAAATGCATTCCACCCGTTGCTTACCATTTGCTTTGTGGTTTGTAAGTCACAATTGCTTGCTTTCTATTTGCTGGCTTTATTTTCTTAAGGCTGTACAGATTGAGTCTGTCCCTTACAGGGAGCATCTCCAGGTTACTTAATCCTATGAGTACTCAGTTTCTGTAAACAGGCCTTTAAATCTTGTTCTTATCTTGTCACATTTGCAGTGCACTCAAAGACAAAGGTCAGATGTCAGGCTCTGTCTTCCGAGGGAGCTTGGTGTTTACTCTTTTTTCTCTATCTTCAAAGTGAGAGAATTTATGCGACAATCTTGTTGTGAAACAAAAGGCTTTTTCTAGCACACAAAAATAAAATGAACAGTGCTGATATTTCAGAATATATCAGAATTAGGAAAGAAGAAATTAAACAAGTTTTTTTAATAATACTGAAGTGTGGTGGAAAAAATACTTGAATACAATCAGAACACATCAATACACTAGGTAAAGCCATTTTCACACATTATCGTTTGTGTGCTGCATTTCTTTTTTCAGTGAAAATGTATGTCTGTGTAAACGCAATGGTCATTTAAATTAAAATTGTCTGTAATTGCAGCGCTCTACCATACCAAGCATACTCCACACTATGCCACTCCATTCTACACCACTACACTGTACAACACTCTACTCCACTGTGTGCCATGCCTCTCCATTTTATGACACTCTATGACATCCCACTCCATTCTACAACATTCCACGCTTTCCGGTATTTCTTTATGGGCTAACTAGCATTCCTATACTGAATATAGCTTTTGGGTGCTGGTTATTGTAAGGCTATGTTAACATTACGTGTCCTACTTATGAATACCAAGGGGACTACAAATCCTAATTGGGGTCACCTAATAATATTTAAAAGGGTGGTTTTGACTTGTGGAATTTTTTTTAAATAGATCGAATTGCAGGTTTCGCACTGCTACTGTCAGGCCGTAATGGTAGGCCTGAAGCCATGTTTGAACTGCCACTGTAATAGATGGCACAACTGGTGCTGCTGCCCACTAGTGGCATTTAACTTCCAGAACCTGTGGCCACTTTGTACTACTTATACACAAGTTAAATACACCAATTAGGAGTATGCCAATTCAACCATATTTAAAGGTGGAGCATAGAAACTTTACTACTGATTAGAACAGAGTTCTAATGCCAGCAGAAATATGGGGTCCCGCAAAAAGGTGAAAAATCTGGGATGACCACACAGAAAAGGTGGATTTCCTACAGATAAGTTTTAATATTCAACCGCTGGAGGAGGGGAAAGAGTGGCCCATTTTTCTTGCTTGCATTAGGACCCATGAATTCCTTGCTATGCCAGCGGGCAGGTTGGGCTGACCCACCACCCTGGATCTTAGTGCTACTACACCAGCTGCACCATTGATAGCTGCAGTCCTGACTGTAAAGTGGTCCATCATTGGGAACCAGCCTTTTTGGAAAACATCAAAAACATCAAAACACCACTAAGCCTTTTTATCTTGCCCATGTTCCTGTTCATATGTGTATACATAAGAAGTCTGTGTAAGAGGAGTTAAGAACAAATTTGCCCCATCTCTCTGGGCGTGGTCTATTGGAGCTTGTCACCCCAGAGAATACATCTGAAGTTGATGCTTTCTATAGAGTACTTAGTGAGGCTTCCTCCCTAGCTGCCTGTACGAAGTTTGCAGCTTTTGCACGGGCTGGGCTACCATTACGATGTTGGGAGGAGAGTTATGCTCAACACCACCGTTTCTCTCTCCCAGCTGACTACCTGACCACCAGTTCAGGAGGCCCTCACTTCTACTACTCATTTGGTGTATGTCCCTCTGGTGACCAGGTGTACTCTGGCATCCACTCATTCTACTTGCGCAGTTCCATTTTTACAGCAATCTTGAGAATCATGGCTAATCAAGCTCATCCCGTATCTGCTGAGTGTGGTCAGCCTCTTTTGCTGCAACCCAATACCTGGTCCAGATTCACTAGGGATCATGACATCCCATGCTGCATTCCAGAGGGGGAGTTCATGTCTCATCCTCCATATTAATGTACCCACATTTGATTCTCTGCAGCAGCAACTCCTTTCAGTGAGTTCACAGGCCTGATTGCCTTAAGATTTCCTTAGATGGGCCCTCTCAAGAAAATGGACGAGATCCAAAATCCAAAGGCTTAACTAGTGCAGAAGGGTACTGAAGTGAAACTTTTTATTGATTAAGGTATGACAAATCTGAAATTACCACCTGTGCCACATGTGGTGGCAGACATAGTGAGTATTGAACACAGTCCCAAAGTCCTCACTCCAGGTGCTGCTTATACCATGTTCCCAAAAATAATGGCCAAATATGATCCACATTGGCTCCATGTGTGCCAACGTTAAAGATCTTGATCTTGGATAGGTTGAACTTTACATCTAGTGAGCCCTTCCATCTAATTGGGGCTGTAAGGTGTTCAGCAAAGGTGTTATTTGGCCTGCACTGGAAGAAGAGGCAAAGTGGAATTTGCTGGCCACACCCTGGTAAGAAGGAAGAAATCCATTCTAGTGCAGTGCCGTTTATGGCCACATCTGCTAGTCTATGGAACAGGATGGTGTGGTAGATGCTGACTGTCGCTGAGAAATTCAGTAATAACACCATCTTTTTCTATGAACCAGCAAAGTAAATCTTTTTCTGAAATCATAACAGGTTTACTCAATCTCTGTGATCTAAAAAACAGCATTGAAGGAATTATGGAAGTCATTTTCCTTGAATTTGGGAGACTGAACGGTAGTTAGAGTTATTTGAGCAGCAGCATCTTTCTTCTGTTTCATTGAGACCGATCTGAACATGGTTATTGCATCTACAAAGGCTACAGATGACAACTAACTGAAGTGGAAACATGAGTCTATCTGAGCATTTGCTCACCTTGACACATTTTTCTACCTCATTTGGCATGAGGGAAACAAACAGTTCAGTTTTCCTAAGGTAGGGGGGATGAGCTGTTAGTCTATCTTTGTTTTGGTGTAGGTTGTTTTGAAGGGAGACACTAGCTTATCATAACGATGCTGGACAGACCAGATACCACTGACCATAGTTCGCTGAGTGCAAAGATTATTTAGCACACTAAAAAATTATTTATGAATGACTGGCACATTATCCTTCTTTTGGTATAATAGGGTATTGCAGGGAAAACACCTGCCATTTCACATCCCATCTAGCTATAGGGTAGGGATTATTTTGGTTCTGAGAAATGCTATGGATCCGGATGGATCTACAGGTATGGACCATGTTGACCCTACATAACATACACTAAGGCTATCTTGGTACACTGAGACGCTGGGCAGGGAAGACCACGGAGGCCCAGCTGGGGATGTCCTCTCATGGAGGAAGGGGTGCCGGTCCGAACCTGACCCCCCTGATGTCCCGCATACTGGCGGTGGCCTACCCAGAGCTGGATGGGCACTTGAGGGCATCACAGCAGCCACAAGGGGGTGAGTACAGTGGGCATAACTACAATCATTGGTAGGTGTTATGGGATCCAGGTGGTGGTTGTGAGTCAGTGGGTGCCCCTTAATGCCAGGTCAGACATTGCAGCGTGACCCAGCTCAAGGGTAATGGGTGTATAGCCAATGCAGGAAACCTAGCTAGGTTGTATTCCATGTCAGACAGGGCATAGTGGGTCCTAGGAGGGCTGCAGTTGATGGTGTTTGGCCCTCATCTTGCTGTAGCACCTGGCCAATTGATTGCCAGTGTGGTGCATAGTGCCCAATCCTGAACCTTGTGTGTGATGGTAATGCGTATGCCAACTGTGGTGTTGGTGCAGTCATTGACCCAGTGTTCCTTTTCTCTTTCTCCCCCTTTTTTCTTCTGTCATCCTGTCCATGTGTGCATTAGCATCACGTGGCGGAGGAGCTGGGGCACCAGCGAATGAGGGAGCTGCATCCCAGAGGACCCAGTAGGCAGAGTCCACCGACATCGAGGGAAGTACCACAGCGGAGACAGGAGGTGACAACACTGTCTCTGATTCCTCCTCCGATGGGAGCTCCCTGGTGGTGGCTGACACCTCTGGGACAACCCCAGCTCCAGGTACAGCCGCCACACCACGTACCAGCACCCAGTAGCCCCTCACTGAGTTGCCCATGCCCCCTCACCCAGGAGGGTGGGCATCTCCTTTGCCCCAGGCAACTCAGGCCTTCCCCCAGTGAGCCCTGCTTCCCTCAGTGAGGAGGCTATTGACCACCTGAGAACCATCTCTGTAGTGCGGTCAACCATAGTGAATGCCATCCCAGATGCAGCAATGCAATGCATTCCTGAAGGGCATCCACAGTGGATTGGTGGCAGAGATCGTTCCAGGCTCTGGTCTCCTCTTTGATGGCAGCCATTGTCCCTGTTCCTACAGTCCTCCCTCTAACTACCACTTCCCAGTCCCAGTCTCCTCAGCCCCAACCCATCCCATGCACACATACATACAAGCATGCACACAAAACATCACACAAGAGTCGCACAGTCAAACACAGGCAGCAAACTTCAGGCCACAAGCACTCACACAAACACCAGACAGTTGCACACACAACAACATCCACTACCTCCACTGTCTCCCCCTCCTCCCTCACAGTCACATCCGCACTCACACCTGCATGCACTGTTTCAACAGCTAGCAACACCATCACCACACCAAGCAGCACATACACCTCACTAGCAGACACCTCCTCAACATCCATCCACGCGTCCTCTGTGTCCTCTCCCACCCTGTCTGTCCCCCCCCACCTAAGGGACACAAACACACGCATTCGGATACCCAACAGCCATCCACCTCACATTAGCACACTGCCATGCACCTGCACTCAAGTCCAGCAGATGTACTCCTCCAACATCCACTCCCTCAACTTCCACTCCCATCCCTCCTCCCTCGTCCCAAAGAAGTTTTCCTTGCCAACCTTGACCTCTTCCCTCCCCCCACCATCCCCGTCCTATCCGTAAGAGCAGGGTCCCAACGACCCAGCCCAGCACCTCATCCAAACAGTCCACGGGGCAGTGGAGGCACCTCCTAGTCATTGAGGCAAGAAAGTGAAGGATCCCTTGCCACCAGCCAGGAAAGGGAAGGGTCCCACTCCACCAGCCAGGAAAGGAAAGGATCACCTTCCACCAGCCAGGAAGGGTAATGTTCCCACTCAACCACCAATGACAGCAGCGGTTCCCACCGGTTCCCACTCAACCACCAATGACAGAAGAGGTCCCCACTCAACCACCAATGAAATGCAAGAAGCCCTTACCTCCAGCTGAGACACAGCAGCCCTCACCTTCAGCAGAGGCTGCCCAGGGAACACCTCCCCCAACAGAAACAATGCAGGCCATCACCTCCAGCAGAGGCTGCCCAGGAGACACCTCCCCCAGCAGAGACTCAGCAGCCCTCACCTCCAGGAGAGGCTGCCCAGGAGACACCTCAATCAGAAGAGACAATGCAGCCCTCACCTCCAGCAGAGGATGCCCAAGAGACACCTCTCCCCGCACTGACAATGCAGCCCTCACCTCCAGAAGAAGGCATGAAGCCCCCCCCCACGGGACTGTTGTACAAGGAGCTCCCTCCAGGAGCAGTGGGCAAGTTACCTACTTCAGAGACTGTGACCTTGCACTCCCCAGCATTGGGAAATGGGCATGGAGCCCCCTCCAGAAGCAGTGGGCGAGTTCCCCACTTCAGAGACTGTGACTTTGCACTCCCCAGCATTGGGAAATGGGCATGGAGCCTCCTCCAGAACCAGTGGCTGAGTTCCCCACTTCAGCTGAGGTGCCCCCCACCCCCCTTCCCCCTGAGGTGCCTGCCCACTTCCAACATATTGCCCCTGCACAGTTTGGTGCTGTGAATGTCAGGATCAAGTTGGGACTTGGACGCTGCCCTGTGGCCATGTGGGCCTTTTGTACTTTGGACTGGGCATTGGCCCTTTCTGGACAATGGTTCATGTATAATATTTTTGAATCCGGTACTAATGGTGGTTGTTGTCATGCAAATATATTTTCAACTCTGCCTTACTCTTGTCCTTGCATTATTATGACGTGTGTCCTGTGACATTGTTTTTCGTCTGCAGCTGGTTGTGTGAATGGTGTGTGTTGTGCATGTGTGTGTCACTCTCCTTTTCCTCCCTCACTTCCTTATGTGCTAGGTGGCTGTAATCACCGTCGTTGTCTTCATCGGCATTGGTGTTCCAGGTGGAGCATGGCGTAGAAAAGCATCGGGAAGACGTGCAGTTCGGGTTCCATGGCGGCGTTGATCTTCTCTGTGTCTCCAATGGTGAGTCTTTGGTCTTCTGTGTTGTGTTTCCCCAAGGATTTTGATGGTGTTGGTACCGTCCCAGAAATCGTGGTGGTGTGCTGTGTCATAATATGGTAGGCGGTACCTTGTCTTCTGCCTGGCTGTTGATGGCTACCACCGTGGTCAGTGTTGTTTACACCCTGGCAGTTTGTGTGGTACATTGGCTGTCTATGGGAGTTATCACTGCCATGGTCATAATTAGGCGCTAATTACCACCAGCCTGTTGGCGGTATTAGTGCCACTTTATCACTCACCACCAATGTCATAATGACCACCTAAGTTTTGAGCTAAAGTGTTCCCTGTTACACCTGAGGATCCAATCAGCCCTTTCTCCTTCTTTTTCACAGGAACAGCACCCTTTCTGGCTTATTATGAGGGTAATGTGACATGGCTTTCACTTCATCTTGTTTCACTTTTGGTATCATGGAATGTGGAGGAAACACACAAGTGAAGTTTCCTTTCCAGGATTTCTGAAAGGCATTTCCACAAAACCCCTCCTGAGGGTAACTGCTGGCATAGAAGTGGCATTTTCTATTGAGATGTGTCACAAACAAGTCTATGTTTGGTCTTTCCCAGCTTTGAAAAATGGATACTAGCTGTTGTTGGTTCAGTTCCCATTCGTGCCACTCTTTTGTTGTTCTACTGAGAGAGTCTGCTCACTGATTGCTGATCTAAGGTACATGTTCTGCTTTCATTGTAATTTGATGAGAAACATTTCCAAATCTTCTGAGCTTCCATCAACAGAATGTGTGATCTTGTTCTTCCCTGCTTGTTCAAATAGTACATAGCTGTTGTGTAATCTGCACAGACTAGCATAAATAAATGTTTTATGTTGGGAAGAAAGTATTGAAGTCTTAGGGCTACTACTCTCAACTCCAGAAGATTGAGAAGTAGTCAAGTTTCTTGTGATGACCATCTTCTGCTGACTTCCAAATCCTGAACGTCTGCACCCTAGCTTTCTAGGGATGTGTCAGAAGTCATCACAAATTGAAGTGATATGTTCTGGAAAGTTAGACCCAACAACAAATTTTCATCCTGTCAGAGGCTGTTTTCATTTTTTAAGGGTTTCCAGCTTTGTGCCCATTGTCTGTCTTTTTCCTCCCGAAATGGCCTCACATGCAGTTGACATTTGGGAACTAAGGGACTGCCTGACAACATCATTCCCAATAATGATTTAAAGAGTCAAACTGAAACAGACCCTCTTTGCAGAAGGGATGTGGCTAGGTTGGACAGGCGGGTGAGTCATGTGGGACTTTTTACTGTTTATCGAGGTGGAGTACAATCCAGCCACAGTTGCTGGATTATTCATAACCTTTAAGTCTTCCCTCCAGATTTGATCAATTATGGGAATTGCATGATTGATTTCCATTCACATTAAAATCATACAAAAAACGTCTGTTTTATTAGAATAGGCAGATCAAATCATTTGGAAGCTCTCTCCAGCAGGGCCTGGAAAAATCCCAATGTCATCCAGAGGAAAACTAGAAGCCAGTAGAGTAGGCAGGGCTGAGAGTGTTCCAGTTGGATCTGGAAACATTTTATAGTAAGCATAAGGTGGAAATCTGTAAATAATGCAGTAGGGACCTGCATCACAGGTTACTGATATTGGGTCTGATCGTAATAGGGGTCACAAGAGTATTATTCTGCAAAAGATGCTATAAACCTAGGTTTAGGAGTGGCCGTCTGTGGATCATGGTATGTATACCGTCCTTTTGAATACCTATCATCATCGTCCTCCTGACGTTTTACTGTGAGTTGCATGGGATTGTAGGCAGGGCCAAAAGGCCGTTCATCCTTTGATTTGTCAACATACAGCAAATGCTTTGGTGGCAAGGGGCAGAGAGTTTGATGGGTGAAGTGTGTTCCAGCAGTGTCGGCACTGGAATATCTTTCTCAGATATCAGGGTAATACATGGCTGCTTTGTTGACGAAACCATCAACAGTGAAGTTGACAATGGTTACTTGCACTGCAGGAAGGTTGTAGATGCCATTGATGGTGCAATCAATGTTGAGGTCATCATTATAAATAGATGTCCTGTCATTGTTGATAGGACTGCAGTGCAGTTGATGATATTGTCATTAACAATTGATAGTTGATAGTGTTTGATGAAAAAGTATGACGTTACTTGCAGTTCTTGGCCTTATGATTTGTATGAAATCATTAAAGACATGCCTTAGAAGGGTCATCTGAGTGAAGCCTGAGCTTACCACAGGGCGTAATTTGCTGTCAGGGTCAACACAAAGACTATAAAAGTGCTGCCAGTTCCCAGTTAAAATTGAGATCAAAAGTAGAAGAAATCTGCTTCTGAGAATGATTAATTGAGCGGAGCTCAGGGAGACTTCTGAGATATGGTGGTGCTTAAGGAGCGGGAGTGCTTATTGAGCTGCTCCCTGATTGATTGGAGATTGGTTCTTTTCTAGTGATGAGAACTGGTTGATGATTCTTTTCTAAGGATGTGAACTGGTTCACAGTGCCCCTGCTTTAAGCTTGGTAGAGTTGTGCTTTCCTTTACACTAATTACTATAATTATTGTAGGACTCCCACCTCGATGACAGGGAAGATTTAAGCATGAACAATTCAATACCAGAGAACTAGATATAGGTTATGCAGGGAGGAATGAAGGGGCACTCATGATATATTCTGATACATTTATGGTGCACAAGACACTGCTTGTACAACTCAGGTATACTGGGGAGGAGGTTATTCCTCAGCCAGTCCATCTTTCCTTCCTTCTCCACCATCCTTCTATCTTCTGAACCATCCATCCTTCTCTTTCGCCATCTTTGTTTTATCCATCTGCAATCCTTTTTCCTTCCTTTCCTCATTACATCCATCCTTCCATCTCTATTCAGCCCTCTTTCCTACTCTTGTCCATCCTTCTATGCATTAATCATTTTCTCCTTTAATTCTGTATTCCTTTCTTAATCCAGCCTCCCCCTGCAATTCCTTTGTTACTCCATCCACCCATCTCTCTTTCATACTTTTCTCCATCCTTCCTTCCATCCTTATCTCCTTCCTTCATTTCATCCATACTTCTCCCATCCATCCATCCTCATTTCCACCCTTTCACATTCCTTTCTCTCCATTTCTGCCCAGTGGTATCCTTCCCCAGCCCCAGTTACTAACAAAGTGTTTGTAAGCCATCTACCTGCAAAGAGTAAATGTAGCAGCTTTATTGAGAGAAACCATTTTTTAGACCTTTCGAGAATCTCCATCAAGGATAAAAAAGTAACTCCACTGTGTTTCCTAATGCAGTCACAAAATACCCAAGGGCAGATTTCCATAGTAGTGGCAGGTTAGCAAAGAGAAGATAACATTCCAGAACCAACTTAGTTCCACATTAATTGTGGCCCAGTTTTACCCCGCATAGAATCATCATTATCGGACGTTTTGGGGAATCACATGCAGAAATCTGACTTACTCTGTCAATTCCTGACTGTTTTTCTCTGTTATTTCTCAGGTAAACTTTTCCTACCTACAGCAGGTGAAATCTGCAGATACAATCAAATGGAGCTGCAGTAATAGGGGACAGAGTAAGATGTGAATGAGGAGCCTAGAAAGATGGTGTGGGTCCAATTACCCGTTTTTACCCCACTGTAAGCTAACAATATGCCTTGCAAAAGACAGGGAATGCACTTTCTTAGATCTAAAAACTTGAACTTGAAAGGCAAGTACTTGAACAAAGATTGTACCTGAGCCATAACTGTTTAAAAACAAATGCAGTCTTGCATTACATACAAATAAGATGAAACATCATTGATACTGCTATGTCATTCTCAACCTGCTATACATCTACATAAAAACATGCTCACCCCATGTGTGACGGTTTTAACTACTCCTGGGCCCAGATTTAAGAAAAATGATGCACATCAAAACAATTACCATGAGCTAACGTCATTCCCTAGCTCCATCTGTGCCCCATATTTACAAAATGACGCAAAATGGCGCTAAGGAATGGTTAGCATAAAAAAAAACAACACTAACAACTGCAACACGCTGTAAGAAAAAGTTACGCTAATTTAAGTGGCGTTGGAACATTTTGCTGCACCTTTTCTGGCGCAAAATGGGTTAGCGTTATATTTAACAGCATCAGTGTAAAAAAAACGCACAAGCAAGAAAAATCATTTGGTAAGACAAGATAAAGAATGCAGGCCAGGAGATACCCGAGGGAGATCTCAATCAGCCAAGTACCAGGTAGGAGGGTCCAGAAAAGGAGAAGGAGAAGGGAAAGCAGAAGTGTTGCTTTAGTGAGGATGAGCATGACATCTTGGTCAGAGAGGTGATGGAGCACCAACACTAGCTCTTTGGTACCTCCAAATTGCCATTAGGTAGGAGAGAGGTTATATGGCAGGCAATAGTAGATAAAGTCAACAGCGTGACAGAGGTGAAGAGGACTGTCACCGATTGCAAGAAGAGCTGGCACAATTGCAAGTGCAGAACTAAGGAGAAACTGGCCAGTAACTGAAAGGCAGCACTGCAGACTGGAGGTGGATGTCCCACACCCCAGGAGGACCTGGATGAACTGGAGGAGAAGGTGGCAGCCGTCATCCCAGAGGAGCTGGTCACTGGAATTGCAGGACAGGACAGTGCAGACTACCAAGAACTTCCACAAATCGAGAGTAAGTTGCAGTGAGGACTATCTGGATTATCACAAAAGGCAGAAGGGGGAGGCACATAGGACGCACCCAATGCATGCTAAAAGGTCACATTGGGCCAGACTCAAAAGGCCCCTCACCATCCAAGCTTCACTCTTCAGTGACATTCAGGTGGTGCAATGCACTCCGACAATTACACAACGTGATCTTAAGCCACTTACTGTGGCTTTACACCACCTTGAAAATATGCAGCACATTGCCTGGATGGGACGTGCAATTATTGTGGCTGTGCCACAACAACACCCATTGCATATTGTTGTTGCCCCAGATCCAAGACAATATGTTCCCCAGAGACTGTGACTGAAGTTAACACCACCCCAGACAAAGACAAAATGCTTTTCATGCCCCTTGTGTTATTGCCCTTCTCATGTGTGCTACATCCTGAAGCATACTTTGAAATGCCACCTTTCTCTAATAGATTGTGTATGTGCAGGAAGAGACACTTTACTCCATATAAATGATCCATCCCCTCAACGCAGGCACCCTTTTACTTTGGTACAAGGATGTCAGCGTTGGTGCAGGGAGAACAAATCTGCACAGGCGCTGGGGGAAATGCAAGGGTATGCCGTGTTCCAGTAAACATTGTCCCCCAAACCCCCTTAAGAGACAAGATATAAGTAGGACAACATAAACTAAGGCTACAGACATACTAACTTAACCTATATCCCAAACAAATATATATACATTGTAATTTTGTTTTTATAAACACAGAAACCAATACATAACCCCATCCAACCCCCCCAAAAAAGAATTACCAAAACCCACCCCTCCAAATACACTTACTCTATCCTACAACTAACCTAATCTAAATAACTAACCTATCACTTCCCATCTAAAACCCACTAAAAACGATAACAATAGAAAACGGGAGAAGGGAAGGAACTGGGAGGCTGTGCAACAACATTTTTACATCTTCTTAAGTTTGCAATACTTCAAAAACTTGTAGTTTCTGGCATTGTCCCTTCTCAAGTTGGTCCAACATTGACATTATGGCTGCCATGTCCCTCCTCATGTCCGCCTCAAAGGCCGGTGATGTGGCTGCTTAGGTGGCTGTTGCGGTTCCTGAGAACTGATAGGTGCAGATGAAGTGGAGCCGGTTGGAGCAGCGGATACCCACTTGACCCCAGATATTGTGGCTGATGTGGCCTGCACAATTGCAGCCTGTAGCAGAGGTCCTCCATGTTGGAAGGCAAGCCATGCCCCTGAAGATTTCTCCCGGCGATACTTCCTGCCCATCTTACGGTATCCGGCCTGTACCTCTGTTATGTGGTGGAAACTTTCTGCCCTTTTTTCAAAAGCACGTTTCTGTGCTATGGTCATAGTGGCAGCTAAAACATGAAGAAAACATGGCATTAAATACAGCATGAGGTAGTGGTTGAACAAACATGCAATTTACACAGCATCCTCAGATGACAGATGCTGTCCACCAGACGTTCCACAACAATGCCAATCTCCAAATCAAGACTAAGGCCCTCATTACAACCCTGGCGGTTGGTGATAAAGTGGCGGTAATACCACCAACAGGCTAGCAGCAAGTACTGCCAAATTATGACCATGGAGGAAAGAGCTCAGATAGATAGCCACTTTACCACACCGACCGCCAGGACGGAACCACCAGGCACCACAGCAGTAGCCACCTACAGCCAGACGGCAGACAATGTTCCGACCACTGTATTATGACAGTCTAATCCACCACCTTTTCCGGGGTGGTACCAATGACATCAAAAGCTTGGCGACACACTGCACAGAAGGGAAACGACTCACCATTGGAGACTCAGGGAAGAACCACGCTGCCTGAACTGCAGATCTTCTCTATGATCTTCTACGTCCTGCTCCACCACGAACACCAACGGCGGCGAAGACGCCCACAGTGAGTACAGCCTCCTAGCACACAGGGGATGGGGGGAGGAAAAAAGAGAGTGACACACACACGCAACACCCCACCCCCAACACCATACACACGAGCAGATGCAGTAACATAACATATTTCCCCCTACCCCTCAGGAATAATGCAAGGACAACACGAATAGATGAAAGTGAGTGTAATAATATAAATACAGTAGAAATACATACATCCAATCTAAAAGTATTTACATATGTACAAATCAAGGGCCACTGTCCTGTCCTCAATGTGCGTGGGCCACAGGGCCACATGACAAAGTCCAAGGCCCCACTTGACTCCTGCAACAACCCAGAGAGAACACTGCAGGGGCATCAGTTCAAAAATAGGTAGGCACCTCAGGAGGAACGGGGAACGGGGGGAGCACCACAGCCGGCAGATGGAACAACACTACTGGTCCTGGAGGGGGCAACATGCCCTGTGCTTGGTCCTGGGAGTGCAAGGCCACAGTCTCTTGAGTGGGTGGCTTGCCCACATGCTCTGGAGGGGGCAACCTGCCCTGTGCTTGGTCCTGGGGATTGCAAGGCCACAGTCTCTCGAGTGGGTGAGTTGCCCACTGGCTCTGGAGGGGGCATCGTGACCTGTGATTGGTCCTGGGTCTGGAAGGCCACAGTCTCTTGAGTGGGTGACTTGCCCACATGCTCCGGAGGGGGCAACATGCCCTGTGCTTGGTCCTGGGGAGTGCAAGGCCACAGTCTCTCAAGTGGGTGACTTTCCCACAGGCTCTGGAGGGGGCAACATGCCCTGTGCTTGGACCTGGGGATTGCAAGGCCACAGTCTCTCGAGTGGGTGACTTGCCCATTGGCTCTGGAGGGGGCATCGTGCCCTGTGATCTTCATCCTGGGGATGATGGGGTGAGTGGATGGCTTCTCCACTGGTTCTGGAGGGGGCATCATGCCATGTGATCTTCAACCTGGAGAGGATGGGGTCAGTGGATGGCTTCTCCACTGGTTCTGGAGGGGGCATTGTGCCCTGTGATAATCATCCTGGGGAGGATGGGGTGAGTGGATGGCTTCTCCACTGGTTCTGGAGTTGGCATTGTGCCTTGTGATGCAGATCTTGGGGAGTGCAAGGTCACAGTCTCTCAACTGGGTGTCATACCCACATGAATTGCAGGGGGCAGGCCACACAGCGGCCCATGGACACTGGACTACACACTGTACGCCGGCGGTGATGGCTGCTCAGTGGTGGTGCTGCTGATGCTGCCGCTGGTGGTGGGGGGAAGCTCCAGCCAATTCCTGGCAGCCTCGGACGGCTGCCCACTGGTGCTGCTGCTGGTGGTGGTGGTGCTGCTGCTGGTGATGGTGGTGGAAGCTCCTGCCCATTCCCTGCAGCCTCGGATGACAGCCCACTGGTGCTGCTGCTGGTGGTGGTGGGGGGGGGAAGCTCCTGCCCATCCCCTTTAGCCTCGGAAGCCTGCCCACTGGTGCTGCTGCTGGTGGTGGTGCTACTGCTGCTGGATGTGGTGGGAGGGAGCACCTGCCCATCCCCTGCAGTCTCAGATGGGGTGCCTGAGTGCTTGCATTTATGTACTTTGGGAGGAGGGGGCAAAGACACAGTAGGAGAGGACGCAGGGGACGTGTGGTGGCTGTTGGGGTGGTGTCTGCCAGTGAGGTGTGTGTTCTGATAGGTGTGCTGGTGATTACGGTACTGGATGAGGATGTAGTGCATGCAGGTGTGAATGTAGACGCAACTGGGATGGAGGTGGAGGAGGAGGAGTAGGAGGGGGACACAGTGGAGGCAGTGGATGTTGGTATGTCTGCATCTTGAAGGTGTTTGTGTGAGTGCCTGTGGGATGATGTGTGGTGCTTGTGTTCGCCTGTGCCACTCTTGTGTGTTGTCTTGTGTGCATGCTGGTCTGCCTCTGTGCATGGGATAGGTTGGGGTTGGGCGGGAATGGGATTGGGAAGAGGAAGTTGGAGGGGGGAGGGGGGAAACAGGGATAATGGCTGCCATCAGAGTGGAGGCCAGAGCCTGGATTGATCTCTGTTGGGCCACCAAGCCAGTGTGAATGCCCTCCAGGAATGCATTTGTCAGTTGCATTTGGGCTGCCAGCCCCTGGATGGCATTCACAATGGTTGACTGCCCTACAGAGATAGATCTCAGGAGGTCAATAGCCTCCTCACTCAGGGTGGCAGGGCTCACTGGGGCAGGGCCTGAGGTGCCTGGGGCGAAGGAGATGCCCACCCTCCTGGGTGAGTGGGCACGGGCAACAGATTTTTCGTTGTAAAGGCATTCCTGGTAAAGGCATTAGTGATCAGAATGCATGGTTCCAGCGTGCGTCCCCCCTGGTCCCCCACCCCTAAATATTACCAGGACCCCCCCACCCCCACAACCACCCCAACCCCCAACCCCACCCCCAAAATTACCACAACCCCAACCCCCTCCCCTAAAACCTAAAGCACCCCTACCCCCCAAAAAACCCTAAAACCTAAACCCTGACCACCCCTCGCCACCCCTAAATCCTAATCACCCTGAGCCTCCCCACCCCCAAAACTAAAAATACCCTGAGTCCCCATTCGCACAGAAATGGCCCAGCATACATGCTGCACGCTGCCCAGTGCCCATCCACCAGCCCCACCTACATGAGACCTTCACACACACCACTCCATGCTTTCATGCCCCTTGCATCGTGCTCACAGTGTACTCACCTGTTGGTCTGGAGGCCCATACAGCAGTCTGTAGTGGGGCAGGACCCCATCCTCTTGTCGCTCCAACTCCACTGAGGTGAAGGCAGGGGCCCTATCCCCCGTCACACGGGCCATAGCAGGTTCCAGACACAGGTCACAGCAGCACATGCAGTGTAGGTCCTCTCCTGTTGAAGGTCAGGTAGCAAGTGAGCGAACAGATAGAAAATGGCGGTGACGTCCGCGGCGGTCTATACCATCACCGCCAGCGTACATCACCATTGGCCACTGTAACCCATAGGACTCAATATTATCCAATGAGGCGTTGCACGGCGGTTCACAACCACCTCCCGCAACGGCGCACCACAGGGGAATTACCTCACTTCCACCAGTCCCTCCATACAGGACTAGGCAGATGCCATTTTAAGGGGGGGGCAGGCCATGGATCATAACTGCATCACATATCACAATTGTACATACAGGACATATGCCACTAATACATTTCAAATTCACATCATGCATTGAACTGTAGTGGCTTCAATGTGCAGTTTATGACCGCCTCCTCACTCTTTTGCCCCATAGATTGCAACCGCTGTGGATCAATAGGAGATGGAGACATCCCCAGTGTACAGACCCCTGGTAGAATTGGGAACAATGGAGAACAGGCACATTCTCCTCACCTATAGACTTGACAGGCCCACAATCGCAGAGCTGTGTGCCCAATTGGAACCTGACCTGATATCTGCTATCCGTCACCTCACTGGGATCCCCCCTCTTGTGCCAGGTTTTGGTGCCTCCATCTAACTGGTGGATCCCTGTGCTACTCACTCACGAAGGTCTGCCAGATAATCGTGGCATGCTGCATGTTGAATAACCTTGCCTTGAGACGCCATGTGCCTTTTCTACAGGAGGAGGAGGCTGGAGATGGCCGTGTGGCAGCAGTGGACCCTGTGGACAGTGAAGATGAGGAGACAGAGGATGAGGATGATGACAACAGAACTGCAGTGATTAGACAATAATTCCAATGGCACACAGGTAGGACAGTGTAACTTCACATTTCATTGTCATGTTTTTGTTTCGTATTGTCACTGGTAGGCTGTTGTTTCCCACTTCTATGCCCACTCACTGTACCCTTTGGCAACTCTTTTTGAAGATGTTGGTGCCCCACTATCGCTCCTGGTGTGTTCACTGCAGCCAAATACAGGTCTTTCCTATGTAAACATTACTGTCAGTTGAATTGCAATGTTTAAACCTTGTTAACCGAATACATACTGAAATCATTTGACATACTCCATACTTGTATTTTTTCTAAGTGTGTTTATTACAGCGCTATGAAGAAAAGGGATAAGTGCAATGGGCTGGGATGATGATGGAGGAAGTCCAGGGTTTAGTTCCAGTCTATTTGTAGCACAGGTGCAATGTCCAAGGGGGCATAGGAAGGGGAGCATTGGCAGTTCAAGGTGGACAGGGTGACAGAGTGGGACACAAGGGTGACAATCAGGAGAGTCTAATTTCCTGGCAGGGCTCTTGGCAATAGTTTCTGGCTTCTGCCTGGATCGCAGGGAACGTTTGTGAGGTGGTTCTCCTTCTGCAGGGGGAGGGGTGCTGGTGGCCTGTTGGTCCTGTGGTGGGGCCTCCTGTCCACTAGCGGCAGCGGAGGTGGAGGGCTGTTTAGTAGTTTGGCTAGTGGCAGGGGCCCACTGTTATACAACTGCCTCCCTAATAATGTTGGCCATGTCTGCCAGCACCCCTGCTATGGAGACCAGGGTGGTGTTAATGGCCTTCAAGTCCTCCCTGATCCCCTGGTGCTGTCCCTCCTGCAGCCGCCTGTTCTCCTGAACGTTGTCCAGGATCTGGCCCAGCGTATCCTGGGACTGTTGGTATGCTCCCAGGATCTTAGTGAGTGCCTCCGGAGAGTCGGTTCCCTGGGCCTGTTCTTCCACTGGCGCACAGCAGTCCTCTCAGCTTCCCTGTTGTCCTGTACCTCTGTCTCCTAAACCGTGTGCCTACAGCCACTGACCTCAGGTCTCTGATTGTCTTGGGTTTGAGGTGTGCCCTGGGGTCCCTGTAGAGGTGGACACACTGCTGATTAACGTGACCTGGGGACAGAGGCATGGGTACGCTGCGTGGGTGCTGTGGTGGTGTTTCCCGAGAGGGTAGCCTCTGTGTTGGTGTGTGACTGTGCCTGGGTAACCGACTGTCCGGAGGTCCCTGATGGGCCAGGTTGGTCATCCAGATCCAGGTGAGCAGAGTCACTGTCATCACTTTGGGCCTCTTCTGTGGGGGGACTGGATAGTGCTGGCACCTCCTCTCCGGTGAAATTGGCTGGGATACCTGTGGGCATGTAAATGCAGTGTTATTGTTTCTGTGTGTGACATATTGTGCATTGGTGTGTTGCCCTCTATGGTTGTTGTTGCCATGACAGCTTTCCTTGTGTGAGTTGTTATGTTATGGGCTAGCTGATTGTCTCTAGTGTGCATGCTTTAGTGATAGGTGTCCATGCAGGGCTGTGAGTGATGTCCATGAATTGGTATGGCATGCAGGGCTTAGCACTGGGATGAGTGATATGTGATGGTGGGGTGTGTGGGAGGTGGTGGAGTGATGGGAGTGAGGGTGGGGGAGGGGGTATGTGATGGCATTCAGGTAGGGGGTTGATAATAGTATAGAGTTGACTTACTAGAGTCCAGTCCTCCTCCTACTCCTGCCAGGCCCTCATGTTGCTTGATTGCCAAGACTTGCTGCTCCCAGGTTGTTAGTTGTGGGGGAGGAGGTGGGGATCCACTGCCAGTCCTCTGTACTGTGAGTAGTGTGGGTGAGGGTGTGTAGGGTGATGTGTTGGGGTATGTGATGTAAGGTGCCTGGGGGGAGTATAGGTGATGGAGGTGTGTGTCTCTGGTCTTGTCTGTGGTTGTAGTGTCTCTCGTGGCAATGGTTTGTAGTCATAAAGGGTTGTGGGTAATGTGTGTGTCTTTTATAGTGGTGTGGGTGTGGTGTGTGTATGTGTTTGTCAAGTGTGTGTGTAGTTTGAATTGTCCAATGTGGTGCTGTTTTGTTTGTGTGTGTGTGTGTGTGTATTTTGAGCACTGCGGTACGTACCACCAATGGTTTACCGCCATTGAATGTCCGCCGTGGTGATTCGTGGGTCATAATGTTGTGGGTGTTGTTCTGTTGGCGAAACGGTGTGGGTTTTGATACCACCAGTTTATCACTGACCTTTGGTGTGGCGGATTTGTGTGTGTGGCTGAATAGTGACGGATTGGTGTGTGGGTGTCATAATATGGTGAATGGATATCCGCCGCAGTGGCGCTATGTTGGCGGCAGTCAGCATGGTGGTAAGTGGGATTTACCACCAATGTCATAATGAGGGCCTAAGCTTCTTACCAGCCATCTACGGTATCATGTACATGTCACTGGGTCAATGGCTGTTCATTGTTGACCATTAGAGCTCAGAGGTAAGTGGATTAATGCATCCTTGCACAACATTTGTGTCATCATACTAGTGAGGATCAAGTGGCCCAACAAGTCCCAAATCGCTGTGCAATAGTCAAAAAGCAGTGCAATGTATGCAAGCCACCACTTTGACACCCCTAGCGCTACATCAAGCCTTGGCTAGGCATCATGGATGCAAGGTGGGGTTCTTCCGGTAGGGAGATAGGAAAATTGGCACCGGAAGTTGTAAGGAATGACAATGCATCATTCATGTGTCCTTGGCTTAACACCTGCTCAGAGCAAGCGTTACAAGTGGGCACACCATTGCTAACAATGGGCCCCTATGCACAGTTCAGGGTTAGTGCCCATATAATTTGCCCTAAGCCAGAACTGTATATCTATATTGTCTACAGATTTTGTATCTATTGACCCCTAACCTGTGTGGTATGGTGTGCAACATGTCTAATGCGCCATACACAGTGGCTATAAAGGTGCCCCAAGGGGCAGAGGCAGAGTGGTGCTGCCCTGGGTGCAGCTATAGTATTCCTTCTTATTGAACTACATGTGCCCATGCATGTCTAACATCTCCCAAGTACCAGGTATACACTCAGCATTCACATTCTATGCACGTGTGATTTGACCAAGCTCGCTCACAATTATCTTGATGGGTAGATCATGTTGGTAAATCTTCACACATCTAGTTTGCTACAATTTGTAGACATGTCCCACAACCATCTGGAGCAGAGTTGTATTCTCATAGTGTACTCAACTGACTGTTGACCAGCACAATAAGGCTCCTTGCATGGCCACTGCCTCACTTAAATTCTGAAGAGTAGTGAGGCACCAGTGGCGCATGTGTTTCCTACATAAGCCCCCCCTAGAGACCTCAACACATGTACATCATCTGTCCATTTCCTGAGTAACTGAATGGAACGTGTGTCACATAGGGCCAGATGTTTCAAACGAAATTGCATTCGCAAATGGTGCGAATCGCTAAAATTGGCCGTTTGCAAATGCAAAAACGTGGTCTGCGATGCGTGAAAGGCATTCGTAGACCAAAAATAAGGAATCGCAAAAATAGCGATTTTTTGCATTGCGACCTGGTTTTGCGTGTCGCATTTTATGTCTCACAATTTGCGACATGAAATACCGAATCGCAATTAGCGATTCAGTATTTCAAGTAGGAAATTGCGAGACGCAAAATGTGACACGCAAAACCAAGTCGCAATTCGATGCATCAAAAAATCGCAAATAGCGATTTATCGCAGAATGGCCTTTTGCACATGCAAAATCCCACTAAGTGAAACCAGGTGGTAACCAGGCGCAACCTACATAAAGAGGCCCAGAATGCCTCAGACTTTTTTCCACAATGGCTGCACTCTACGCCATGGCGAGGAGAATGAGGATCTTGGCAGGTTTGAGGAGAGGGAGGATGAGACAGGAGCGCATTTTCAGAGTGCGCATTACCCTTTTTGAACAGACTGAGGAGGACATTTTTGAGAAGTACAGGTTAAGCTCGGCCATGATACTTGACCTGATAGCTGAGCTACAACCCATACTGCAGCGCACAACACACAGGACCAATAGCATACCCACCCATGTGCAGGTATTATGCTCCCTGCTCCTACTTGCCTCAGGGAGCTATCAAGGGGTCATAGCAGCAGCTGGAGGAGTATCACAGAGTGCCATCTCTAGATTGTTCAATGCATTTATCAACGCCATGCTGAGTAGGATACACCAGTACATCAGATTCCCCACACCCCACAGGAAATACAGCAGACAAAAATAGATTTCTACCAGATAGCACAGTTCCCCTACATCCTAGGTGCCATAGATGGGACACATGTTGCAATCTGTCCACTATCGGCCACAGAGTATGTGTACCGCAACCGTAAATACCAACATTCCATGAATATACAGGTGATATGCAATGCCTCCTATATCATAACTGATCTCGTGGCCAGGTACCCAGGGAGCACACATGATTCATACATCTTTCGCCACAGTGGGATTCACACAAAACTGCTAGTTGGGGAGTTCGGTGAAGGATATCGACTAGGTATTGACCCTCTGTACTCTGGCACATTGATGGCATTGTGACTTCAGATGGCTAAGCTACTCATTATACCCTCTGTTCCTTCCAGGAGACAGTGCCTACGCAGTGCACACCTACATGATGATGCCCTACCTCAATCCTACAACACCTGCAGAACGGAGATACAATGCAGCACACGGGGCATCCCGCAATGTGGTGGAGGGCACCTTTGGGCTGCTGAAGAGTCGCTTCCGGTGCCTCCACAAAAGTGGAGGGGCACTACAGTGCAGCCTAGAGACAACATGTAGAATAGTGGCTACTTGTGCGATCTTGCACAATATAGCTACCACCAGGGGCATACCTGTGGAAATATCTGATTCAGACTCTGATGAGGATGATGATCCCATACCCCCCCTACAGCCAGCAGACAGGACCAGTGCAGCTGAGGGCAGGCAAAGGCGTGCTGACATCACGCACAACCATTTCAGATGTGAGTAATAACAACACAACTCCACTGACGTGTACTTGTAGTTAGAATATTTATTACCTTAACGTCAGGTAACATAAGTTTCACTAGCAGCACAAATAAGATTACGTAACTTTAAAAAAAGCAGATAACAGTATCTCACTATTCAATCATAGTTTACTGTATCACACAATGAGAAAACAGTCCCCTGTGGCCATTACTGTCTCTTTCTGCGGCCACGCAAACCACTCGAGTGCGCAGTGGCCTCACTGGCACCATTGTTTTCGGCCTCAGTGGCAGTGCTGTGCCTGGCACTGCGACGCCTAGCATCAGTGGTGGGCACTGCTACGCTGCTGAGGCTAGATGTGTCCTCAGTGTCCCACAGTCCCAGTTCACTGGGTGTGGCGGAGCGGTTACCAAGCATATTGTCAAGCACATTTGTGATCTGCACCAGTCCCTGTGCCACATCCCTACTGCTGTGCGCTGCCTCCACCTGTGCGGCCACAGCACGCCGCGATATGAGGGCTGTTGAAGTTGCAAGGCGATTGACCGAGCGACAGAAACCACCAAACATCCCCATAAAACGCCTCTCCTGTCTGCGGTGGCTGACTCTGTCATGCCGCAGCTCTGTACACAGTTCCCTCACTGCACTTGTCAGCTCCCTGGTGTTCTCAGAAGCTTGGATCTGCCCCTCATGCAGTTTTGTGAGGTTGGAATTGAGGCACTCCAACTGCTAATGCAGCCCCCCATGTTGGAATTGTGTGCCTGCATCTGCCTTTGAAAAGCTGAGATTTTCCTGTTTTGCAGACGCTGCTGTTTCAACATAGCAGATTCCAGGCCACCAAAGACTGATGGCCCCTCTCCTGCTTCAATATGCTGTGCGCCTGCATGTGTAGGCTTCCTGCGGGGTGTTGTGCTACGCTGGGGCTGGGACTCCTGCATAACAGTGCATCTGCCATCTGGGTAAGGTGTGTGGCCGTCATCCCGCATGTCGTCAGAGTCCTGGCTCAATTCGGGTAGCGGTACAGCCCTAGCCCTGCATCTGATAGGCACTATATTCTGTGACTCACTGGTGTTTGAGTCAGATGCTGGGTGGGTTTCAGTATCCCCCACAACGGCACTTGCAGATGCTGCTGGGCCCGGGCCACTTGCAACGACAATGTGCAGCATGTCAGTTATGTATGTATCACCAAAGGTCACACAATGGTAATAAATGTACAGTTACATCATATCACTATGTTGTGGGTGTTGTGCTCTTCTGGGTGTCGCTCGGCCTAATTACATTCTATGTGCTACTTTCAGCCCTGGGTTGTGGACTACCACTCCCATAAGGCATTGTTGTGCCGCTTCTAAGATGTGAAATGGACTACTTCTCACAATGCTTTGCACTACTTGCTAATTCCTAAGGGGCATTTGTACATACAAATATGGGGTTACATTTCAATATTGCACTTACCTTTACTGGTGCTTGGTGTGCCGGATGTGTCGATGTCAGTGACCCCACTGACAGCTTCTGGGAGGAGTGTCGACTCCACCAGGTCTTCCATCGGGGTAGAGGGTGTCTCGGTGGGTGGTCCGCCTCCTGTGCTCTTAGCCTCCTGCAGCCGTTGTGCCACCCTCTTCTTGACACGGGAACGCAGGTCGTACCACCTCTTCTTCATCTCCTCCACAGAGTGCTGCTCAACTCTCACAGCGCAGATTTTTGCCTGAATGTCTGCCCAGAGTCTGCGCCTTTCACTCTCAGGGACCTGGAGTGACCTTTTTCCAAACAGACGGTCATGGCTCCTCACCACCTCCTCAGTGAGCACCTCAAGTTCCTGCTCACGAAACTTAAGTTTCCTTTTCCTCTATCCCTTCTCCTTTCCCTGTGCAGAGGTGTCCATGGTGGTTGTGCAGTCCTGCCTTGTTCACAGACTTGCTCACTGTGGCTGGGCTATCTCTCTCTCAGTGCTCCTTTGGGTGTGGCACCTGCAAACTGCCTGGGATGACTCATTTTCTGCTTGTGATGTCATCAGGCTCTGCCAGGTGTGCGTTCTCGCAATTTGCGATTTTCAATTACCGAATCGCAAATTGTGTTCTCGCAAATTGCGATTCGGAATTTGGGCCTCGCAAACAACAAATAGCAATTTTTAAGAAATTGCTAATTCCGATTCGCAAATATGTTACATCGCATATTGCGACTCAGAAATAGCGATTTCTTAAAAATCGCTATTTGCGATTCGCAAACGCCTTTCTTGATACATCTGGCCCATAGTGCTGTAAAAAGTGCTGTGACAAATATGTTAGCAACAGGCATGCTAATCAGATAAACAGCACCTCTGGCACATATCTTGTCTGACATCACTGTGTACATGGGCATGCTTTCCTTTTCGTAACACCCAAAATTCCATAGTAGCACATGTTGGCAAGAATGTGCACATACAACTCGTTCTCAACATTGCATCAGACATGATGGCCACATCCTAACTCAGATGATTACATCTCATTGGTCACACATTACATTTCAACACTGCATTGCACACATCATACCATCTCACACCAAACCCTGAAATGACATGTGACACGCAGGGTGACACTTACTGGCTGCATCTGGGTCTTTAAATTGGGACACATCTCCAACAGTGTAGGGTGGAGGCCCACCTGCAACACATGACAGAAACACTGATTTAGTGATTTTGGAACATTTATGTGCATGGACAACTGTTAACACATTCAACTGGTTAAGCTAAGTAAGCAAGTCAACTTTGTGGTAGGACTGAACAATTGCTAAACATTATAAATCTGTCACTAAGACAAAGGGCCAGATAATAGAGGCCCTGGCACCATCAAAGCGTCACTTTCCCTGATGCTCCAGTGGTGCTTTTCACTGCACCATATGTAAAAGGATTTGTCATGCAGCTTTTTGTAATGTTACACGTCCATGTACATAGGGGGCAGCATGACACAGTATTCTGCATCAGAGCAGCATTCAATGGTTGTTGCAGTGGCCGTTCCATTGTAACACCCATTGGTTTTGAAGCTGCCCAAGATGTTGAAGACATCTTACTTGTTATCAAAGCCAAAAGACCAACAACTATCCAGGGGAGGTGTAAGCATAGCAAAGTGTTGAGGAATGCATTGATACTTCCTTTTTTCTTGCTTCTTACATGTGTGCGCCATTTGAAGGCACACAGTAGAACTAAAATGCCAAGGATGTCTGCTTGTGTGCACATAGGTGTCCCTTCCTGCGCATTAACAAAATAACATAACAGATGTCTTGGCACTACTAAGTGGGCATTTGTTGTTGCTATTGTAGACTATTTATGTCCTGGAAGGGATACCAACCTGCACAGACACACTCCCCTCAACACAGACACGCTTGCACTGTGGTCCAAGTATGCCTGCGTTGGCTCAGGCTCCTGAGTTATGTGCCGGTGCAGGCCTGCCCCTTACTCTTGATAATACATGATAGGCCTGTGGTATAAATTCAGCACATGTGTGTCTGATATTGGACACTTTATGTGTATGTGATACACAATGTACACAAAGAGGAATGTGCAAGTAGTCTGCACCCGTTGCATAGCTAAGCTCACTTAAATGTCATTTGTTTAAGACACAAAGGGGCAGATATAAGAAAAGTGGTGCTGTACCTAGTGCAGGCGCCACTTCCCTTGCTCCCCTTAGCGCCCCACCTTCTGCCACCATGTAATTACAATACAGCACACCATGGTGCAGGGCAAGAGGCAATAGCGTCATTCTTTTTTGACACTATTGATGTACTCTACAAGCGTAGGTTCATAAATTTGGTGCTACTCCCTGCAGAGTAAATAGGGGCCCATTGTACATAATGGTGTACCCACTTTTAACGCCTGCAGTGAGCAGGCTTTAAAAGTGCCAAAAAAAATGGCGGAAATGCCAAAAGGAATCATCACCCATCCTGGATGCCGTAACCTTGGTCGGCTGCAAAGGCATAAGAGAACATGTGTCGGTCATGCATATTAGTGGTTTTCTATGTGCCATGGCAGATGTTATTTTTAGGTGGAGTGGTGACTCAGTCTTGCTTCAGGTATTGTGTGTGTTTCTGTTTTGTTGATTGGCTGTACTGGTGTGTAGTGGTGGACTATGCTATCATGGGTTGTAGCTCAGGGACCTGGTGATTGTCAAATTAATTCTGGACTGACAGTTCAACCATGCAAATTATGTGTTATGTTGTCCATATTTGCGGCTGTGCCTATTGTTAGTGGAACCTACCTCCTCCTTGCACTACAATGGTGTAATTTGTTTTGGAACTACGGTAACCCTACAAGGCCAAACTAAGGCCTCCATGTTACCAAGTGGCACCACGCATGTAGTGCAACACTTAGTGATCATTTGTGGCAGATTATGCCTGTGCCAGCCATCATGTGTACAAGGGTCAGATTCTCACAATAGCAAAATTGGTGCAGAGGAATCTCCAAGGTTCCTAGGCATGTCTTATCACAGACACTTTCAACACATGCACAAAGCAGGAGTTAGGAGGGGGCACACCATAGTTGTGAAGGGGTCCCTATGTATTGTGCATGGAATGGTCAGGTATGTTCGCAAATACTCCTACAGAGTCCTACTATGGCATCCATTGTTTTGACACTATTTGCACCTACTCTGCACCACGGTGTGCCGTTTATTGTATACGGCCCACACATGATGGCAGTAGGGGGGCAAGAAAAGTGGCGCTGGACTAGGTGCAGCACCACGTTTCATATATCTGCCCCATGGGTTTTAATGGCTGGTGATGTTGTATTCCTATGTGTGAGGCACAATGCACCAGACAGGTGAAGGTGCACACAATGGGTACGTCTGGTATGTATAGGTGATATGTAGTTGGTGATGGCAACACTTGGATGGCATTTGATATTGGTGCCGCCGGAGGCTTCAACACCATGAAAAATGTGGGGTTGTGCCTGTATGTGACTTTCCTTACATTGACAGGGCCAATTCCATTCACATAGCTGAGCAATTCATTGTTAGGAGTTATGTGTGTGGGATCTGTATTTAGTTGGCGACCAGTGGACACTTGTAGTGGTTTGGGCCCAGCTTCTCTATGCAAAGAAGACATAGGCCCTCATTACAACCCTGGTGGTCAAAGACTGGCAGGGTTGTTTTGGAGGTTGTACAGCCAACAGGCTGGCGTTACAAACTTGTGGATTACGACCGTGGCGGAAGCACCGCGGTCGCACCGCTGGGATCTGCCAGGGCAGTGCTGCCCAGGGGATTACGAGTCTCCTTCCTGCCAGCCTTTCCATGGTGGTAGGAACCGCCATGGAAAGGCTGGCGGGATGGGGAGCCGTGGGGCATGGGCAGTGCAGGGGCCCCCAGGCACAGCCCCACACTGCTTTTCACTGTCTGCACAGCAGACAGTGAAAAACGCGATGGGTGCAGCTGCACCCGTCGCACAGCCGCAACACCGCTGGCTCCATTTGGAGCCGGCTCCCATGTTGCAGCCCACATCACCACTGGGCTGGCGGACGGAAACTCTGTTTCCGCCCACCAGCCCAGCGGGGATGTCAGAATGGGCACGGCGGTTACAACTTGGGGGGCGGCGGTTGCCGCCCGCCAATGTTGTAATGAGGCCCATAGTGCCACCTGTCCTTCATGTGGTGGGCCAGTCAGGTTGTGGCTGTATTATGTAGATATGGGTGTAAGTGTGTGTGATGTGCAATTAATGCTGTGTAGTGTGGCATATGTGATGTTGTCTATACATCTGTGTTTCCCTGTCCATGTGTGTTTAGTGTGGTGTGTGTATTGTTTGTCCTACAAGGTTGATGTGTTGTCTGTGTAATGATTGGTATGGTGGCTTACCTACAGGTAGCCCATTGCCATAGTGCCCATCCTGGAACCGCTCGTTGAAGGTGGAGTGGCGGAATACGTAAGCATCATGGACGCTGCTGGGATTTTTGGCTAGGATGTTTGTGATGAGCCCAGGGTGGTCCACAATGGCCTGCACATTTATAGAATGGGGGTGTTTGCAGTTCCTATAGAGGTGTTCCATTGCAGCAGGTGGCACAAGTTGGATTTGGGTGCAGTCCATTGCACATGCTGGAACCCAGCAATTTGGTGGAAACCTTGTTTGATCTCCTGCTGCAGTTGCTATGTGTTGGGGAAGCAGATGTGGCGGGTGTGGGGTGGATGATTGCATCCAGAACCTTTGGTAGGAAGGCCGAGAAGGATGGCTGGGAGTTGCCAGCCACTTGTGCACCCATTGTCTGGAATGTTCCTGATGCCAGCATATGGAGGACAGCCAGGAATTTGGTCATGGATGGAATAGTTGTAGGAGTTTCCACCCTTGCTGTGATGTCTAGCGCAATGTGGTGCAGCAGGTTACAATGGATTCCAGCTTCAGACGGTAGGCTCTGATGACATCTTGTTCCCTCAGCGCAAGGATGGGTGTGCGCTGTCGAAATATCCTCTCTAGCCTTCTGCACTGCCTTTGTGGCTGCTGTGGTGGTGTTTGGGGTTGCTGTAGTGGTGCTGGTGGGGCCTTTTGTTGTCGCTGTTGTCTGCGGTGTGTACCAAGCTGGAGCATTAATAGTTCCATGTTGTCCAGGGAGTTGCCAATGCTCCTTCTGTGTGTTTTCTTTATGTAGTAGTGTGTGGGCCTTATTTTAACACCTGGTCTGACCAGGAGTTAAAATTTGACACTAATCGGACTTTGTGTCATTTTTTGGGACTGATTCCTTCAGGTGCGTCGTTTTTGCAGGGGGCATAAAATAAGGCGATCGACGGCTAGCGTCATTTTTTGGGAGACAACGCCTACCTTGCATATCATTGTTGCAACGTAGGGTGGCGCTCCCAAAAATGATGCTAAGTCAGAAATGTGGACTCTAGACGGGTCTAGTGACAAAATATAAATTTGGCGCTAGGTTAGCTCCGCTTTTGCGTAAAAAAAAAGATGCAAAGGCGGCGTTAACTTTTTTTAAATGTGGACCCTTGTGTTTTAAACAACAACAGTTTGCATTCTGAGATGTGTAAGTCTGATGATCACATTGGAATAATTTTTTTATGTGTCACTATGCAAAGAGAAGCCTGTTGAAAATCCAGTTATAGATCGGGTGTCACAAATATGAGGACAGTATTCACAGCCCTGTTTTCAATTTTGCGTTCTGGTACTTTCAGATTTGGTTTTCGGACTGCAAATAAGGAATACCATCCCAGAATGCAAAGCAAAACATGTCTTGATGAACTTCTCCTGCATGACCTGCTAGGACAAACTAATGTGTCTTTGGGTGTATTGTGCACCTCCCTTTGTAGGTCTGGTCAGGAGACACTCTCCTAATGTAATTTAAAAATACAAATAAAATACATATGATCATACATGAAAGGACTTTGGGTCTGCTCTCTTAATCCATGGTCTATTCAACTGTAATTCACATTTTACTTTTGCCCACAACAGCATATGCATCGGACAATACATCAGCCAACTTCGTGCATTATGATCACATGTGCATGTTCATATAAAAAGAAATGTACTTCTTTGTCTGGACCACTTTGCCGTGTCTTGGGGTGATAGTAATTCTAAGCCAGTAGTACCTTTCCTTCGCATCAATAAGAATCATATTTTCCTATCATATGTAAATGAAAATGTTTTCTGTGCTTGCACCAGCTAATGGCACATTGGATTGGAGTAGGAATACAAAATCGACTCCCTCAGGAGTCTAAGGGACATATTTATACTTTTTGACGCAATACTGCGACGACCCAGTTTTGCGTAAAAAATATTACCACCGGCTAACGCCATTTCAATGCGCTGTGCGGGCGTCAAATTTATACTTTGACTCACGGCGGCGCAAACCCCATGTGTGAGTAATTTTTTTTTACGCACACCACAGTACCACGTTGTAAAGGAAAACAATGTTAACGCGGTGGAAATGACTGTGAGACGGTTTACGACACCGCAAACCGGATATGCAGCATTTTTTGACTCAATTGCGTCAAAATGCGCCGCAAACACAGAAAAATGTGCTAAGGAGAACCAAAATGGATCCCAGATGCTTGCACAGGCCCCAGGAAGATGACAACAGACCAGGAACCACCCAGGAGGACCCACACAAGACCCAGGACAGGGAGAAGAAGAAAATAAAGTATCGCTTCAGTGCAGAGGAGCAGGAAATTCTGGTGAAAGAGGTGACGGAACACCAACACCATCTGTTTGTCACCTCAAAGTTGCCAATCAGTAGGGGAGAGGCAATATGGCAACAAATTGTTGACAAGATCAACAGTGTGGCAGAAGTACGCAGAACAGTCATCGAGTGCAAGAAACGCTGGCATGACTGCAAGCGCAGGGACAAAGAAAAGATGGCCAGGAACAGAAAGGCAGCGCTGCCGACTGGAGGTGGGAGTCCTGCCCCACAGGAGCCCCTGGACTACATGGAAGAGATGGTGGCAGCCGTCATCCCGGAGGAAATTGTCACAGGGATTCAAGGACAGGACAGCACAGACTACCAGGAGACAACACACATGCAGGGTAAGTCGCATGGGGAATTAAAATGCACTAATGTCATCTGCAACAGGGAGGGTGGACATACCCACTACACAATGCATGTAAGTCATGATATTCAGGGAGTGGCATGGGTAAAGGGGCACGGCATGGGTAAAGGGGCCCGGCATAGGGGCATGGCCTGTACTGAGGAAACCTGGGGCACACCACTACACAACACCAACAACCTTTGCATGGGGGTATGCTGCCATGCCAAGGATGTTGCAAAGGTAAAGCTAGGCCAGGAGGGCAGGGCACAATGTAAAACTGGCAGCTTGCCACACGTCAGCCAGTATACTCCCTACATTAACTAGGGCCCAATTAACAACCTCTGGCCATACCTTCAAGTGGAATGTAACATTGATAACAGTTGCCACTACCACCTCCGCTGTGTGTACAGGTCAAGTAGCTAATGGCAGTAATGTCCCCATGGATCTAAAACACCCAAATTAGAGGGTTCAGGATGACAACGTTAACAATCCCCTGAAATCAAGACAAATGTTCCAGTCCTGTCAAATGTGAATGTCCATAGTTGCCACAAACATCAGCCAATGTCATCAACATTAGGAGGTACACAGCACTAATGACATACCCATGCTACATATGTCAGGGTCCACCCTGTGCCTGGGTCACAATGCAACATCCCAAATGTCATACTGCTCAGACAACAGCATAGAGGGGGAGGACACATTTAACGGGTCACTGAAATACACCAGCACAGTCAGAGGAGGAAAGAGGACACTGCTACGACTATCAGGGCAATCCAATGTACCACACATTCCCCAACATCATCAGCACACATTACCAATGCTGACATCCGTATTGTGCCATTACAATGCTATACATAGTATATGCAACATCTCTACTACATATAGGTGGATGTGAAAGATCAGAGACAGGGGCAGGTCCAGATTCTGAAGTGTGGTGCTAGTGGCATCAGAGCACCCACAGCCAGTGAAAGGCCTCACCATGAGAATGAAAGTAAACAGAGGGTTGAGTAGGACAAGAAGGTGGCAAATCACCATTTGGCCAGAACCAACACCAAGAGGATACGATGCTGACAAGTCCACAAACTGACCACAACACATGTGACATGCAGGTGGGGCATAGGCCGGGGAGAATGCCAATATTATAGACAGGAACTATGAACAGGAATCAAGATCACAATGTGAAAATAATCACAAAGCAGGCATGTCACATTACAAATGCCACAACACAGACACACTAATTGTACCGTATTTCATTGCAGAAGACAATGGATTTCCTGCAGGTATGCCTGTCCAGTACTACCCTGATGACATGGATGACGAGCTGACAAACATCAGCCACCAGACCCTCCAAGAGGTCCTTGAAACCCTCCGGACCCCACCTTCAGTCACAAGGAGGAGTACAGAACTAGCAGCCATCACAGAGGACCCACCCACAACACCAATTGTACGTTCTGCCAGCTCCAACACAGCTGAGGACTCTGACAACACTGGCACCAGCTTTGAGAGAACTGTAGTTGGAGTCCAGCGGGAGCTGGCCAAGGATGTGCGGGTGGGGATGCAAACTATGGCAGCCAGCCTAGAGGGAGTGCGTTTGTGCATGATGTCAACTGAAGAACAAGCAGCAGCTATGCCAGAGAGAACATCTATCTTGCAGGAAGTAGAAAAAAGGTTGAAGGAAATCAGCACAGTCGTAATACAGTTGACCCAACACCTACAACAGCAAACCTGTCAATGCCTGCACGAATGCAACATTGAACCCCTCAGGGCCGACATGGCTGCCTACAACTGTGATGTGGCTGCTATTCTTAAGAACCAGCAGATCCTCCTTGCAGCAGTACTGCCCTTAAGACCCCCACAGTTAGCAGCTGCCGAGATGTCTGATTCCACGTCTTCAAACACTGAGGTGTGTGTTGCCCCTTCACAACCACCACCACCAAGGGCAGAGGAGACTACACACACAGAAAGATGAAGAAGTGGAACAGATCACCTTCACACGTAAGAGTCCCTGCCACAAGGCCACCTATTACCAAGGTCCGGTGCTTTGTAACTTGCCAATCTTGCAACGTACTGGACTCAAGCAGTGTTCTGCAACACACTGTTTATCTTGTCAGCCTGCCCTGTGATTGTCCCTCACTAACTCATTGGCAAATCCTGTCCCTCTGCACTGTCAGACACTTCACCCCAGCATGTCTAATGACATGTCCTTTTGCACTTGTGTAGGATCACAATGGAAGATGTCACAATAATGGACAATCATGGACAATGTACATATAGCACTACAGCACTTATTTGTCTCCTCTTATAAGTGGTGACCCCCTGGTCCTTTCTAGGACCAGACAGCACCCTTTTTCTTTAATCACGACCTTTGCAGCTCTCAAGGCTTGTAGGCGTTCTTTTTTCCAAAGAAACAACTCTACATCCTCCAGCTCTCCATGGGACATCTTCTGTGCAAAGGAGAAGTTCCTGGCACCGTCCGTTGTTGCAGAATCTTCAGCTTCTTCCATCTGGAGGCAGCCATTTTGCACCTTCATCCGGGGTTTAGCGGGCTCCTTCTCCCCTGGACACTTTCGTGACTCTTGGACTTGGTCCCCTTCCTTTACAGGTCCTCAGGTCCAGGAATCTGTCTTCAGTGCTTTGCAGTCTGTTGTGGTCTTTGCAGAATCTCCTATCACAAGTTTAGTGTGTTTCTGGGGAAGTTCGGTCACTTTACTTCTTTTCAGGGTCTTGACACCCTTAGTGTTTTCTTACACTCCCAGCGACCCTCCACACACTACACTAGGCCAGGGGTCCCTAATTGGTTTGCATTCCACTTTCTTAGTATATGGTTTGTGTTGCCCCTAGGCCTATTGCATCCTATTGTATTCTACAGTGTTTGCACTACTTTTCTAACTGTTTCCTTACCTGATTTTGGTTTGTGTGTATATTTTGTGTATTTTACTTACCTCCTAAGGGAGTATAGCCTCTGAGACATTTTTGGCACATTGTCACTAAAATAAAGTACCTTTATTTTTAGTAACTCTGAGTAATTGTGATTCTTATGATATAGTACTACATGATATAAATGGTATAGTAGGAGGTTTGCATGTCTCCTAGTTCAGCCTAAGCTGCTCTGCTATAGCTAGCTCTATCAGCCTAAGCTGCTAGAACACCACTAATCTACTAATAAGGTATAAGTGGACCTGGCACAAGGTGTAAGTACTATCAGGTACCCACTATAAGCCAGGCCAGCCTCCTACACTGGTGGTGCAGTGGTGGAATAAGTACTTGTAACTGCTTTACCACTTTGTCATTGGTGCTTTTCATAAGAAAAACATATTCCAAATACTTAACAATATACACAGTTAACCTAAACAGTTTAACTCTCTTTCTGAAAACTTTTGAAAATGTTTTGAAAAAGTTTGAAAAGTTTTTCTCTTTTCTTTAAAAAAGTTTCTAAACTTTTTTTTCTCTGTCCTAAACTCTTTCTTACAACTATGGCTCTCATTACAACATTGGCGGTAAATCCCGCTTACCGCCGTGCAGAAGACAGCCAACACACCGCTGTGGTGGCGGAATTCCACTACAGCTATTGCGACCCACAGCCCGGAATTTGCCAAAATCCAGACACCCACACAAGTCCGCCACACCAAAGGTCAGTGATAAACTGCCGATAACAAAACCTCCACCGTCATACCAACAGGGATACGCCCACACTATCACGACCCACGAATCCACGCGGTGGTCTTTCAACCGCGGTAAACCATTGGCGGTACACACCACAGTGCTCAAAATACACACACATTTACAAAACACAACCACATTGGACAGTTCAAAGCACACACACCTGATACACATACACACAACACTCCCACACACCCAATCCAAAATAAAACACACACCCACAAACCCTTACGACCAAAATTGAGAAAGAAGCCCAGAGAGAGACACCACCAGAAACAACACTAGCATCCACAGGCACACAACACCATCACACACACAACATCCACACACCTCAGACAACACACACAAACACATCCCCTCACACATCACAACCAACACCACCTCACACATCACCCACACCAGATCATGGCACCTCAACGACACCCCAGGTTCTCTGAAGAGGAGCTTAGGGTCATGGTGGAGGAAATCGTCTGGGTAGAGCCACAGCTATTCGGATCACAGGTGCAGCACACCTCCATTGTTAGGAAGATGGAGCTCTGATGCAGAATCGTAGACAGGGTCAACGCAGTGGGACAGCATCCAAGAACACGGGATGACATCAGGAAGAGGTGGAACAACCTACGGGGGAAGGTGCGTTCTGTGGTCTCAAGACACCAGATTGCAGTACAGAGGACTGGCAGCAGACCCCCACCTCCTCCCCTACAACTAACAACATGGGAGGAGCAATTCTTGGCTATACTGCATCCTGAGGGCCTTGCAGGAGTAGCAGGAGGAATGGACTCTGGTAAGTCAGATCCTAACTATTACATCCCTATCCTACCTGCATGCAATCATATACCCCACCCTTACCCTCACCCTATCACTCCAACATCTCACAAATGTCCCACTATCACAACCCACCCATCCCAACACCAAGCCCTGCATGCAACACCAAAGCATGGACACCCATTACCAAAGCGTGTCCACTACAGATACCCACACAGACCGCAAACCAATTATCACACAAGGTCCTAGACAAGAATGCAAGCACTGGAGTACAGGGTCACCCACCCATTGCACACGATGGCACACACAGAGGCAATAATCATGCCTTTACACCCCTGCAGGACTCCTACCCAATGTCACCGGACAGGAGGTTCCAGACATGTCCACTCCCCCACAGAAGAGGCCCACAGTGATGACAGCAGCTCTGTCCAACTGGATCAAGATGACCAGCCCGGCCCATCTGGGACCTCAAGACAGTCGGTTCCCCTGACACTGGCACATGCCACCACAGAGCCTCCCCCCTCAGGAAACACCAGCACAGCACCCACCCAGCAGGCCGATCCCTCTGTCCCCAGAACACGTCAAGCAGCAGTGTGTCCACCACTACAGGGATCCCAGGCAAACCCACCAGCCCAAGAAAATCAGGGACCTGGGGGCAGTGGCAGTGGGCACACGATTCAGGGAACAGAGGCACAGGAAAACAGGGGAACTGTGAGGACTGCTGTGTGACAGCGGGAGGACAGGCCCAGGGAACCCACTCTCCACAATGCCCTCTCCAACATCATGGGAGTGTACCATCATTCCCAGGAGACGATGGCAACGGTACTGGCCAACTTTCAGGAGACCCAGCGGCTGCAGGAGGAACAGTATCTGGGGATCAGGGAGGAACTTAAGTCCATCAACACCACCCTGGTCACCATTGTAGGGGTGCTGAAGGACCACCACAGGCCCACGACACCAGCACCCCACCCCCTGTGGATGGAGAACCACCCCGCAAACGGTCCCTGAGATCCAGGACAAAGGCAGAGAACAATGCCAAGACCCCCGCCAGGAAATGAGACCCCCCTGAATGTCATCCTTCTGTCCCACTTTGTCACCCTGTCCATCTATCAACTGCCCTAGCTCCACTTCCTATGCCCCTTTGGATAATGCACCTGTGAGACAAATAGACTGGACTCTGCCATGGACATTCCTCCACCATCACCCTTGCCCATTTTACAACCCCCTCCAGTAATTAGCACTGAAATAAACACCCTTAAATCACAAAACAATCTGGAGTCAGACTGTGCTTTCACAAATGTGTATTTGCAATAACTATGGAATATAGCAATGTCAATTGTATTGTCAACATACCGATGTAACACAGCTCTAGTCCATGAGGTAATATAGCAGAGGTCACACAGTGGGTCCCATATCTGTGAAATGGAAAGGCAAAGTGACAAGTCTGGGTCCATACAGTCGGTGAAAGTGACAGACTTATGCTAGCTCAAACAATAGTATGAGATGTGTGAGGCGGTGACATCTTCATACCTGTGTCTCACTGGAAGTATTGCTGGATAACGTTGTTTCTGTTGTTAATATCCTCTTCTTCTGCCTCCTCTTCTTAACTGTCCTCAGGCTCCACAGCTGCCACAAGGCCTCCTTCCGGACCATCCTCCTGCAGAAAAGGCACCTGTTGTCGCAAAGCCAAGTTGTGCAGCATACAGCAGGCCATGATGATCTGGCACACCTTCTTTGGTGAGTAGTAGAGAGAACCACCTGTCATATGGAGGCACCGGAACCTGGCCTTCAGGAGGCCGAAGGTCCTTTCAATCACTCTCCTAGTTTGCCCATGTGCCTTATTGTAGCATTCCTCTGCCCTTGTCCTGGGAGTTCTCACTGGGGTCAGTAGCCATGACAGGTTGGGGTACCCAGAGTCACCTGCAAATGTCATGGGACAACTGTTAGAAACACACTAACCCTTAGGGACAACCCCAGACCCAGACAACTATTCACAGGGTATAGGGTCCTTGTCCTCACCTATTAGCCACACACGGTGCCTCTGAAGTTGCCCCATCACATAAGGGATGCAGCTATTCCTCAGAATGTAAGCGTCATGCACTGATCCAGGAAACTTGGCATTCATATGGGAGATGTACTGGTCGGCCAAACACACCATCTGCACATTCATAGAATGGTAGCTCTTCCGGTTTCTGTACACCTGTTCACTCCTGCGGGGAGGTACCAAGGCCACATGTGTCCCATCAATGACACCTGTGATGTTGGGGATATGTCCCAGGGCATTGAAGTCACCTTTCACTGTAGACAAATCCTCCACCTGAGGGAACATGATGTAGCTGCGCATGTGTTTCAGCAGGGCAGACAACACTCTGGACAACACGTTTGAGAACATAGGCTGGGACATCCCTGATGCAATGGCCACTGTAGTTTGAAAAGACCCACTTGCCGGGAAATGGAGTACTGACAGGACCTGCACTAGAGCGGGGATCCCTGTGGGATGGCGGATAGCTGACATCAGGTCTGGCTCCAACTGGGCACACAGTTCATGGATTGTTGCACGATCAAGTATGTAGGTGACTATTACGTGTCTCTCTTCCATTGTCGACAGGTCCACCAGCGGTCTGTACACCGGAGGATGCCGCTATTTCATCACCTGCCCCAGCGGACGTGCCCTATGGACGAGAACAGTGAACAGAGAGTCAGCCAACACTGAGGTATTACACAAAGTCATTAGCACACATTTGCCAATCTGCAATGTGCCTGTTACTGTGTGTATGCAAGGCCTAGAAAGGTGTGACGAAGTTATTATTAATGCCATGTGGCCCCCTGAAATGGTGGCTGCCTGACCTGTAAGGTGGGACAAGGGGTTATGAGGTAATTGCAGTGGCGTTGAACACTGTCGCGGTACGCGGTCGAAGACCGCAGCGCAATCCTGCATTGGTTAACATTGGACCCTATGGGTCTGAGGAGCCAATGATGATGTACGCCGGCAGTGACAGTACGCACTGCTGCGGACGTGACCTCCATTTTCTGTCTGTTCACTCACTTGATACCTGACCTTCAACAGGGGAGGACCTACACTGCAAGTGCTGCTTTGACCTCAGTCTGGAAGCGACGATGGCTCATGTGTCTGGGGAAAGGGCCCGTGCCTTCACTTCGAAGGAGTTGGAGAAGTTAGTGGATGGGGTCCTCCCCCAGTACACACTACTCTATGGTCCTCCAGACAAACAGGTGAGTACACTGTGAGCATGCTGCATGGGCAATGCCTGTTTGGAGTGTTGTGGATGGAAGATACATGGGGGGGAGGGAACTGAGCCCTGCATGAGCGGACAGTGAGTGTATGTGCGTCAGGGCAAGGGTGGGAATGTGGGCCAATGACTGTGACGGTCCGGACGGTTAAAGTTTTTCCCTTTCCCCTGTACTATTCCTCTAGGTCAGCGCCCACCAGAAGAAGGATATTTGGCGTGCCATCGCCAAGGACGTCCGGACCCTGGGGGTCCACCACTGACGGAGCACCCACTGCCAGAAAAGATGGGAGGACATTTGCCGCTGGAGCAAGAAGACGGCGGAGGCCCAGCAGGGGATGGTCTCCCAACGTGGGAGGGGTGCCCTTCGCACCATGACCCCCCTGATGTTCCAGATCCTGGCGGTGGCCTATCCAGAGTTGGATGGGCGCCTGAGGGCATCACAGCAGCCACAAGGGGGTGAGTACTGTCACATCCATCTGACTCTGCACGCATTACGAGGTGTCTTGGTGGGGGCCGTGGGTTACCCTAGGCCAGGGCGAGCTTTGTAGGCAAGGGCCCTTTGTGAGGCAGGCTATGTGGCACCCCAACCCCATCAGTGGTAACAGCCATCTACACCTAGTCAGGCTCCTGTGACTTCCATGTGTGCAGCAATCGGGCATTGGCCTTTTACCCCATGGGCATGTGATTAATCTAGGAACTATAAGTGCACGGTGTAGTGCAGAGGGCTGCTGTGTCTGTAGTGTCCGCCAACGGTAGTGGTATTGCATGCACTGAACATGTCTTTCTTCTGTCTTCCCCCTCCTTTTTGTGGTCTCCCTGTTCTTGTGTGCAATAGCATCATCAGGCAGAGGAGCAGTGGCACCGGAGCAGGAGGGAGCTGCATCCCACTTGGCCCTGGAGGGCGAGACAACGGAGTCTGAAACCACCAGTGGAACGGAGGGCGAGGGGAGCTCCACGGCGACTCCTCCTCTGATGGGAGCTCCTTTGCGGTGGCGGGCCACTCTGTGCCCCCTGCATCAACAGGTACAGCCGCCACCCCCCCTACCAGCACCACCCTCCCAGCAGCCCCTCAGTGTGTGTCCTGTGGCCGCTCACCCAGGAGGGTGGGCATCTCATTTGCCCCAGGCACCTCAGGCCCTGCCCCAGTGAGCCCTGCTGCCCTCAGTGAGGAGGCTATTGACCTCCTGAGATCCCTCACTGTTGGGAAGTCTACCATTGTGAATGACATCCAGGGTGTTGAGAGGCATTTGCAACAAACAAATGCATACCTGGGGGCATTCATTCTGGCCAGGCAGCCCCACAGAGAGCATTTCAGGCTCTGGCCTCAGCACTGATGGCAGCCATTGTCCCTGTGTCAAGCCTCCCCCCTCCAACTTCCTCCACTCAGACCCAATCCCCTGTACCTCAGCCTATCCCAAGCACAGCATCTGACCAGCATGCACACACCTCAACACACAAGGGTGGCTCTGGCCAACATAAGCACCACACATCCCACAGGCACTCATACAAGCATCATACCCATGCAGAAATACCAACATCTACTGCCTCCACTGTGTCCCCCTCCTCCACGTCCTCCTCCTCCCTCCCTGTCTCATCTCCACTCACACCTGCATGCACTACATCTTCAGCCACTACCTCCATCACCAGGACACCCATCACCACACACGCTCACGTGCACTCACCACCCCCACTACCATTCACACATCCCCTGTGTCCTCTACCAGTGTGTCTGTGAGCCCTCCTCCCAAAGTACACAAACGCAGGCACACACCCACCCAACAGCCATCCACCTCACAACAGCCTCCAGCCCATGCACCTTGACCCAAATTCAGCAAACGTACACCTCCTACAACCACTACCTCTTCCTCCACTCCCAAACCCACTCCATCTACCCGTCCCAGTGTGTCTAAAAAACCTTTCCTGGCTAATATTGACCTCTTCCCTTAATCTCCCCCCCGTCCGTCCCCTAGGGCCAGGCTTTCCAGGTCCCAACCTAGCACCTCAGCCACCACATCATCAGGCTCAATGGGGCCAGCAACTGCGGGCTATTGGAGTGCGCCAAGCATTAGGGCTGCCAGTGTGCCACTGAGCGAGGGCAAGGACATTCCGCCACCTGCTAAAGTAAAAAAGTTGCCCACATCCCGGAGGGAAAAGCTGAAAACACCTGCCACCAAGGGCTCAGGGAAAACGAAAGGGGATAGTGGCAAGACAGCTGCGCCACCATCCAAGGTGGGGAAGTGCCAGAAAATAAAATTACAAAGAAAGGGAGCACACTGCCTACACTCCAGCAACAAAGTCCAACCCCAATGCATCATGGTAAATGCAGTTGAATTCGTAGTCCATTCCGAAAGTAATAAAGTCTTTCACCTCTGTAGGCGCAGCAAGTGCTGTTTATCCCTGTACACGTGTTTCTGGGTTTAGCCCAAATGTTTTCTCAGGTTTATGTACCTCTCATGGCGCACAGGTGCCTCCCAAGGCTCGTCAGCCGTGGCTCAAGGGAGCCGTCCAAAGACAAAATTACAAAGAAAGGGAGCACACTGCCTACACTCCAGCAACAAAGTCCAACCCCAATGCATCATGGTAAATGCAGTTGAATTCGTAGTCCATTCCGAAAGTAATAAAGTCTTTCACCTCTGTAGGCGCAGCAAGTGCTGTTTATCCCTGTACACGTGTTTCTGGGTTTAGCCCATCATCAGCAGGGAGCAGCATGGTATAGGGGCTTGCTTGAAATGCCGCCAAATGTTTTCTCAGGTTTATGTACCTCTCATGGCGCACAGGTGCCTCCCAAGGCTCGTCAGCCGTGGCTCAAGGGAGCCGTCCAAAGACAAAATTACAAAGAAAGGGAGCACACTGCCTACACTCCAGCAACAAAGTCCAACCCCAATGCATCATGGTAAATGCAGTTGAATTCGTAGTCCATTCCGAAAGTAATAAAGTCTTTCACCTCTGTAGGCGCAGCAAGTGCTGTTTATCCCTGTACACGTGTTTCTGGGTTTAGCCCATCATCAGCAGGGAGCAGCATGGTATAGGGGCTTGCTTGAAATGCCGCCAAATGTTTTCTCAGGTTTATGTACCTCTCATGGCGCACAGGTGCCTCCCAAGGCTCGTCAGCCGTGGCTCAAGGGAGCCGTCCAAAGACAAAATTACAAAGAAAGGGAGCACACTGCCTACACTCCAGCAACAAAGTCCAACCCCAATGCATCATGGTAAATGCAGTTGAATTCGTAGTCCATTCCGAAAGTAATAAAGTCTTTCACCTCTGTAGGCGCAGCAAGTGCTGTTTATCCCTGTACACGTGTTTCTGGGTTTAGCCCATCATCAGCAGGGAGCAGCATGGTATAGGGGCTTGCTTGAAATGCCGCCAAATGTTTTCTCAGGTTTATGTACCTCTCATGGCGCACAGGTGCCTCCCAAGACTCGTCAGCCGTGGCTCAAGGGAGCCGTCCAAAGACAAAATTACAAAGAAAGGGAGCACACTGCCTACACTCCAGCAACAAAGTCCAACCCCAATGCATCATGATAAATGCAGTTGAATTCGTAGTCCATTCCGAAAGTAATAAAGTCTTTCACCTCTGTAGGCGCAGCAAGTGCTGTTTATCCCTGTACACGTGTTTCTGGGTTTAGCCCATCATCAGCAGGGAGCAGCATGGTATAGGGGCTTGCTTGAAATGCCGCCAAATGTTTTCTCAGGTTTATGTACCTCTCATGGCGCACAGGTGCCTCCCAAGGCTCGTCAGCCGTGGCTCAAGGGAGCCGTCCAAAGACAAAATTACAAAGAAAGGGAGCACACTGCCTACACTCCAGCAACAAAGTCCAACCCCAATGCATCATGGTAAATGCAGTTGAATTCGTAGTCCATTCCGAAAGTAATAAAGTCTTTCACCTCTGTAGGCGCAGCAAGTGCTGTTTATCCCTGTACACGTGTTTCTGGGTTTAGCCCATCATCAGCAGGGAGCAGCATGGTATAGGGGCTTGCTTGAAATGCCGCCAAATGTTTTCTCAGGTTTATGTACCTCTCATGGCGCACAGGTGCCTCCCAAGGCTCGTCAGCCGTGGCTCAAGGGAGCCGTCCAAAGACAAAATTACAAAGAAAGGGAGCACACTGCCTACACTCCAGCAACAAAGTCCAACCCCAATGCATCATGGTAAATGCAGTTGAATTCGTAGTCCATTCCGAAAGTAATAAAGTCTTTCACCTCTGTAGGCGCAGCAAGTGCTGTTTATCCCTGTACACGTGTTTCTGGGTTTAGCCCATCATCAGCAGGGAGCAGCATGGTATAGGGGCTTGCTTGAAATGCCGCCAAATGTTTTCTCAGGTTTATGTACCTCTCATGGCGCACAGGTGCCTCCCAAGGCTCGTCAGCCGTGGCTCAAGGGAGCCGTCCAAAGACAAAATTACAAAGAAAGGGAGCACACTGCCTACACTCCAGCAACAAAGTCCAACCCCAATGCATCATGGTAAATGCAGTTGAATTCGTAGTCCATTCCGAAAGTAATAAAGTCTTTCACCTCTGTAGGCGCAGCAAGTGCTGTTTATCCCTGTACACGTGTTTCTGGGTTTAGCCCATCATCAGCAGGGAGCAGCATGGTATAGGGGCTTGCTTGAAATGCCGCCAAATGTTTTCTCAGGTTTATGTACCTCTCATGGCGCACAGGTGCCTCCCAAGGCTCGTCAGCCGTGGCTCAAGGGAGCCGTCCAAAGACAAAATTACAAAGAAAGGGAGCACACTGCCTACACTCCAGCAACAAAGTCCAACCCCAATGCATCATGGTAAATGCAGTTGAATTCGTAGTCCATTCCGAAAGTAATAAAGTCTTTCACCTCTGTAGGCGCAGCAAGTGCTGTTTATCCCTGTACACGTGTTTCTGGGTTTAGCCCATCATCAGCAGGGAGCAGCATGGTATAGGGGCTTGCTTGAAATGCCGCCAAATGTTTTCTCAGGTTTATGTACCTCTCATGGCGCACAGGTGCCTCCCAAGGCTCGTCAGCCGTGGCTCAAGGGAGCCGTCCAAAGACAAAATTACAAAGAAAGGGAGCACACTGCCTACACTCCAGCAACAAAGTCCAACCCCAATGCATCATGGTAAATGCAGTTGAATTCGTAGTCCATTCCGAAAGTAATAAAGTCTTTCACCTCTGTAGGCGCAGCAAGTGCTGTTTATCCCTGTACACGTGTTTCTGGGTTTAGCCCATCATCAGCAGGGAGCAGCATGGTATAGGGGCTTGCTTGAAATGCCGCCAAATGTTTTCTCAGGTTTATGTACCTCTCATGGCGCACAGGTGCCTCCCAAGGCTCGTCAGCCGTGGCTCAAGGGAGCCGTCCAAAGACAAAATTACAAAGAAAGGGAGCACACTGCCAACACTCCAGCAACAAAGTCCAACCCCAATGCATCATGGTAAATGCAGTTGAATTCGTAGTCCATTCCGAAAGTAATAAAGTCTTTCACCTCTGTAGGCGCAGCAAGTGCTGTTTATCCCTGTACACGTGTTTCTGGGTTTAGCCCATCATCAGCAGGGAGCAGCATGGTATAGGGGCTTGCTTGAAATGCCGCCAAATGTTTTCTCAGGTTTATGTACCTCTCATGGCGCACAGGTGCCTCCCAAGGCTCGTCAGCCGTGGCTCAAGGGAGCCGTCCAAAGACAAAATTACAAAGAAAGGGAGCACACTGCCTACACTCCAGCAACAAAGTCCAACCCCAATGCATCATGGTAAATGCAGTTGAATTCGTAGTCCATTCCGAAAGTAATAAAGTCTTTCACCTCTGTAGGCGCAGCAAGTGCTGTTTATCCCTGTACACGTGTTTCTGGGTTTAGCCCATCATCAGCAGGGAGCAGCATGGTATAGGGGCTTGCTTGAAATGCCGCCAAATGTTTTCTCAGGTTTATGTACCTCTCATGGCGCACAGGTGCCTCCCAAGGCTCGTCAGCCGTGGCTCAAGGGAGCCGTCCAAAGACAAAATTACAAAGAAAGGGAGCACACTGCCTACACTCCAGCAACAAAGTCCAACCCCAATGCATCATGGTAAATGCAGTTGAATTCGTAGTCCATTCCGAAAGTAATAAAGTCTTTCACCTCTGTAGGCGCAGCAAGTGCTGTTTATCCCTGTACACGTGTTTCTGGGTTTAGCCCATCATCAGCAGGGAGCAGCATGGTATAGGGGCTTGCTTGAAATGCCGCCAAATGTTTTCTCAGGTTTATGTACCTCTCATGGCGCACAGGTGCCTCCCAAGGCTCGTCAGCCGTGGCTCAAGGGAGCCGTCCAAAGACAAAATTACAAAGAAAGGGAGCACACTGCCTACACTCCAGCAACAAAGGCTAAACCCAGAAACACGTGTACAGGGATAAACAGCACTTGCTGCGCCTACAGAGGTGAAAGACTTTATTACTTTCGGAATGGACTACGAATTCGACTGCATTTACCATGATGCATTGGGGTTGGACTTTGTTGCTGGAGTGTAGGCAGTGTGCTCCCTTTCTTTGTAATTTTGTCTTTGGACGGCTCCCTTGAGCCACGGCTGACGAGCCTTGGGAGGCACCTGTGCGCCATGAGAGGTACATAAACCTGAGAAAACATTTGGCGGCATTTCAAGCAAGCCCCTATACCATGCTGCTCCCTGCTGATGATGGGCTAAACCCAGAAACACGTGTACAGGGATAAACAGCACTTGCTGCGCCTACAGAGGTGAAAGACTTTATTACTTTCGGAATGGACTACGAATTCGACTGCATTTACCATGATGCATTGGGGTTGGACTTTGTTGCTGGAGTGTAGGCAGTGTGCTCCCTTTCTTTGTAATTTTGTCTTTGGACGGCTCCCTTGAGCCACGGCTGACGAGCCTTGGGAGGCACCTGTGCGCCATGAGAGGTACATAAACCTGAGAAAACATTTGGCGGCATTTCAAGCAAGCCCCTATACCATGCTGCTCCCTGCTGATGATGGGCTAAACCCAGAAACACGTGTACAGGGATAAACAGCACTTGCTGCGCCTACAGAGGTGAAAGACTTTATTACTTTCGGAATGGACTACGAATTCGACTGCATTTACCATGATGCATTGGGGTTGGACTTTGTTGCTGGAGTGTAGGCAGTGTGCTCCCTTTCTTTGTAATTTTGTCTTTGGACGGCTCCCTTGAGCCACGGCTGACGAGCCTTGGGAGGCACCTGTGCGCCATGAGAGGTACATAAACCTGAGAAAACATTTGGCGGCATTTCAAGCAAGCCCCTATACCATGCTGCTCCCTGCTGATGATGGGCTAAACCCAGAAACACGTGTACAGGGATAAACAGCACTTGCTGCGCCTACAGAGGTGAAAGACTTTATTACTTTCGGAATGGACTACGAATTCGACTGCATTTACCATGATGCATTGGGGTTGGACTTTGTTGCTGGAGTGTAGGCAGTGTGCTCCCTTTCTTTGTAATTTTGTCTTTGGACGGCTCCCTTGAGCCACGGCTGACGAGCCTTGGGAGGCACCTGTGCGCCATGAGAGGTACATAAACCTGAGAAAACATTTGGCGGCATTTCAAGCAAGCCCCTATACCATGCTGCTCCCTGCTGATGATGGGCTAAACCCAGAAACACGTGTACAGGGATAAACAGCACTTGCTGCGCCTACAGAGGTGAAAGACTTTATTACTTTCGGAATGGACTACGAATTCGACTGCATTTACCATGATGCATTGGGGTTGGACTTTGTTGCTGGAGTGTAGGCAGTGTGCTCCCTTTCTTTGTAATTTTGTCTTTGGACGGCTCCCTTGAGCCACGGCTGACGAGCCTTGGGAGGCACCTGTGCGCCATGAGAGGTACATAAACCTGAGAAAACATTTGGCGGCATTTCAAGCAAGCCCCTATACCATGCTGCTCCCTGCTGATGATGGGCTAAACCCAGAAACACGTCTACAGGGATAAACAGCACTTGCTGCGCCTACAGAGGTGAAAGACTTTATTACTTTCGGAATGGACTACGAATTCGACTGCATTTACCATGATGCATTGGGGTTGGACTTTGTTGCTGGAGTGTAGGCAGTGTGCTCCCTTTCTTTGTAATTTTGTCTTTGGACGGCTCCCTTGAGCCACGGCTGACGAGCCTTGGGAGGCACCTGTGCGCCATGAGAGGTACATAAACCTGAGAAAACATTTGGCGGCATTTCAAGCAAGCCCCTATACCATGCTGCTCCCTGCTGATGATGGGCTAAACCCAGAAACACGTGTACAGGGATAAACAGCACTTGCTGCGCCTACAGAGGTGAAAGACTTTATTACTTTCGGAATGGACTACGAATTCGACTGCATTTACCATGATGCATTGGGGTTGGACTTTGTTGCTGGAGTGTAGGCAGTGTGCTCCCTTTCTTTGTAATTTTGTCTTTGGACGGCTCCCTTGAGCCACGGCTGACGAGCCTTGGGAGGCACCTGTGCGCCATGAGAGGTACATAAACCTGAGAAAACATTTGGCGGCATTTCAAGCAAGCCCCTATACCATGCTGCTCCCTGCTGATGATGGGCTAAACCCAGAAACACGTGTACAGGGATAAACAGCACTTGCTGCGCCTACAGAGGTGAAAGACTTTATTACTTTCGGAATGGACTACGAATTCGACTGCATTTACCATGATGCATTGGGGTTGGACTTTGTTGCTGGAGTGTAGGCAGTGTGCTCCCTTTCTTTGTAATTTTGTCTTTGGACGGCTCCCTTGAGCCACGGCTGACGAGCCTTGGGAGGCACCTGTGCGCCATGAGAGGTACATAAACCTGAGAAAACATTTGGCGGCATTTCAAGCAAGCCCCTATACCATGCTGCTCCCTGCTGATGATGGGCTAAACCCAGAAACACGTGTACAGGGATAAACAGCACTTGCTGCGCCTACAGAGGTGAAAGACTTTATTACTTTCGGAATGGACTACGAATTCGACTGCATTTACCATGATGCATTGGGGTTGGACTTTGTTGCTGGAGTGTAGGCAGTGTGCTCCCTTTCTTTGTAATTTTGTCTTTGGACGGCTCCCTTGAGCCACGGCTGACGAGCCTTGGGAGGCACCTGTGCGCCATGAGAGGTACATAAACCTGAGAAAACATTTGGCGGCATTTCAAGCAAGCCCCTATACCATGCTGCTCCCTGCTGATGATGGGCTAAACCCAGAAACACGTGTACAGGGATAAACAGCACTTGTTGCGCCTACAGAGGTGAAAGACTTTATTACTTTCGGAATGGACTACGAATTCGACTGCATTTACCATGATGCATTGGGGTTGGACTTTGTTGCTGGAGTGTAGGCAGTGTGCTCCCTTTCTTTGTAATTTTGTCTTTGGACGGCTCCCTTGAGCCACGGCTGACGAGCCTTGGGAGGCACCTGTGCGCCATGAGAGGTACATAAACCTGAGAAAACATTTGGCGGCATTTCAAGCAAGCCCCTATACCATGCTGCTCCCTGCTGATGATGGGCTAAACCCAGAAACACGTGTACAGGGATAAACAGCACTTGCTGCGCCTACAGAGGTGAAAGACTTTATTACTTTCGGAATGGACTACGAATTCGACTGCATTTACCATGATGCATTGGGGTTGGACTTTGTTGCTGGAGTGTAGGCAGTGTGCTCCCTTTCTTTGTAATTTTGTCTTTGGACGGCTCCCTTGAGCCACGGCTGACGAGCCTTGGGAGGCACCTGTGCGCCATGAGAGGTACATAAACCTGAGAAAACATTTGGCGGCATTTCAAGCAAGCCCCTATACCATGCTGCTCCCTGCTGATGATGGGCTAAACCCAGAAACACGTGTACAGGGATAAACAGCACTTGCTGCGCCTACAGAGGTGAAAGACTTTATTACTTTCGGAATGGACTACGAATTCGACTGCATTTACCATGATGCATTGGGGTTGGACTTTGTTGCTGGAGTGTAGGCAGTGTGCTCCCTTTCTTTGTAATTTTGTCTTTGGACGGCTCCCTTGAGCCACGGCTGACGAGCCTTGGGAGGCACCTGTGCGCCATGAGAGGTACATAAACCTGAGAAAACATTTGGCGGCATTTCAAGCAAGCCCCTATACCATGCTGCTCCCTGCTGATGATGGGCTAAACCCAGAAACACGTGTACAGGGATAAACAGCACTTGCTGCGCCTACAGAGGTGAAAGACTTTATTACTTTCGGAATGGACTACGAATTCGACTGCATTTACCATGATGCATTGGGGTTGGACTTTGTTGCTGGAGTGTAGGCAGTGTGCTCCCTTTCTTTGTAATTTTGCCAGAAAATAAAGGGCAAGTCAGGAGAGGGCATGGTGGCACCGACAATGGGACCAGTGTCACACCTTTTGTCCACGTCGACGCAAACATGTGCGGTGGAGAAGACCGCCACCTGCACCGCCACCTGCACCGCCACCTTCACCGCCACCAGCACCGATGTCATTGAGCCCACCACCAGCACTGCAGTCACTGAGCCAGCCACCAGCACCGCAGTCACTGAACCCGCCACCAGCACCGCCGCCACAGAGCCCACCGCCAGCACCTCAGTCATTGAGCCTGCTACCAGCACCGCCGCCACAGAGCCCGCCACCAGCACCGCCGCCACAGAGTCTGCTCCCAGCACTGCTGCCACAGAGTCCGCCGCCAGAATGGGTGCCACAGAGTCCGCCGCCAGCACCGATGCCACAGAGCCTGCCGCCAGCACAACTGCCACAGAGTCCGCAAACAGCACCGATGCCACAGAGCCCGCTGCAAGCACCGCTGCCACAGAGACCGCCGCAAACTCCGCCAGCCGCCCGCAACATCCTGAGCCAGTGGCACCAGCGCAGACATGGCTGCCATTCCCAGTGGTCAGTCGTCCGAGCCTGGTGGTCAGTTCCAGGAGCCTGGGCAGCTTCCATGATTCACCACCTTCAGTGGAGAAAGGCATCCACTACCTCAGTCCTTGGCAGGATGAAGCACTCTGGGCACAATGCCCCCTCCAGAACCAGTGGAGTATCACATCCACTACCTCAGTCCTTGGCAGGATGAAGCACTCTGGGCACAATGCCCCGTCAAGAACCAGTGGAGTATCACATCCACTACCTCAGTCCTAGGCAGGATGAAGCACTCTGGATACAATGCCCCCTCCAGAACCAGTGGAGAAAGGCATCCACCTGAGAGACTGTGGCTTTGCACTCCCCAGGATGCAGCTGTGGGCAAACCACCCACTGGAGAGACTTGAGAGACTGTGGCTTTGCACTCCCCAGGATGTAGCAGTGGGCAAACCACCCACTGGAGAGACTTGAGAGACTGTGGCTTTGCACTTCCCAGGATGCAGCAGTGGGCAAACCACCCACTGGAGAGACTTGAGAGACTGTGGCTTTGCACTCCCCAGGATGCAGCAGTGGGCAAACCACCCACTGGAGAGACTTGAGAGACTGTGGCTTTGCACTCCCCAGGATAATGCAGTGGGCAAACCACCCACTGGAGGGATTTGAGAGACTGTGGCTTTGCACTCCCCAGGATACAGCAGTGGGCATTGAGCCCCCTCGTGGAACAGTGGCGTCGTGCACTCATCCGGCTGAGGTGCCCCCCTTCCCTTCCCCCTGAGGTGCCTGATTCATTTCGATCTGATGCCCCTGCAGTGTTCTCTCTGTTTGAAGTCTGGTATCTAGTGTGGGCCTCGCCCATGCGTTTTGGGCCCAGTGGTCCACGGACAATAATTGGTGCACTATCCAGACTTGTGTAGTTGGTGTACATATTTGTATATACTGTATTTCGAGTTTTGACTACAGTTTTTTTCATGATTACAATTGTTCAACTCATTTCCTTTTGTCCTTGCGTTCTTCCAGGTGGGTGTGGAGGGGTGTAAATGTAATGTTGCAGCATGTATTTGTGTGTATGTTGTTGTGGGTGAGGGTGGGGGTGGGGGTTTTGCATGTTGCGTGTGTGTGTCACTCTCTTTTCCCTCCCCCCTCCCCTGTGTTGTAGGTGCAGTACTCACCGTGGTCGTCGCCGCCGTCTTTGGTGCTCCTGATAGAGGAGCAGGAATACCATCGCAGGGAGTATCTAGAGTTCTGGCTCCATGGCGTCCTGGTTCCTCGTGGGGTGTGGAGAGGTGAGTGTTTTCCTTTCCAAGTCCTGTTTCCGCCGTGTTTTTGTTCGCATTGGTTCTGCCCCCGAAAAGGTGGCGGATTGGCCTCTCCTAATAGTGTGGGCGGTACATTGTCTTCCGCCTGTCTGTTGGCGGTGACCGCCACGCTGTTTGTTTGTACCGCCGTGGTGGTCGGAGTGTTAAAGTTGCTGTCTATGTTGGAGGTTTCCGCTACGGTCGTAATTCCATTTTTGTTTCCACCGGCCTGTTGGCGGTATTACCGCCACTTTAACACCGACCGCCAGGGTTGTAATTAGGGCCTATGTCTGTAGCGGAGACCACTCCCACAGTTGTCCAGGCAACTTATTGCAATTGAAACTTTGAAAGTTTGAGGGGTCTCTGCATAGAAAGAGGTTTAAGCATTGGTAAGAACCCTACCAAAGATCTTCTCCTTAGCCTTCTCTTAGAAAGTGACCAGAACCAGTCTGGCCCATCCCTGGATCAGGAGTTAGAGGAGGGGGTACCCAGGAAGAATCAGGGGAGGGCCATGAGGACTCTGGGGAGAGGTCCTCCAAAGTCCTGTCAGCTAACAGGCCATCTAGTGAAGCTGGTAGTGGGAGGGGGTCACACATCAGTAGGGCACCTTTCTCTCCAAAAGGCCAGGTAACTAGAGTCCGGCCAGCTAGAGACAGGTCCACTTCTGCCAATTCCCACATTACCTCTGTGTCTCAGAATTCCCAAGCCTCCCACCCTGAGGATAACACCCTAGACAGGGAAATCAGAAAGCTGAGGTTGGAAGAGGCCAGGCTGAAGCTAAGACAGCAGCAGTTGGCCTTAGACAGGGAGCCTCTAGATGTAGAGAAGGAAAGACTGAAGTTGGGGTTAGTTCCCCATGGTGGCAGCAGCAGTGTTCTTGATAGTAATCCTGTAAGAGAACAAGATTCAAGAAACCTGCACAAGATTGTCCCCCCTTACACGGAGGGGGATGACATCAACAAGTGGTTTGCTGCACTTGAGAGGGCCTGTATGGTACAGTTGGTCCCTCAAAGGCAGTGGGCTGCTATCTTGTGGTTATCTTTCACTGGTAAGGGTAGGGATAGGCTCCTTGCTGTCAGAGAAAGTGATGCCAACAACTACAAAGTTTTGAAGGATGCACTCTTAGATGGATTTGGCTTAACCTCTGAACAATACAGGATAAAGAGTCCTCTCAAGACTGGACAGACTTTGTAGACTGTTCAGTGAAGGCCTTGGAGGGGTGGTTACATGGCAGTAAGGTGACTGACTATGAAAGCCTATATAATCTTATTCTGAGAGAACATATTTTGAATACTTGTGTGTCTGACTTGTTGCATCAGTAATTGGTAGACTCAGATCTGACCTCTGCCCAAGAATTGGGAAAGAAGGCAGACAAATGGGTCAGAACAAGAGTGAACAGAAAAGTTCATACAGGTGGTGACAAGGATGGCAAGAAGAAGGATGGTAAGTCTTCTGACAAGGGTGACAACAAAGATAAAAAGCATTCTGAGTGTTCATCAGGCCCACAAAAATCCTCTGTGGAGGTGGCTCCAAATCCTCTTCTAACAACCAAATGAAGCCATGGTGTTATTTATGTAAGAGTAAAGGCCATTGGGCAAGTGATTCTACTTGTCCAAAGAAAATCACCAAGGCTCCCACTACCACAACTCCAAGTGTGTCCTCTAGTGCCCCTAGTAATAGCAGTGGTGGCGGGAAGTCTACTACAAATAGCCAATCAAAGGGTGTAGCTGAGCTCACCATTGGTAATGAAGTTGGGATTGGTCTTGTTAGGGAGGCCACAGAGACTGTTTTAATCTCTTATGGTGGTATTGACTTTGCCACCTTGGTTGCGTGTCCCCTTAATATGGGTAAGTACAAGCAACTTCCCCTAATAAATGGTGTTGAGGTTGAGGACTACAGGGATGCAGGATCCAGTGTCACTATGGTGATTGAGAAACTGGTTCACCCTGATCAACACCTACTTGGTCAGCAGTACCAAGTGACTGATGCTCATAACACTCTTAGCCACCCCATGGCTGTTGTGAATCTCAACTTGTCCAAAGAAAGTTGTGGTAGCCACTGATTTACCTGTAGACTGTTTACTAGGCAATGATTTGGAGACATCAGCTTGGGCTGAAGTGGAGATGGAGGCTCATGCAGCAATGCTGGGCATTCCAGGGCATATATTTTATCTCACAAGGGCTCAGGCCCAGAAGCAAAGAGGACAGGGAAGCTTGGATCCTGGAACAATGGACCAAGTGCTCCCAAAAGTTAGGGGTAGAAAGGGTAAATCCTTGCCCACTATCCCTCCCTCTCCAGAAGATTACCCTTTTGAGGAAGAGCAATCCTCTCCCTGTGCAGAACCTACACCAGATGAGATGGCAGCAGACACTGCTGAGCCTTTGGGTGCAGGGGGGCCTGCTAGGGAAGAGCTGAGTGTGGCACAGCAGACCTGTCCCACACTAGAGGGTTTAAGACAGCAAGCTGTCAAACAGCAGAATGGGGATATCACTGATAGCCACAAGGTCTATTGGGAAGATAACCTCCTTTATACTGAGTCAAGGGACCCTAAGCCTTGAGCTGCCATGAGATTGGTCATCCCTTTGCAGTATAGGGAGTTTCTTCTGACCTTGGCACATGATATTCCTTTGGCTGGGCATTTGCACCAGAGTAAAACTTGGGACAGACTTGTACCATTGTTTCACCGGCCTCACATGTCAGAGGACACTAATGAGTTTTGTTGCTCCTGTGCAAGACTGGTGGCACACCTAAGACCCCTTAATTCTACTTCCTGTGGTTGGGGTGCCCTTTGAAATGGTAAGTGTTGACATAGTTGGCCCCCCTGACCCTCTAACAGCTTCAGGCAATAGGTTTATCCTTGTGGTAGTGGACCATGGCACTAGGTATCCTGAAGCTATTCCCTTAAGGACCACTACAGCTCCTGCAGTGGCAAAAGCCCTCCTGGGAATCTTTTCCAGAGTGGGTTTCCCTAAGGAAGTGGTGTCAGACAGAGCTAGTAACTTCATGTCTGCATACCTCAAAGCTATGTGGGAGGAGTGTGGTGTAACTTACAAGTTCACTACTCCTTATCATCCACAGACAAATGGTCTGGTTGAGAGGTTTAATAAAACACTCAAAGGTATGATTATGGGACTCTCTGAAAAACTCAGAAGGAGATAGGTTGTCCTGTTGCCATGCCTCCTTTTTGCTTATAGGGATGTACCCCAAAAAGGAGTGGTCTTTAGCCCCTTTGAACTTCTCTTTGGGCACCCAGTAAGAGATCCCCTTCCTCTTGTGAAGGAGTGTTGGGAACAACCTTTAAAAGCTCCCAAGCAAGACATTGTGGATTATGTACTTGGCCTGAGATCCAGAATGGCTGAGTACATGAAAAAGGCCAGTAAAAACCTTCAGGCCAGCCAAGAGCTCCAAAAGCAATGGCATGACCAGAAGGCTGTCCTGACTCATACCACCCAGGACAGAAGGTGTGGGTATTGGAGCCTGTGGCCCCAAGAGCACCCCAGGACAAATGGAGTGGACCCCATCTCATTGTTGAAAAGAAAGGTGAGGTTACCTACTTGGTAGACCTGGGCACTGCCAGGAGTCCCCTTAAGGTGCTACATGTCAATCGCCTGAAACCTTATTATGACAGGGCTGACTTAACCCTGCTCATGGCAACTGATGAGGGGCAGGAAGGAGAGAGTGACCCTCTCCCTGACCTCTTCTCTACCACTGAAGCTGATGGCTTAGTGGAGGGAGTGGTGCTTGCAGATTGCCTTACTGCTGGGCAGAAGGACAACTGTATAAATCTCTTAGATCAGTTTTCTGACCTCTTCTCACTGATCCCAGGTATCTGTCAAAAGGCTTTTGATGAGCTAAAACAGGCCATGTGCTCTGCACCTGTCCTAAAAAGCCCTTGTTACTCCAAGAAATTCATAGTCCAGACTGATGCTTCTGAATTAGGGGTAGAGACAGTTCTATCACAGCTTAACACTGAGGGCCAGGATCAACCTGTTTTTTTTATCAGCAGAAGGTTGACCCCTAGAGAAAAGCGTTGGCCTACCATAGAGAGGGAGGCCTTTGCTGTGGTCTGGGCACTGAAAAAGTTGAGACCATACCTGTTTGGTATTCACTTTATTGTTCAGACAGACCACAAACCTCTATTATGGCTTTAACAAATGAAAGGTGAAAACCGTGAATTGTTGAGGTGGTCCATCTCCCTACAGGGAATGGACTATACCGTGGAACATAGACCTGGGAGTACCCACTCCAATGCAGATGGACTCTCCAGATATTTCCACTTAGACAATGAAGACTCATCTGGGTAACGTTAGCCTTATTGTCCCTCATTGGGGGGGGGGGGGTTTGTAGGAAAGTACCATCTTGCCTGGCATGTTACCCCCCTTTTTACTTGTATGTCAGTTTGTTTTTGCCTGTCTCACTGGGATGCTGCTAGCCAGGACCCCAGTGCTCATAGTTTGTGGCCTGAATGTGTGTCCCTTTGTAGTGACTAACTGTGTCACTGAGGCTCTGCTAATCAGAACCTCAGTGCTTATGCTCTCTCTGCCTTTAAAATTGTCACTATAGGCTAGTGACCATTTTCACCAATTCTAATTGGCACACTGGAACACTCTTATAATTCCCTAGTAAATGGTACCCAGGTAGCCAGGGTATTGGGGCTCCAGGAGATCCCTATGGGCTGCAGCATTTCTTTTGACACCCATAGGGAACTCTTACACAGGACTGCCAATGCAGCCTGAGTGAAATAACGCCCACGTTATTTCACAGCCATTTTACACTACACTTAAGTAACGTATAACTCACCTATATGTCTAACCCTCACTTGGCACTAGCCAAGGTGCCCCCACATAGTTCAAGGCAATTTCCCTGGACTTTGTGAGTGCAGAGTCACCATTACACTCGTGAACTACATATAGGTCATGTAACATGTCTATGATCACGGAATTGTCCTCCCATGCATCCCCGGTGCTCCACCATGGACCCCGGGTACTGCCAAACCAGCTCTCTGGGGTTTTCACTACAGCTACCACTGCTGCCAACCCACAGACAGGGTTCTGCTCTCCTGGGGTCTGGGCAGCCCAGTCCCAGGAAGGCAGAACAAAGGATCCTCTGAGAGAGGGTGTTACACCCTCTTTCTTTGGAAATAGGTGTTAAGGGCTGGGGAGGAGTATCCTCTCCCAGCCTCTGGAAAAGCTTTGAAGGGCACAGATGGTGCCCTCCTTGCATAAACCAATCTACACAGGTTCAGGGAACCCCCAGTCCCTGCTCTGGCGCGAAAATGGACAAAGGAAAGGGGAGTGACCACGCCCCTGTCCATCCCCACCCCAGGGGTGGTTCCCAGAGCTCCTCAGTGTGTCCCAGACCTCTGCCATCTTGAATCCAGAGGTGTAAAGGCACAATGGAGGCCTCTGAGTGGCCAGTGCCAGCAGGTGACGTCAGAGACCCCTCCTGATAGGTGCTTACCTCACTAGGTGGCCAATCCTCCTCTGAGAACTATTTAGGGTCTCTCCTGTGGGCTTCTCCTCAGACAACAATTTGCAAAAATTCACCAGAGTTCCTCTGCATCTCCCTCTTCGACTTCTGCCAAGGATCGACCGCTGACTGCTCCAGGATGCCTGCAAAACTGCAACAAAGTAGCAAAAAGACTGCCAGTGACATTGTAGTGTCTAATCCTGCCAGCTTTCTTGTCTGTTTCCTGGTGGTGCATGCTCTGGGGGCTGTCTGCCTTCACCCTGCACTGGAAGCCAAGAAGAAATCTCCCATGGGTCGATGGAATCTTACCCCTGCTCCAGCAGGCACCAAACTTCAGCGTCACTGGTACTCTGGGACCCCTCTCCTCCTGACGAGCGTGGCCCCTGGAAGACAGGTGGTGGACCCAAGTGACCCGGACTGTCCAGTGGTCTAACTGTCCAAATTTGGAGGAGGTAAGTCCTAGCCTCCCCTCTGCCGACAGTAATCCTGTGTACTGTATGAACTGCAGCTGCCGGGGCTTCTGTGCACTTTTGCAAGGAATCCTTTGTGCACAGTGTAGACCAGGTCCCCAGCACTCTGTCTGGCTGTGCTCAACTCACTGAGTTGACCACCGGCTACGTGGGACCCTCTTTTGTAGTGTTTGCCATGTTCAGTTTTCTTGAACCCTTGTTCAAGTACTTCTGCGGGTGCTGCCTTCTTGTGCATGGGCTCTCTGTGTTGCTGAGGGGCCCCTCTGTCTCCTCTTCCAAGTGGCGACCTCCTGGTCATTCCTGGGCCCAGGAAGCACCCCTTTTCTTTAATCATGACCTTTGCAGCTAGCAAGGCTTGTTTGCAGTCTTTCTCCAAAGAAACAACTCTGCATCCTCCAGCACTCTGTGGGACATCTTCTGTGCAAAGGAGAAGTTCCTGGCACCTTCCGTGGTTGCAGACTCTTCAGCTTCTTCCATCCAGAAGCAGCCATTTTGCACCTTCATCCGGGGTTTAGTGGGCTCCTGCCCTCCCTGGACACTTTTGTGACTCTTGGACTTGGTCTCCTTCCTTTACAGGTCCTCAGGTCCAGGAATCCATATTGTAGTCTTTGCAGAATCTCCTATCACGAGTTAAGTGTGTTTCTGGGGAAGTAGGGTCACTTTACTCCTACTTTTCAGGGTCTTGGGGTGGGGTATCTTAGATGCCCTTAATGTTTTCTTATACTCCCAGCGACCCTATACACATTACACTAGGCCAGGGGTCCCTAAGTGGTTCGCATTCCACTTTCTTAGTATATGGTTTGTGTTGCCCTAGGCCTATTGCATCCTATTGTATTCTACAGTGTTTGCACTACTTTTCTAACTGTTTACTTACCTGATTTTGGTTTGTGTGTATATTTTGTGTATTTTACTTACCCCCTAAGGGAGTATATCCTCTGAGATATTTTTAGCACATTGTCACTAAAATAAAGTACCTTTATTTTTAGTAACTCTGAGTATTGTGATTCTTATGATATAGTACTATCTTAAATAAGTGGTATAGTAGGAGCTTTGCATAAATTGGTGGCTAATGTTATCACGTGGCCAGCAGGACAAGGAAGAAAACAAGCTACCTTTTTGAGGACAGGCTACAAGGAAATGAGCTGTAAACAGCCTAAAGTGAGTCAAATAGAACCTGTGTTCCTGGTTAGGAATCCACAACAGGTACGTTCGCAAGTTGTTATCTCCAGATGATAATGAACAGTATCTTTAGTCTGGGACATATTTGCCCATTACAGATGCACCACGACAGTTAATGTGCGCAAGCACAGGCAATACCCAACTTGTTTTGGCAAACAAGTCACCTTGGTCAGGGGATAGATAGATATAAAATTAGATAACTGATTAAAATTATATATTTAAAACTATTTTATTTTCGTGAATTTACTATTTCAAATAAATAAAATTGCTATTTATTAAAAATGATATTCTTACATGTTTTGGTTGATATTCTCTTTGATTATATTTTTGCCATTCACATTACTAATATAGAAACACAATACTTTAGTAAATAATATTTTTGACACACTATTCATGACAGTTGATATTTGTGTTTACAATCTTTTGTCACACAACCCTTGTGTCATCTACACTAGCCAGTTAGGAAGTATAGATATTATTCTAATGACATTAATGGCAAGTATTACATTTTTACATTTTTACTGCAAGCAGATAGCTGCCAAATTTAAGTGTTGGCATGTCTTAAATTCTGCCACATTTAAGCTGCAGCACGTGTTCTATATTTTTTCGTTTTGTTGTAGAGGCATTTGCTTCTAATACATCCAAACCATCACACAAGATTTTCAAGGTCATATCTTTTGGTTTTACCAGAGCTTGTCATACATCTGTTGCAGTATGACTTGCTTCCTATTTCATTGCGTTTGTGAAGCACTAAAACCTATCTAACTCTTAATTAGGGACTTTCTTTCTCATGAAGATTCTCTTTAGAGTGCAGGTGAGGATCGGCCCATAGATACAAGTCCCATCCAATGTTCCTGTACCCCGCTATGATTCATATAGGCCTGTTTCCAAGGATTGAATGTCCTGAGTGAATTATATTAGATACGATGTGAATTCCTTATCTGTAATAGACCAGCCGTTTGTCTTTCTACCTATGTGCCTGCTCTGCAACATTAATTCTCACTGATAGCTCTCAAAAGCGAGGGAGACATTTCATTATCAAGGCTCTACTATTATCTGTGTCCTTATGGGAGACCAAAATTACAAAGGTCATGGAGGCTATTCCAAATGGTAAGGATTCGTTTTTTCTACCCAGTCGTATCACCTTGAAAGTAAAATAGCACACCATCTCTCTTGCGCTGGATGTACTCTCAATTATGTGCACCCAACAAAGGCAGAGACTGTGCCTGCAATAGAGACAGCATAGCATTGACATTCAAACAATTGCTGTTTGAACTCCACAGTCCATCTTTCAGTGCACAGGTGCCAGCAGCATGTTGAGTTGGCAGCAGTGATTATCCAGCAGGTTTGTGCCGTGTGAATACACCTGCCTGGGGATGGGTGCATAGGGAGGGAAATTGGGATGGGATGCCTTGGAGGTGTTAGAAGAGTGCAATCAACACACCTCCCACCAGCCTATATTAGGGTGAGAGGACAACAACTTTTCATTGCAACCTGGGATCATCTGCCTTGCAGAAAACGAATTGCACAGGCAGAAAGAAATATGCTGGTGTAATTCATATTATAGAATTAAACTCACAAATATTAGCAGCCTCTTCTGCAATAATAAGTGCCCCAAGGATGCAAAAACCATTGCATGCACCTGTTACACCCAAGGCACTTCCTGTAATATTACCACTAGTATGTGACTCAGTATGTCCTTCTCATCATAATCCATCATCTTTTAATTTATCTATGTTATTCCTTTGACTTGTGACAAATGTTCATGCTTCTCTTCTGGTGTGTCCTTTGTCTCATAATGATGGGGTCCATGGTCTCTTGCTTGCATCTGGTGAGCAGTTCCTGATTGGAGATGGTTCACGGCCAGAAAGTGCATGTTTCTTCTTAGGTTACTGGTGTGGAGGGCTAGTAGTTTGATGATGTTGCTTCATCCACCAGCATTCGGATGCACACTAAAGTGTAGACAGAACACAGCTCTGGTAAAGCCTCAGCTTGGTGCTAGTGCTGTACTGAGATTACCGCCACATATTGTTTACCATCCTGAAGGCATTCCTGACCTTGGTCAGTCTGCTCTTGATGTCACTGCCTTTCCCTCCACCATGTCTGATAATACTGCCTAGATAGATGAAATATTCAGTCATGGTTATGTCTTCTTCATCCAGCTTTATTGGTGAAGGGTTTGGGATGTTGAGTGACATGACTTCTGATTGCTTTGTGTTGATCTTCAGGCCCATTTGTTGTGCATACATGTTGAGGCAAGATTCCTTTTCCTGCACATGCTGGTGTGTGTGTGAGAGATCAAGACTTGGCCATCTTTATAGTTAAGGTCCTCCACTGTAGAGAGTAAGTCCATCTGATGCCTCTGGTTTGGGCTTCAATTGTGCGTCGCATCGCTCAGTCAAAGAACAGATTGAAAGCAACGCTGACAGTGCACACCCCTGTCCCACACCGGTCTTCACTTCAAAGTTAATCTCACTATCTCCCACCTTGCAGAAACATTTTCCCAGAAACTCTTGATGAGGAGAATCATGTGCTGTGGTATTGCATAGGCTCTCAATATACACCAGAGTCTCTCACAGTACTGTCAAAGGCTTTCTCAAAATCAATGAAAATGATGTATTGTAGTCTCTGCCACTCCTTGCAATGCTCCAAGACGTTGTGTATAGGAAGGATCTGACCAACACACCCTCTGCCCTTGTGGAACCCAGCCGTTCATTTCTTCACCGCTTGTCCACAGTATCAGAAACAAGCTGTATAATGATTTTTGTGAGAATTTCACTCAGGATTTACAGAAGGCTGAATCTGCGCCAGTTGTTGTATTTAGTTAATGCTCCTTTCTTTGGAATGTTGACAATGATGCCTTGGTTCTAGTCATCGGGTACTTTCTTTCCATCCCAAATCAATGGACTTGGCGGATGTTTCAGGGTCTGCCTTAAACATTTCTGCATTTGTTGTCTTGTGCACGAGCTTTTCCGCTTTGGGAGATCAGATGACAGTGACAATTGCTTTCTTTTGTGTTGGGGTTCACATCCAAGTCTGTCTCTGCTTCTTGAATGGCTGCTTTGCTTTTTGGTACTGGTCTGTTCAAGACTTCTTTGAAGTTTTCTAACCAGCATGCTGCCCACTCTTTCACTGTTGTGAATAGCCTTCCTTGGTTGTCCATGATACGGGTGTTGTTTGTTGCATGAGATTTCCCACCATCCTCATTAACTAGAAGGCCTTCCCCACTTCTCCTCTTCAGGCTGCTTCCTCTGCTTGGCTGGTAAGTTTTCCACATACATATGCCTACCTGTCTGCCTCAAGGATGCAAAAACCCTTGCATGCACCTGTATGCTCAATGCACTATCTCTAATATGACCCCTATTATTCACCTCAGTACGTCCCTCTCACAGTAATCCACCTTTTCATTTACCTACATTTTTCCCTAGTCTTTTAATAAATGTATACAACACCTTGATCACTTCTACACTAGTGGTGGCTTTAGGATGAGAATAGTGGGTCCCTTTTTTATTTCATTGGAGAATATAAATTCTGGTAAGAATGACCGATTGAATGAAAAACAGTGGTAGGGCACCTTGTTTACCCGCACAGGTGTTCTAGTGATGAGACTACACCTGACAGAGAGAGGAGCTATGGGAACTGCTGTGGATCAGAGAAGACGTACAACGCTCAAAGATGTGTTTTAATTCAGTCAGTCAATCAAATACTTTATTTAGCTATTTTGGCCACAAAAGTCATCAAACATGTTAAAACAAACAATTAAAATGTGGCAAACATACAGATGAAACAGACTATACTACTGCAGGCGAACAGCAATATAAAACAGTTCAGACTGGCCTGGCAAAGGATCTAAAATATTAAAACATAAGGCTACAGGGTTGAATGGGCAGACGCTCTCATACTTCTTTTGATCCTGTGTGAACGGCATATGTAACTAATTACAGCCTGGCAGATGAACTCGGTTTCCAGCACTGAAGAAATTTCAGACTTTATCTGGCTGATCTCGGATTAAAAAAACGCAGGATGGGCCATAAAAATTGGGCTCTGGGAACAGAATGAAAACTGAAAAAAAATCATATAATGGATAAAAGATTGGTGGCTAATGTTATCACATGGCCATCAGGACAAGGAAGAAAACAAGCTACCTTTTTGAGGACAGCCTCCAAGGAAGTGAGCTGCAGACAGCCTAAAGCGAGTCAAATAGAACCTGTGTTCCTGGTTAGGAATCCACAACAGGCATAGTTCTGTACGTTCGCAAGTTGTTATCTCCAGATGATAATGAACAGTATCTTTAGTCTGGTACTTATTTGCGTGTTACAGATCCCTATTATTTTGAAGAGTTCTGTTGGAGTGAAGCTTTTATAATCAAAGTCTAACATGAACTGCTTGCAAAATAATGGGTAATAAAGCTGCATAGAAAACGCATTAATATGTTTCTAATGTACGCGTTTGAAATGTGCCCACGGGGCGTGGCCACCAATGTATGCGATGATTAATGAAATTGACTAATAATTAATTATTAATGTACTAATGTATGATTCTGTTCTAGTATTAAGAGTGATATGTGAAGATTTTGTCAAATTAATCATTAGGCCTTAGTTAGCAAGAGTCTGGGCCTAGTTGCCTGGCCTCATATTAAATGTGTTTTCTAAACGTGCAATGTGCTGTCTTCCTGAAGGACATGAAACTGTACTTTTCCAGAAGCTAGAAATGTGTGTAACCGTAGTAAATTCTTTCTCATGAGACCCGACTTGCTCAAGGAGACATTCTTGACGAATGCAACAGTGTAATTCGCAACAGGTACAAGGTCGCCTAAACTGGTAAAGACAATGGAGCTACTAACTGAAGCCATGCGTGTAACTTTCCTTACCTGCCATCTCACCCAATGAAGATGTAAATCACAGGAGCCAATGAACTGCATGAGAACTGTCTTAGGTGAAATTTCTAGTAAGGTGACCACTCAACCATTGGACAGAGATAGTGGTGCGCCAGATTTTGCCCAATTGGAAATTAGGGGTTTGTTCGACGGATTTAATATAATGACAGGCCACAAGGAGAAATTGTCCACTCTTTGCCATCCTTTGCCGTTCCTTGCAGCCATTACCTTATCATTATTTTGAGGGACTTTTTCCTACTTTGAATCATCCTCTTTACTCGACATTTACTTCACCTCCTTAAGAGGGAAGAACTTTCTACCCTGTTTGCTGAGACTTTGCTGTTCTGTCCTGGCTGATGGCAGATCGACTACTGTCCTGAGGACGAAGACTGACTCTGTATGCTGACCCATTATCAAGGGTAACTATATGATAATGAGAATGTAATTGGCTGCTTGCCTTTCCTTTCTAGGTACCAACTGCTTTTGATAGAGACCATAGTTAGATGTTTTCCAAATTTGTGGTACTAAATTGTTTTGCATGAAGCCCAACATGCTGATGCTAATTTGAGGCTAGTTAAGGAGTTCACCGACAATTGTAATCAATAGGGAATAAATCTTATAAACCTTACTAAATTGAGTGTGGTTATTCGTGGCTGAAAGGTCATGGTGAGTTTGGATTCTTTTTAATGTCATGAACTAATTTGATTCATTTGCTGTTGTGAATATTAATGAGACTATTGACCTATCGATAGATATGCTGATTAGTTATCTCGTCATAAGGTGTCTCCAAGCAGGGTCAAAAGATTCATTGGCCTAAAACGAGTCCCAGAGTAAGTAAATTACCTAGGGCGGGACACGTTATCAGTTCGAATGAGGGTCTTTGAATTATTGTCAATTTCCCAGGTAGTTGAAATAAATGTGGGGTGCCAATATCTGAAACTGAATTTCTAATACAAGGTAGCGAAGCAATTTTATCCCTATGATCCAGTTTAATACAATCAACCAAGTTTAGGTGGGAAATGTTTTTGTTGGGGGAGCTCCAAATTTTTGCCTACAGTAAGAGTGGCACCATTTTATTCACATCCTCTAAGTAAGGCATTCCAACCTTTGTGTGAGTTACAATATTGGCAGTGCTTCTGGGTACTACCAATAGTCTGGCAAGGAATTTATTCTCAACAGTTTGTAGGTGAACGCAATCTGCGTATCCCCAAACTCTGGCTCCGTCCGTGCCTAATGAGAGGCATTTAGACTTATAGAGGGTAATGAGTTAATTAACAGGCTTTTGTTTAGGCCTCTTGGCGAATCAAAAAATAGAAACACCCACATTTTCCATCTTGAGCCTACTTTGGGACAGAATCTTATCCCATTTGAAATTTCTGTCCGGCATAATCCCAAGATAATTAAAATTTGGGGCTTTAGTAATAAAAGTGTCATTGATGGTGAACCTATGGGAGCAGGTACTTTTAGGACCGAAAGTCACAATAATATATTTCTTATGATTAACCTTTAACTTCAGGTCCCTCATGAACTCATTAAAGGAATCCAACAACATCTATAGCCCATTTGCAGTCTGTGATAAAAGCACAGCATTGTCTGCACAGAGGAGAGCAGGCACTGATCGGTCCTAAACCCTCAGCAGGTCCTGCCCTTTGGCCTGTAAGACTTGATTAAGAGCATTGATATAAAAAAGGAACAGAAAGGGGGCTAAAATACAGCCCTGTCTGACCCCCTTGCAGACCTTAAAATGGGTGGTACATTCCCCATTAGGGCCATACCATACTTGGGATAGGGTATCTGTAAAGAAATGTCTCCCTGTTGCAGTTACCCCCCACTTTTTGCCTGATACTGATGCTGACTTGACTGGAAGCGCTGTGTGTTCATTGGAGGCAGGAGCCCTTTAAAACTCGTTCGCGCTCCCACCGTCGCGGGAAGCGCTGTGTGTTCATTGGAGGCGGGGCAGGAGCCCTTTAAAACTCGTTCGCGCTCCCGCCGTCGCGGGAAGCGCTGTGTGTTCATTGGAGGCGGGGCAGGAGCCCTTTGAAACTCGTTCGCGCTCCGCCGTCGCGGGAAGCGCTGTGTGTTCATTGGAGGCGGGGCAGGAGCCCTTTGAAACTCGTTCGCGCTCCCGCCGTCGCGGGAAGCGCTGTGTGTTCATTGGAGGCGGGGCAGGAGCCCTTTGAAACTCGTTCGCGCTCCCGCCGTCGCGGGAAGCGCTGTGTGTTCATTGGAGGCGGGGCAGGAGCCCTTTAAAATTCGTTCGCGCTCCCGCCGTCGCAGGAAGCGCTGTGTGTTCATTGGAGGCGGGGCAGGAGCCCTTTGAAACTCGTTCGCGCTCCCCGGGGCAGGAGCCCTTTGAAACTCGTTCGCGCTCCCGCCGTCGCGGGAAGCGCTGTGTGTTCATTGGAGGCGGGGCAGGAGCCCTTTAAAACTCGTTCGCGCTCCCGCAGCGCGGGACGCGCGCGGGCGGCGCCCGGGCAAAGCCCGGGCCAAGGGCGGGCCCGTCCTGCACCCGTCAGCGGCTGACAGAGGCTGGGCTGGGCCACCCCCCTAACATCTATCTCCCAAGAAGGCCATATTGTACTCAGTCCCTTTTGTTATTTCCAACTCTGTCTCCCCAGTCAGCTGCTCCATTTAATCTGACACCTTATCATTTAACCTTGCACCTACACTAACACCAGATGGGCAAAAGGAAAGCAATAGAGGCAGGGGCCGGGGCAGTACTAAAAGCCAAGCGAAAAAGGCATAAGCATGCAGCTAGCAACTGCGTTATGGATAGAATCGACTCTCTCCTGGGCGAATGCAACGGAATACTAACTAGCCCCCAGGGAAACATTTCTATTGCAACTGGGGAGGGGCCCACTTCAACTAGCAGGAAGGAAGGTTCCATGAAAATCGCTGAGATTTTCGTGAAACGTGGGCAACAAGTTAATGACACTACAGGGGTGGGTGAAAGTAGGAACGTTATCACCCATGCGGCCCCCTCCCTAGCAGAAGACCTACCACTTGCCACCAACGATTCCATCCAGCTCAGTAACCGCTTCAATCCCCTAACCAACCTCCCTGAATCACGCGACGACATCAACCCAGACACCCTGGCAGATGGGCCAGCAGCAACCAACACGCACTCTCCTCATGTAACCCCACAGCATATCGAATACATACAAGCTCTAAGGAAGGAAGTCACAGAACTCAAGCATATGGTTAACTCATTACTTGCAATAGTAAAACAGCTAACCCACGCAAATAACACGACCACCAGTAACCTTGCCCAAAATCCAATCCTATCAGGCATCACAACAAACTCGCCCAACTCCTCTGCTTCTTGCCACGCTGGCCCTCACCCTACCAAAGAAAAGACCATGAACTCCCACCAGACTCCCCTCTTCCACAATTTAGGCATAGGAAATTCACTAGACATCTATCATAATACCCTCAAACCCATGAGCAACACCGCCTCAAAATACTCTACGCAACCTGCCACTGACCAGTCCCATTTAGGTAATATAGTTCTAATGGTTAACGTTCCTAAGTTAACCACATTGGCGCGCAAGGAAGGGGTAGACTCTATCAAAAACAAGGCAATCCACTGGATTCGCCATGTTAGAGGCTGCCGATCCATAATACGTGAGGACCTAATTAACGTAGTACGACGGCCAGACCAGGGAACTCACTTTGATATCCTAAAACTGACACTCAAGAACAGGACCATGGCGAACAATCTGGTGGCCCTAGACGCAAGAACAAGCCCACCTGCACACTCATGCATCCAGTTTAAACAGCCCAGGTCACCTACGCTCCACGAGGAATGCCCGAGTTACCACCCGGCAGAAAACGTATCCACTCTTGGTAAACATGATTGACTCACAGCCCCACCTAAAATCTATGCAGGCAAACCTTGCAACCTTCCAACATCTATCACCCCCAGATCCTCCTTTTACCCCACCACTGTCTGTCCATGTATTCACCCCCTTACCCATGACACCGAGACCATTTCCGGCTCACCGAGCAATCATGACAACGATGCTCCACCCATCTTGCAGGCACATTGCCCACCAAACCTAGAGCTGCTGTCTAGGCCCGCAAGCATCTCCTTGATCAGGACCAGGCCTGTTCCAACAGAGGAACATCACCAACCACCACAAGCCTCACGGGCAAACATTGGTATCAACCCATCTCTGCTCCCTCAGCCACATCTGCCAAACCAACCCCCGACAGCCAACTTCACAAACCCCGGGCATTTAGGCAGGACAACTCAGTCACAATCTGGGGTACGACTTGTCTCATGGAACGTGGCAGGTCTGAAATCTATTCTTCCCCTTCTATCCTTCTCCTCATTTATTGACGAACATGACATATGTCTCCTACAGGAAACATGGTCACTCGACCCACTCTTCCGAACAGGCTACTCAAATTTCCACATCCCCGCTGTGGCCAGCACGAGAGGCAGGCCCTCAGGGGGTCTGACCATCTGGATCAAAACATCGCTTAGCTGCCATATATCACAGCTACCTACCGCCTCTCCCGACCTGTTAGGCCTTCGTCTATCCTTTGGGCCTGACTCTGTGGTGAACATCTTTAATATCTACGCTCGAGGGGTCAGGGGGGGTCAAGTCTCCAAAACCCTCTGCGCCCTCGTAGCCCTCTTACAAAATTATCCCCGCCATCATAAAACCATTGTGGCTGGGGACTTCAACGTCACATTCGAACCCCTTGACTGGGACGATCTCAGGTCCACCCGCGAGGAAGATCAAGCCTGGTCTATCCCCGCCCTGTCAATTCCACCCATCAAAAGGTGGACGTCGGTTGCCATTCAGGTAAAATCATTGACCATGGAGTTTGGACTCAGGGCGCTAAATGGCAGAACTAATTCAGACACCAACGGTAGTCACACATACAACAAAACGAACCACACCAGCAGAATCGATTATTGCCTATTCGATATAAGATTATGGCCTCTAGTCATCGATATGACAATCATCGAAAGGACCGAAAGTGATCACAACCCTCTCTCTGTCCACACATTAGCCCTAGGTAACCTCCCAGCCACGTCTAACCCCGCAGCAGTAGCACACGAGGGTATTAACCTGGCCAACAACAAAAGACACCTAAAATGGGACAATATTGTGGCCCGGCCCGCACTCGTCAATGCTGCCAACAACACCCTAAAATCCACACTAAGGGACCTAGAGGCAGGTTCTGCAACACCCCACCAGGAAATTAGCTCAATCCACACCTCCTGCTTTAGGGATATCGCAGCCCACTTCTCAGCACCCCCAGCCCACGACGACAAACGACCCAAAGCCAGGCACCGCTGGTTCAACAAAACGTGCCGGTCCCTAAACAGGCGCCTAGTTCAAGCCATTAAATCCAAGGACCCCATCGCCATCCGCGTAGCTAGGAAGTCCTATAAATCTGCAATATGCATAGCCAAGCGTGATCAAGATAGCAAATGGTGGACAGCACTCAGCGACGCTGTGCGCGGGAGAAATTATAGTCTGTTCTGGTCCCTGGCAGCGCGAGGCCCAGAAACCAGTGGTTTGGACATCACAACCAATATTGCCCCAAGAGACTGGATAACCCACTTTAGTAGTCTGTACTCCCCTGATCATGATAGCCCCACCTCTGTTTGTACGGGCCCCCTCCTACTTCACTCATTAGCACCAACCACCGCAGCACCCCTGTTGTTCTCTCAAAGTGATATAACTTATTCTCTAAGCACTCTAAAACGCAGCAGGGCCCCTGGTTCAGACTGCGTCCCAGCAGACCTATTCTCAACAGACTTAGCATCCTGGTCAAGATATCTCACCATTCTAGCTAACGCAATAGCATCTGGGGCGCCAATTCCCGACTCTTGGAAAGCGGCCATTGTTATTCCAATCTTTAAAAAGGGCGACAGATCTCTTCCCTGTAACTATAGACCCATTAGTCTAATTGACTGTGTCCAAAAAGTCTTCTGCCACTGCCTCCTAGGGAAGATCGAAGAATGGATAATTGACCACGATATCCTTAGCCCCCTCCAAGCCGGTTTCCGAAAGAAGATTTCCACCACTGATCAAGCCCTCAGATTCCTATTATTATATTGGAAAACAGTGTTCATTGGTAAAGGCAGCCTTTATGTAGCTTTCGTGGACCTCAAATCTGCTTTTGACCTAGTACCTCGCAACAAACTGTGGGTCACTCTCTCTCGGATGGGAATCCCGGAACACATCCTTGCCATTTTGATACGACTCCACGAGGACAACTACGCACAAGTCAGGTGGGGCAACAAGGGCCAACTTACCGATAGAATCCACGTCTCCCGGGGTGTGCGGCAAGGTTGCGTACTTGCCCCGACCCTCTTTTCCCTGTACATCAACGAAATTGTCCCCTCCCTCCTCAGACTGCAGGCTGACGCACCTTCACTTGGCACACAAAAAATCCCAGTCTTACTCTTTGCCGATGACACTCTTTTGATATCTAAGACCCCTAGTGGTCTAAGGAAACTCCTTGCATGCTTCGAGCATTTCTGTTCATCCCAGGGACTCGAAATCAACGCAATGAAAACCAAACTAATGACCCTTAATCCCCACAGATCTTTCAAAGGGAAATTTACTTTAGAGGGCTCCTCACTCGAGAAGGTGGGCATTTTCAGCTACCTGGGCATAACACTCACTGACAACATGTCCTGGAAGCCACACATAGGAAAACAAGCCCTTAAATTAAGACAAACAACTGGGGCTCTACTAAAAAATTTCCACCTCTCACACACAAAACCAATTCGCCCAGCATTAAAGTTATACGAAGCCCAGGCAGTTTCCTCAGCGCTCTACGGGGCTGAACTTTGGGGTTATACCAAAACCCAAGACCTAACCACCGCTGAAAACAACTTCTTAAGAAACCTTGTGTCCCTTCCGCTAAGCACCCCACTGTTCCCTCTTTTCAAGGACCTCGGCATCAAACGCATTGGTCACAAAGCCCGCCTGCGACCTCTGCTGTACTGGCGGCGTCTCTGGACCACTCCGGAACTTGACATCTTCACCGAAGCTCTACAGGTCATCCTAAAAGCCGACCACCTGCACAGAATCCCCTGGCTACGATCCATCAAGGATTTACTTCACTCTATCGGGCTCGATGATCTCTGGAACCCACCAGCCACGTCAGTCTTTCCCTCGAAAAGCGAACTAAAGAAACTATACTGGCAAAGGGCCAACAACGAAGACACTCGGGCTGCACTCCACACTACATTATCTTGTGACTTTGCCAACCTAAAAGAGTCATGCAAGTCCGAAACTTTTTGGGACCTAATCACGGCCCCAAGGGAAAGGAAACTGTACTTCCAGCTCCGCATTGGAACACTCCCATTAAGACTTTTCACCAGCAGCTGGTCACACAACGAATCCACCGCATGCCCTGCTTGCAAAGCCCCCGTCGAGAATCTCCCTCACCTCCTTTTTGCATGCCCCGCGTATACTGCCCCCCGTAGGAAATGGCTGGCCCCGGCATGCAGACTACTGGGAGCACGCTGCTCTGCGCTAGCTCTGCGAATCCTTAGATCAGACACCAGGCCAACGCTAGTGATCGCTATCGCCAAATTCCTCGGAGCTAGTTGGCTTATCAGAGGGAAAACTCTTCTGGAGAAAGACTCCAAATAAGACTGTCCCAACATCCTGCACAGCGCATTTCATTTCATTTCATTTCATCTAATTTCATTTCATTTTATTCTATCTCATTTGTATTCCATTTTAATTTTTATTTATGTTTTACTCCCTTTTATCACCATATTTACCTTCAATTTTATTTTATTATGTGCTTTTATTTGTATTTATTACTGCTCGTGCTTTTTTGGCTCTTGTAGCCGCAATAAAGCTTCTTTGAAATTGAAATGAAATTGAAATTGAGAAGTGTGCTGGGACCCTGCTAACCAGGCCCCAGCACCAGTGTTCTTTCACCTAAAATGTACCATTGTTTTCACAATTGGCACAACCCTGGCACCCAGGTAAGTCCCTTGTAACTGGTACTCCTGGTACCAAGGGCCCTGATGCCAGGGAAGGTCTCTAAGGGCTGCAGCATGTCTTATGCCACCCTATGGACCCCTCACTCAGCACAGACACACTGCTTACCAGCTTGTGTGTGCTGGTGGGGAGAAAATGACTAAGTCGTCATGGCACTCCCCTCAGGGTGCCATGCCAAACTCACACTGCCTATGGCATAGTTAGTCACCCCTCTAACAGGCCTTACAGCCCTAAGGCAGGGTGCACTATACCACAGGCGAGGGCATAGGTGCATGAGCACTATGCCCCTACAGTGTCTAAGCAAAACCTTAGACATTGTAAGTGCAGGGTAGCCATAAGAGTATACGGTCGGGGAGTCTGTCAAAAACGAATTCCACAGCTCCATAATGGCTACACTGAATACTGGGAAGTTTAGTATCAAACTTCTCAGAATAATAAACCCACACTGATGCCAGTGTTGGATTTATTTAAAAAAAGCACACAGAGGGCATCTTAGAGATGCCCCCGGTATTTTACCCAATTATTCAGTGCAGGACTGACTGGTCTGTGCCAGCCTGCTGCTGAGAGACGAGTTTCTGACCCCTTGTGGTGAGGGCCTTTGTGCTCTCTGAGGACAGGAACAAAAGCCTGGTCTGGGTGGAGGTGCTTAACACCTCCCCCCTGCAGGAACTGTAACACCTAGCAGTGAGCCTCAAAGGCTCAAGCTTCGTGTTACAATGCCCCAGGGCACTCCAGCTAGTGGAGATGCCCGCCCCCTGGACACAGCCCCCACTTTTGGTGGCAAGTCCAGGAGAGATAATGAGAAAAACAAGGAGGAGTCACTGGCCAGTCAGGACAGCCCCTAAGGTGTCCTGAGCTGAGGTGACTCTGACTTTTAGAAATCCTCCATCTTGCAGATAGAGGATTCCCCCAATAGGATTAGGGATGTGCCCCCCTCCCCTCAGGGAGGAGGCACAAAGAGGGTGTAGCCACCCTCAAGGACAAGTAGCCATTGGCTACTGCCCTCCCAGACCTAAACACACCCCTAAATTCAGTATTTAGGGGCACCCCAGAACCTAGGAAACTAGATTCCTGCAACCTAAGAAGAAGAGGACTGCTAAGGTGAAAAACCCTGCATAGAGGACGGAGACACCAACTGCTTTGGCCCCAGCTCTACCGGCCTGACTCCCTCCCTTCTAAAAACACTGCTCCAGCGATGCTTTCCCCAGGACCAGCGACCTCTGAATCCTCAGAGGACTGCCCTGCTCTAGAAGGACCAAGAAACTCCTGAGGACAGCGGCTCTGTTCACCCAAGACTGCAACTTTGTTTCAAAGAAGCAACTTCAAGACAACTGCGTTTCCCGCCGGAAGCGTGAGACTTGCTACTCTGCACCCGACGCCCCCGGCCCGACTTGTGGAGAAACAAGACTTCAGGGAGGACTCCCCGGCGACTACGAGACCGTGAGTAGCCAGAGTTGCCCCCCCTGAGCCCCCACAGCGACGCCTGCAGAGGGAATCCCGAGGCTCCCCCTGACCGCGACTGCCTGACTCCCAGATCCCGACGCCTGGAAAAGACTCTGCACCCGCAGCCCCCAGGACCTGAAAGATCGGAACTCCAGTGCAGGAGTGACCCCCAGGAGGCCCTCTCCCTTGCCCAGGTGGTGGCTACCCCGAGGAGCCCCCCCCCTTGCCTGCCTGCATCGCTGACGAGACCCCTTGCTCTCCCATTGATTTACATTGGAAACCCGACGTGTGTTTGCACACTGCACCCGGCCGCCCCCGTGCTGCTGAGGGTGTACTTTCTGTGCTAACTTGTGTCCCCCCCGGTGCCCTACAAAACCCCCCTGGTCTGCCCTCTGAAGACGCGGGTACTTACCTGCTGGCAGACTGGAACTGGGGCACCCCCTTCTCCATTGAAGACTATGCGTTTTGGGCACCACTTTGAACTCTGCACCTGACCGGCCCTGAGCTGCTGGTGTGGTAACTTTGGGGTTGCTCTGAACCCCCAACGGTGGGCTACCTTGGACCCAAACTTGAACCCCGTAGGTGGTTTACTTACCTGCAAGAACTAACAAACTCTTACTCCCCCTAGGAACTGTGAAAATTGCACTGTGTCTAGTTTTAAAATAGCTATATGTGATTTATTTGAAAAGTATATATGCTATTGTGATTATTCAAAGTTCCTAAAGTACCTACCTGCAATACCTTTCATTTAAAGTATTACATGTAAAATTTGAACCTGTGGTTCTTAAAATAAACTAAGAAAATATATTTTTCTATACAAAAACCTATTGGCCTGGAATTGTCTCTGAGTGTGTGTTCCTCATTTATTGCCTGTGTGTGTACAACAAATGCTTAACACTACTCCTTTGATAAGCCTACTGCTCAACCACACTACCACAAAATAGAGCATTAGTATTATCTCTTTTTGCCACTATCTTACCTCTAAGGGGAACCCTTGGACTCTGTGCATACTATTCCTTACTTTGAAATAGTGCATACAGAGCCAACTTCCTACAGTATCCCAGTGCAGGAACTTGAGGACTTCAATTGGAGAGTTTTCCACCATAGTTTTGTCATTAGGACCCAAATGTATCACTGTGCACCAGATCAAATGCTCTAGAAAGGTCCATGAAGGCTAAATGTAAATGGTCAAATGTAAATTGCCATTCATGGCATTGGCATACTTTCCCTTGATCAGGAGCCGGTTGAGGTACTGCTCCACTGTGCCCACACCTGGTCAAAAACTGAACTGGACACCAAAGAGAAAATCTTTGTCTTTGGCCCAATCTTCCAATTTCTGGAGGATCACCCTTCCAAAGATCTTGAGAGAGGAGTCCAGAAGATAAATTTGACAATAGCAAGTTGGATTCTCTCTGTCACCTTTCTTAAAGATGTGAACTATAGTCAATTTCTTCCAGGAACAAGGTATTTCGGCTGTAAGGATGGCTCGGAATACATTTGTCAGCAAGAGGGGCCAAAAGGTTGAATTTTGTCTAAATACAAAACCCCATCAGGGCTCGGGCCTTGCGGGAATACTCTTTAAAAAATTGCCAAATATACTTCGCTGACATCAATGAAAGGGGCACAAGAATTACTACTGTACTTGAAAGAATCAAGGGGTGTATCTCCAGCGAAAAACAGGTTGAGACGGTCTGTGGCAGACTGACAGGATAGCTTATCCTTAAACATACTTTAGTAATAGGACAACCAGCCATCTGGAGAAATGTGGCAATCAATTTTTTTTTAATTTTTGTTATCTAGAAAATACGAATGATTAATCACCAGAAAGCCATGGAGTCCTTATGTTTTGCAGCTGCTAGTATGTCCTCCCAGTCTTTTCCCTAAACTCCCTCTTCCTGGTTTCAATAATCAATTTATAAGTCCTCCTAGCTTGCCTGATTTACTCAACGTTTCTGGGTAGGGACTTAGTTGTCTGTTTAAGATTCTTATATGCAGCCGAACAAGCGTGGTTAAACTCTCTGTGCGGAGGGGGCTCTGTGAAGATTCTCTTAGCAGTCATGAGGTTGGACATTGCTTTACAGAGGGTGTCAAAACTGCCCAGTAATGTGCATGTCTCAACTGAGTCACATCTGCTCCTCTCGATCATTAGTTCGGCAAAAATTGTTTCTTGGTCCAGGTTTTGCCATTTAATGTGTAGCACCTTGTTATTACTACACTGTAAATTGGTTGGATAAGCGGGGGCGGGTGATTCCATAACAGGACAAGCAACACAAATGGTGATTAGATTATGTTCACTCACATTGGATCGCAGGATTGCTGAATCTAGGACTAGTGGGGATAAAAGAGAAAATAAAATAAAATCAATAGTGGATCCCCCTCCCATCCCAGTGAAAGTTAGGGGAGCTGATGTGCCCTAATCAACCAAATCCATATTAAACAACAGATTATGCTTAAGAATGATTTTGTTCAGTGCTTCCCCATAAGGGTTGTGATAAAAATTAGATAGCTCCTCACCCTGCCAATCTTTTAGACCCCAGACGCACTCTCCCAGTGAAGCACATGATGGTCACCTTATCCGCACAGTTCTCTAGAAAATCAGATATAAAAAGTATCCAATTCCTGAATAAATTCCACTGGGAAATTTGCAAAAAAGTTAAAATAAAAATGTACCAAAAGAAAGAGAAAGACCAAAACAACATAAAACAGACTTTGGTAACGAGGGGGAGCACTTTAATTCAGTGATTGTGACTTAGTCAATTTAAGAGAGATAAGCACTCCAATGCCTCACTTGGGTCATCCCGATGGCGAGGGTACAGCTGGGACACAGAAAGATTGGGGACACAGAAAGATTGAAAGACATCTACATAAACTTTTTTTGTGCCACATGTTTCTTGGCAACACATCACATCAAATTAATTAACAATTTCAAACCAGTCCAGATTATCCAATTACTTCCCAGTGCCTGCCACATTCCAAGAAAGGAAACACAAAGCGCCTGATCCAGCTGACTTGAGTTGTAAGGTAGGGTTGAGTGGCAGAGCTCCTTTGGTGGTAACCAATTCAACCTCAGGGTAAATGATGGGGTTAGGGTTTGAAAAAGTCAATTTGAGAGGCCAGAAAGTGCGCAAAGCGATTTTAATGAGCTAGGTGCAAACTGGTAAGCACAGCTCCCGTTCCCTTCATTCGATTAGTTTGGCCTGAAGGAAATGGGGGACGGTAGAAAAAGCCAAAAAGTGTGCATATCTTGGTTTGGCCAGTAGTTAAGAGCTCAAGGCGATGAAGCAAAGAGCTAACCTGCCATTTATTTCTGACGTTAACAACAACGGTGTCTCTTGAAATGGACTTAGGAACATGAACAGTCCAGCTAACCCTGCGAACCATGACAATGTCATCCATTAAATCATTGCCCCAGCCTGATTTAGTCACAAGCCACTGGGCGGCCCTCTGTTTAATTAATTGCTAATCTTCAGTAGAGTCTTTGTTCAGGAATGTTATGCCTTTGAGAACTATAACAAAAGGCATGCAATCTGGTGATAATTGCATGCAGGCCATAAACCAGTAAGTAACTTCAACACCTCTGGGCTTCACTAGCTGCTGCTGCTCTCTTGGTCTTGTGCCAAGTACGGAATTAGCATTGTTAGCATGTACCACTGGCTGGTTAGGGTTCCTAGACATAGGTTGACTAGAAGTGCTAGGAATCGATAGAGTGCATAAGATGTAGACTGCGGGTATAGGAGAGGGCCCGTGAAGAAGTGGTTGACAGGGATTTGTCTGTGGGAAGTTACATTGGTAATCGCACAGGCTTTGCATTTTTCCAGTAAATTATTAAACTGAGAAAATACTAATTGTTTAAATTACCTTTCCTCCCTATGGATTGCAAGTTGTCATCTATAGGTTTACAGGGATTCAAAACAGTGTAGGTAAACTCTGAGCCGAAGAGGTTAGTAGGAGTTGAATTCAAACGTAAGGAGGAAGATTTTACTCCTGGTTTGCTAATCTTAGCCTCTACCTTCTGTTTTTTCCATTGTTGTGCTTGCGTTTAAGGGGTGGAGGTTTGGGAGCACTTGTAGGAGAACTGAGGTCGATGATAGAAATATCTTCAGCAAGGTCATGAACTATACAGGGATTTGAATTAAAAACAGAGGTTTCCTCTGGAGAATTTACAAATAATTTTCTGTTATTATAGAATTTACCTCTTTAGAAGTTAAAGTTAGTAGAGGACCTGGGGGACATTTATCAAGTTCTGCAAAGCATTAATGCAAGTTTCCGGTAGCTCTACTTCCATAGAAATGGCCCCATAGCAGAAGACAGGTATGAAGCGATTTAAGGTGAGAGATCAATTCCCTAGGCTTCCGTTTGAGGCTGATGAGTGAGCTTTTTCTTCCCCATAATAGGGATATAGACAAGTAAATGTCAGCAAAGTTGAAGCAAGAAGTCCTACCTTGCAGGTGAAATAGTTCTGGCTAAGGACCAAGTTTGGGGGGCAGCCCAGTCTCTTCTGGCCACAGATGGGCGCAGATGGGCCCGGTCTTCACACAGGTGCATGTCCAGCTTTGCCCTGTGGTGAACAAATGAGCACATTATAGCACGTTTTCAGCCACAGGCCGACTTATAGTAATGCTGCCACCTGGGGGGAAAGCTCAGATAAAGTGTAAAGTGCTGAATGTTGTTTTGTTTGAGTACTGCGCCACTGTATGTAGTTGTCTTCTTCAGCTGTCAGATTCTTTCTGACAGCAGCATTTTGAATACCAAAGTGGTAGCCTCATTACTCCATATTCATTTTGATTTTTTAAATCACTGTTTTGTTTACTTACTGATCTGTGATACTTCGTCACAGGTGAGGTTGGTTCACATGGTCAGCGCTGTGATGGGCCACGTATAGCGGTCAAAAGGGTTTGCAGAAATGTCACCAAGTTTCTTGATCAGCGGGTTTTCCTTTCGATCCAATCCTTTGTGGACTCTCTTGTTGAGTTTGCGAAGATGGCCATCCAACATCTCATTGCATAAATCTCTGTGGAGGTCTGCTGTTCTTGTGAAGCAAAGAGCACCTGCTGCTATACGTAAGGCCTTGTTCTGTAGTGTCTGCAGTGTCACACTGGTGAAGCATATGTCATAGTTGGTTAAATAATTGCATTTGTTGTGTGCACCTTGCTCCGCATGGGCATCAACTTAGTTCTCAAAAGCCGGTGCAATGCAGCCAGCTTGGTTGATGCTTTCTGGCATGTCTTCTCAATTTGGTTTCTCCAGCTGAGTTTGGACTTAAGTGTCAGGTCTAGGTATGAGCTGCCGTTTTACCACCACTGTATCTCCTCTACATTGAGCAGGATCTGTGGATGCTTTTTGATCTGCTTTCTGAATGAACAGTGTTGCTGTGGTTTTGCTTGTGTTGAGATTTATCTTCCAGTCGCTATCCCATCCAGAGATTTTGCTGAGTGAAGCTTCAAGGTTTTTAGCTGCTTCCTTTTCACTGAAAGATTGGGAGATGACTTCAACATCATTGGCGCAGAGAGCAATGTCTGTTGTCTTTAAGTCCTTGGGAATATCATTTGTGAATATATTAAAGAGAAACGGTCCAAGAATTGATCCTGAGGTACTCCAGCAAGAATAAGGCATACGTTTAACATCCCTCTGAATCACCATGTGAAAGGTGCGTCCTTCCAGGTAGCTAGTCAGCAGGTTTACCAGGTAGCTGAGAAACTTCAGCATAATAAGCTTGTAGATCTATGCCATACTTGGTTGGAAGCTTTGGCTACGTCCAGGAAGACGACTCCATTTGATTTGTTGATGTTGAATCCATGGCTACTCCACTGGGGCACTGTGAGCAAATAAGCGCTTTTGTAGCGCGTTCTTGTCCAAAGCCCTGTCTCGTCGTAATGCTATCACCTGAGGAATGACGTCCCACCCCAGGTAAAGTGTGAAGTGCATGATGAAGCTTTTTTTTATGTTATTTTCTACATTTGGAATAAGCCACTGAATGCCATAAATGAGATGGTAATGTATTCAGATCTTTAACTATGAGACAGCTAAAGCCACTGCCTGCTAATTTCTGATGCCTCAGTGAGAGATGATCAGCATGTTGACTAGTACAGAATGCAGAACACGCAAAGGGCAATGTTGGTTAAACTTTTACAGGAGATAAGCCAGATTGGAGGGCATCAAAGCCAGTGGCAGAGATAAAGGGGGTCATTCTAACTCTGGCGGGCGGCGGAGGCCGCCCGCCAGAGTTCCCCCCTCCAGAATACCGCACCGCGGTCAGGAGACCGCTGCGGTTATTATGTGTTTCCCGCTGGGCTGGCGGGCGACCGCCAGAAGGCCGCCCGCCAGCCCAGCGGGAAACCCCCTTCCCACGAGGAAGCCGGCTCCGAATGGAGCCGGCGGAGTGGGAAGGTGCGACGGGTGCAGTTGCACCCGTCGCGTATTTCAGTGTCTGCTGAGCAGACACTGAAATACTTTGTGGGGCCCTCTTACGGGGGCCCCTGCAGTGCCCATGCCATTGGCATGGGCACTGCAGGGGCCCCCAGGGGCCCCACGACACCCCATACCGCCATCCTGTTCCTGGCGGGCGAACCGCCAGGAACAGGATGGCGGTATGGGGTGTCTGAATTCCCATGGCGGCGCATCAAGCTGCGCCGCCATGGAGGATTCAGCAGGGCAGCGGAAAACCGGCGGGAGACCGCCGGTTTTCCTGTTCTGACCGCGGCCAAACCGCCGCGGTCAGAATGCCCTGCGGGGCACCGCCAGCCTGTTGGCGGTGCTCCCGCCGACCCTGGCCCCGGCGGTCAAGGACCGCCGGGGTCAGAATGACCCCCAAAGTCCTTTAAAGAGACATGAATTTTCAATGGGTAACTAGTGAGATTTTTTGAGGTGGGGAAAAATGTGACAATTTAACTCAGAGCTGAGCGACTCCATTTCGGATAACTTGCAGGTGTGATATCAGTGCCTTTGCAAGGCCAAGAAGGATTGAATTGCAGTAACTGAGTCTGGATTTAACAACAGCTTGAATCATCATTTTCCTATGAACCCAAAAAAATAAAAGGGCCATTTTTTGAGCATTTTTAAGAGGAAAAAGCAAGTTGAGTTTTTTAAAAAATATTGCTGAGCGAGGTGTCAAAAATTACTTCTAGCTTTTGAGCAGATGAAACTGGAGGTGGAGGGTGGGCAGATCATAAGGCCACTAAGACGGGTTCCAAACAGTTGGACTGCCAAAGTCATTAATTTCAATCTTAGATTAATTATTTCTTACTCTGTTCGAGTTCATCCAAATAACTAGGGTTGACATACAGGACTTGATATTTGATTGGAGCTGTGAAAGATCACCATCCAGTTTCACAATGAGTTGAGTATCGTCTGTATAGGAATAAAAGATTATTATTGAATAAATGATGTGTGCTAGGGAGGAGACAAACAAATGGAAGAGGATAATGCTTAGCTACAAGCCTTGGGGGAGCACCACCTGAGATTTGCCTAAAATCACATTGAAATGGTAGAAAAGAATTAAACCAGTCTAATGCACAGTTTACCATGGCTATTTTGGATTAATTAGAAAGAGGCATTTTGTGGGAAACTGTATCAAATGATGCCTATAAATCAAGTGAAATTAAGATAGCAGGGGTCCCCGAGCTATGTCAAGTTCATATATCACCTAGGACACTGCTCACAGAGATTCAGTGCTGAAACACTGCCTAAATCCAGGCTGATGGCCATCTTATAGGTTCCACTCTTCCAGATGAGAGCAGAGAACAGAGTTATAGGATTCAAGAAATTGTAAAAATACCTGAATCTATATGATTGGTCTATAGTTTGCAAAAAAACCTACAGGTCAGTGTTAAGTTTTTTTCCAATAGAGGGAGACCAAGGGCCTGCTTCTACTCTAAAGGAAGCAACCCAGCAGAAGAGATTAAACATCTCCGTGCCAACTTAGAGTTTCAACACCTCCATGACTACTAACTCTAACATAGATTCCTAGAGTCTGAAATATCTAAATGGGCAGAGATCAAGACGTAAACCCAAAATGATGGAATTTAACTTAGCGGTAAGATAATCAACTTCCAAAGAAGGCAATCCATTATAAGCAAGTAGCAATGTGAGAGAGTTGCCTGAAATGGGGTTACACACAACTGAGTGTTAAGCTGCGGAGAGAGTGTTTGACTTGAGTTCATCATGTTTACAGTTTTCATGCTTGGCTTCTAAGGCAATTTCATGTTCCAGTGAAGTTATGGAGCTTCAAAAGGAAGGTCACATCATAGCAGAATAAAATTGCCATCCATCAAATGCGGGCCTTCATAATGTTTTTGTTGCTTGCATATGCGTGATGGCAAAATCGGCAGGCCTCTCAGGTACTTATTGATGAACAGAACGGAGGCATGAAGGTAGGGTGACCAGATGACGACATGTCACTGAATGACCACATCAAATATTAGGCTTTCATATAACAAATTAGGATAATTCACAGAAAGTACACCAATACATCAACTGTATTTGTGCCCACCTTATACTAACTTGTAAAAAAGAAGATGCAAGACTAAAACTCTAATGTTGTTGTCTCATGGATTCATGTTGTCCCCAAGATATGCAAGACCAGAGGCATTTTTTAGAGGAGGGTGGTGTAGGGGATTCTGCTAAAAAATGCAGAATCTCTTTCAACACTTCCATAGTTGCACCAACCTATTTGCAAATCATTCAATGGAGGACCTGCCATTGGCAAGCCCTCATCCAGCACTGCCATCAGGTGTGCCAGAGTGCATAGGCAAATTTGCCAAATTTCGTTTTTTGCTGGAACTGCTGCCCAATCCCAGCTCCCCCATGCAGATCCTTTCAGGACTAAGGCCCTCATTCTGAGTTTGATGGGAAACACCGCCGACCGCCGTGACGAAAGACCAGCGGTGTCGGCGGAATGCATTCCGCCAACTTACGAGTAGAAAAATCCAAAAGGCCAAAAAATTGCCAATTCTCACACACCACCAGGGCCAATGACAGCAGAAAAGTGGGACTCAGCAACCCATCACAGCTATGCCATCAAAAAAACTCCAACAAATTATGATCCACAAATCAGCATCACGGTCATTCATCAGCAGTACACCATTGGCGGTACGGACCGCCGCTGATAGTGATGGCACCCACCAACAACAACCTCATGCACTGTGTCATTCAAAAGCCTCTCACCTGAGACACATATACACACACCACACACACTCACACACAGCACTATAAAACACACACACACATCCCACAATCCTTTGCAACGCCAATTGCACCGCAGTTATTGTCACGAACACCACGCACACACTCTACAAACCTATTAAACAGGTCTCACACACACACACACACACACACACACAAAACAACACAAACTACACAACCACCATACACCCCCCACCAGGGTCCACACTTATTAACACACACCACACCACCCCAACAATCTCACCCTCATAACTATCACCCACATCACACATCATGGCACCCCCTAAGCACCCCACTTCACTGACAGGGAGCTAAAGACCACGGTGGATGAAATACTCAGTGTCGAGCCGCAGCTGTTTGGGGCACGGGTACAGCAGACATCCATCACCAGAAAGATGGAGCTATGGCAGAGGATTGTCAACCAGGTGGGAAACCATCCAAGCATAAGGGACGACATCAGGAAGAGGTGGAATGTCCTGCGGGGGAAGGTATGTTCCATGGCATCACAACATCAAATTGTAGTACAGAAGGCTGGCTGTGCCCCCCTCCACCCCCTGAATGGATCGCCTGGGAGGAGATGGTCTTGGCTATCCTGCACCCAGAGGGCCTCACTGGACTCACTGGAGGACTGGACTTTGGTAAGTCAGATAATCTCCCCTACCATGTATCCCACCTGTAATGCATGTCTCACCCAACACCCCTCTCACTACCACTAGACACACTATCCCATATACATCCAACATCCCAAATTCAACAGTACCCAGAATCCTTGCATGTCCACAACACCCCATCCAACTCACGACACTTCCCCGTGAGCACAATCACCATCCCCTGCATGTAATGTATGATGCACTACATCACCCACAATAAACCACCAATGCCTTAACTAAAAATGCATCACACATATCCCAAAGGGCCCCTGCATTCAAGTGACTGGGAATGGTAGCACAACAAACAGGTGGCTAGTGCTGCAAGGGAAATGGCAATGATAGCATAGGGGGAAGAAAACAGAAGAAAAATATGACAATGGCAAAAACTACAAAACAAGCACATAGAAAATTACAAAATATACTCAGGGACACGACTGTCAATGCCAAATCCCCTCCAGCACTGCCACTGTACCAACACCCACAAGCCACAGTTCATAACACACTGCAGGAAACTAAATACTCATTGATGTGACACACAGGTACCACTGCCCATGCCATCCGCCCTGAGATGGCAAGAAGTGCAAGTCCCCCACCAGAAGAAGAAAGCCCCAATGAGGAGAGTGCAACTGCATGTCTGGACCAAGAGGAATTCCCTGGCCCATCCCACAGCCAAAGCAGTCAGCCTCCAGAAGCCCCACCCAGGACACCACTGACACCCCCACCACTCAGCCACCACCATCACCCGTGGCCCAACCTCCCCACACCAGTGTCTCCAGGCCACGGACTGTCTGCCCACCTGTACAGGGACTGAAGTCACCACCCACTATTAGGCAGAAAGATGAAGGCCCCACTGCAAGTGGGACTTGCACATCTGTGGCAGGGACACAGGCACAGGGGGTTAGGCCCAGTAGGAGGGTGTCAGTGGCCTCGGGGGTTGGCCAAGGAGGGATGCGGCTGCCCTTGGGGCCATATCAGAGGTCCTGGGGGCATACCAACATTCCCAGGACAGGATGGGACAGATCCTGGCCATGTTGCAGGACAACCAGACGCTGCATGTGTCACACCACCAGGAGGCCATGGAGCAATGGAAACAACTAAATGCTACCACGGCCTCTATTACAGGGGTGCTTCAGAGGTTGCCTTACATCTTACCAGAGTCCACTACCCACCAGCAGGCCCCTTCTACTAGCCAGGACACAGCTCAGCCATCAACATCTACAGCAGCTTGTGGAATGATGGCCCTGCCAGAATACTCACAGGACACCAGCACCACTTCCCCTCTACCCCAGGAAGTCCCTCGCAAACATGGCCAGAGAGCTAGACAACCCAGTGACTCTGTAGCCAAGACCAAGCCCACAAAGTGACTCTGCCCTCAACTGTCTATCTTTTCTGCCACTGAGCCATCTTGTTGACTATCCAACGCCATTTGGCCATTTCACATTGGTCCCATCGATTCCCATCGATTCTGCCCCTATGCTACCAACAGCTGTGGAAATGAAACAGAGTATTCCGTTCACCATGTGCCCAGTCCCTTCCACATTCCCATCCCTATTATCATGCACATCAATAAACAGTTCCTGATCACACCGAAATATTATTATTTCATACCAATGTTTCAGATATCAATGTATCCAACATCATCAAACATGAACCTAAGTATACACATATTGCAGGAACACATTGTACAGAGAGGTGGATGGCAAGTACGTGGCACTGTACACTCCAGGAGTGTTGAATACATCCCTTCAACATCCATGATATAGCCATATGCCAGGGGTAGGACACCATAGCAGCATTTATCAGCAAGAGAAATGTAGTGCAATTTTAACTGCACTGTGCCAATACAACTGTAGCCACATTTGCTCCCAGACATACACCCCCCACCCACATTTCAGCATTGCGAACTAGGTTAAAGGTAGCATATATAACTAATGTGGGCTATGCCCTACTCAGACATGTGTAATAACATATTTTTACATGCATATGAGTGGCAGATGAAAACTGGACATTACATCACCCACCATAGTGTCTAGGAAAGCCAAACTGCCAGGACAACTGTCAGCCTTGCACCACCACAAGTGTCACACCCATGGAAAATATTTAGATGAGCTCCAGGCAACAGCTCTTTTAGAGGTATGTGGAGAAAAGAGCCATCACAGTCATGCAGGTAATGATGATGTGTAAAACTGCTGTGACCACACTGTTCAACACTCAGCAGATAGCTAAAAGTAGATCCCAAACATCCACACACACACACATACTCCTATCCACACAGCACTGTGGAGGTACAGTCACCATCTGCCACTGACATCCAGCCCAGTCTAGCTAACATCACAGTGCAACATGTACCTTAGAGTCATTGGAAGTAGAGCTGTATTAGCTGGGTCCTGGAGTAAACTTCATCCCCTTCATCTTCTCCGTTACTGTCATACATCCCCTTAGGTCCCACGGGTGCCAGTGCAGCATTCTCCTCTTCCAGTAGTGGAACATGCTTCCTCAGAGCCAAATTATGGAGCATGCAGCAGGCCACTACAATCTGACACACCTTGTCAGGGGCATAGCACAGTGACCCACCTGACATATGCAGGCAGCGGAATCTGGCCTTCAGGAGCCCAATGGTCCACTCAATCGCCCTTCTTGTGTGACCATGGGCATAATTGTACCGGTTTTCTGCATCTGTCCTGGGATTTGTCACAGGTGTCAGGAGCCACTGCATGTTTGGATATCCTGAATCACCTGGGAAGAGTGCTAAAAGTTAGTTAAAAACACACTTTGCTGCAATGCAAACAAGCTGACAGTCATATATGATTGGAAATCTGTGTCATACACACCCACCTATTAGCCAGGCTCTCTCCCCCTGTAGTAGTGTCATCCTGTGTGGCACACTGCTGTTCCTCAGTATGTAGTCATCACGGATAGATCCATGAAATTGTGCAGTACCCTGTGAGATATACTGATCTGCAAGACAGACCAACTGCACATTCAGTGAGTAGTCGTTTTAGCGATTCCTGTACAACTGTTCATAGGCTCTGGAAGGAATTAGGGGTATGTGGGTGCCATCTATGGCACCAATCAGATGTGGTATGTTGTCAATGGCATAAAAATGTGGTTTGTCAGTAGTGAGATCAGGGCTTTGGGGCAACTGGATGTAGCTCTGCATGTGTCATAAGAAACCATGAAAGAAATTAGTAAGGATGTTGCTGAACTTTGGCTGTGACACACCGGATGCCATGCCCACTGTCACCTGAAATGACCCAGTTGCAAAGAAATGCAGTACCTACAATGTGGGAGGGATGGCATATGGGTTTCTTATTGCAGGCATGAGTACAGGCTCCAATTGGGCACACAGCTCATGGATTGTGTTACAGTTCAGGCGATAAGTGATGATTTTGTGGTGCTTCCGACTGGTAGCCAGATCAACCAGGGATCTGTAGACAGATGGACCCCTCCCTCTCCACATGGGTCGGAAGCTATGGGGAAAAAAAGGTAGATAGAAGTTGTGTAGGACTATTTACTCTCCATACACCTCACACATCCATTGCATGTGTATTCCACACACACTACACAGTATCAGTTCCAAAGCAGGATCAAACCCTGAATGGGGAATGTGTTGTGATTGCTGTGGAAGGGACATTCAACAGTGTAGGCATACTTGCAACCATAATATGGGTATAGGCATTTGTCATGTCACCCCTAGCTCCCTGTCGTTAGACGAAATGGTGCCATATACTCTTTGGGGAGACGTTTTGCTCATAAAATGGCAGCCTCCAGTCACACAGGTTGTGGAGAGTAGGAAGTGACATCATACCGCTGGCGTATGTCATCATGGCGGTAGGCGGTGTTCACCTCCATGCAACTGCTCATTGGTTAACATTGTTGTCAATGGGAAACAGGGGCCAATCAAGATCACCGTCGGCGGTGTCGGTGCACACCGCTGCGGTCTACATCGCCATTTTGTGTTGTCTATGCCACTTGACTCCTGCACCTGAAGACGGCTAATATTCCACTGCATGTGCTGCTATGTCCTGACTCTGGTCCTGGAAATGGCGCAGGCTACAGGGGAACGGACCCCGGCCTTCACATCTTTGGATTTGGAGACGCTGATGGACGGGGTCCTACCCCTGTACGCAAAGCTGTATGGGCGACCAGAGGACCGGGTGAGTCGTATTCATGCATCCTAGGAATGTGTGCCAATGCAGTGGCGAATTGTGGGCATGACTGGAGAATGTGGGCATGGATAGGTGCAGTGTGCCAGGGTGTATGCGTGTTGGCTAATGGATGACAGTAAGCTTGCATGGTAAATTTGCAGGTGCTGTTGTATCCCATGTGTTAATGGTGCCCCTTCACTCACAGCTACATTTTCCTCTGTGCGTTACATGCATGTTAGCGCCCATCAGAAGAAGGGGCCTGGGAGTACAAAGCCGGCAGAGCACCCACTGCAGGAAGCGGTGGCAGGACCTAAGATATTGGGCACAGAAGGCCGCAGAGGCCCAGCTGGGGATGGCCTCCCAACGAGGAAGGGGTGTCCATCGGACCATGACTCCTCTAATGTCCCGCATTCTTGCGGTGGCCAATCCTGAGTTAGATGGGCGCTTGAAGGCAGCACAGCACCCACAAGGGGGTGAGTACCACCACTGTTTACACTGCTTTTTGAGAAGTATAGTTGGGTGCATAAGGGTGGTTGGCAAGTAGTGGCTGGGTGGTACACAGGTGGGTCCATGCGGGCGTCCCCCTTTCCTTCAGTGGGATTGTGATTTCTGCTTAGAAGGGGTGGGTATTTTGCCATGTAACAGGTCCCATGGGTGGGCTTGTGGGCCTGATATATGTTCTCTGAGACTGGACACATTGTGGTGGGTCCGCATCCCTCTCCGTTGGGCCAACGCAAACCATTTGGAAATGTAGGGAATGGATGGTGTTGTAGTTGGCCAGTAAAGTGTAGGTAGGTCAGTGTAGTGTGGGAGTTAGATCACCAATCAGAGGTACCTACCTTGATGAAGAGGGTGATGTTGAGGGATACTGTCTGGCATAGGTGGGAGTGCATTTGTGACAACATACCATTCAATCAGGTATTGACAGCCTACTTCCTTCATTTTTTCCAACCCCCCCTGTGTTCTTGTGTCCTTGTGTGCATTGGCATCATCTGGCGAAGGAGCAGAGGCACTGGCAAGTGGGGATACTGCTGCCCACAGGACTCAGGAGGCTGAGATCACTCACTCCTAGGGGACCAGTGGAATGAAGGGCAAAGGGAGCATCATGGGGGAGGAAACTACCACTGCAGGTAGTGACTCTGACAGCTCCTCCGATGGCAACTCCCTGGTGGTGGCGGACCCTTCTGGGACCACCAGATCTTCAGCATCTTCCGCCACCCCTGTACCAGCACCGCCCTCCCAGTAGCTACGCCTGAGTTTCTCATGCCTGCTCACCCAGCAGGGTGGGCGTTTCCTTGCTGCAGGCACCTCTGTCCCTGCCCCAGTCAGTCCTGCTGCCCTCAATGAGGAGTCTATTGACCTCCTGAGAACCATCTCTGTAGGGCAGACAGCCATCATATATGCCATCCAGGGGCTGGCATCCCAGATACAGCAATGCAATTCCTACCTGGAAGGCATTCATGGTGCCATGGCCTACAGAGATGTTTTCAGGCTCTGGCCTCCTCTTTAACCTCTTCCTCTGCCGTCCCCCTTCCCACCTCCTCTGCCCCTCCCAGCATCCCACTCCCTTCACCCATCCCAAGCACACATACAGACAAGCATGCAACCAAGACAACACACAAGAAACTCCGAGAGGAACACAGACACCACACGTCCCACCACAAGCAGGCCCACACCCAACATTCAAGTGCACACACCACAACATCCACTTACCCTACTGTGTCGTCCACCCCCTCCTCCATGTCTGTCACCTCACAATGCACACCCACATGCTCTGCACCCTCAGTCACTGTTCCAGCCACCATTCTTACGGTCATCCTAACTGCTGGCATCCACTCATGCACCCCAGACACCACACCCGCACTCACCACGACAACCTTCACAGCTACTTGTTGCACACTCACCAGTCCTGCAGACACCCGAACAACATCCATCTACACTAGCTGCCTGTCTACTCCCACGGTTTCCGCCCCTCCTCCCAGTACACGCAAACGTACCCACACATCCATGCAACAGCCATCCACCAAACATGAGCAGACAAAGCACGCACCTGCATTCACTGACAGCACGCCTACACCACTTACTTCCTCTCCCTCAACCTCTACTCCCAAACCTGTCTACAAAACCCCTCCATCTGCACCTAAGAAGCTTTCCCGTGTTGACCATTTTGAACCCACTGGCCCACCCCGTCTCATCCCTTGGCCTCATCAAATCCACTCCTTCCTTGTCAGAATCCTCCCCAGTCTTCCCTTCACAGTTCCGTGCCTCTTCACCATGGAGGAAAAAAACATGTAGGAGGCCTGATCCCACTCCCATCCCCGGTCCAAGCCCACTCCTTCCCAGGACAAGTCCAAAGCCCCACCCACTCTGAAACCTAAGCATGGGAAACCCCCTCCCAAGCCTGTGTTCCCACCCCACCACCTCCTGCCCCGTTCCCTGAGGTGCTTGCCTTCTCCATTGATGCCCCTTCCCTGTGGAGGCCATTGGCATGGTAGGAGTCAAGTGAGGGCCTTGTGGGCTCAACAGGACTATTTGAGTGGACTGGCCCATGGCCTTGTCTGTACTTATTTTTCTGCCTCCAGTTCCAGGTTCAATATATCTGGCCAACAGACATGTTCGTGTAATGTTCTTCCGTAGTTCTGCGTTTTAGTGTGGGAGGGTATGTGCTCTGTATTTTCTTTCTGTGCATGCGTTAGGTATGTGTCTCCCTGTACAGATTGTGAACCTAGTTTGGGGGGGGTGGTGGTGAGGGTGTGTTGGTGGTGAGGGTATGTGTGTGTAAGGGTGTCGGTGTGCGTGAGTGTGGGCGTGGTGGTGTGTGTGTGGGATGTGTGTGGCATGTTGGTATGTAATGTCCCTTTCCCTCCCTTGTGTGTTAGGTGGCTCTACTCACTGTTGTCTTTCGTCGGCGGTCACGGTCCTGGAGGAATGTTGCAAGGATCAGCACTGGGAAGATTTCCATTTCACGCTCCATGTTGGCCTCGGCGTCATCTGTGTCCCTACGGTGAGTTTTTCCTATTGTACAGCTCACTTCCGATAGGCTTTGTGTGACGGTGGCTCCTCCCTGGAAATCTTGATAGTGTACTGCTTCGTAATACAGTAAGTCGGAAGGGCCTTTCCGCCGGCCTGAATATGGCCCCTGCCATCATCAACGGTTCTCCCACTCTGGCAGTAGCAGCAGTGAAGTGGCTGGTCTGCTCACATTTTCCCACCTGAGTCATAATACGGCGGTCATACCTCCACCACCAGCGGGGTGGTCCACCTCCGCCAATCTCATAATGACCACCTAACTCTGTGAAAGGCCTCCACATATGCAAGACTTTTTGTCAAAAGATAAAATATAGTGTTCTCATCATGGTGGGAATCCTAAAATAATGTCAGCCAGCCTAGGAATGTGGCTGTTCCCAGTGTACTCCTGTTTCTTTGATGTAAACAGTTGTTGGTGGAATTTTTGCTATATGGCACTTGCACTGGCAACATTTTGGTCTGGGTTTTCATCACCACATGGGTCTTGGTCTGGGTTTTCTTCGGCACAGACAGGCTGCTTTGATTGAAAACCTATCCACCACCATGACAGAGAATGCAAAATATGGGAGAATTTTGGGCGCCAAATTGGTTGAGAAGGCACACAACCCAACACCGCTGCAAAAAGAAACCAGAAGACTGGACGTTTGTAATATAGATAGAAAAAGTGATAGTGAGAGAGGCCACATGTTCAGATACAATTATTGGTGAGAAAGAGGGGCCGGACCTCATTACGGACAGTAAATAAGTAGTACGGCAGAGACTCCACTATCAGAGGTATTAATTACATTTTGTAATTATAATTGTATTTATATAGCACTTACTATCCCTGATGAGGCGCTGAAGTGGATTACAGCGTGCAGCACGCTACTGTGGAAGTCAAGCTTATTGGTTAGTGATTGATTTAGTGGTTATTGTTGATTATTGCGTTCAGTCATGGGATCTCAGGAAACAAATTGCATGCGTTTACTCAAATTACTTTGTGATATATTAATACCAGGTAGATGGGATCATTAGTGGGAGCTATGTTGTTTCAGGTGACTGTATTGTGAGATAGAAAGACTGGTGAATATTAGGTAATGCTAGATTACAGGGATAAAGTTTTAAAAAGGAGATGTCATCTATGAAATAAGGTTATCAGCCAATTGCAGAGTTACAATAAAAAGGCAGGCAGGCCTGAGACTGAGAGGAGGCTATCCTCAGAAATGGAGCTATGCAGAGGATGAAAGATAAGAAGAGGGTCACTCTGAAGAAGGCAAGAAGGAATTAAGCAGAAGTATGTCAAGGTCAATTTTTCATGCAGGGTTTTAGGAGCATATAGGGAAAGGGCTTTCTGAGACAGCATACAATCCTAGAATGTAAACTGTAAAAAGAAACATTATATAAAGTGCTCCATATCCGGGGCAGACAGCTAAAACATATGATTCTAAGTGTACCTATAACTGAAATACTAAGGGGCATATTTATAATGCCCTAGCGCCACCTTGCGCCACATTAACGGTATTATTCTTTACCTTAATGTGGCCCAAAGAGGCCGAAACCTCCTGCGCCGTATTTACAGAGTGGTGCAATGAATGCATTGTGCAGAGTACGTCAATAGCATCATGAGAAATTATGCTATTGCCCCTTAGCCTGTGCCATGGTGTGCCTTATTTAAATTACAGCGCACACATGGTGGCTGTAGGGGGGGTTCTCAGGGGTGCAAGGAAAATGGTCCTGCACTCGGTGCAGAGCCACTTTCCATAAATCTGTGCCTAAGAGCCCTAGCCTGTTGTGCATCAAGCCTAGGACAGCTCTTTTAAACGTAGTCTGGAGTGTCCCAATCTTGGTACAGGGTTTTTACGTTGCACAAGGGAAGTTAGTACAGAAGAAAAGAAAAGGTATCTTTTAAAGATCTTTCCTCTCCATTCTGAGTTGTTTGGCATTGACTGATAGTGTCTCACCAATGCACAATCAGACTGATACTCTGTTTTGTCACCTAATCCTATCAAAGTGCATGATGTGTGTGATTGTGAATGTGACTATTGTAGTATATGCATTGTTCGTATAAGCGAAGCACAGTGATAAAGGCCTGTGGGTTCCATTTTGAAAAGTAAGTCTTTTCTCAGATTTGTATATACCTTTCCTCAGGGTCAGACTGGCCAGACCGAACATTGGGCATATTCCCAGTGGGCTAAAGGCCAGGGGTACAATTTTACCCTGCTGCTGACCACTCTCACCAAAGGCCTTGAATGAAATCAGTAATTCAAGCAGCCAGTGCGGGAAAAATACAAGTCTTAGAGCAACCAAACAGAGCTCCCTGATACTGACTGTACTCATCTCAAAGTTAATCTGGACAGTGCCCAGTCAACGAGAAACTATGAAGTCTTGTGCTGACTGCATTGTACACGAGAACTCTGCTCTTTAAGGGCCTCATTTACGAGGCCCTTGCACCACCCGAGCTTCACTTATAGCGACATTCCGGTGGCGCAATGCCCTGCACCATATTTACAAGGTGCCATTAATCAACTTTTTGTGACTTACCGCCGCCTTTTCAATACGGACCCTTACACAAATCACTTAACGTGAAAGGGGCGTGCAATGGGTGTTGCTGTGGGCGTTCCACCGCTACACCCATTCCAGTTTGACACTGACCCAGATTTGCATTAAATCATAAACCTAAGGCAGTGCCACAAACTAACGCTACCCCAGGGGTGGCGTTAGCGTGGTGCAACAATGAGAAATGTTGCTTTTCCAACGTCTTGGTATCTATGTGGGCTTTTGACCATGCCCACCTTATGCCCATCACTATCACTTGTTCGTGGGCTTGTCTTTCAAAAATCCTTTATCATCATTGGTAAATGCTTTACGTTTGCTCCTCCTTGGGGAGATTTTGTTACCACCTTGCAGACTGACCATTTTATAGGGATAATTGCACGACTGCCAAAATGTTTGACTGCAAGCAAACTTCTTTTTCCTTTTGTGTCTCTTTCGCACTCATGCACATGGCAGCCATGGCGCTTTGAATCAGCATTCTTATGTGAACGCTTTTACTTTTCTGTGTATTTATCATTATCTTTATGTGACCAACATCCCTATGTTACTTCCAGTCTCTCTGCTAAAGCCAGGTGCATAAATCGTCTTATATAGAGCCACCATCTTTGCTATTGTTTCTTTTCTTTATCCTCTTCCTTCTGAAGAATATTCCAACCCAAGCACCTTAAATTTTCTAGTTATATCACTTTAAGGCAATCTAAAGTGCAAACGTTGGGACTGTCGTCAGCAAAAAAAATACACCAGTGGCATGCGGTTAAAATCACAGATCATTGGCAGTGTTGTAGCGAATGGCTGCTATTCCGTCTCCTGAAAAAGTACACCTGTTGTGTGCAGGCCACATGCATGAAATGGAAAGTTTTCATTTGAATCTCTCCTGTCAATCCTATAGCTCCTCTTGGCGGGAGAATGATGATTCTGCAAATAACATATGACAAGAAAATGCAGATTGTGTTCAAGATGTGAAGGCAAGCATATTGGCTTAGCGCGTTTCATGCCACTCATTCAAATGTGTTATACATATGACATCACCTTTTCTTTATGGAGATTATAATTGTTACCTTTAGTTTACAGCAAAGTGTAATGCTCTCTTTTGATTGTTAAGTGATTGCACGCCTTTCCCCGCCTCCTTACAACAATGGACATTTTTAATGCAAATTTTAGTTTAATAATTCGGCCCATATCAACGTGATTTAGTAATCAACTACACCGCTTCACATTCATTAAAGTTTTCAAGCGGTTTGTTAGATTCTGTTTCACATTTCATTTTAGATACATGAGAAATAATATTCCCACTTATTCATTCCATGTAGTTTCTAGAAAGATGCCTTGATCCAACTTCGTTGCAGAGTAACTTGCAATGAAAATGTTAATATAATCAATAAGGCCCTCATTACAACATTAGCGGTAAAAGCCGCTTACCGCCGTGCAGAGACCGCCAACACACCGCTGCAGCCGTGGAATTCCGCCACAGCTATTATGACCCACAGTTCGGAATCCGCCAAAATTCAGACACCCACACAAGTCCGCCACACCAAAGGTCAGTGATAAACTGGCGATAACAAAACCTCCACCGTCACGCCAACAGAAATACGCTCACACGATCACGAGCCACGAATCCACGCGGCGGTCTTTCAACCGCGGTATTCCATTGGCAGTACACACCGCCGCGCTCAAAATACACACACATTTACAAAACACAGACACATTGGACAATTCCAAATACACACACCTGATACAGATACACACACCACTCCCACACACCCAATACAATATAAAACACTCACCCACAAACCCCTACTACCAAAAATTCCGAAAGAAGGCCAGAGAGAGACAGCACCAGCAAGAACAACAGCATCCACAGGCACACAACACCATCACCCACAGAACTTCCACACACCTCACACAACACACCACTACATATCAACACACTTATCACCACACACTCCACCCCACACATCACCTACACCACCCCATGGCACGGCAAAGACACCCCAGGTTCTCGGAGGAGGAGCTTAGGGTCACGGTGGAGGAAATCGTCCGGGTAGAGCCACAGCTATTCGGATCACAGGTGCAGCACACCTCCATTGCAAGGAAGATGGAGCTATGGCGAAGAATCGTGGACAGGGTAAACGCAGTGGGACAGCACCCAAGAAATCAGGAGGACATCAGGAAGAGGTGGAACGACCTACGGGGGAAGGCGCGTTCCGTGGTCTCAAGCCACCACCTGGTGGTTCAGCGGACTGGCAGCGGACCCCCACCTTCTCCCCCACAACTAACAACATGGGAGGAGCAGGTCTTGGCGATTCTGCATCCTGAGGGCCTCGCAGGAGTAGGTGGAGGATTGGACTCTGGTAAGTCAAATCTTATCTATTACATCCCCCACCCTACCTGCATGCCAGCACATACCCCCACCCTCACCCCCATCACTCTAACTCCTCACAAATGTCCCTACATCACAAACCACACATCCTAACACCAAGCCCTGCATGCAACAACAAAGCATGGACACCCATCACCAAAGCATGCCCACTGCACATACCCATACAACCCCCTAAACCATCATCACACAAGGTCCCACAGAAATGCAAGCACTGGGGTACATGGTCACCCACCCATTGCACACCATGGCACACACAGATGTAATAAACATCCTTTTATACCCCTGCAGGACACCTACCCAACGTCATCGGACAGGAGAGTCCACACATGTCCACACCACCAACAGAAGAGGCCCCCAGTGACAACAGCACCTCTGTCCAACTGGATCTAGATGACCAGCCCGGACCATTGGGGACCTCTGGACAGTCGGTTCCCCTGACACAGTCACAGGCCACTATAGACCTTCCCCCCTCTGGAAACACCAGCACAGCACCCACCCAGCGGGCCCATACCTCCGTCCCCAGGACACGTCAATCAGCAGTGTGTCCACCACTACAGGGAACCCAGGCTAACCCACCATCCCAACAACAACAGGGACCTGGGGGCAGTGGCAGTGGGCACACGGTCCAGGGGACGGAGGCCCAGGAACACAGGGGAACTGGGAGGGCTGCTGTGCGACAGGGGGCGGACAGGCCAAGGGAACCCACTCTCCACGAGGCCCTCTCCTCCATCATGGGAGCCTACCACCACTCCCAGGAGACGATGGCAACGGTACTGGCCAAGTTTCAGAAGACCCAGCGCCTGCAGGAGGAACAGTATATGGGCTTCAGGGAGGAACTCAGAACCATCAGCGCCACCCTGGGCACCATCGTACGGGTGCTGAAGGAACTCGTGAACACCAGGAGGGACACTGTGGCACTACAAGGGGCCCCTGACACTAGCGTGGACGATGAACTGCCCACCACCTCCGCTGGCGCTAGTGGACAGGACGCCCCGCCACAGGACCACCACACCAGCACCCTACCCCCTGCAGAGGGAGAACCACCCCGCAAACGGTCCCTGAGATCCAGGACCAAAACAGAGCACGATGCCAAGACCCCCGCCAAGAAATGAGTCCACCCTGATTGTCATCCTACTGCCCCACTTTGTCACCCTGTCCATACTTAAACTGCCCCAGCTCCACTTCCTATGCCCATATGGGCAATGCACCTGTGAGACTAATAGACTGGACTCTGCCATGGACATTCCTCCGCCATCACCCCTCACCATTTTACTACCCCCTCCAATATTGAGCACTTAAATAAACACACTTAAAGCACAAAACAATCTGGAGTCTGTCTGTGATTTCGAAATAGTGTATTAGCAATTACAGTGACAAAATGCTCTTATAATTGTAATGCCAACATACCTATGTCACACAGCTCTAGTCCATGAGGAATCTAAGCAGATGTCACACAGTGGGACCCACATCTGTGAAATCGTAAGGGAAAGTAACAACTCAGTGCCAACACACTGGATGAAAAGGACAGATAGTAGAGAGGTAGAAGTGTGAAAGTACATGTAGTATGCAGGTATGTACTCTTACCTGTGTCTCACTGGAAATATTGCTGTATCACTGAGTCCCTGTTGTTCATGTCTTCTTCCTCTGCTTCCTCGTCTTCACTGTCCACAGGCTCCACAGCTGCCACAACACCGCCATCTGGACCATCCTCCTGCAGAAAAGGCACCTGTTGTCGCAAAGCCAAGTTGTGAAGCATACAGCAGGCCACGATGATCTGGCACACCTTCTTTGGTGAGTAGAATAGGGATCCTCCTCTCATTTGGAGGCACCGGAACCTGGCCTTCAGGAGGCCGGAGGTCCGCTCGATCACCCTCATAGTTCGCCAATGAGCCTCATTGTAGCGTTCCTCTGCTCTTGTCCTGGGATTCCTCACTAGGGTCAGTAGCCATGACAGGTTGGGGTAACCAGAGTCACCTGCAAATGACGAGGGACAACTGTTAGACACGCACTAACCAGTAGGAATATCCCCAGACCCAGACAACCATTCCCACTGTCTTGCTCCCAGGTGCTCACCTAATAGCCACACACGGTGCCTCTGGAGTTGCCCCATCACATAAGGGATGCTGCTATTCCACAGGATGGAAAACATAGGCTGGGACATCCCTGATGCTATGGCCACTGTTGTTTGAAATGACCCACTTGCAAGGAAATGGAGCACTGGCAGCACCTGCACTTGTGGGGGGATTCCTGTGGGATGGCGTATTGCTGACATCAGGTCTGGCTCCAACTGGGTACACAGTTCCTGGATTGTGACACGGTCAAGTCTGTATGTGATAATCACATGTCGCTCCTCCATTGTCAACAGGTCCACCAACGGTCAGTACACCGGAGGATGCCGCCATCTCCTCACATGTCCCATGTGCCTATGAAGGACAACAGCGAGCACAGAGTCAAACAACTCAGAGGTACGTATCCACAGTTTACACAGAACACCATTCATACACAAAAGGTGGCCTGTATGTGTGTTGAGTCTAGGCCTAGGTATGTGTGACTCAGTTGAAAATTAATCCATGTGGGCCCCTGAAATGGCGGCTGCCTGACCTCTAAAGTGGGACAATGGGATGTGAGGTACCTGCGCTGGCGTTGTACACCGTCGGGGTAGGCGGTCAAAGACAGTGGCGCAATGCTGCATTGGTTAGCATTGGACCCTGTGGGTCCCAGAAGCCAATGACGATGTACGCCGGCGGTGACGGTACTCACCGCCGCGGACGTGACTGCCATTTTCTATCTGTTCAATCACTCCATACCTGATCTTCGACAGGAGAGGACCTACACTGCAAGTGCTGCTGTGACCTCGGTCAGGAAGAGACAATGGCTCGAGTGTCTGGGGAAAGGGCCCCTGGCCCCACATCGGAGGAGTTGGAGAAACTCGTGGATGGGGTCCTCCCCCAGTACACGCTACTCTACGGTCCTCCAGACAAACAGGTAAATACACTGGGAGCATGCTGTATGGGCTATGCCTGTGTGGAGAGGGCTGGATGTAAGAAGGAAGGGGGGAGAGTGCGGCGTGCATGGAACGACGGTGAATGCATGTGCCACATGGCAAGGGTAGGGATGGGGGCCAATCACTTTGACGGTGCAGTTGGTAATAACTTACTATCCCCCCTGTACATTTCATGTAGGTCAGCGCCCACCAGAAAAAACCTATTTGGCGTGCCATCGCCAAGGACGTCCGGACCCTGGGGGTCTACCACAGACGGAGCACCCACTGCCGGAAAAGATGGGAAGACATTCGCCGCTGGAGCAAGAATACGGCAGAGGCTCAGCTGGGGATGGCCTCCCAACGTGGGAGGAGTGCCCGTTGCACCATGACCCCCCTGATGTTCAGGATCCTGGCGGTGGCCTACCCGGAGTTGGATGGGCGCTTGAGGGCATCACAGCAGACACAAGGGGGTGAGTACACTCTCATTCTGCTGACTTTGCGCGCAGTGGAGGGGTCTGGGTGGGGGAGGTGGGCTGTGGGTTTCCCTAGGCCAGGGCGAGTTCCGTAGGCAAGGTCCCTCCGTAAAGCAGGCCATGTGGCACCACACCCCACCTCTGTAGAATGCCAAGTACACCTAGTCATGCCCCTGTGTCATCTATGTGTGCAGATGTCGTCCATAGCCTTGTAGGACATTTCCCAGGAATTGAACAGTGGAGCCCAAGAGCGCAACGTAGTGCAGGGGGCTTCTGTGTCTGTCGTGTCCGCCAACGGTAGCGGTAATGCATGCACTCAACATGTTTTTCTTCTGTCGTCCCCCCCATTTTTGTGGTCTCCCTGCTCTTGTGTGCATTAGCATCATCAGGTGGAGGAGCAGTGGCACCGGAGCACCAGGGGGCTGCATCCCACATGGCCATGGAGGGCCACACTGCAGACTCGGACTTCACCAGTGGGGCGGATGGCGAGGGGAGCTCCACGGCGGGTACAGGAGCTGAGACCAGTGACACGGACTTGTCCTCTGATGGGAGCTCCCTTGTGGTGGCGGCAACATCTGTGCCCCCCCCATCTACAGGTACAGCCGCAACCCCCCTTCCAGCACCGCCCTCCCAGCAGCCCTTAGCCTTCGCCACGTGCCCACTCACCTGGGAGGGTGGGCATCACCTTCGCCCCAGGCACCTCAGGCCCTGCCCCAGTCACCCCTGCTGCCCTCAGTGAGGAGACCATTGACCTCCTCAGGTCCCTCAATGTTGGGCAGTCTACCATTTTGAATGCCATCCAGGGTGTAGAAAGGCAGTTGCAAAAAACAAATGCATTCCTGGATGGCATTTATTCTGGTCAGGCGGCCCTTCAGCAAGCTTTTCAGACTCTGGCCTCAGCACTGATGGCAGCCATTGTCCCTGTGTGTAGCCTCCCCCCTCCAACTTCCTCCACCCCGACTCAATCCCTTGTACCTCAGCCTATCCCAAGCACACCTACAGACCAGCATGCACACACCTCAACACACAAGGGAAGCTCAGGCAAACATAAGCACCACACATCCCACAGGCACTCACGCAAGCATCACACACATGCAGACACACCAACATCCACTGCCTCCACTGTGTCCCCCTCCTCCTCGTCTCCCTCCTCCCTCCCAGTCTCATCTACACTCCCACCTGCATGCACTACCTCTACAGCCACTATGTCCCTCTGCAGCACACCCACCAACACAACCCGCTCACGTGAAGTCACCACCCCACTACCATTCACACGTCCCCTGTGTCCTCTCCCAGTGTGTCTGTGACCCCCCCTTCCAAGATACACAAACGCAGGCACACACCCACCCAACAGCCACCCACCTCACGACAGCCTCCAGCGCATGCACCTTCACCCAAAGTCAGCAAACGAACACCTCCTACAACCACCACCTCTTCCTCCACTCCCAAACCCCCTCCAGCTACCTGTCCCAGTGTGTCAAAAAAACTTTTCCTGTCCAACCTTGACCTCTTTCCCACACCTCCCCCACCCCGTCCGTCTCCTAGGTCCCGAACTAGCACCTCAGCCACAACATCTCCGGGACCAGTGGTGCCTGTAGTCACCGGAATCTGGAGTGCACCGGCCACCAGGGCAGCCAGTGTGGCATGGAGCCACAGCACAGACAGTCCCCCACCTGTGAAGCATCAGAAGTTGGCCAGTGCCCGGCGGGAGAGGGGGAAGACTCCAGCCACCAAAGCCGCTCCCAGGGGTCCCGGTGGAAGTGTGGACTCAGCTGTGACACCCTCCAAGGTGGGGAAGGGCCACAAGAAACCAGGAAAGTCTGGGAAGAGCAGCACAGCGGAGAAGACCACCATCATCCCCGCTGCCCAGGAGACCACCTCCAGCACCAGCCCAGCTGCCCAGGACAGGACCACCAGCACAAGCCCAGCTGCCCAGGACAGGACCGCCAGCACAAGCCCAACTGCCTAGGAGGCCACCACCAGCAAAAGCCCCGCTGGGCCATGAAGGACCGCCAGCAGCTGAGTCCCTGCAATGGAGACCGCCGCCTCAAGCACCGCTGCACAGGGCACCGCCATCTCAAGCACTGCTGAACAGGGCACCGCCATCTCAAGCACCGCTGAACAGGGCACCGCCATCTCAAGCACCGCTGACCAGGGCACCGCCGTTTCAAGCACCGCTGAACAGAGCACTGCCGTCTCAAGCACCGCTGGCCCATGAGCGGCAAGGGCACTGACGCAACTGAGTCCGTTACGGGGTGAAGGATGCACTCTGGGTACCATGCCCCTTCCAGAACCAGTGGAGACTGTCATCCACTACCTCTGTCTTTAGCAGGATTAGGCACTCTGGGCACAAAGCCCCCTCCAGAACCATTGGAGTATCACATCCACTACCTCTGTCCTTGGCAGGATGAAGCACTCTGGGCACAAAGCCCGCCACAGACCCAATGGAGTATCACATCCACTACCTCTGTCCTTAGCAGGATGAAGCACTCTGGGCACAAAGCCCCCTCCAGAACCAGTGGAGACTGTCATCCACTACCTCTGTCCTTAGCAGGATGAAGCACTCTGGGCACAAAGCCCCCTCCACAGCCAGTGGAGACTGTCATCCACTACCTCTGTCCTTAGCAGGATGAAGCACTCTGGGCACAAACCTCCCTCCAGAACCAGTGGAGACTGTCATCCACTACCTCTGTCCTTAGCAGGATGAAGCACTCTGGGCACGAAGCCCCCTCCAGAACCAGTGGAGTATCACATCCACTATCTCTGTTCTTTGCCGGATGAAGCACTCTGGGCACAAGACCACCTCCAGAACCAGTGGAGACTGCCATCCACTTGAGAGACTGTGGCTTTGCACTCCCCAGGATTGAACAGTGGGCAAACCACCCACTGGAGAGACTTGTGAGACTGTGGCTTTGCACTCCCCAGGATTGAACAGTGGGCATGTGGCCCCCTCGTGGATTTGGAGTCGTGCACTCAAGCGGCTGAGGTGCCCCCCCTTTCCCTCCCGATGAGGTGCCTGTTTAGTTGCTCTCTGATGCCCCTGCAGTGTTCTCTCCGTCATGGTTGGGGATCTTGTGTGGGCCTCGCCCATACCGTGTGGTCCCAGTGTTCCACGGACTTTATTAGAGCACTACCTGGACTACTATGCTTGGTATATATTTTGTACATGGTGTATATATATGTTTCTGCCTACTTGCTTTTAATATATTACAATGGTTACACTCATTTTCTATTGTCTTTGCATTCTTCCGGGGGGCTTGGGGGTGTAACTGTGATGTATTGATATGCATTAGTGTGTGTGTTGTGGTGGGTGAGGGTGGGGGTGGTGCGTTTTTTACCTCCCCTGTGTCGTAGGTGCAGTACTCACCGTGGTCTTCGCCACCGCCGTTCGTGCTCCTGGTAGAGGAGCAGGAAGACTATTGCAGGTAGAATTTGGAGTTCCGGATCCATGGCGTCCTTGTCCTCGTGGGGTGTGTAGAGGTGAGCGTTTTTCCTGCGGGATTCCTGTTTCTGCCGTGTTTGTTTCTGCGGTGAATCCACCCCGGAAAAGGTGGTGGATTGGCCTGTCATAATAGTGTGGGCGGTACATTGTCTCCCGCCTATCTGTTGGCGGTGACAGCCGCGCTGTTTGTTTGTACCGCCGTGGCAGTCGGAGTGTTAAAGTGGCTGTCTTTGTTGGCGGTTTCCGCTTCAGTCGTAATTTTTTACTGCCGGCCTGTTGGCTGTCTTACCACCGCTTTAACACCGACCGCCAGGGTTGTAATGACCACCTAAATGTTTTATTGTTCATCAAAGACATATTAAACATCTAAAGAATATTTAACCCAGTACTATAATCCCTTAGTATAATCCGTGCAATTATGTATCAGATGTTGCGGTAGTATAGGCCGCTGTCATCACAAATATAGTTTACTTGGAAAAAGGTTTATGATGGATTACATTACAAAACATTACAATACAGTACAAAGCTTACATAGTTGGGTGGAGGCAGTCTCTCCTACTCCCTAATTTGCGTGATGTTATTCCATTTTAATGACAATTTAGGTGACCTAGTGGAAACAAATTAAATTAAGGATTTTGGGATAATTCAGAATTTGGCGTGTGGCAGACCGGCCATAACATTTTGGATCTTCCCACAACCTCATTTAGCAGTGAAGATCATCCTGGCTTCTGATGGCTGACTATTATTTCTGAAAACTTTAACTGGGGTCCATCCACCACAAGGCCACCAGTGAATATCATTTGGTCCGCCCTATACAGGGCAGCTTTCTACTGTTTCTTTTTTAGGTGGAGTCTAGACAGCACACATGTGCAGTCTGCAAGACCTGTTGGAATGAGTACAGGATTTCGCTCACGCCTTCCGCTGCTTGCCGCTTACCATAGTTTGAAGGCAGTGTCGCTCTTGTTTTCTTGCCTCCAAACTAGTTTGGCAGCCCATACGTCACTTCCTGTACCTGGTTAAGGAGCACCAGCCAAGTACAGTTTATTTACACCTGGAATGTTTTTCTGTTGTTTGGACAGACTATTTTTTTTTGTTTCATGCCTCTCATGATTGTCAGTAAGCTCTCGAGGAAACTACCCTCATAATGCTTTGGAGGTGTTCCTTTTACAACACATTTTTGGCCTTAACTCTGCGTGTGATGGTCCTAGAGCAATGGGACCACCACCAAAACATTGAGAACAATGTGCCCTTTCTGCCAGGCCATTTTGTGGGTCACACTAGGTTAGAGAGGGCCCAAAAATCATAACCTTGTCCAACATTCAAAGCACATTTAAAATCTCATAGCTGGAACTTTTGTTTTTGCAGCTGAGAGGAGCTTGTGTTATAAGGGCCTTATTTGTAAAAATATTCTGACAGCCTTGCTCAGCCTGCAAATATATGAAGGATGATAATTGCCCCAAATCACTACTTACTTAGTAGGCTCCAAAGGGACATCTAGCCATGACCAGTGGTATTACACCTTCTGGAAAAATACAGTTTATTTCTGATAAAGGTTTAATGTATGCACAGTGTATTTCTGATAAAGGTTTAATGAAGGGCATGGCTAAATATTTCAACTATTTCACTAGGGACCTGGTACGTCTCCAGCCAATTCCAGATTTGGGGGACATTCTGAGCTTCTGATGTCAGGAGAAGTTCGGGCAGCGTTGTGTGACACTGTACTCTGAGAGATTTTGGCTCAACAGGGACATCTAGCCATGGCCAGTGGTACTGCACCGTCTGCTGTTGACTCTACAGGGTCATCTAGCCACGACCACTGGCATTGCACCTTCAGCTTTTGACTCTACAGGGACATCTAGCCACGATCAGTGGTACTTCACCTTCTGCTATTGACTCTAAAGGGACATCTAGTAACGACCTGTGGCACTGCACCCTTGTGCCTCTGACTCAACAGTTAAATAATATTTAAAAGTCTTTCTAGGCCTGAAAATGTGTAAAACGCTATGCCCTCAAGGGGCTGATTATATGGTTACACTGCAATGTTCTTTATCATTCTTTTTTATGTGATTATGCCCTACATGGTTACATGACCATGTTTCTTCCAAATGCTATTTTTACTGTGGTGCTCTGAAGAGGCTTTTCAGACCACTACAGTCTAATACCATGTGTATGAAGGAAGGCAAAAACACAGTTTAATGTGCTGCATGGCTAAATATTTATAATGGTCCAAATGCAAAGTTGTTATTATTATCATTTACAATGCCAACAGCTCTAACTCTTGCTAATGCAAGACATATTGCATTGCAAATGCTTGTGCTTTTCTAAGTGTGCTACATTCTGCAGCACACATAGAAATATCAAGGCAATATAATGGTTGTTTATGTGCAGAAGGGTCCCCTTCATGCACATGAATAATCATTAAATAATGATGATTTACTACTTCTATAAAGTAACAAATGGCCATTATTGATTGCTTATCTGCAGAGAGGGACACCCTTCTGCATATAAAAATAATTCCCTGCAATGCAGGCACCCTTGCACTATCTTGCAGCGCAACCACAACTTTCTTGTAAATGAGGCCCTAAATATATGTATGCACTTAAGTGAACTCAGTATGGATGTGTGTCCATTAGTCACTTACTGTTGCACACTGACACAGAAGTGAAGAGAAGGTGACTAGCCACTTCACTCACACACACAAATCATTAGTCAACTGTGTGCTAAGTAACGGAGAAGGAGAGCAGAGAAGAGAACGAAAATGGGGAAAAGGAAGACAGAAAGGAGGTAAAGTGAGAAAGGGGGCATATGTAAGAGCAAAAGGGAGGAAAGACAAAGGGAGAAAGTAGAGAGGGAAGATAGCAAGAAAAGGGACAAGAAAGAAAGGAGAAGCATGAAAGATGAAAAAATGAAAAGGCAAACTCAGAATTACCCAGGAAACTAGGAAAAACAGTGAAGCGAGCTATAAAAAGGAGGCGGCCAGAGAGAAAAGGATAGAAGGAAGATTGCACTAATAGTAAGGGAGGTAGAAGGACAACAAAAGTAACTAGGAGGGAGCTTAAGAAAAAAGGTGCCAGAGGGTAATCATTGAGATGCTGTAGTTAGAGAATAGGAAGTGAAGGATCAAGAGAAAGAATGAGGAGGCAGAAGAAACGAGAATTAAGGGAGAAGAGATGCGTAAGTACTTATTTCCATCCAAAACGAGTAGCAGTCATGTCTACCGTTACCTCAGTACAACTCTTTTTATTCTTCAGCCACCTGTTTGCATGCAAGGACACTGCCAAAGTGGGGCTAGTACTACAAACTGCGACAAAGTGCACAGGAGACAAGATCAGGCAGCAAAGCCATTTAGGCCCATATTTAGTTGTGCGTCATTTTTCCTAACGCCAAATCCTTAAAGCCACCCGTACGCCATATTTATGTAATGACGCAAGATGGTGCTAAGGAATGGCTAGCTTACCAAAAAAAGACGCTAGATGGGGGGAATGGCGTTAGGGGGAATGGTGCTAGTGGGTCAGAAATGACGTTAAGCTGGTTAGTGGGAAATATTTTGCCGCTAGTCAGCCTAGCTTCATTTACTGACGCACAAGCAGCCAAAAGATTACTCCTGTCTAACTTTAGACAAGAGTCAAGCCCACCACCCCAATGCCCACCACAGGGGACCAGTGTCCCCTGGGCAAGCCCTACATACCCAGTGCCAGGCAGGGGGCCCCATGTAAGGAGCCCCCAATGGCACTTAAAAAAATATAAAATCTACTGACCTAAATTTACCTGGGATGGGGTCCCCCCTACTGTAGTGTCCCTGTGATGTGGTGTAGGTGGTGGTGTTGCTGGGACCTGAGGTAGACATCTTTGTTCCCATTCCAAGGTGTTTCACCATGGAAATCGGCCAACCTGCACTCTAATGCCTAGTCTGACCCAGGCATTAAATAATGGCACTAAGCAGGCATAGATAATTATTTGGGTCCGCCTCCCTCCCGCGCATCATTCCTGCGCCGGGAGGTAATTACAGTGCTGGGGGGCTAGCGTCATGTTTAGGACGGGAACTCCTACCTTGCATCTCATTGACGCAAGTTTGATTTGCACATCCTATACATGGCACTAACGCCAATATTTTGACGATAGAAAGGTTTAGTGTCAAAATATAAATATGGAGTTAGGTTAGCGCTGTTTTAGCGCCAAAATAAATATCGTTAAGACGACGCTAACCATCCAAAAATATTGGTCTTGGTGTGTCCTAACTGCAAGGCAACTGTAATTGCTGGATAACCAAATTATGCAGCAGGTTGACTAAATCATGTGTCAAGAAAAGGCAACTTATGCTGTATCATGTGGTATATTTTGTGATCGTATTACTATTTTGTCATTTTTACACCGGTTAACTGTCTTTGCAAGGATTTCACCTCATTAGAACCAGTTTACCTCCAATATACTTTAATAACCAATAGAAAGGGTTCAAGGCAACCTTTGCAAAAGGCCTTCTACTGCACCAAAACATGTCGCCACCTTTTTGAGAACTTGATCAGTTTGTGCTAGAACATTTTTTTTATTGAAATCTAAAGATTATGCAGCAGATGATGGATTATGGGACAAATGCGGTAAATCCCTAATTATGCACAAGCCACCACAGCTGCCAAATCACTTTATTCCACTGGCCTTTCCAATTGTACTGGGCTGCCTGGTTGCATTGCAAACTCATCAGTGTAGGATGGGACAAAATTACCCTTGGTGTTAAAAAAAGAAGCCAACATTTGTGAATAGCAACCTGTCATGAGCCATTGCTTGGTAACCTCTAGGGGATAATTTGTGGCAAAATATATGGAAAACCAATTTTTTCCCAGCTCTTCTTCCAAACTGTCCTCTCAGAACTTATATCTTCCAATGTTTCTCATACCTTTCACCTCGCCCGCTTTCTGTTTACTTGTATCCATTTTTTCCCCCTATTCATCATTCCTCCTTTTCATATTAATTCTTCCTGTTTTCTTGAATCACCATTTTTTTCAAACAATCTTTATTGATTTTATATATAGTTACAATCAATGCTAATATATGAGCAGGAAACATGAAGCTTATGTGGTATCAACAAAGCTTTGCAGCAAATTAAGTCCCCACCATAACTCTTGTGATAAACAGTCTTTGTGGTGGGGATTCAGCATAGAATTCACATCAGCGATGTGACAGACTTATTCCATATTGTTAGTGTGAGTAGTAACAGTTGTCTGTTCTGCAGTATCAATTAAGGGAGTTCCTTTGAGTTCTGCCTACATGGCAGCCCAGGCCTGGAGATCGTCTTCTAGTTTATCATCCATGCAGACATGTTTCATACAGATTGGTTCTGCTGTGGCCCATTCCAGAAAGTCTCTAAGCCATTCAGTATAAAAAGGAGGAGTAGGAGTCAGCCGTTTAATGGCTATACGTCTCTTTGCAAACCTCAGACCCAGTATAACAAATTTTCTGCTGAGTGGCTTTTTTACGAGGAGTAGGGATAAGGCCTAGTATCATTTGTTGGGGCTCCAGTTGTTTAGTCCAACCATAGGTCCTGTTAAGATTGTCAAGGACCTGTTGCCAGTATGGTAAAAGGGACGTGTAGTGCCAGGACATATGTATAAAATCGGCTGCTAGGCTACGACAACAGGAGCATCTATCAAAGCAAGTAGGATAAATTATGCTTAGAGTTGCCGGAGAGAGATAGGTTTGGTGAATAAAATTGTATTGCATCCATTTGAATCTTGTATTGGAGCTAACCCTGCACGTTCGTTCATATATGCAATTTGTGCTCGTCAGTTAATTTGGATATATTTCATCCCATTTAGTTTTTATTGGGAGGTGGTGCATCAGGAGATCGTCACGCAATGCTCTATATATGTGTGAGACTAGACGGCGACCTCCTGCCATATTCAGTATTGTAGTAAGGGTACTGGAGTTTGGTTGAGCATTAGGAAATGTGGGCCATATCCCTCAGGCTATTGCCAACAGTTTTTGATATTGTAAGAATTGACCTGAGCCTAAGGCAAATGATTGCACTGCTTTGGTAAATGTAATGAAACATCTGACTGCGTAGAGGTCTCCCAGGATAAGACAACCCCGTCACGCCACCACTGAAGCAACATGGGTTCCTCAACCTGACTAAAGGGTTTTAAGATCCAAATTCCAAGGTCTGAATGGGGTCTTCTGTATAACCCTAGTGACCACACCCTCCCAGATCTGGGCAACCTGTTGGATCACATGAGGTGCATCAGGGTGGACTTTTAGCATTGTGGGGAGTGGCCTGCCCCATAAGAGCCCACCACCAGTGTTTCCTCCCATGAGCTCTCTGCAGCTGACCAATGGAGGGTTGTAAGTGTGCTGCAAAGTAATAAAACTCCAGCTCTGGAGCCTCATGACCGCCATGGGACCATGGTCTCTTCAATGTGCAGAGACTCACTTGCTTACGCTTATCAGGCAACAATAAGTCAACTAAAATACTATTAAGTGTCTGAAAATGTCGGTGGGGAATTGCATAAAAGGTGTTTTGAAGGGTGTACAGACATTGAGGGAGAAGTATAATTTTTGCAATTGATAATTTTCCCATAAGTGAGAGAGGTAGGGTTCACCAGAAACAAACTGATGCATTAAGGTTTGTGATCACCCTATCTACTTCCATTGGGCTAGATAGATGCCCAGGTATCGGACATTTCAAAGCTGCCAGGGGATTTCTGTTGAGGGGAGAGTCTCTAATGTGGTTCAGAGCGAAGAACACAGAGGATATAATTTAGACTTGGAATGATTGACTTGTAGTCCCGAAACCTCACTGAACCCCTGCAGTAGCCGCATAAGTACATGGGCCGAAACAGTAGAATGTCTGAGATACACCAGAGCGCTGTCTGCATAAAGGGAGATTACATGCGTGGACCTCCCTTGTGTGATTCCCCATGGTTGCAGTGTTCAAGGTAGTTGTACTGCCAAAGGCTCTATTGCTGTTGCGAATAGGAGTGGGGAGAGGGGACAGCCCCACCTAGTGCCTCTGCTAAAAGCGAACAAGTTAGACACCTCCCCACTGGTGCGCACTCTAGCACAAGGGTCTGTGTATAGCAGTTGTATCCAAGGGCGAAATGCATGCCCTATTCCAATTTTCTCAAGGATATGCCATAAATACTTCTAGTTTAATGAATCGAAGACACGTTTGACATCCAAGAGTGCCACTGTCAGCTCCTCCTTTGAGTGTTGTGAAGCATGATATATATGTGCGACCCGTCCCAGACTATATAATGTACTATGTTTTGGGATGAATTCAGATTGGACTGAGTGTTTGAGAAATGGAAGATGTGGGCATAGTTGAGCAGCGAGGACACTACTAAGTATTTTAATGTCAATATTCAATAGAGAGATAGACCGATAACCTGAGACCATGGTGGAATCTTTGTCTGGTTTATGAATCATAACAACCAGGGCTTCCCTGAGTGTAGGTGGGAGGGTACGCTGCTGAAAGGCTTCCTCGTAGACCTCCAATAACTTGTCAACCAGTAAATCTTCATATTTGGGATAACATTGGGCCTGGAAGCCATCATTCCCACGTGTTTTTGCAGTTCTTAGGCATGGGAAAATGACGGAGTGTTCGACGCCGCACCAAAAATGGCAGCACCGCGCTCCATAATTTTCTCCCCTGTGTTGCCCCCTGCACTGACATTAAGTTTAGCTGCCAGCACCAACGCAGGCATCCTTGCACGATGGCGTTGAGGGGTGTGATTGTTTAATTGCGGGAAGGTGTTCCTTCCCGCACATAAACAATCATTAATGGCGCTTGGGCACTTCTATGTGTGCTGCAGAACGCAGCACACACAGAAGTGCAAAGCGTCATTTTTAAATGATTGTTTATGTGCAGGAAGGGACACCTTCCCGCACATAAACAATAATTTCTGGCATTTTGCTCCTTCTATGCGTGCTGCAGAATGCTGCATGCATAGAAAAAGCAGAAAACGAGGAGGAATAAAAGTATTGCGTTAGATTTTGGCACTGCTTCAGGTTTATGCCCACAGCAACACCCATTGCACGCCCCCCTAATGCAGATAACTGTGTCGTAGGGGTCCATATTTACAAGGAGGTGTAATGCCACAAAAAGTGGCCTTACACCTCCTGGTAAATATGGAGTAGAGGTTAGCGCCACTGGAGAGTCACATTAAGTGACGCTCCAGTGGGGCTAGGGACTCATAAATATGCCCCTTGGTGTTCTTATGACTGCGAGGACCTCTTCCCAGGTTGAGGGTTATCTAAAGTTTTGTTCCACATCAGCCGCTAGGCATGAAGAAGCAGCCATGGCAACCATATTATAGAAATCTGGGCAATCATTATTTGGGGCATACACATTAATGAAATATATATCTTTGCCGTCAGGAGTACCATACAGGATCATGTATTGGCCCTTCTGTCCAGGATATGATGTCTGTGCAAAAAAGTTATCCCCAGGGCTACCCAAACTAGGACTCCCCATACATGGCCGAAGAGGGACGTGGTGTAAAGATGTCCTCTCCAACATCTTTGAAGGGACAATATACAACTTCTCCAAAGATGAGACTCCTAAAGAAATGCAATAGTTACTCTATAACATTTTAAGCAGGCAAACACTCTCCTCCATTTTTCTAGCTGGGCAATACTACGGACATTCCATGTCATTAATTTAGTTATTTGATCAGTCATTGATCTGGCGTAATAATCCTCACAACCCTCTCAGATTAAAAATCAGTACCCGTCCACCTCGACCGTGTAAAGGGGTTTCTCCAACAGCAATTAAATCCTAAATACACAAGAGCAAAATGTAAAATTCCCAAGTAACAAACTCTGTGAATCCTTCACATACCCCCAAACACACAGATAGGCCTGGGCAAAAAACTCCGCTCTGCCCGCGTAGTTTGTGGAATTCTGCAACTATCCGCATTCCGTGGAGAATGCGGGGTTATCGATAGACTCCGCACTCCACAACGCAGCAGAGTTTTTTTCTGTTGGCGCAGCATGATTTCTTTTCACATGCATGGGAAGCGCAGCGAGAGACATGCTGGGCACTTGCCAGCAAAAAGAAGATTTTCTGCCCACCTGCAAGTTCCCGCGAGATTTTGATGCCGAGCCAGCGACTTCCGGTGTTTCTTTTTGTGATGTAGGTGAGCGCGAGTGAGCGCAATCGACTACAGCTGCAACCTGGAGAAGCTCAAGCAGATAAATCTCCTCAAAAAGACGATTTTGAGTTTAAAACTTTCATTGTGTTTTTATACAAGAGGTACCTTTTTAATTTACTTTTTTTCAAAAGAGGAAGTGCCCCAGAGACTCAACTTCCTGTTCCTATCCCGCAGGCTTCTCCCAGTACTTTGTCCATCTCCTGGTCACTTTTCACTTGGATTTCGAGCCGGAAGGATCACACTTTTGTCTCCTGGATGTACCATTGGATTTAAGGACTTTGTTGTATTTGAGATTTCACATGTAAGTTCAAAAACACTTATATAAGGGTGTTGTACACCTTGTTTTTTTGATAGAGGGCATGCACAAGGATTTATCTGTACTTTTAAAATGTATTGTGGTGGGTGGCCTGCAGTTTCAGTAAGGGCCTAGTTATTGTTTTACTTGTAATTTTTCTGCTTTCATGGAAAAATGTTTCACAGTTCAGTACATTTTCTCAATTTTTGTGAACTTGCAATATTCATTTAATTCACTATGTTATGTGGCCTAGTCTGCTAATGGAATAGGCCTTCCAGCTGTAGGCCCAGTACTAGTCAGGGGTACATGATGAAACAACAGTTTGAGGTGTCTGTTGAACTGAAACATCATTTAGACCATGGATGGCATTTGATTAAATAATTACAAAATGTTGTTTGGCAGTATTTCGCTTTTTTCTCTGCAAACAGAGTATGGTTGGGTGATATATTTGATGCCTTTGTATGATGTGTGTTGTTGTGGTAAAATGTACTTCTAGCCCATTTAAATTTCATTTTAGAGTTGCTGACTTAGGACCTCATTATGAACATGGTGATAATCACCGCTCCCCCGGCGGTGGCAGTAACTACCGCCAACAGGCTGGCAGTCCGGACCGCCAAATAATGAAGCACATGAGAAACAGCTAGTGTGAAATCCACACCCCCCCAGCACTGGAGTGCCGACAACGATGGAAGAAGCCACCCACAGGCTGACGGAAAGGCCCCATCCGCCCAACAAATAATGAAGCACAAGACCGACGTCAGTTCCGGGGCAGGAACCACCAAAATGAACCAAATAAAAGGAAACACTCACCGTAGGCACACACAACACGCCGAAGCAGACATGGAGGAAGAGTTGCAAATAATGCCAGTCCTGCTCCTTGCAATACACCTCCACGACCGTGTCCACCGACGAAGACGACGACGACGGTAAGTATCACAACCTAGTAAACAAGGGAAGAAAGGGCACAGTAACACACCCACCTACCCCACCCACCCTGCAACGCACCCCCAACCCCTCCCACCATCACAAGCCATACACACCAGAACAACAGGTACTTACCCGACACAAGGCAAATAAAACCTGCCCAAAGTACACACATGTGCACTTCACACCACACCCCCACAATGAAATAATGAACCACGTTTCCGTATTGTGCCAAAAGCAACACTGGGCACACAAATTTTAATCCAACATTGGATGTAATGCCCAAATAAGGCCATTGGCCAGTCCATGCGAAACAGGCTGAAGGGCCCAAATGGCCCGACCTTGACTCCTACATGTGCACATGGTACTCCACCGTAAAGGGACATCAATGGGGCAGCTAGGAACTTCAGGGAACGGGGCAGGGATTGGCGGGGACTTACTTCCGGGAGGTGGGGCTTGGGCTTACGTTTGGGAGGTGGAGGGGGTTTGGGTTTGCTTTTGGAAGGTGGAGGAGCAGGCTTGGACCGGGGGGGTGGCAGATGGACCTGGGGCAGCATGGGGCTTCTTCCTCTCTGGGGAAGGGGCACAGGAATGGGAAGAGCGGACTGGGGCGGACTTAGACGAGGAAGGACTGGACAGGGCAAGGAGATGGGCACCTTTAGGGACGAGACGGGGTGGGCCAGTGAGTTCGAACAGGTCAACACGGGACAGGAAAAGCTTTTTAGGGCAGTTGGGGTGGACATGGAGAAAGGTGTGGGAGTGGAGGTAGAGGGAGTACTTGTAACTGGTGTATGTGTGCTGGACGTGGATGCAGGTGCCTGTACCATATGCTGAAGTGTGGTAGATGTGTGTTGAGTGGGTGTCTGGGAATGTTTGAGTGTCTTGGGAGGAGGGGGGTGGACACAGTGGGACAAGACAGGCTGCCAGTGTACATGGGTGTTGTCTGGGTGTCTGCAGGTCTGGTGAGTGTGCTGCATGTGTCAGTCAATGTTGTTGTGGTGAGTGCAAGAATGGGGCCAGCAGCAGTGACTGATGGTGCAGTGTTTGTGGGTGTGCATGCTGAGGTGACAGACAGGGAGGTGGGAGAGGTGGACACACTGCGGGAAGTGGACGTTGTCGTGTGTGCCTTTGTATGTTGGCTGTGTGTATGCCTGTGGTGGGAAATGTGGTGCTTGTGTTTCTCTGTGTGCTTCTTGTGTTTTGAGGTGTGTGCATGGCTGTCTGAAGGTGTGCTTGGGATGGGTGAAGGGAGTGGGGTGCTGGAAGGGGTAGAGGTGGTTGGAGGGGGGACAGAAAAACCAGGGGCACTGGCTGCCGTCAAAGAGAAGGGCAGAGCCTGAAAAGATCTCTGTAGGACAGACATGGCACCGTGAATGCCTTCCAGGTATGCATTGCATTACTGCATCTGGGATGCTAGCCCCTGGATGGCATTCACCATGGTTGTCTGCCCTACAGAGATGGTCCTCTGGAGGTCAATAGCCTCCTCCGTGAGGGCAGCAGGGCTGACTGGGGGAGGGGATGAGGTGACTGGGGCGAAGGAGACGCCCACCCTTCTGGGTGAGTGGGCACGGGCAACTGGGTGGGGAGCAACTGGGAGGGCTGTGATGGTATGGGAGGTGGCCGAAGATGACACTGAATGGGTGGGCCCACTAGGGTCCGCCACCACCAGGAAGCTCCCATCAGACGAGGTACCAGAGTCACTTTCCCCAGTGGTAGTTGCCTCCCCCGTGGTACTCCCCTCGCCCTCCAACCCACCGGTTCCCTTGGCATCCGTCGACTCTGTTTCCTTGGAACCGTGGGCCTCTGCATCCCCACTCAGCGGTGCCACTGCTCCCTTGCCAGATGATGATGATGTACACAGACAACACAAGAGTAAAGGGGTGGTGAGACAAAACATGAGAGAAATCTGTAAATACCTGAATGGATGTATATACTTGGTGCACACACCCACCCAGCCAGCTTACACACCGACATGCAGCACCTACAACAATAGTCATGACTATGCACAAGACTAGTGGCCACTACCCCAGCATACAACTCGTTTCCCACATGACAAATGGACCTGATGAACCGTTAGACCTGCCCCTAATCATTCCCGTGCCCATGGGGGGCAGGACTGCTAGTAGACATCTGTCAGAGTGCCTGGCACTATACAGCATACATAGTACAGCACCCAAACACATCCATCAAAGAGGCATGAAATGGTGTTGGTACTCACCCCCTTGTGGCTGCTGTGCTGCCTTCAAGTGCCCATCTAAAGCTGGATATGCAACCTCCAGAATGTGGCACATTAGGGGGGTCAGGGTCCGACGGGCACCCCTTCCTTGTTGGGAGGCCTTCCCCAGCTGGGCCTCGCAGGTCTTCCTGGCCCAGCGCCGCAGGTCCTCCCACCGCTTCCTGCAGTGGGTGCTCCACCGGTTGTAGACTCCCAGGGTCCGCACCTCCCTGGTGATGGCCTGCCAGAGTCCCCTTTTCTAATGGGCGCTGACCTGTATGGGACACACAGAGAAGAAAAACAGACGTCAGGATATGGCCATTTGATACAGTTGACTATACGTCTCCTATGGGACGGACACTTCACACGATCATTTTAACACCTCACTCACAGTACTTGCCACACAATCTACGCCTGTGCAGTTACAAACCGACCACACATGCATACAGGGTTCTGCCACCATAACACACATCCATGCAAGGCAACCACCTACCCACCTGCTCCTCTGGTCACCCATATAACTGGCATTCAGGGGTAGGACCAGGTCTACCAGCTTTTCCAGCTCCTCCATGGTGAAGGCCTGGGCCCTTTCCCATGTGACTCGTGCCATTGGAGTAACCAGAGTCAGGACACAGCAGCACACTCAGTGGAGTACTTGTATGCACAGGATCCGGGAGTCAAGTGAAATTGGGGTGACGACATGGTGTACGCTCCACGGCATCAATCATGATAGGCCCAGGTTCCCCATTGACAACCATGTAAAGCAATGAATGGGTGCACGGCGGTGAACACTGCCTTACGCCATGACAACAACCGTCAGCGAAATAAGGTCACTTCCACTCCTTCATATCAGGAAGCTGCCATTTTGCTAGCACCACGTACATATTTCCTGCTTAGGGGCCCAATTCAGGGCCTATAAATCCCAGCCCTTAGTCGCCTGCCCACATGAGTGTCTGTTCCTCACATCAGTCCAGAGGTATCACTGCATACATATTCCTAAAGTTGCACATCATATATCTTGTGTGTGTAACCTACGTATTGTACAGCAGTTATTCTTACACATGTTTTGCATGTGTATGTGTGTCCCTCATATGTGTTCTTTCCTCCCCATAGGTACAGACCCATGTGGCGAAGGAGGGCCCCATCTGTGTACAGACCTCTTGTTGATTTGGAGACCATGGTGGAACGTCACATCATTGTCACCTACAGACTCAATCGTACAACAAACCATGACCTATGTGCTTTACTGGATCCTGTACTGAGACCGGGTAATAGGAATCAGCATGCCATCCCTACTGAAGTGCAAGTGCCCTCTGTACTCCATTTCTTGGCTCATTTCAGGTGACAGTGGGCATGGGTGCAGGGTTCTCACAGCCAATGTTTAGCCTTGTCCTGTCAAAATTCCTGGATGTATTTGTACAACACCTGCAGACATATGTCAAGTTTCCCCAAAGAGCTGACCTCCCTGCCATCAAGTCTGACTTTTATGCCTTTGCTATCATTCCCCGTGTGACAGGGGCCATTGATGGCACCCACATAGCTCTCAACCCCTCCAAGAGTGAATGAACAAATGTACAGGAAAAGGAAGATCTTCCACTCAATGAACATACAATTGGTGAGTACTGCTGACCAGTACATTTCACATGTTTCCAGGATCAGTTCATGATTCCTTTGTCCTGAGGAACAGCAGTGTCCCACACTTGATGCAACAACTACAAGGGGACAGAGGATGGCTCATAGGTGAAAGTGTATGGCACTGGATCAGTACATAGCTGACAGCCAGGCTGTCTGCAAGTAATGGCAGATTGTTACAGTCCTGTTTTCAACCATTTTTGCAGGTGATTCTGGCTACCCAAACATGCAATGGCTCCTGACACCTGTGAGAAATCCCAGGACAGATGCAGAGAGGAATTATAATGAGGCCCATGGGTGTACTAGGAGGGTGATTGAGCATACTATAGGTCTACTGAAGGCTAGATTTCGTAGCTTCCATCTCACTGGGGGACCTCTGTGCTATGGCCCTGAGAAGGTGTGTAGAATAGTGGTGGCCTGCTACATGCTGCACAACACGGCTGTGAGAAGAGCTATCCCCCTACTAGAGGAGGAGGGTGCTATACATCCAGACCGGCTTCCTCTGAGAGGGGATGAGAGTGATGGTGAGGATGAAGAGGGGGAAGATGTCCACTCTAGTAACCAGATGATCCAACTATACTTCCAGTGACTATGATGTACTGTTCACTGATGATGTTGTCTGCACTGCATAATGTTTGTCTGAATCATTTGTTTGGGGATGTGGGGTCTGTAGTCATTTACACTGCTACCTGAAGACTAGGTGACATGTGCCATGGAAACAAACATGGTGTACATTTTGGTTAGCTCCAGATGATGTTGTGCGTGGGGTACCATTACTGCAATAAAGGTCTGAATATGGAAATGACTGGCAAATGCATTCACATTTACAATTGAATCTACATAATGACAGGGGACATACAAATTGGTGTAAATGTGTTTTATTTGGTGTCACAAATTCATTGGTGCGCTGTACAGTGATAGGGAGTGGGCTAATGGTGGATGTCCATACCAGGTACATGGGCTCAGCGATTGGTGGCAGTGGATATAGGTCCATATGTCCCTTGCAAGTTGTTAAGTCGGTATTGGTGGGTGAGGATGGTAGCACAGTGGCACACTTGGGAGACAGATCAGGCCAAAGTCACTTCTTTGTGGGGGCCTTGGTCTTGGCAGGTGTTCCTGTGCCATATCTGGGTCTGAGGGACCGTTTTAGGGTCTGGTGCTGGGCTGCACAGGTAGGGGTGCTGGCCTCTTGTGTGTCCTCTGCCAGTGCCACCAGTCCAGTTACTGCTGCTGATGCAGAGGGCTGGTCTGTGTCCTGGGCAGCAGCAGGGGCTTCCAGGTTTGTGGGCATCTCAGGCTGGGTTGGGTAGTGGTGCTGCAGCACCCCTGCAATAGTGGCCATAGTGGCATTGAGTTATTTCCACTGCTCCATGGTTTCTTGATGTTGGGCTATCTGCAACCTTTGACTCTGTTTCAGGGTGGGCAGGATCTGGACATTCCTGTCTTGTGTATGGTGGTATGCTACCCAGACCTCAAAGATCACCTCCTGGGCTGCAGCATCCATCCTTTGGCCTCCTCCCTGGGCCACTGATGTCCCCCCACTGGGCCTAGCCCCCTGTGCCTGTTTCACCTGCACATGTCTGGCAGTCCCACTTGCAGTGGGGCCATCATCATCCTGCCTGTTAGTAGGTGTAGACTCTAGCCTCTGTACTTATGGTCCGCCAGTCTGTGGCCTGGAGACACTGGTGTGGGGTCCTTTGCCCAGAGCTGATGTTGGTGGCTGGGTGGTAGGGGTGTCAGTGGTATCCTCGGTGGGGCTGCTGGTGGGTGACAGTCCAGGACTGTGTGACGGGCCAGGGTAATCCTCACTGTCCATACTTCCCTCTCCAGTCTCCTGAGTGGGGCCTCTGTCTCCATGTGGGGCGCTGGCTCTCCTTGGCCTTTCCGTCAGGGTGGCATGGGTGGTGGTGCCTGTGGGGGGGAATGGACATGTATCTTACATGTACTAATTCGAATGAGGATGCACAGCTCGGCCCTATTTTGTGCTGTTTATTCCCCTGTCGGGCCACGCGGGGACCTATTGTGGGGTTGTTCTTACATTTTGCATGGGATGTGGATGCTGTAGTGCCATTGTGCTTCCTTGCAGGGGTAGGTGGCTGTGCACAGGGGGAGGCATGTGGGCCTGTTAGTGGGTTTGTGGGCATGCAGGGTGACTGGATGTAGTGATTGTGGCCTGGGTGGGGTAGTGGTTCTGGTGGTACTTGAAGGGGTGGGGTGGTACATGCATTACAGGTATGGTGGATATGAAGTATTTGTAGATGACTTAACCGAGTCCAGTCCTCCAGTGAGTCCAGGGAGGCCCCCAGGGTGCAGGATGGCCAGTACCTGTTCCTCCCAGTCGGCGTATTTGGGGGGTGTAGGTGGGGGTCCTCCCCCAGTCTTCTGGAATGCAATGTTGTGCCTGGATGCCATCGACCTCACCTTCCCGCACAGGTCGTTCTGTCTCTTACGGATGTCGTCCCTTGTGCGTGGATGGTTTCCCACTGCGTTGACCTTGTTTACTATAGTCTGCCATAGCTCCATCTTCCTGGCGATGGGTGTGTGCTGGACCTGTGCCCCAAAGATTTGTGGCTCGACCATCAGTATTTCGTCCACCATTGTTCTCAGCTCCCTATCTTTGAAGCAGGGGTGCTTAGGGGGTGCCATGGTGTGTGTTGTGGGTAGTGTGTTGTTTGAATATTGGTGGGGGTGCTGTTGTGTGGTTGGGTGTGTGACTTGTGTGATGTTGCGCTTAGTGTATGCATGTTGTGTTGTCAATCTGAGTTGTCCTATTGGCGATGCAAAGGATTGTGGGTTGTGTATGTGAGTGTTTTATAGTGTTATGGATGTGTGTCAGGTGTGTGGGTTTCAAACTTGCCAATGTGTGCATTTCTTGCTGTTGGGACCACTTGCTGGCCGTGGCGGTCCATACCACCAATGGTCGTTTGACATCCACTATCCGCCGCAGTGATTTGTGCATCGTTATTTGGAGGGCAGGGAATTTGTCTGCTCGGCAGTGGCGGGGTGGGGTGTGAAGCCTTTCTGCCATCAAGGGCCCTGGCACTGGCTGGAGGTAGCAGAATTTTAGGAGGTTTCTGTTTTTGCAATCATTATATGCCGGTGTGCTGTTCACCTCCAATGGTGGTCTTCGGTTCACCGTCGCCACTGCGGTCGGCGGTGTTTCCCGCCATGTTCACAATGGCCACCTTAATGTTTTTTTCACCTATACCAGTGTCTCCTGTGTCTTGTCAGTGTCTGAGAGCGTTTGCCAAAGGCCACCATTTGTCTTTGTTACCCATGCCATGTGGCAAGGGGCACTTTTTGTATACTCAATTATAGTCCGATATGTGTTTTTTTGTTTTCTGTTCATTCTGCTTTTTTTTTTACCATGTGGCTGGCAGGCATTTTGTGTAGGCAGCCAGTGTGTATTTGCCAGGGGCCTGCACACACTTTGTTGCTGTGGCCGTGCCCCCTTGCCTGCTGTTGTTGCTGTTTGACTATGTGGCTGGCGGCCATTTTTTATAGGCAGCCAGTCTGCTTTTAGGCTTGCACATGTTCTTTGTTGTGTCAACACGTCCTTGCTAGTTGTTGATGTTTGACCATGTGGCTAGTGGACAATTTATGTCTCAGCCAGTATGTTTTTTAGGCCTTGCATCTGTTCTATTTTGTTGTGGCCATGCTTCCTTGCTGGTTGTTGCTGTTTGACCATGTAGCTAGCAGACATTTTGTGTAGGCAGACAGTATGCTTTTAGGCCTGCATGTGTTCTTTGTTGCGGTTATGCCTCCTTGCTGGCAGTTGCTGTTTGACCCTGTGGCTGGCAGCCATTTTATGTAGACAGCCAGTGTGCTGTTTTAGGCCTTGCATGTGTTCTAATTTGTTGTGACCATGCCTCCTTGCTGGTTGTTGCTGTTTGACCATGTGGCTGATGGACAATTTGTGTAGGCAGCCAGTGGGGCTGCATGTGTTAGTCTTAGTTGTGGCCATGCCTCCTTGCTGGTTGTTGTTTGACCATGTGGCTGGCGGCCATTTTGTATAGGCAAACAGTGTGCCTGCATGTGTTCTTCTTTGCTGTGTCCATGCCTCCTTGCTGGTTGTTGTTTGACCATGTGGCTGGTGGCCATTTTGTGTGTTATGCTTGAGGCCTAGTAGTTCAATGCTAATTACTAAATGTACTGGACGAACAGTGTTTTATATTATTATAATATATATGTTTTTGCGTTTTTCACCTACACTACTCCTTGCCTTTTAAATCCAGTGGTTTTTAATGGTAGTCTTCTTCCCATAGTATATAAGCAATTGTATTCTTTTTTTTATATATATATATTTAGTTTCACAACCTTTATTTTATTTACTTTAATAATAATAATAATTCATAATTAATTATTTTTATGCTTGTTTCTTCATTTTATAACTTTTTTGGAAAATGAATTAAATTTTTTAATTTTTGTACATTTTTTTCCATTTTCCCCATCAGCCACATGTCTGCCACAGGCGCACAGCTGCACAACATTGTTCAAGGATTATTCCATTTGTCACCAGCACCTCCCTGAGTGCCACATGCCAACTTGATGCACATAAAGCTAACAGTTGCATTATGTATGTTGTAGTTGTTGCTCTTTCTTATCCTTCCTGAGTGTACATGATGATGAAAGTTAATGTTGGCGTGGTTTTACGAATGGATACACTGTATTGTTAATGATTTATAATTTAAGTAACCACTAAATGATATTGTTTCTACTACTAATTCAACTGCCACATTTCACTGATGTTCTTCTTGCAAGTTTGCTTTTAGGGCACGAAGAGAAAGAGACATCACCCACAGTACTGCCAAACAGAAGGCCTGTGCTCAACGTGAAGCGTGACCACACGCAAAACAGTGTGGTCACGCTTCACATCGTGAAGCTAAGCGGTACTGCCAACTGACAGCTTCAACATGGCCCCAAAGAAAGGCACTACAAAGAAAGTAGCCAGTGATAAGAAGGAGCTTCCCACCACTGGTATGTCACCCAGACCTTTTTTAGGCAAAAACATGTGCCTGCTGCACCGACCTCTGGGGAGCAAGCTGGGGGCAGCACTCCCACATCAGCGACTCAACGCCAGATTAGACCCAAGTCCATGTCTGACACAGAGGCAGCCTCTCTAATCAAGGCAACGCCGATGAGCAGTGATGTTGAATTGGACCTATCTCTTTCTCGAAGTAGTACCCAATCCTTGCCAGAAACTCAGCTCAGTGGACAACAACAGCCGCAGCCAGCAATAGTAGTTATTCCCGAAGTAGGAGCACATCAGGAGGATATTGAGTTTCATGCTGAGAAAGTTGAAGAAACCCATCTTTCACAAGATCAACTGTCTTCCAGATCTCTGCTATCTTCTTCAAGCTCTCCTCCTGATGATCAAGACTCCATTTGGATGCCATCTCAGTCTGAAACACACCAGGAGAGGCAAGGAGAGAAAAGGAAGGTTCCTGAAAGCCTTAGAGTTATAGATGAAGAAGAGGAGGATGACGAGTCTAATAAGGAGCTAGTTCATCATGGATGTTAGGCCAGCCTCAGCGGAGACTGGCATTACCCCATCTTTCAACCTGCTCTGAGGGATGTGGCACAGATGCCACCACCACTGCCAGGTTTCATATTTACAACAAGGCCCCTGCTGGGACCTACATCCACAGCCACCTCAGGAGTAGGCACTGCAGAGAGGTACACGTCATCAAAACACCCACCTACCACCACTTCTTCCGACACTGGCAGTGGCACCCATATTAAAACATTAACCTCCCTAGTTTGGGACTCCTTTACAGTTAGTTAAAAGGAGCCAAACATTGCATATGCTCCATTTCCTAAGCAAATGTTAGTCAAGGTAAGATTGGTACAAACTATGGTATTGAGAAGAAACAAACTGTTAGAAATTGGGCCTCTGGTTGGCAGTCAGTTTACACCCTGTCCAAGCAGGCACCCTCACTCTAGTCAGGGTAAGGGAGTTACACTCCTAAGACAACCCCTGCTCACCCTCTTGATAGCTTGGCACAAGCAGTCAGGATTTTCTCAAAGGCAATGTGTAAAGTATTTGTACCAAAACACACAGTAATACAGTGAAATCACTACAAATTAGACTCCACACCAGTTTAGAAAAATAGGCTATATTTATCAAAATCAAAATAGACCAAAACAACAAACATCCAACATACACAAGTCAAGTTATGAATTTTTAAAGTAAAAAGAGTCTTACTCCATAGAAAACAATGGAAACGTGTTGTTACACAAAGTATCTGATTTGCATCAAAAATAAAGCCACACGGGTGAGCGTGCATTGGAAAAGTCAGCGATGTGTTGATTCCTTACTAGCAAGTAAGGCCATGCGTCGTTTCTTCTCCGGTCGAGTAGGCGATGTGCCGTTTTTCTCTCCTGGAAGAGAGCGATGCGCCGATTTCCGGAGGGGGCACCTCGGATCTGCGCAAGGTCACGTTGATTTTGACACCCAACTATGATGTGTTCAAAATCCGGTCGCATGGTGATGGCAAACCTCACTGCAGGGGTTTTGCATCAATTTTAGCAGCCCCAAGAGGGTGTTGCATCATTTCTCCAGCCACGATGCAGGTCATGCATCGATTTCCTAGTCACGATGCAGGTGGTGCGTCGATTTCAGCCGCGAGGCGGGTGGAACGTATTTTTTACAGCCATGTTGCAGGTGGTGCTTATAAATTTTCCCTGCACGGCTTCCTGTGCTTGGATTTCAGTCTTTGTTCTACAAGCTTCACCTTTCACGGGCCCAGGGACTGGATGGGGCACGACTTGGCAGGGTAGCAGTCTCAGCAGAGAGTCCAGATGCTGGTAGAGGAAGTGTTTGATGGCCCTGAGACTTCAAAACTGGAGGCAAGCTCAATCTAAGCTCTTGGAGACACTTCACAAGCAGGAATATACCACAAAGTCCAGTTTTTCAGGTGTAAGTGACCACGCCTCCCTCTCCTCTAGCCCAGATGGCTCATCAGGATATGCAGACTACACCCTAGCTCCCTTTGTGTCTCTGTCTAGTGGGGATTCACCAACAGCCCAACTGTCAGTCTGACCCAGACAGGGAATACACAAGCAGGCAGAGTCACAGAAGGGGTTAAGCAAGAAAATGCCCACTTTCTAAAAGTGGCATTTTCAAACAGACAATTTGAAAAACCAACTTTACCAAAAAGTGTATATTTAAATTGTGAGTTCAGAGACCGCAAACTCCATATCTCCATCTGCTTCCAAAGGGAAACTGCACTTAAAAGATATTTAAAGGCAGCCCCCATGTTAACCTATGAGAGAGATAGGCCTTGCAACAATGTAGACCAATTTGGCAGTACTTCACTGTTAGTACATGTAAAACACATCATGTCCCACCTTTAACATACACTGAACCCTGGTCATGGGGCTACCTAGGCCTACCTTAGGGATGCCTTACATCCATAAAAAGGGAAGGTTTGTCGAATTGGCAGTTTAAAACTGCGCACACAGACACTGCAGTGGCAGGTCTGAGCCATGTTTACAGGGCCACTCATGTGGGTGGGACAATCAGTGCTGCAGGCCCACTAGTAGCATTTGATTTACAGGCCCTGAGCACCTCTAGTGCACTTTACTAGAGACTTACTAGTAAATCAAATATGTCAATCATGGAAACCCCATTTACACATACAATTTACACAGGGAGCACTTGCACTGTAGCACTGGTCAGCAGTGGTAAAGTGCCCAGAGTAATAAACACAGCAAAAATAGAGTCCAGCACACAGTCAAAACATGGGAAGCAGAGGCAACAAAGACGGAGACCACGCCAAGGATGCCAAGTCTAACATGTGTCCCCTCCCAGCTGAAGGTGGGGCGAACAACCCAACCTCATAGGAGTTCTCATCACTAAGGTGGAAGAATCTGGACAGACCATCAGCATTGGTGTTTTCCAGGGTGGTGGTCCACCGTAAAGTTCATTCCCTATAAGGAAATGGACTATCAACAGTTTTGGGTTCTCACCCGTCCTCTGCATTAACCATCTGAGGGGCCTGTGAGCCAGAAAGTAAGTCCCAAACAAGTAAGGTCTTAGCTTCTTTAGCACCCAGACCAAAGCAAAAGCTTCATGCTCAATTGCACTCTACCTACATTCCTGGGGAAGTACCCTCCTACTAATGAAGGCTACAGGATGGTCTAGGACCTCTTCATTCAGCTGTGACAACGCTGCTCCTACACATTGCTCTGAAGCATCAGTCTGCACGACAAATTCTTGAGAGAAGTCAGGTACCTTCAGCACGGGTGCCGTGCACAAGGCTGCCTTCAAGGCATCAAAAGCTGTCTGGCAAGACTCAGTCCAGATTGCTTTCTTTGAATGCTTCTTGGAGATTAAGGCCCAGATTTATACTTTTTCATGCAAAACTGCACTAACGCAGTTTTGCATGAAAAAGTATACCGCCAGCTAGCGTCATCCCAAGACGCCGACCGGGCGTTATGTTTATGGAATGACGGTAGGTAAGGCTCGGCTAGTGTCATAAAAAAGGACACTAGCCGGGTGGGGTAGGCGTAGGGGGAACAGGAGGTTGTGCGTCAAGGGATGACTCTAGTCTGGTAAGAGGCAGAAATATGCCTGTAACCAGACTAGCGTCATCCTGTGATGCACAACTCCCATGGACATAACTCCTTCCTTAGTAAAGACAGGAGTCATGCCCAAAACCCCAATGGCCATACCCAGGGGATATATGTCATGCCATGTTGGAGAAGGCCCAAGTTAGGACCCCCTATAGCACTTAAAAAATAAAATTTTAAATACTCACCTGAACTTACCTGTGTGACCTGGGATGGGATCCCCCCCCCATCAACTGGCATCCCTCTGGTGTGGGTGGGAGTGTCCTTGGGGCTAGGGAAGGGCACCTGTGGGCCCATTCCATGGTCTCTGACCATGGAAATAGGCCCACAGGTCCCCTAACGCCTGCCCTGACCCAGGCGTTAAATAATGGCACTAAGCAAGCTTAGCACCATTATTTAAGGCCCTCTTCCCCCGTGCTTGATTTGAGCATTGAGGGATAAATATGGTGTTAAGGCCATATAGTCATTTTTTCCTGGGATCACCTACCTTGCATTTCAGTGGCGCAAGGTAGTTTCCTACTAGCAAAAAATGACTTTAACTCCAAAACTTTGGCGCTAGATGGGTCTAGTGCTAACGTATAAATTTGGAGTTAGGTTTGCTCCAAATTTTGTAAAAAAAATGACACAAATATGGTGCAAAGCAAGTATAAATCTGGGCCCAACTCTGATAAGGGAGCAACAATGATGCCATACCTCCTATAGAAACCTGTGAGACCTAGAAAGGCTGTCATCTCAATCTGGGACTTGGTGGGCTCCCAAGCCAGAATAGTGTCAATCTTCTGTTGTAGTGGTGCTACCTGGCCACTCCCCACCTGGTACCCAAAGTACAATACAGAGCCCTGCCCTATTTGGCAGTTTCTAGCCTTAATAGTGAGGCCTGCCTTCTGCAGGGCCACTAACACTTTACAGAGGTGCTGCAAGTGTTCCTCCCAAGTGGAGCTGAACACAGGAATGTCATCCAGGTAGGCTGCACTGAAATCATCTAGTCCAGCGAACACCTGGTTAACGAACCTCTGAAAGGTGACAGGGGCATTTTTCATCCCAAAGGGCATCACCCTAAACTGGTAGTGCCCATCTGGGATAGAAAATGCAGACATTTCCCCAGTCCCTTCAGTCAGAGAAATCTGCCAATATCCAGAGGTCAGATCCCAAGTACTTAGATATTTGGCAGCCCCTAACCGATCAATGAGCTCATCAGCTCGGGGATGAGGTGTATGTCAGTCTTTGTGACCGCATTGAGTCCCCAGTAATCCACACAGAACCTGAGTTCTGGAGTGGCACCAGGAGCAGCAGCTTTTGAGACAAAGACCACAGGACTGGCCCAAGGGCTACTGGAAAACTCAATAACACCAAGTGCTAACATTTTGGATACCTCATCCTTAATGCTGGCCCTAACCTTGTCAGTCACCCTGTAAACATTATATTTCACAGGTAGAGTGTCCCCAGTTTCCACATCATGTGTGCACAAGTGTGTGAACCCTGGGATCCAGGAAAAGAGAGAGGCAAACTGTCCCAACACTTGGCGACAGCCCTTCTGTTGTTCTAGAGTCAGTGAGGGGAAGAGGTTCACACCCTCCACTGAACCATCTTTCTCTTTGGCAGACAGGAAGTCAGGAAGAGGCTCACTCTATCACTCTTGCGCTCCACCACCTCAAAAGGCCCAGTTCACTTATCTTGGAGAGCATGAGGCTCCACTGGGACCTTCACCCATAGTTTTTGTCCAGGATGAAACTCAACCAGAGTGGCATTCTGGTCATCCCACCGTTTCATATCTTCCAGGCTTGCTTCCTGTTTCTCTTGGGCAAGATTCCTGAAGCGGAAGTCTGGTTCTTAAAAGCCAGCATGTAACTGAATACATCAGGTGGGGCTTACTGAAGGCCTTCTCCAAGCCTTCCCTAACCAGACCCAAAGGTCCCCTGACAGAGTGGCCATACAACAACTCAAAAGGACTAAATCCAAGACCCTTTTGTGGCACCTCCCTGTAGGTGAACAGAAGTCATGGCAAGCGGATGTCCCACTTACGCCTCAAGGGCTCTGACAGGCCCATAATCATGCCCTTCAGGGTGCGGTTGAATCTCTCAACCAGATCTTTTTCTTGGGGATGGTAAGGAGTGGTAAACTGGTAGGTTACCCCACACTCCTTCCACAGAGACTTCATACATGGGGATATGAAGCTGGTACCCCTATCAGATACCACAGGTAAAAACCCCATCAATGCACGTCCCACCACAGGGGCAGTGATTGAGCTCAAACAAATGGCTTCTGGGTACCTGGTGGCAAGGTCCACCAAGACCAGGATAAACCTGTTGCCCATGGCTGTCTTGGGGACCAGAGGCTCCACAATGCCAATACTGTCACTTTCAAAGGGGGTGCTAACAACAGGAAAAGGTTGGAGGGGAGCCTTACAGTTTGGTAAGACCTACAGTGCGCATCGGAGTGCCTGCGAATTAGGGGCCAGTAAAAGTTTATGACAAGCCTCTCAAAGGTCTTGTCCAGCCCCAAATGTCCAGCTAACGGCACATCATGAGCCAAACCCAGTAGGAAGGCTCTGAAGCACTGTGGTATCACCAGCATACGGGCTGCCACAGGTTCAGCAGCCTTAGGCTCGCTTTATGGGAGGTCATCCTTCGAATAAGTCAAGTGTGAACCAGACACCTTGCCAGACGCCTGTTCTGCAGCCTGCTGTCGCAAACCCTCCAGATTAGGGCTGGTTTTCTGTGCCTCACAGAATGCTTCCCTGGTGGAACTCCCCTCCTGCTGCCACTGAGTCAGCTCTGGCACCTCGCCCAGTTCAGACACCTGACCCCCCGTAGGCTCCAGGGTGTCCCCCTCAGATTCAGCCTCCTTCCGGACCGTTGGAACTTCTGGGGTGGGTTTCCTGCACCCCTTGCCATTCCTGGTTCTGGAATACCCCTGGAACACTCTTTCAGTCTCCATAGCCTCCTAATCACCCTGACGGGCAGCCATTGACTGGGTGGACACACACACACACCCAGACAAACCCAGCATCTCCAAGTGAGACGTGTGTTCCACCTCCTTCCAAGGGAAATCCTCCAGGTCATTGCCAAGCAGACAATCTACAGGCATGGTTGGACTCACAGCTACTCTCAAGGCACCTGAGACCCCCCACCCCCATTGAAAGGAAACCTGCACCACTCTGCACAGGTGCTCTGAGTTGTCTACTGCAACTACTTGGTGAAGTGTGTGGGGAACGACCTGCTCCTCAGACACCAGGTGATTTCTCACAGTAGTCAAAATGGCTCCTGTGTCTGTCAGAGCCTCCACCCTCTGGCCATTGATGGTCACCCACAGCCTGTATTTCTTTTACGGTTCCCAGGCATGAGGGTCCTCTGGACCATCTCACTGTCCCCTAGTGAGACAAGGGTCATCTCAGGTGGATCCCACCCACCTGGAACCAACTCCTCCCCAAGAGTTATTCTGGCCAAACCCTGTGACTGAGCACCAGTGGGTGCCTGTGGCCTCTTGGCACATTTGGGATCTCCCCTCTTGTAAACCACCTGATCACATGCATAGGACTTGCGGGGACCCTTCTCTGCAGGTTTCCCTGTAGAGACCCATGGTGTCTTTTCAACTGGGGGTTGGAAATCTTTAGCATGGGAACTAGGTTGGGACCCTTTAGAGAACTCCCCCTGTTTACCCTTACCCCCACACTTCTTCTGATAGGGACACTGGTCACCCTTGGCATGATCTCCCCCATACCTCTTCTGGACTCTTGTGCTCACCCAACAGTTTGCTTCCTACGCAAGCTTCCTGGGGGTCAGTCAGCTTGCTGCCAATTAGGTGCTGGCGCAGCTCTGGAAAACAAAGACTATACAAATGTTCCCATGCAATCAAATTGTACAGCCCCTCATAAGTTGTCACCCTAGTGCCCTTTACTGAACCATCCAGTGAACTGCAAAAAGAGTCAACACATTCTAACAAGTTTGGGATGCTTTTTTTTGTAGGACCTAAACTTGTCCTTCTACCTCGATGTGTTTCCACAGACCTGCCCCCAAATGCGCTTCAAGGACTATGTTCACGTGGAAAGCAGACTCATAACCCTAGAGCCACAGATAGATGTAATCCTCCCTCTTGTAATCCTTCACTAGATCTTTGGGAATGTGCATCCTCCTCTGAAGCTGCACTGAGGTACTGCTGCCACCATCACTGCTAGACTGGCTCCTCTGATCCAGCTCTCTCAGACTGAGCTCCTAAGCCAAGAACAAATTTTTCTCTTCTATGGCCAGCCTCTTCTCTTCCATCTCAATTTTAAGCTTCTCTAATTCAAAATGGTGAACCCTCTCTGCCTATCTGTCCTGCAACTCCTCAGGAGTCAGACCCTTAGATGACACACTGCTACCTGCCCTGAAAACCCTCCCCCCAGGCAAAACAAGTACATCCACTACACCACCTGGATTACTCTGAACCTCCGCACCCTCAGCCTCCTCCACAGTGTGCCTCCCAGCCTCCTTGACTGCCACCCGGGCCCTCAATGTCTTTTGCAGCTTCTCCTTCCTGGCGGAGCTCTTGATTGGGCAGGCAAGATCCTTACAAAACTGCTTCAGTTGAGCCACTGTATACTTCTCCAGTTTCTCCAACTCAAAAACAGCCTTGGTTGCCACAGTTTGTGCATCCCCAGATTGAGACATGTTAGTGAGTACTCAAAAAAGGCAAAGTTCCGAAAGTAAATCAGAAAGTTCCCAAGAGAAGTTCAAAATCACAAAGAATGGTAGCAGAAAAAGCCCAAAAAGAGAAAAAGTATAAAGAAGTAGTATGTGGTTACGTAATGGTCTGCACTGAAAACAGTAGTGTACACTTAATCACTGTATGTCAAGTACAAATACAAGTTCTATCCTTACCGCTCATCACCAATGTTAGAAATGGGGTCTCTGGTTGTCAGTCAGTTTCCACTATGTCCAAGCAGGGTCCCTCACTCTTGTCAGGGTAAGGGAGTTATACCCCTACAACAACCCCTGCTCAATCCCTTGGTAGCTTGGCACAAGCAGTCAGGCTTATCTCAAAGGCAATGTGTAAAGTATTTGTACCAAAACACACAGTCATACTTTGAAAACACTACAAAATGGACACCACACCAGTTTAGATAAATAGGCAATATTTATTTAAATCAAACAAGACCCAAACAACAAAAATCCAACATACACAAGTCAAGTTATGAATTTTTAAAGTAAAAAGAGTCTCACGCCATAGAAAACACTGGGAACGTTGTTGTTACACAAAGTACCTGGTTTGCGTCACAAATAAAGCCACACAGGCGAGAGTGAATCAGAAAAGTCAGTGATGCATTGGTTCCTTACTAGCAAGTAAGGCTGTGCGTCATTTCTTCTCCGGTCGGGTAGGTGATGCATCGCTTTTCCCTCCCGCAAAAAAGTGATGCGCCAATTTCCGGACTGGGCAACTCAGACCCACGCAGGCTCACCTTGATTTTGACGCCCAACGATGATGCATGCAAAATCCAGCCACACAGTGATAGGAAACCGCATTGCATGGGGTTTGCGTAGATTTTAGCAGCCGCAAGTGGGTGTTGCGTCGTTTCTCCAGCCGTGATGCAGCTGATGCATCGATTTCCCAGCCACAATGCAGGTGGTGCATCAATTTTGGCCACAAGGCAGGAGGCACGTCATTTTTACAGCCATGTTGTAGGTGGTGCATCAAAATTTTACCTGCACGGCTTTCTGCGTGTGGATTTCAGGCTTTGTTCTACCAGCATCACCTTTCAAGAGCCTAGGGACTGGATAGGGCACCACTTGGCAGAGCAGGAGTATCAGCAGAGAGTCTAGGTGCTGGCAGAGGAAGTCTTTGATGGCCCTGAGACTTCAAAACAGGAGGCAAGCTCAGTCCAAGCCCTTGGAGACACTTCACAAGCAGGAATATACCACAAAGTCCAGTCTTTGTCCTCTTTCAGGCAGAAGTAGCAACTGCAGGTCAACCCAGCAAAGCACAGTCACAGGCAAAGGGGTAGTACTCCTCCTCCAGCTCTCCAGCTCTTCTCCTTGGCTGAGGTTCCTCTTGAATCCAGAAGTAATCTGGAAATCTGGGTTTTTGGTCAACTACTTCTACCCCTTTCGGCCTATGAAGTACGTAAACTCCAATGAAAAGTCTCTCTTGTTCACAAGATCCTTCCTTGCCCAGGCCTGGTTCCAGACACACACCAGGGGGTTGGAGACTGCATTGGGTGAGGACAGGCACAGCCCTTTCAGGTGTAAGTGGCCACTCCTCCCTCCACTGTAGCCCAGATGGCCCATCAGGATATGCTGACTACAACCGGCTCCCTTTGTGTCACAGTCTAGTGGAGATTCACAAACAGACCAACTGTCAGTCTGACCCAAACATGGAATACACAAGCAGGCGGAGTAACAGAAGGGTTTAAGTAAGAAAATGCCCACTTTCTAAAAGTGGCATTTTCAAACAGACAATTTAAAAACCAACTTTACCAAAAGGTGAATTTTTGTATTTGTGTGTTCAGAGACCGCAAACTCCATATCTCTATCTGCTCCCAATGGGAAACTGTACCTAATAGATACTTAAAGGCAGCCCCCATGTTAAGCTATAAGAGGGATAGGCCCTGCAAATTGAAAAACAAATCTGTCAGTATTGCACTGTTAGGACATGTAAAAGACATCAGTACATTTCCCACCTTTAACATACACTGCACCCCGCCCATGGGGCTATGTAGGGCCTATCTTAGGGATAGTTTACATGTATAAAATAGGAAGGTTTGGGCCTGGCAAGTGGGTACATCTGCCAGATTGAACTGGTAGTTTAAAATTGTACACACAGATACTGCAGTGGCAGGTCTGAGTCATGTTTACAGTGCTAATAATGTGGGTGGCACAATCAGTGCTGCAGGCCCACTAGTAGCATTTGATTTACAGGCCCTCTGCACCTCTAGTGCACTTTACTAGGAACTTACTAGTAAATCAAATGTGGCAATCATGGAAAAGTCAATTACACATACAATTTACACAGGGAGAACTTGCACTTTAGCACTGGTCAGCAGTGGTAAAGTGCCCAGAGTAACAAAACCAATGAAAACAGAGTCCAGCACACAGTCAAAACATGCGAAGCAGAGGCAAAAAAGACAGGGAAGACCACCCCAAGAATGCCAGGTCTAACACAAACCATTTGAGAAAACACCATGCAATCCAGTGGGAGGCGCCACTTAGCGGCCAAAAACCTGCAAATGGTGCTGTTGAAGGTAGGGAGAGCAGGAAATCTGATCCAATCATGGTGGACAGTGAAGGTGAAGGTGAAGGTAAAGGTGAAGGTGAAGAAGATGGTGACATTTTTGTTACACAAATCAGCCCTGTCCCCAGCAGTGCAGCAGTATTGTCGCCCACATCAGCAACATCGCAATGGCACAAGAAGCCTCAGAGTCAGGTCGAGACACCAAGGCAAGAACATACAGTGGCTGCCCTGCAGCGACGCACATTGCGCCTACCACCACCTTTTGCTTTGAAGTCGCCTGCATCAGTGGCACCAATAGAGAAAAAAATCCAGGCTACTATTATTAACATGTTTAGCAGGATGGCCAGTACGAACCCAACCACTCAATGGCATGATTGTTCAACAGGAAGCTGATTAAAAGGTTAGAGCTGGACCTCCTCCCATTTTCTTTTATGGGAGGATTGTTTTTTTTCTATAATTTGTGGTGGTCATCTGCCCAAAATGGAAGGTTCCCAGCCGTATCCATGTTGCCAGAGTTGCTGTTCCTGGAATTGGTTGGACAAGCTTTGCAGCAGTGTGCTGTCCACACAATCCACCTGACGACAGACATGCGGACCAGTTGGCAAGCCACTGATTGCAGGTGCATCACTGCACACTGGATCTCTTTTGTCAGGGTTAGAGAAATGATATATGCAGGTGTTGACACTGCTGACATTTTTAATGGTGCGCGGAAGCATGCAACATTAGCTATGTTCAACATGGAGAATCCCATACAGCTGCAAACATCTTGCATGACTTTACCAACAAGGTCTTTGAATGGCTGCACCCCAGGGGGTTTAACACTGGATTTGTAGAAACTGACAATCACAGTAATATAGTTAAGGCCATGTCAGATGGTAGCCATTTTATGGTCCTGTGTTTGGCGCACTACATCAACATCATTGTACAGGGCTTTCTCAAAAAAGAACCCATAGTCAGCAACTTACTATCCACATGCAGAAGAATCTGCACTCATTTCAGCCATTCTTTTAAAGCCCTGAAGCTGTTAAAGATTATCCAGTGCGATAATAGATTTCCATTTAAAGCTCACATACCGGAGGTGCCAACACATTGGAATTCAATTACACATTGCAACGCCTGTTTGAGCAGCACAGACCGATCAACGAATATGTCATGCAAAGAGGGGATGCAACTGTGAAAGATATGATCATTGAGATGGAACAATGGGGCCTGGTCAAATGCCTTACAGAGATGCTGTTTCCTTTTGAAATTTTCACACAGGAAGTCAGTAAGGAGAACTGTCCCATTGGCCAAGCTATCCCATAGTTGCATATGCTGCAGAAACAGTTAAAGGAGGTGTCTGAAATGTGTGCAGGTGTAATGAAAACAACAGATGCACAGGAGTTGGGGAGAGATTAATCCTTTGCTTATATGGTAATACATGGCTGCAAACACAAATTGGTCCTCATTATGACCTAGACGGTAAATGCTGCCTACTGCCACGGCAACAGCCTCCAAAAGATCGTTGCCGTGGCTACCGACCGTCAGCCATATTATGGCGGTAGCCGGAATTTCGCCAGAAGTCTAGCGGAACTCCGGCTACGGTCTTGGCGGCTGTTAGAAATGGGGTTTCTGGTTGGCTAGGTTATGCACCTCAGCCAGGCAGAACCCACCCACTCTAGTCAGGGCAAGGGAGTTACATGTCCAAGATAACCCCTGCTCACCCCCTTGGTAGCTTGGCACAGGCAGTCAGGCCTATCCCAGAGGCAATGTGTGAAGGGTTGGCACAACACACACGCAAAATGTACATCACAAAGTAAACACAACACTGACCAATGTAAAAATAAACTGTATTGCACAAAACATAATTAGACCAACATTACACATTAGTAATACCCTGCTACCTTAGCAGTTGTCAGAACGTTACACAAGTTACTAATATTCTGCAAAAATAAACAGTGGTCACATTAGAACACGTAAGTACTCAGGATTCTGCAACATAAGCAGTAGTCAAGAATTACACTAAGAATTCTATGCACTTGTCATGAATAACTCCTAAATACCCATAAAAGGAACATTAGAAAACATCTCACAAGTCATAAAAATACATATCAGCAAATCATTCCCATAAAAGGAACATTAGAACGTATATGTAATGGCAGAAAAAGCAGGTAAAACATATGAATTCTCTTAGGTCCATACTTGGCTCACTGAGCCACTATATTGCTAGAAAGTACCTTATTTCCCACTCCCTGTGCCTAGAAGAGCATGAGGGAGCCCCTGGCGCTCCTGCACGCTGTGCTCCTGGGGGAGAGGGGCAGTCGGCACCCTCTCGGTGGTGAAAGAACGGGCCCCTCTTGAGGCCCGCGATTTTGATGGGGGCCTGCCTCGGCCTCCCCACACCCTGTCCTCGGGGTGGGGGGCAGGTGAGGCCAAACAAACAAGTAGGGACACGAAGACGGGGTCCTCCTTTGAGGTCTCCCGTCCACGTGTTAACCGAGGACAATGCCTGTTTTGTTTTAAAAGAGAAAAGGAGCGTCCTGCTCCTGATGCAGAGACCGGAGGAAGGGGGTGCTCCCCGCGCCTTCCCTGAGTCCTGCGATGCAGCCTATAAGGCTCGGACCCCTCCTGGGGCCTGGGTAGACCCTCGCCCGCTCCCGATGCGGTGCGCTAGTGTTCTGAAGCAGCTTCCCGGGCAGCGCAGTGAGGTTTTGCTGGCGAGTTGGAGGCGGCTGGTGCCCCGGGGGCGCTCCCAAGAGCGGACCGTGCCCGGGGGCACAGACAGGAGCATGTTTGCTCCGCATGACTTCTGCTTGTGCCCGGGGGCACTGGAAACTGCGCAGACCTCGTGCTGGATGAAAAATAAGATGTACGGGTCACGGCGGTGATTTGGGGGCAATTTAATAGAGAGCTTTTGAGAGCACGATGGCCCAAATCTGCAGCCCAGGCTGCAGCGGTGATTCTCTTCAGGCAGAAAAGCGCACGTATGAAAAATCGTTTTTATGGGCCCAAAAGAGCGTTCCCAAGGCACTACTCAGCCGAGGCAGCACTCCTCGTGCTGAAGAGAGTTTTCAGAGTTCAGGGGCCACAGCACCCTGCCTCTGGAGACAACAGGTGAAGAAGGGGGGGCGCAGGGCTGGAGAACCCAGCAGTAGGTCAGCACAAGTGTGCTAGCAGTGGCAGCTCCTCCTTGTGACCAGGCAGGTCACAGATCAGCACAGCAGTAGCAGTCCAAGGTGGTCCTGGTGAGTCCTTTCAACAGCGTTCTGTCCAGCTCCAGGTAAGGTTCCTGGAGCCCAAAGTGATGTCAAATGATGTCTATATTGTGGGGAAATTAAGTTTTCAGAGTGTTTTAGAATGGGGAGGAGAGGGGGTTCCAACCAGTTACAACTGGATCTGGGAGTGCCCTTTCTCTCCTTCAGCACAGGCTCCAAACATCAGTGGGGGGTAAACGACCCTATTGTGTGAGGCCAGGGCACAGCCTTTACAGTTGCAGGTGTACCCCGCCTCTCCCTTCTCTCAGCCCAGGAATGCTTTACAATATGTAGATTCACCTCTGTGACACCTCCACCCTCCCTGTGTACAGGCTGTCTGAAAAGTATGCACAAAGCCCCAACTGTCAGTCTGCCCAGACGTGGATTGGAGGCAAGCTGTAAAACACCAAAGTCATAAGCCCAGATAAATACGCGCTTTGTAGAAGTGGCATTTCTGTGATAGTAATAAAAAATACACCTACACCAGCAAGCAGCATTTCTCGCCAGTATCACAACCATACCAAACATGCAGACGCTACCTCTCATAAATCAGACAATACCCCTTACATATAAGGCAGGGCATTTCCAATGCAATCCTATGAGAAGGCAGCACTCACAGCAGTGAGACACCAAGTTAGGCTGTTTGTCACTACCAGGGCAGGCACCGCAACATGGCACTTGTCCTGCCTTCTACATACATGGCACCCTGCCCAAAGGACTAGCTAGGGCATACCTTAGGGGTGACTTACATGTAATAAAAGGGGAGTTCTGGGCCTGGCAAGTAAATTTAGATGCCAGGTCCCTGTGGCAGAAAACTGTGCACACAGGCCCTTGGTTAGCAGGCCTGAGATAGGTTAGACAGGCTACTCCAGTGGTTGGCGCAAGCAGCGCTGCAAGCCCACTAGTAGCATTTAATTTACGGGCCCTGGGTATAGGGATACTACTTTACAAGGGACTTATAGGTAAATTAAATATGCCAATTAGGTATAAGCCAATCATACCAATTTTGTAAGGGAGAGCACATGCACGTTAGCACTGGTTAGCAGTGAAAAAGAGCTCAGAGTCAAAACGTCAGCCAACAAAGGTCAGAAAAATAAGGAGGCAAAAAGCAAATAGTCTGGGGAATGATCCTGTAAAAGGGCCAGGTTCAACAGCAGCGGACGGTGGTAAGGTGGTGCTGCTGCCAACAGCAGCGCCACACCAGTAGAACACCGCCGACTGTATCATGACACATGATACAGCCTGGGGGTGTTCTGCTGGCAGGAGCACCGCATCCCATCTCCTGCCAGAAGACCCCCTGCAAGCAGGTAAGTCAGGTGCTCTGACAGGGGAGGGGGTGGGGGGTGTTGTGTGTGTGTGTGTGGGGGGCTGTGTGACTGTTTTTGTATGCTTGCATGCAGGTGTGAGTTGTGTGGAATGCGTGTATGCATGAATGGGTGTCAGTGTGCGTGTATGTTGTGTTGTGTGAATGTGTGTGTGCTAGGATGTATGTCAGTGTGTGTTGTGTGTGTGTATGAATGTATGCAAGCGTGGGTTAATGTTGGTATGCGTGTGTATGTCTGTGTGTGTAGGTGTGTGTATGTTGGGGGTTGGGAGGGCGAGAGGGAGGGAGGACTCTGTGGAGGGGGAGGGAGAGACCCCTATCAGTGCCAGAGAAGGAATTCCCGCTATGGTTTTTGTGGTGGTAAGATTGCCACGAAAACCATGGCGGTAGGCGGGGACAAAATCCCAAGGGTGGGACTGTGACTGCCGCCTGGCTGGAGACTGAAGTATCCAGCCCGGCAGCTGTTACCGCCCTGGAGGATGGAGTGGTATATTGGCGGTTTGGCTTGAGCCAAACCGCCAATGCCATATTTTGGGAAAAGGTACCGCCAGCCTGTTGGCAGTACCTTTCTCCAAAATAACGCCATACGCCAGGAACGTAATGAGGGCATTGTGTCATCCAAACATTACATCTGTGCCACAATTCTTGACCCACAGTGCAAACTGGCCACTTTCATTCCTCTTTTAGACGGGGATGTTTCAACCTACAAGACATGGATTGCTGAGCAAGCCAGTGACCTAGAAAAGAACGGCTGGGAATTAGAGGCCCACTCACGGGCAGAAGTACTGGGGAGCAGCCTACAACTTCTATAGAGCCTGCCAATGGTTGTGTTGGCTCACAGCAGCCAAAACCAACACCAGCAACAACAACAGGAGCTATAGCAGCAGCCCGAAAACCTGCATTTGACTGATTCTTCAGGCAGGGCTTAAGTCCACTGCAGAGGCGAAGTCAAAAGAGGTTGAGAAAGGTGGAGCATCACTGACGTTTGAGAGGATGGTCCAGGCCTACCTGGATGACCCAACGGTGGTCTATCTGGATCAAAACCCATTGGTGTATTGGTATGGGAAGATGCACCAATGGCCAGTGTTCAGCAGGCTGGCAATAAAGTATCTGGCTTGCCCTGTAGCCAGTGTATCTGCTGAGTGTGTGTTCAGGTCAGCTGGTGCAGTTGTCACAGTGAGAAGGACCAGTCTCTTGCCCCAAAACATTGAGAGATTGACCATGATCAAAATAAAGCAGCATTATATAGTCCCGAATTACAGCATGCCTGAAATACAACAGGAGGTGGATGAGGGTGATTGACTTACATCATGGTAGTGTGTTAGCTGACCAATTTCTAGGTGAACCATCTAAGTTTACAGGGCAAACTCTACTTCCCTAATGACTGAGTAGACATGGGCCACCATAGAACTTTCTTCTTTCTATCGATGAACTGCTTTGAGAAAAAAATAGAAAAAATGGATATAGCTAGCTCTGGGAACATTAATATTTTGTTTTTTTGTGTCTCACAGACTAATGATCAGCCACCGTTTCAGACACATGTATGGCCGGATTGGAGTTGGACCAGTGTGCAGTGAAGGAGCCCTTCCCTCCACCCCCAAAATCCCTTCAAGGGCACTGGAGAGACAATGCCTCCCTCATCCCCTCCCCATGCTTATCCATTCTTTTATACCGTAGCAGGACTGCCCCAGATATTTGATTTACAACTTACCGGCCAAAGTGTGTTTCATTTCTTGAATCAAAGAGGATCAGCAATGTACCACCATGCTTGATTGGAAAAGATAAGTAATGCTATGCATCGAGTAATAGGAGTGATTCTTGTTTCAATGTTGAGACTATTCATGTGGTGACAGATAGTAAGAGTGGGTGCTTATTGTTTAACTATAATTATTATGCTTGATTGTGTTTGTGATTGATTTACAATGTTGTTGGCTTAATGGGTGATAAATATTTTTTTCTGAAGGTGATGTTTTGTCCTTCCCCTTTGACACTTAAGGAGATTTGTTTGCTGGTTTCACACTGCTTTGTTTTCTGGTTCACATTCCTCAAAGATCCGACCAGCCCATTTAGCTAACAAACACAAATCTAGTCTACACAAAAAAAACGACTCAGTGTTTCTCTTGTTGTTATCTCAATTGAGTTGGAATGCTGGGACTCTCTAGAGGAGTTGGTACAGAGTTGGACATAATCTTTAATCAGAGTCAGGAGGATGATGGAAGGACTCAGAGTATGAATTGACAACTTCAACTACTGTCAGAATAAGGAAGTTATCAACTTCATGGAAATCAACATGGATGATGAGTCTAAGAGGCCTACTCTACTCTGTGGACTGGTGAGAGGTACGTTGATTACTTGATTTGGTAAATGCAATGCTGCTGCGTGTGTATACTGGCTGGCTCAAATTTGTCACTATGTGGTTGGGTGGGGGGCCTGTTGTTGTAGGTAACTGGAGGAGACAGACATGGAATGGATGATGTCACATCTTCACATCAGGCACGTGCTCTAGGCTAAATGTTAATATGATGATGATCATCATCATGACAGTTGCAAGTTTGATCATTCTGATATACATGCAGCCACTTGTCTGTGACTTATAGCTGTAATTGCTCTCACTTAATTGATCACACATCAGTCATAAAATAAATGATTTCAAAGGACTAAGCTCTTGCTCTGCCTCCTCTGAGTCTTCTTGGTAAAGTACTTCTCATGAAGCTTACCTTCCATTCTCTCCTTCTTGATTCTACAATATCATGATAATCATTTCTGTTTTACAATCCGCAGATCTTCTCTTCTTCTGCACAAAAGGCAAAAGTACCATAACACTCATGCTTACCTTATCGGACTGCTTCAGCAAGGCAGGCACTCAAAATTGACAGGCAATCCAAGAAGAATGCAGATGCACCACCCAATTTGGCAATACAGACTAGTAAAGTGTTTGTGTTAGCTTCACTCCAACATTATTTGTATTTACCATTTTGCAAACCTAGGTGAAAGAACATTTCGATATATATTAACTCGGGTCCCTTTGGGACTGATGGAATGTTTGCAATCAATTTAACCCCTTCTGTGCCCAGGACGTAATGGTTACGTCCTGAGGCACAGTGCTGCTGTGCCCAGGACGTAACCATTACGTCCTGTGCACAGAGCCCAGAGGGAGCGCTAGTGCTCCCTCTGTGGGGTTCCCCCCCAAGTCAGGGATGGAAGGGGAAGCCCTTCCCCTCCCACCCCCGACCCCCCCCAACCCCCCCTGTGACATCAGCGCGCGAGCGCACGCTGATTAGTCACAGGGTCTCCCCCATCGCGCTGGAAGCAGAGCTTCCAGCGCGATTGAAAGAGAAATGCTTTGCATTGCTTGCAATCCGGCTTTTGAAACCCCACTAGACACCAGGGATTTTTTTTTTTTTTTGCTTTGCATTGCTTGCAATCCGGCTTTTGAAACCCCACTAGACACCAGGGATTTTTTTTTTTCTTCCTGAAACTGTTAAAAGGGAGCGACCCCTTCGGCAAGGGTCGCTCCCAGGGGGGGCATTTTTTGGGGAAGGCCTTTTCTGCCCCCCCTGGGGGCAGATTGGCCTATTTTGATGAGGCCAATCTGCCCCATTAGACACCAGGGAGTTGTTTTTTTTGCGTGAATTTCACGCAAGGGGAGCGACCCCTTAGGCAAGGGTCGCTCCCTGGGGGGGGAATTATTTTAGGCCATTTCTGCCCCCCTGGGGGGTAGATCAGCCTATTTTGATTCGGCTGATCTGCCCCCAACGGGGGCAGAAACCACTAGGCACCAGGGATTTTTTTGTTTTTTTGTTTTACAGATGGGGAGCGACCCCTTGGACAAGGGTCGCTCCCCTGGAGGGGCAAATTGTATTTAGGCCATTTCTGCCCGCTTTGGGGGCAGATCGGCCGATTTTAGGTCAATCTGCCCCCAAGGGGGGCAGAAACCACTAGGCACCAGGGATCTTTTTTTTGCGCCGTCACGCAAGGGGAGCGACCTTGTAGGCAAGGGTCGCTCCCCGCGGGGGGGTATGGGGGGTCAAAATTATTTTAGGCCATCTCTGCCCCCCCTGGGGGCAGATCGGCCTATTGGTATTAGGCCGATCTGCCCCCAGGGGGGGCAGAAACCTCTAGGCGCCAGGGCATTTTTTTTTTGTGTTTTTTTTTTTGTTTGTTTGTTTTTTTAGCGATGGGGAGCGACCCATCAGGCAAGGGTCGCTCCCCTGGGGGGCAAACTGTATTTAGACCATTTCTGCCCCCCTTGGGGGCAGATTGGTCGATTTTAGGTCAATCTGCCCCCAAGGGGGCAGAAACCACTAGGCACCATGAAATTTGTTTTTTGGCGCCAATGTCACGCAGGGGGAGCGACCCCGTATGCAAGGGTCGCTCCCAGGGGGGGGAGGGGGTTCGGGGGCAAATTTATTTTAGGGCATTTCTGCCCCCCCTTGGGGGCAGATTGGTCGATTTTAGGTCAATCTGCCCCCAAGGGGGCAGAAACCACCAGGCACCGGGGATTTGTGTTTTGGGGCCAATGTCACGCAGGGGAACGATCCCGTAGGCAAGGGTCGCTCCCGGGGGGGGGGGGGGGGGGCGGTGCGGGTTGGTGGGGCAAATTTATTTTAGGCCATTTCTGTTCCCCACGAGCCTATTATTAGGCCGATCTGGCCCCCAGGGGGGCAGAAACCTCTAGGTGCCAGGGCAAAAAAAAAATGTGTGTTTTTTTTTTTGTTTGTTTGTTTTTTTAGAGATGGGGAGCGACCCATCAGGCAAGGGTCGCTTCCCTGGGGGGCAAATTGTATTCAGACCATTTCTGCCCCCCTTGGGGGCAGATTGGTCGATTTTACGTCAATCTGCCCCCAAGGGGGCAGAAACCACTAGGCACTGGGGATTTGTTTTTTGGCGCCAATGTCACGCAGGGGGAGTGACCCCGTAGGCAAGGGTCGCTCCGGGGGGGGGTGCGGGTTGGGGGGGCAAATTTATGTTAGGCCATTTCTGCCCCCCCTGGGGCCAGATCGGCCTATTATTAGGCCGATCTGCCACCAGGGGGGGGCAGAAACCTCTAGGCGCCAGGGCAAATTTTGTTTTTTTGTTTTTTTAGAGATGGGGAGCGACCCATCAGGCAAGGGTTGCTCCCCTGGGGGGCAAACTGTATTTAGACCATTTCACTAGGCACCGGGGATTTGTTTTTTGGCGCCAATGTCACGCAGGGGAACGATCCCGTAGGCAAGGGTCGCTCCCGGGGGGGGGGGGGGGGGGGGGGGTGCGGGTTGGTGGGGCAAATTTATTTTAGGCCATTTCTGTTCCCCACGAGCCTATTATTAGGCCGATCTGGCCACCAGGGGGGCAGAAACCTCTAGGTGCCAGGGCAAAAAAAAAATGTGTGTTTTTTTTTTTGTTTGTATGTTTTTTTAAAGATGGTGAGCGACCCATCAGGCAAGGGTCGCTTCCCTGGGGGGCAAATTGTATTCAGACCATTTCTGCCCCCCTTGGGGGCAGATTGGTCGATTTTACGTCAATCTGCCCCCAAGGGGGCAGAAACCACTAGGCACTGGGGATTTGTTTTTTGGCGCCAATGTCACGCAGGGGGAGTGACCCCGTAGGCAAGGGTCGCTCCGGGGGGGGGTGCGGGTTCGGGGGGCAAATTTATGTTAGGCCATTTCTGCCCCCCCTGGGGCCAGATCGGCCTATTATTAGGCCGATCTGCCACCGGGGGGGCAGAAACCTCTAGGCGCCAGGGCAAATTTTGTTTTTTTGTTTTTTTAGAGATGGGGAGCGACCCATCAGGCAAGGGTTGCTCCCCTGGGGGGCAAACTGTATTTAGACCATTTCACTAGGCACCGGGGATTTGTTTTTTGGCGCCAATGTCACGCAGGGGGAGCGACCCCGTAGGCAAGGGTCGCTCCCGAGGGGGGGGTGGGGATGGGGGGCAAATTTATTTTAGGCCATTTCTGCCCCCCCTGGCAGAAACCTCTAGGCTCCAGGGCAAATTTTTTTTGTGTGTTTTTTTTGTTTTGTTTGTTTGTTTTTTTAGAGATGGGTACCGACCCATCAGACAAGGGTCGCTCCCCTGGGGGCAAACTGTATTTAGACCATTTCTGCCCCCCATGGGGGCAGATTGGTCGATTTTAGGTCAATCTGCTCCCAAGGGGGCAGAAACCACTAGGCACCGGGGATTTGTTTTTTGGCGCCAATGTCACGCAGGGGGAGCGACCCCGTAGGCAAGGGTCGCTCCTGGTGGGGGGGTGGGGGTTGGGGATGCAAATTTATTTTAGGCCATTTCTTATTAGGCCGATCTGCCACCAAGGGGGGGCAGAAACCTCTAGGCGCCAGGGCAAATTTTTTTTTTGTGTTTTTTTTTTGTTTTTTTAGAGATGGGGAGCGACCCATCAGGCAAGGGTCGCTCCCCTGGGGGGCAAACTGTATTTAGACCATTTCTGCCCCCCTTGGGGGCAGATTGGTCGATTTTAGGTCAATCTGTCCCCAAGGGGGCAGAAACCACTAGGCACCGGGGATTTGTTTTTTGGCGCCAATGTCACGCAGGGGGAGCGACCCCGTAGGCAAGGGTCGCTCCTGGGCAGGGGGGGTTTGGGGGGGATGGGGGGATCAAATTTATTTTAGGGCATTTCCCCCCCCCCTGGGGCCGGCTGAGCTAGAGGCCAAAATCCACAGGTAGGCACTTTGCAAAAAACACCTCTGTTTTCTTTCAAAAATTTGGATGTGTCCACGTTGCGCTTTGGGGTGTTTCCAGTGGCGGGCGCTAGGCCTACCCACACAAGTGAGGTATCATTTTTATCCGGAGACGTGGGGGAACGCTGGGAGGAAGGAAATTTGTGGCTCCTCTCAGATTCCAGAACTTTCTGCCACAGAAATGTGAGGAACATGTGTTTTTTTAGCCAAATTTTGAGGTTTGCAAAGGATTCTGGGTAACAGAACCTGGTCCGAGCCACACAAGTCACCCCATCTTGGATTTCCCTAGGTCTCTAGTTTTCAGAAATGCACAGGTTTGGTAGGTTTCCCTAGGTGGCGGCTGAGCTACAGGCCAAAATCTACAGGTAGGCACTTTGCATAAAACACCTCTGTTTTCCTTCAAAAATTTTGATGTGTCCACGTTGCGCTTTGGGGCGTTTCCTGTCACGGGCGCTAGGCCTACCCACACAAGTGAGGTATCATTTTTATCGGGAGACGTGGGAGAACGCTGGGTGGAAGGAAATTTGTGGCTCCTCTCAGATTCCAGAACTTTCTGCCACAGAAATGTGAGGAACATGTGTTTTTTTAGCCAAATTTTAAGGTTTGCAAAGGATTCTGGGTAACAGAACCTGGTCCGTGCCACACAAGGCACCCCATCTTGGATTCCCCTAGGTCTCTAGTTTTCAGAAATGCACAGGTTTGGTAGGTTTCCCTAGGTGGCGGCTGAGCTACAGGCCAAAATCTACAGGTAGGCACTTTGCAAAAAATACCTCTGTTTTCCTTCAAAAATTTGGATGTGTCCACGTTGCGCTTTGGGGCGTTTCCTGTCGCGGGCGCTAGGCCTACCCACACAAGTGAGGTATCATTTTTATCGGGAGACGTGGGGGAACGCTGGGTGGAAGGAAATTTGTGGCTCCTCTCAGATTCCAGAACTTTCTGCCACAGAAATGTGAGGAACATGTGTTTTTTTAGCCAAATTTTGAGGTTTGCAAAGGATTCTGGGTAACAGAACCTGGTCCGAGCCACACAAGTCACCCCATCTTGGATTCCCCTAGGTCTCTAGTTTTCAGAAATGCACAGGTTTGGTAGGTTTCCCTAGGTGGCGGCTGAGCTACAGGCCAAAATCTACAGGTAGGCACTTTGCAAAAAACACCTCTGTTTTCCTTTAAAAATTTGGATGTGTCCACGTTGCGCTTTGGGGCGTTTCCTGTCGCGGGCGCTAGGCCTACCCACACAAGTGAGGTATCATTTTTATCGGGAGACGTGGGGGAACGCTGGGTGGAAGGAAATTTGTGGCTCCTCTCAGATTCCACAACTTTCTGCCACAGAAATGTGAGGAACATGTGGGCCTCAGGGCAGTCGGTTCCCCTTACCCAGCCACAGCCCAACACCGAACTGCCACCCTCTGGGAACACCAGCACAGCACCCACCCAGCGGGCCCAAACCTCCCTACCTAGGACAGGTCAATCAGCGGTGTGTCCACCACTACAGGGCACCAAGGCGAACCCACCACCCCAACAACAACAGGGACCTGGGGGCAGTGGTAGTGGGCACACGGTCCAGGGGACAGAGGCACAGGAACACAGGGGAACTGGGAGGGCTGCTGTGCGACAGAGGGAGGACAGGCCAAGGGAAACTACTCTCAACGAGGCCCTCTCCTCCATCATGGGAGCATACCACCACTCCCAGGAGACGATGGCAACGGTACTGGCCAAGTTGCAGGAGACCCTGCGTCTGCAGGAGGAACAGTATTTGGGGTTCAGGGAGGAGCTCAGGACCATTGGCTCCGCCCTGGGCACCATTGTAGGGGTGCTGACGGACATTCAAAAGACCTTGAGGGACACCGTGGCACTCCAAGGGGCGCTTGACACTAGCCACGACGATGTATTGCCCACCACCTCCGCCGGCGCTAGTGGACAGGAGGCACCGCCACAGGACCAACACACCAGCACCCCATCCCCTGCAGACGGAACACCACCACGCAAGTGGGCCCTGAGATCCAGGAACAGGACAAGGCAAGATGGCAAGACCCCCGCCAGGAAATAAGACCACCCTGATCGTCCTCCCACTGTCCCACTTTGTTACCCTGTCCAAATCGGAACTGCCCCAGCTCCACTTCCAATGGCCAGATGTTCAATGTACCTATGAGACTAATAGACTGCACTTTGCCATGGACATTCCTCCACCATCACCCATCCCCCTTTCACAACCCCCCTTCATTGTTATGCACTTAAATAAACACCCTTGAAACACTAATAAAACTGGAGTCAGTCAATGATTGTGAACTTTGTATTGTCAATTACAGTGTTAAAAAAGGTTACACATTGGAAGGCCAACATACTAATGTCACACCTCACAAGCCTTTCAAGGGTGCAAGCTGTTGACACGTAGGTTACCACAATAGTGAAACTGAAATGGAAGGGGACAACTCAGTTAACAAATAGGGAGTGAAATGTAGGTACAGGATAGAGGTAGACGTGTGAAAGTTAATAATATGTGAAACATGAAAATGTACTCACCTGTGTCTCACTGAAAATATTGCTGTATGACTGACTCCCTGTTGTCGTTTTCATCTTCATCAGCTTCCTCCTCATCACTGTCCACAGGCTCCCCAGGCTCCCCCGCTGCAACAACACCGTCATCTGGATCATCCTCCTGCAGAAAAGGCACCTGCCGTCGCAATGCCAAGTTATGGAGCATGGAGCAGGCGATGATGATGTTGCACACCTTCTTCGGTGAGTAGAATAGGTATCCACCAGTCATATGGAGGCACCTGAACCTGGCCTTCAGGAGGCCGAAGGTCCGCTCGATCACCCTCCTAGTCCGCCCATGGGCCTAATTGTACCATTCCTCTGCCCTGGTCCTGGGATTCCTCACTGAGGTCAATAGCCATGACAGGTTGGGGTAACCAGAGTCCCCCAGTAGCCATACACGGTGCCTCTGGAGTTGACCCATCATATCAGGGATGCTGCTATTCCGCAGGATGTAGGCGTCATGCACAGAGCCAGGGAACATAGCATTTACCTGCAAGATGTACTGGTCTGACCATCTGGACATTCATGGAATGATAACTCTTCCTGTTCCTGTACACCTGTTCATTCCTGCGGGGGGGACCAGAGCTACATGGGTCCCATCAATGGCACCTATGACGTTGGGGATATGTCCAAGGGCAAAGAAATCACCTTTCACTGTAGGCAAATCCTCCACCTCAGGGAAAATGATGTATCTCCTTACGTGTTTCAGCAGTGCAGACAACACTCTGGACAAAACGTTGGAAAACATAGGCTGGGACATCCCTGATGCCATGGCCACTGTTGTCTGAAAAGACCCACTTGCAAGGAAATGCAGCACTGAAAGCACCTGCACGTCAGGGGGGATTCCAGTCGGATGGCGGATTGGTGACATCAGGTCTGGCTCCAACTGGGTACATAGTTCCTGGATTGTGGCACGGTCAAACCGGTAGGTCACGATGACATGTCGCTCTTCCATTGTCAACAGATCCACCAGCGGTCGGTACACCAGCGGATTCCGCCATCTTCCAATATGTCCCAACTGACAGTGCCTAAGAAGGACAACAGCGAAGAAACTGTCAGTATTCCTCCAGGTATGTACCCACAGTCACACACAAGACTACAACAGACAATTAACCCATCCGGGAAAGGTTTTGAGTGTAGGCCTCGGTATGTGTGACGCAGTAGTAATTGAAGCCATGTGGGCCCCTGAAATGGTGGCTGCCTGACCTCTAAACTGGGACAATGGGATTGTGGGGTAACTGCGCTGGCGTTGGACACCGTCGCGGTAGGCGGTCGTAGAGCGCGGCGCAATGCTGCATTGGTTAACATTGGACCCTATGGGTCCCAGGAGCCAATGAACAGGTGCGCTGGCGGTGATGATGCGCCCCGCCGCGGACGTCACCGCCGCGGACGTCACCACCATTTTCTATCTCTTCAATCACTAGATACCTGACCTTCAACAGGAAAGGACCTACGCTGCTAGTGCTGCTGTGACCTCGGTCTGGAAGCGACGATGGCTGCTGCGTCTGGGGAAAGGGCCCCTGCCTTCACTGCACAGGAGTTGGAGAAACTTGTGGATGGGGTCCTCCCCCAGTACACGCTACTCTACGGTCCTCCAGACCAACAGGTTAGTACACAGGGAGCACGTTGTATGGGCTAGGCTTGGGTGGAGAGGGCTGGGTGGATGAGGGAAGGGGGCAGAGTGCATAGAACAGTTATGCATGGGGATGAATGGGCCACAGGGATAGAGTTGGGAGGGGGCCAATCACAACGACGGTGTAGTAGGTAATGACTGTCCTCTTTCCTTGTGCATGTCATGTAGGTCAGCGCCCACCAGAAGAGGGACGTTTGGCGTGCCATCGCCAAGGAAGTCCGGACCCTGGGGGCCCACCAGAGACGGGGCATCCACTGCCGTAAGAGATGGGAGGACATTCGCCGCTGCAGCAAGAAGACGGCGGAGGCTCAACTGGGGATGGCCTCCCAACGTCGGAGGGGTGCCCATTGCACCATGACCCCCCTGATGTTCCGGATCCTGGCGGTGGCCTACCCAGAGTTGGATGGGCGCTTAAGGACATCACAGCAGAAACAAGGGGGTGAGTACTACCTCATCATATGGACTTTGCGTGCAGTGGAGGTGTCTGGGTAGGGGTGGTGGGTTGTGGGTGTCCCTAGGCCAGGGCGAGTTAGGTAGGCAAGGCCCCTCCGTTATGTAGGCCATGTGGCACTCCACCCCAGCTCAAAACAGAGGGAAGTTGATGTATAGTTGCCCCTTTGCCATCCATGTGGGCAGATTACTACTATTGCCATGTAGGCCATATCCCAGAAATAGCATGTGCAGAGGTCAGGAGCACGGCGTAATGCATGGGGCTGCTGCGTCTGTCTTGTCCGCCAACGGTAGCGGTATGCCATGCACTAAAACTCTCTTTCTTCTGTCTCCCCCCTTTTCCTGCTCTCCCTGTCCTTTTGTACATCAGCATCAACAGGCGGAGGTACAGTGGCACCGGAGCACGAGGGAGCTGCATCCCACATGGCCATGGAGGGCCACACCTCAGACTCTGAATTCACCAGTGGGACGGAGGGCGAGGGGAGCTTCACGTCGGCCACCAGATCACCAACCAGCGACACGGACTCGTCCACCGATGGGAGCTCCCCTTTGGTGGCGGCACCCTCTGTGCGCCCCACTTCTACAGGTACAGCCGCCACCTCCCCTACCAGCACCGCCCTCCCAGCCGCCCCTCAGCGTGTGTCCCGTGCCCGCTCACCCAGGAGGGTGGCATCACCTTCGCCCCAGGCACCTCAACCCCTCCCCCAGTCACCCCTGCTGCCCTCAGTGAGGAGGCCATTGACCTCCTCAGGTCACTCACTGTTGGGCAGTCTACCATTGTGAATGCCATCCAGGGTGTAGAACGAGAGTTGAAACACGGTAATGCATTCCTGGAAGGCATTCATTCTGGTCAGGCTGTCCTTCAGCGAACCGTGCAATCTCTGGCTTCAGCACTGATGGCAGCCATTGTCCCTGTGTCCAGCCTCCCCCCTCCAACCTCCTCCACCCAGACCCAATCCCCTGTACCCCAGCCCATCCCAAGCACAACTACAGACCAGAAGGCACCCAAGTCAACACCCAAAAGGAGCTCAAGCAAACATAGGCACCACACACACCACAGACACTCACACAAGCATCACACCCATACAGACACAGCAACATCCACTGTCTCCACTGTGTCCCCCTCCTCCTCTTCTCCCTCCTCCCTCCCAGTCTCGTCTACACACACCCCTGCATGCACCACATCTACAGGCACTAGGACTCGCACCAGAACACCCAGCACCACAAGCCGCTCACCTGCACTCACCACCTCCACTGCCATTTACACGTCCCCTGTGTCCTCTCCCAGTGTGTCTGTGACGCCCCCTCCCAAAGTACACAAACGCCGGCAATCACTCCCCCAACATCCATCCACCTCACAACAGCCTCCAGTACCTGCACCTGCACCCAAAACACCTAAAGTGACACCTCCTACAAACACCTCCTCTACCTCCACTCCCAGACCCCCTCCAACTACCCATCCCAGTGTCCGTCAGAAACTGTCCCTCTGTCAAATTGACCTGTTTGCCCCCACCCCCCCCCCCTCCAGTTCATCAGTCCTGTCGTAGCGCCTCAGCCAAAAAGCTTCCAGTACCAGTGGTGCGTGTTCCAGGTTTTTGGAGTGCACCGTCCACCAGGGCAGGCAGTAGGACCCGACGCCAAGGCACTGTCAGCCCACCCCCTGTAAAGGCACCGAAATTGGACAGTGGACGACGGGACTGTGTCAAGACTCCTGGTGGGACAACAAGTGAAATGGGATCGAAGGCGATTGGTGAGTCAGCTGTAACTCCAAAGAAGGTGGGGAAGGTTCTGAGGAAGTCTTCCCAGCCTGTTGTGAGTGTCACGGCGGAGAAGTGCGCCATCATTTCCGGCGGTCCAGACTCAACCGCCAGCACCGTCTTTACTGGTCCAGAGACCACCGCCAGAGTCATTGCCCAGGAGGGCCCAAGTATTGTTACTGGTCAGGAGACCACCGCCAGAGTCATTGCCCTGGAGGGCCCGAGTATCGTTACTGGTCAGGAGACCACTGCCAGAGTCATTGCCCAGGAGGGCCCAAGTATCATTACTGGTCAGGAGGCCACCGCCAGAATCATTGCCCACGAGGGCCCAAGTATCGTTACTGGTCAGGAGACCACCGCCAGAGTCATTGCCCAGGAGGGCCCGAGTATCGTCACTGGTCAGGAGACCACCGCCGGAGTCAGTGCCCAGGAGGGCCGAGTATCGTCACTGGTCAGGAGACCACCGCCGGAGTCAGTGCCCAGGAGGGACCAGGATCCCACAGTCCCGCTGGGCGATGATGGAACGTCATGCCACACCCCAATGTCCAGTGTGGAGTTCGTCATGCCACACCCCAATGTCCAGTGTGGAGTTCGTCATGCCACACACCAATGTCCAGTGTGGAATTCGTCATGCCACACCCCAATGTCCAGTGTGGAGTTCGTCATGCCACACACCAATGTCAGTATCTGAACCGCCATCTCAGGCTACCGCTGAACAGTCCATAGCCAGCCATGGCAAAGCACCGCTGAACAAGGCCAAGACCGCCATGGTGAAGACCGCTGAACAGACCATAGCCAGCCATGGCAAAGCACCGCTGAACAAGGGCAAGACCGCCATGGTGAAGACCGCTGAACAGTCCATAGCCAGCCATGGCAAAGCACCGCTGAACAGTCCATAGCCAGCCATGGCAAAGCACCGTTGAACAAGGCCAAGACCGCCATGGTGAAGACCGCTGATCAGGGCAAACACCGTGTGGGTATGAATAGGCCGCCACATCAGGCATCCTTCTCCCATGTGCAGCTGGGACAGTGACAGGACAGGAACTTTCACGGGGAGACTCATCCAGTCTGGCCACCAGTCCCACCCAGTACCAGTTGAGAACTGCATCTACTTGCATCAATGTGGCTTTGCACTCCCCAGGATGGTCCAGTGGGCAACCCACCCACTGTAAAGACTTAAGAGCCTGTGGCTTTGCACTCCCCATGATGGTCCAGTGGGCAACCCACCCACTGTAAAGACTTGAGAGACTGTGGCTTTGCACTCCCCAGGATGGCACAGTGGGCAAGCCACCCACTGCTGAGACTTGAGAGACTGTGGCTTTGCACTCCCCAGGATGGTCCAGTGGGCAAACCACCCACTGTAAAACTTGAGAGACTGTGGCGTTGCACTCCCCAGGATGGCACAGTGGGCAAGCCACCCACTGTAGAGACTTGAGAGACTGTGGCTTTGCACTCCCCAGGATGGTCCAGTGGGCAAGCCACCCACTGTAAAGACTTGAGAGACTGTGGCTTTGCACTCCCCAGGATACATCAATGGGCATGGAGCCCCGTCGTGGATCTGGCTTTGCAGTCATGTGGCTGAGGTGCCCCCTTCCCTTCCCCCTGAGGTGCCTGTAGTGTTTAAATCTGATGCCCCGGCAGTGTTCTCTTGGATTTTGGTCAGGTATCTATTGTGGGCCTCGCCCATGCATTTTTGGACTGTTGGTGCACGGACATTGTTGTGTACATATCTGCATTACTTCTTGTATTGTATATATAAATATGACAAATTTCGAGATATGATTCAGTATATTTTTATATGACATGTATATTGGCACATTACAATATTTGAATGGATCTCGCTTTGTCTTTGCATTCTTCCGGGGGGATTGTGGGTTGTTAATGTGATATTTTTGACTGCATTGGTGTGTATGTTGTACTATGCGAGGGTGGGGGTGTTGGTGGGTGTCCCCCTAACTTTTGCCTCCCCCCTCCCCCGTGTCGTAGATGCAGTACTCACCGGTATGTTCTGCGCCTACGTCGCTGTTGTTCGTACAGGAGCAGAAAGACAAGGGCAGGGAGTATTTGGAGTTCCGGCTCCATGGAGTCGTCGTTCCTCGTGGAGTGTGTTGAGGTGAACGTTTTCCCATAGCAAAGGCTGTTTCCGCCGTGTTTTTATCCATGGTGAATCCTCCCCGGAAAAGGTGGCGGATTGGTGTGTTGTAATAGTGTGGGCGGTACTTTGTCTCCCGCCTGTCTGTTGGCGGTGACCGCCACGCTGTTTGTCTGTACCGCCGTGGCGAGCGAAGTGTTAAAGTGGCTGTCTTTGTTGGCGGTTACCGCCAGGGTCGTAATTCCCTTTTTTTGTCCGCCGGCCTGTTTGCGGGATTACCCCACCTTTTACACCGTCCGCCAGGGTTGTAATGACCACCTATATATTTTTATTAGAAATTTGAGAATTGTTAAAAAAAATGTACCCATAATTTTCTTTTTGCCCAGAGGAAAAAGATTTTTTGTTGGCTTTAAATTCTTAATTTATATACAAATCTCTACTTTCAAATTTAATGTGTGTTTTTGTGGTACTGTTTGTTGATGTATATGTTTTAAATTTGTCCATAATTTATTGCATATTACAATATGTTCCTAGTGTTAACCATTGTTTATAATTCCAGACCTTGTGAATTTCAAAGTGTAGCTTTGTGGGAGAAGTAGATATTATAATTTTCCATGTGTTTTAAAAGGACTGGGCAGTATAAGGGGATAGTGTGCATGGGATGCAGAGAGGGGTTAAGTAACATAGTTAAATGTGTGACAAATTGTGAGTATATCTTCAGATGCTGTTGTTCACATAGGTGCCATAATGTGCGTGTGAATACACCCACAATATCTATACTTGCGCATTCTGTGGTATGTGGATGTGTAGTCAGTGCTTACTTTTACATGCAATATTTAAGCTTGCAACATTACAAGGAGCAGGGGTTGGTAATATTTTTTTAGGGTATATGATTGCTTGGTATGTTTGTGTTAGGTCAGGTATGTTTGTAGGAAGGGATCAAGTCAAACCACATATTTGAAACAAGCATTGGCAAATGCATTAGGTTTTGCCTATGTGATTGATAATAAGCAGTGTTTTGTTGTAAGTTGTGGCTTGGTGAGCAGTTGTGCAATGTAAGTTAGTGAAATGACTTGTGCTGGACATAATGGGGGTCATTCTGACTCCCGCCGGCGGCGTTAACCGCACGGCTGGCGGGAGCCGCCGAATGACCGCGGCGGCCATTCTGGCTTTCCCGCTGGGCTGGCGGGCGACTGCCAGAAGGCCGCCCGCTGGCCCAGCGGGAAAGCGCCTTCAACGAGGAAGCCGGCTCCGAATGGAGCCGGCGGAGTTGAAGGCGTGCGACGGGTGCAGTGGCACCCGTCGCAATTTTCAGTGTCTGCTTGGCAGACACTGAAAATCAATGTGGGGCCCTGTTAGGGGGCCCCTGCAGTGCCCATGCCACTGGCATGGGCACTGCAGGGGCCCCCAGGGGCCCCACGACACCCGTTACCGCCATCCTGTTCCCGGCGGTGAAAACCGCCAGGAACAGGATGGCGGTAAGGGGGTCGGAATCCCCATGGCGGCGCTGCAAGCAGCGCCGCCGTGGAGGATTCCCTGGGGCAGCGGAAAACGGCAGGACACCGCCGGTTTCCCATTTCTGTCCGCGGCTATACCGCCGCGGTCAGAATGCCCATGGAAGCACCGCCAGCCTGTTGGCGGTGCTTCCGCGGTCGTTGGCCCTGGCGGTCGGTGACCGCCAGGGTCAGAATGACCCGAAATGTGTCTGAAAAGGGCAACATTTTGGCAGGGGCAGCTACCATTATGCTATGTGTGGACACATTTATGCTATCATTATGCTAGAGGTGTACACCACAATTCCAGCTAGAAATGGCCATAACTAGGCCAAGGATGTCCACAATATTTCGCAAATTTGCATTATTATGCCAGGGATGGATCTTTTAATGCCAGGAATGCATAATAAAATGGCAAGTATGGCTATCGTTATGCCAAAGATTCACAGCTTATGCCAGGAAGGATTACAATTAGGCCTAGAATGCTCTCAGCATGCCAAGGATGGCAGAAAGCATTCCAGGGTTAGGTAAAGAATGCCTAAACAATGCCAGGAATACCACGAATATGCCAAAGCTAGATTATGCTGCTGGGCCACATTATCGCATGAATGGCCATAATTCTGACAAAGTTGAACTCCATCTGCGGAGGGGGCACCAGAGGATTCTGGTATTCCCAGACACCAGGTATTGCTGTAGGGCAGTGGTTTCCAACCTGTGGGCCGGGGACCCCTGGGGGTCCGCGAAGCCTCCTCAGGGGGTCCGCGACTGCTTAGAAAATGGAATAATATTAAGTTCCAACTATCAGTAATGACTCTTTGGGGGTCCCTGGATTCCAAAAATGATTCAGTGGGGGTCCCCGGGCTCCAGTATTGATAAAATGGGGGTCCACAGAAGTCAAAAGGTTGGGAACCAGTGCTGTAGGGAACTAAATAAACTGCTATGGGAGTCAGGACGTGTGGAAGGAGAGACAGGAAGTCTGAGGGAAAGTGGGGAGCACTGGTAAATGAAAACAGTGTCTTGAAAGTGTATTTAAAAAACACAGCCACCACTCTTCTTGGAAGGAGGCATGTGTGCACGGGAGGGGGTGCCTTAACAGATATTGTGAACATAAAGATAATTTCAAAATTAATAAATCCACCTGAAAGTAAGAGGGTTATATTTAGAGTAGTACAGAGTCATAGACAGTGCAGAGAAAGACCTTGACACTAAAGGTGATTTAGGCAGAAAGTGTTACAGGAATGCAGAGTGCAATATTTAATATTATCGACTACTGATATTGTGCAGACAACAACCTTGACTGTTTTTAAGTGTAGCACTAACATTAAGAGTGGTCTGCTTATCCGCTTGTGAGAACCATTCAAACCTCATGAGTGAAAAGTGCATCTAATATTTACAAAGATTGAATTTGACTAGCTAAGAGCTGTTAAGATGCTTTCGCCCGGTCACCAGGTGTGAACTGTTTAGATAACAATTACTTTACAAATTAACCTCACTTTGTAGAAAGATATATATATCCATATATATATATAGGGCTCATTACAACCCTGGCGGACGGTGTTAAAGGTGCAGTAATACCGCAAACAGGCCGGCGGACCAAAAAAGGGAATAATGACCGTGGCGGAAACCGCCAACAAAGACAGCCACTTTAACACTCCACCCGCCACGGCTGTACAGACAAGCAGCGCAGCGGTCACCGCCAACAGACAGGCGGAAGACAATGTACCGCCCATAGTATCAAAACCCGCCAATCCACCACCCATTCTGGGGTGGATTCACCGTGGATAAAAACACGGCGGAAACAGCTTTTGCAATGGGAAAACGCTCACCTTAACACATCCCACGAGGAAGGAGGACACTATGGAGCCAGAATTACAAATCCTACCTGCCCTTGTATTCCTACTCATCTACGAAGACCAGCGCCGGCGGCGGTGAAGACAACGGTGAGTACTGCACCTACGACATAGGGGAGGCAAAATTCAGGGGGACACACACGCAACACCCCCACCCCCACCCTCGCACATTACAACACACACACCATTGCATTTCCAAACACCACAGTAACAACCCACAACCCCCCCGGAAGAATGCAAAGACAAAACGAAATCAGTTCAAACATTGTAATGCATCAAAATACATGTGTCAAATATATACAGATATATATAAACTCATACAAAGGTATATACATTACGAGAAGTAGTGCAGATATGCACATATCAATGTCCGTGCACCTCTAGGCCAAAAATGCATGGGCGAGGCCCACACAAGATACCTGTCCACAAACGGAGAGAACACTGCCAGGCATCAGAGAGAAATACAACAGGCACCTCAGGGGGAAGGGAAGGGGGGGAAGCTCAGCCAGATTACAGCACCACGCCACATCCATGACGGGGCTCCATGCCCATTGAAGTATCCTGGGGAGTGCAAAGCCACAGTCTCACAAGTCTCTACAGTGGGTGGGTTGCCCACTGTTCAATCCTGGGGAGTGCAAAGCCACAGTCTCACAAGTCTCTACAGGGGGTGGGTTGCCCACTGTTCAATCCTGGGGAGTGCAAAGCCACAGTCTCTCAAGTCTATACAGTGGGTGGGTTGCCCACTGTTCAATCCTGGGGAGTGCAAAGCCACAGTCTCTCAAGTCTCTCCAGTGGGTGGGTTGCCCAATGTTCAATCCTGGGGAGTGCAAAGCCACAGTCTCACAAGTCTCTACAGTGGGTGGGTTGCCCACTGTTCAATCCTGGGGAGTGCAAAGCCACAGTCTCTCAAGTAGATAACAGCCTCCACTGGTTCTGGAGGGGGACTGGTGCCCAGAGTGCTTCATCCTGTGAAGGACAGACGGAGTGGATGGATCTCTCCACTGGTTCTGGAGGTGGAATGGTGCCTAGACTGGATTAGGCTCCCCGTGACAGTTCCTGTCCCATCACTGTTCCAGCTGCACATGGGATAACGATGCTTGATGTGGCGGTCTTTTCCTTCTTCAGCGGTGCATGCCCTGTTCAGCGGTGCATGCCCTGTTCAGCGGTGCTTTGCCATGGCGGTCTCTGGACTGTTCAGCGGTGCTTGCCCTGTTCAGCGGTGCATGCCCTGTTCAGCGGTGCTTTGCCATGGCAGTCTCTGGACGGTTCAGCGGTGCTTGCCCTGTTCAGCGGTGCTTTGCCATGGCGGTCTCTGGACTGTTCAGTGGTGCTTGCCCTGTTCAGCGGTGCTTTGCCATGGCGGTCTCTGGACTGTTCAGCGGTGCTTGCCCTGTTCAGTGGTGCATGCCCTGTTCAGTGGTGCTTTGCTATGGCGGTCTCTGGACTGTTCAGCGGTGCTTGCCCTGTTCAGCGGTGCTTGCCCTGTTCAGCGGTGCTTTGCCATGGCGGTCTCTGGACTGTTCAGCGGTGCTTTCCCTGTTCAGCGGTGCTTGCCCTGTTCAGCGGTGCTTTGCCATGGCGGTCTCTGGACTGTTCAGCGGTGCTTTCCCTGTTCAGCGGTGCATGTCCTGTTCAGCGGTGCTTTGCCATGGCGGTCTCTGGACTGTTCAGCGGTGCTTGCCCTGTTCAGCGGTGCTTTGTCAAGGCGGTCTCTGGACTGTTCAGCGGTCCTTGCCCTGTTCAGCGGTGCATGCCCTGTTCAGCGGTGCTTTGCCATGGCGGTCTCTGGACTGTTCAGCGGTGCTTGCCCTGTTCAGCGGTGCTTTGCCATGGCGGTCTCTGGACTGTTCAGTGGTGCTTGCCCTGTTCAGCAGTGCATGCCCTGTTCAGCGGTGCATGCCCTGTTCAGCGGTGCTTTGCCATGGCGGTCTCTCACCTGTGCATTGGTGTGTGGCATGACGGTCCCTCATAGCCCAGCGGGGCTGTGGCTGCCGGGGCCCTCCTGGGCAATGACTATGGCGGTGGTCTCCTGACCAGTGACGATACTTGTGCCCTCCTGGGCACTGACTCTGGCGGTGGTCTCCTGACCAGTGACGATACTTGTGCCCTCCTGGGCACTGACTCCGGCGGTGGTCTCCGGACCAGTGACGATACTTGTGCCCTCCTGGGCAATGACTCCGGCGGTGGGCTCCTGACCAGTGACGATACTTGTGCCCTCCTGGGCAATGACTCTGGCGGTGGGCAATGACTCCGGCGGTGGTCTCCTGACCAGTGACGATACTTGTGCCCTCCTGGGCAATGACTCCGGCGGTGGTCTCCTGACCAGTGACGACGGTGCTGGAGGTGGCGTCCCGGCCGCCGGGAAGGATGCCGCCCTTCTCCGCCGTGATGCTCACACCATGCTGTGCAGACTTCTTCTGGCCCTTCCCCGACTTTGGAGGAGTCACAGCTGACTCTGCAATCCCACTGGGACCCCTGTGAGTTGTTCTGCCTCCAGGAGTCTTCACCCGGTCCGGTCGGCCACTTTCCAACTTCAGATGCTTTACAGGGGGTGGACTGGCAGTGCCTTGGCTCCATGTCACACTGCCTGCCCTGGTGGCCGGTGCACTCCACACACCTGTAACACGCACCACTGGTACTGGAGGCTTTTTGGCTGAGGCGCTACGATGGGACTGATGAATTGGAGGGGTGGGGGGTGGGGGCTAAAAGGTCAACTTTGCAGAGGGACAGTTTCTGACAAACACTGGGATGGGTAGCTGGAGGGGGTCTGGGAGTGGAGGAAGAGGAGGTGGTTGTAGGAGGTGTCACTTTAGGTGTTTTGTGTGCAGGTGCAGGTACTGGAGGCTGTCGTGAGGTGGATGGATGTTGGGTGTGTGGGTGCCCGCGTTTGTGTACTTTGGGAGGAGGCGTCACAGACACACTGGGAGAGGACACAGGGGACGTGTAAATGGGAGTGGGGGTGGTGAGTGCAGGTGAGCGGGGTGTGGTGCTGGGTGTACTGCTGCGAGTCCTAGTGCCTCTAGATGTAGTGCATGCAGGTGAGAGTGTAGACGAGACTGGGAGGGAGAAGGGAGACGACGAGGAGGGGGGCACAATGGAGGCAGTGGATGTTGCTGTGGCTGCATGTGTGTGATGCTTGTGTGAGTGCCTGTGGGTTGTGTGGTGCCTATGTTTGCCTGAGCCACTTTTGGGTGTTGAGGTGTATGCATGCTTGTCTGATGGTGTGCTTGGGACAGGCTGGGGTACAGGGGATTGGGTCTGGGTGGAGGAAGTTGGAAGGGGGAGGCTAGAGACAGGGACAATGGCTGCCATCAGTGTTGTGGCCAGAGATTGCAGGGTTCAATGATGGGCAGCCTGACCAGAATGAATGCCCTCCAGGAATGCATTAGTGTGTTGCAACTCCCTTTCTACACCCTGGATGGCATTCACAATGGTAGACTACCCAACAGTGAGTGACCTGAGGAGGTCAATGGCCTCCTCACTGAGGGCAGCAGGGGTGACAGGGGCAGGGCCTGAGGTGCCTGGGGCGAAGGTGATGCCCACCCTCCTGGGTGAGCGGGCACGGGGCGAACGCTGAGTGGCTGCTGGGAGGGCGGTGCTGGTAGGGGAGGTGGCGGCTGTACCTGTAGAAGTGGGGGGCACAGATGGTGCCGCCACCACAAGAGAGCTCCCATCGGCAGACGAGTCCGTGTCGCTGGTTGGTGATCCGGTGACCGACGTGTAGCTCCCCTCGCCCTCCGTCCCACTTGTGCATTCTGAGTCCATGGTGTGGCCCTCCATGGCCATGTGGGATGCAGCTCCCTCGTGCCCCGGTGCCACTGTACCTCCGCCTGATGATGCTGATGAACAAAAGAACAGGGAGAACAGAAAAAGTGGGAGGGGACGGCAGAAGAAAGACAGGTTGAGTGCATGGCTTACCGCTACTACAGACACAGCAGCCCCCTGCACTACGTCGTCCTCTTGGCCTTTACAGAAGCAAATCCTGGGATATGGCCTACATGGCTATGGTGGACATCTGCACACATGGATGCCACAGGGGCATCTATACCTGTACTTGGCCCACTACTGAGGTGTGGTGGAGTGCCACATGCCCTGCATTACGGAGGGGCCTAGCCTACATATTTCTGCCTGGCCTAGGTACACCCACAGCCCTCCTCCCCCAGCCAGCCCATCAACTGCGCGCCAAGTCCCCAGAATGAGGTTGTACTCACCCCCTTGTGTCTGCTGTGATGCCCTCAAGAGCCATCCAACTCAGGGTAGGCCACCGCCAGGATCCGGAACATCAGTGGGGTCATGGTGCGACGGGCACCCCTCCCACGTTGGGAGGCCATTGCCAGCTGAGCCTCCGCCGTCTTCTTGCTCCAGCGGCGAATGTCCTCCCATCTTTTCCGGCAGTGGGTGCCCCGTCTCTGGTGGAACTCCAGGATCTGGTCTTCCTTGGCGATGGCACGCCAAATGTCCTTCTTCTGGTGGGCGCTGACCTACATGACATGCACAAGGGAAGAAGAGAAGTCATTATCAACTGCACCGTCAATGTGAGTGTCCCCCCTCCCTACCCTTGCCATGTGGCACATGCATTCACATTCATTCATGTTCCCTGAACTCTGCCCCCTTCCCTCTTACAACCAGCCCTCTCCACCCAGGCCTAGCCCATACAACGTGCTCCCTGTGTACTTACCTGTTGGTCCGGAGGACCATAGAGTAGCGTGCACTGGGGGAGGACCCCGTCTACTAGTTTCTCCAACTCCTGAGCAGTGAAGGCAGGGGCCCTTTCCCCAGACGCAGCAGCCATTGTCGCTTCCAGACCGAGGTCACAGCAGCACTTGCAGTGTAGGTCCTCTCCTGTCGAAGATCAGGTATCGAGTGAATGAACAGATAGAAAATGGCGGTGACGTCCGCAGCGGTGACGTCCGCGGCAGTGCGTATCATCAACGCCAGCGCACTTGTTCATTGGCTCCTGGGACCCATAGGGTCCAATGTTAACCAATGCAGCATTGCGCCGCGGTCTACGACCGCCTACCGCGACGGTGTGCAACGCAAGCGCAGTTACCTCACATTCCCATTGTCCTAGTTTAGAGGTCAGGCAGCCGCCATTTCAGGGGCCCACATGGCTTCATTTACTTCTGCGTCACACATAGCTAGGCCTACACTCAACACACATACAGGAAGGGTTTTGTGTTTGGTGTCGTGTTCTGTGTATCTGTGGGTACATACCTGGAAAATAGTTGACTCTGTGGTCGCTGTTCTCCTTCCTAGGCACCGTCAGCTGGGACAATTGAGAAGATGGCGGAATCCTCCGGTGTACCGACCGCTGGTGGACCTGTTGACAATGGAGGAGCGACATTTAATCGTCACCTACAGGTTTGACCGTGCCACAATCCAGGAACTGTGTACCCAGTTGGAGCCAGACCTGATGTCACCAATCCGCCATCCCACTGGAATCCCCCCTGACGTGCAGGTGCTGTCAGTGCTCCATTTCCTCACAAGTGGGTCTTTTCAGACAACAGTGGCCATGGCATCAGGGATGTCCTAGCCTATGTTTTCCAACGTGTTGTCCAGAGTGTTGGCTGCCCTGCTGAAACACGTAAGGAGATACATCATTTTCCCTGAGGTGGAAGATTTGGCTACAGTGAAAGGTGACTTCTATGCCCTTGGACATATCCCCAACATCATAGGTGCTATTGATGGGAACCATGTAGCTCTGGTCCCCCCCACAGGAGTGAACAGGTGTACAGGAACCGGAAGAGTTATCACTCGATGAATGTACAGATGGTATGTTTGGCAGACCAGTACATCTCGCAGGTAAATGCTATGTTCCCTGGCTCAGTGCATGACGCCTACATCCTGCGTAATAGCAGCATCCCTTATATGATGGGTCAACTCCAGAGGCACCATGTGTGGCTATTAGGGGACTCTGGTTACCCCAACCTGTCCTGGCTATTGACCCCAGTGAGGAATCCCAGGACCAGGGCAGAGGAACGCTACAATGAGGCCCATGGGCGGACAAGGAGGGTGATCGAACGGACCTTCTGCCTCCTGAAGGCCAGGTTCAGGTGCCTCCATATGACAGGTGGTTCCCTATTCTACTCACCGAAGAAGGTGTGCCAGATCATCATCGCCTGCTCGATGCTTCACAATCTTGCTTTGCGACGCCAGGTGCCTTTTCTGAAGGAGGATGGTCCAGATGACGGTGTAGTGGCAGCTGTGGAGCCTGTGGACCCTGTGGACAGTGATGAGGAGGAAGCTGAGGACGAAGACATAGACAACAGGGAGTCAGTCATACAGCAATATTTCCAGTGACACACAGGTGAGAACATTTTCAATTTTTCCATTACATTCACTTTCACACGTCTTCCTCTATCCTGTGTGTAATTTCATAGCAGTATTTGGTAACTGAGTTGTACCTTTCCATTAGGGTTTCACAGGTGTGGTTACCAACGTGTGTCATCTGCTTGCATCCTTCAAGGACTTGTGATGTGTGACATAGGTATGTTGGCTTTACAACTAGAAACGCATTTTGACACTGTCATTGATAATACATTTTACCAAATCACAGACTGACTCCAGATTGTTTTGTGCTTCAAGGGTGTTTATTTAAGTGCTAAAAAATGGAGGGGGGCTGTAATGTGGTGATGGGGGACGGTGGAGGAATGTCCATGGCAGAGTCCAGTCCATTGGTCACACAGGTGCACTGCCCATATGGGCAAAGGAAGTGGAGCTGGGGCAGTTAAAGTATGGACAGGGTAACAAAGTGGGACAGTGGGAGGACAATCAGGGTGGTCTAATTTCCTGGCGGGGGTCTTGCCATCTTGCTCTGTCCTGTTCCTGGATCTCAGGGACCGCTTGCGTGGTGGTTGTCTGTCTGCAGGGGGTGGGGTGCTGGTGTGGTGGTCCTGTGGCGGGGCGTCCTGTCCACTAGCGCCGGCGGAGGTGGTGGGCAGTTCATCGTCCAGGCTAGTGTCAGGGGCCCCTTGGAGTGCCACGTAGTCCCTCAAGGTCTGCTGTATGTCCTTCAGCACCCCTACGATGGTGCCCAGGGTGGAGCTGATGGTCCTGAGCTCCTCCCTGAACCCCAAATACTGCTCCTCCTGCAGGCGCTGGGTCTCCCGTCACCATCGTCTCCTGGGAGTGGTGGTATGCTCCCATGATGGAGGATAGGGCCTCGTGGAGAGTGGGTTCCCTTGGCCTGTCCGCCCCCTGTCGCACAGAAGCCCTCCCACTTCCCCTGTGTTCCTGTGCCTCCGTCCCCTGGACCGTGTGTTGTTGGGGTGGTGGGTTTTCCTGGGTTCCCTGTAGTGGTGGACACACCGCTGATTGACGTGTCCTGGGTACGGAGGTATGGGCCGGCTGGGTGGGTGCTGTGCTGGTGTTACCAGAGGGTGGAAGGTCAGTGTTGGGCTGTGCCTGTGCAAGGGGAACCGACTGTCCCGAGGCCCATGATGGTCCGGGCTGGTCATCAGGATCCAGTAGGGCAGAGCTGCTATCGTCACTGTGGGCCTCTTCTGTGGGTGGAGTGGAGTTGTCTGGACCCTCTGGTGTGGTGACGGTCCTTCGTGATCCTCCAGGGGCATAAGAGCATGATTATTGCATGTGTGTGTGTCATGGTGTGCAATGGGAGGCTCACTGTGTACACCAGTGCAAGCATTCCTGTGTGTGGGCTTGTGTGATGATGGTTGGGGGGGTGTTCTGGGTATGTGCAGTGGGCATGCTTTAGTGAGGCGTGACCATGCTTAGTTGTGTCATGCAGGGCTTGGTGTTGAGATGGGTGGTTTTTGTTATTGGTACATTAGTGAGGAGTTGGAGTGATAGGGGAGAGGGTGAGGGTGGGGGTGTGTGATAGCATGCAGGTAGGGTGGGGGATATGATAGTCAAGATTTGACTTACCAGTGTCCATTCCTCAACCGACTCCTCAGAGGCCCTCTGGATGCATGATGGTCAAGACTTGCTCCTCCCATGTTGTTAGTTGTGGGGGAGGAGGTGGGGGTCCGCCGCCAGTCCGCTGAACCGCGATGTTGTGCCTGGAGACCGCTAAACGCACCTTCCCCCGTAGGTCGTTCCACCTCTTCCTCCCGATTTCTTGGATGCTGTCCCACAGGGTTGACCCTGTCCACTATTCTGCGCCATAGCTCCATCTTCCTGGCTATGGATGTGTGCTGCACCTGTGAGCCAAATAGCTGTGGCTCTACCCGTAGGATTTCCTCCACCATGACCCGGAGCTCCTCCTCGGAAAACCGGGGGTGTCTTTGGCGTGACATGGGGTGGTGTAGGTGATGTGTGGGGTGATGTATAGTGGTGTGTGGTGTTTGGTGCGTGGATGTTGTGTAGGTGATGGTGTTGTGTGCCTCTGTGTGGTGGGGTTGTCTAATCTGTGCTCTCTCTCTGGCCTTTGTCAATCAGTTTTGGTCATAGGGGTTTGTGGGTGATGTGGGTGTGTGTTTTATATTGTGTTGGGTGTGTGGGAGTGGTGTGTGTATGTGTATCAGGTGTGTGTATTTGGAATTGTCCTATGTGGCGGTGTTTTGGAGATGTGTGTGTATTTTGAGCGCGGCGGTGTGTACCGCCAATGGAATACCGCGGTTGAAAGACCGCTGCGTGGATTCGTGGGTCGTAATTGCTTGCCCGTGTTTCTGTTGGCATGGAGGTGGAGGTTTGGTTTTCGCCAGTTTAACACTGACCTTTAGTGTGGCGGACTTGTGTGGGTGTCTGAATTTCGGCAGATTCCGAGATGTGTGTCATAATAGCTGTGGCGGAATTCCGCGGCAGCGGCGGTGTATTGTCGGTCTTCTGCACGGCAGTAAGCGCCTTTTACCGCCAATGTTGTAATGACCCCCATAGTGTTTACTACTCCTGACAAGGCTTTACTTCATGTTCTGTGCTGTGTTTATAAGGAGGACTACAAAACTGCAAGTACCAGAATGGAAGGGCTTATAAACATAAAAACCAGGATAAACATCTCATATCTAACGCGGGAGCATCATATGCCACTTCACCTACTGTCTGATATCCAGATAACTAGATGGGTTGGAATCGTCAAAGGTGCGCAGAATTGTGTGTTTCAGCATTTAAAAACGATAGCCGCACTTCCTTGTTGGACATGTACACCAGGTTTTAATGAGAAGTTCAAAGCAGTTCCATGCAGTGGAGTATTATGACATCAGCTGGTGAGCATGCAATGAAGTATATATAACACCACTCCTCTGACGTAAGTTGGTCGAATACAAAGTAACACTAAACAAACAAATGGGCAGCAACTAACAGTTTAGATGAAAATATTGTTGTATCATGCCTTTTAAAAGACAGCATAATCACACAAATTGTTCCCCCAACGAACACACCTGGAACTTGTTTACACGCTAGTGGAGCAGCACTGCAATCTTTCTGGCTCAGCTAATTGTTTTTGCGGGTGTATGGAAAGTCGTTCATGTCAAAATTACAGCTCCCCATATTGGACACCTCCTGTAATGCATAGCGTGCTGCAAAATGCATATGACACACACCAGAATGAATGTACTATGTGTCAAAATAATGATGATACCTGGCAGAGTGAAGCGGAATTGAACCAAAACAAATATGAAACCTGACAGAGTGAATATGCTACTTAGTGATTAATATGAATAACACACACACCAAATTGAATAAGAAATATACTGAAATATATATAAATCATACTGAAATTAATATGGCCCTCACTGTAAACAATAAAGCAATCGCTGAAACGAATACAATATTCACCAAAAAGAATGGGACATTTCTTGAAATGATTGACTTATGCTAAGAGAAATATGACATATACTGAAACTAATATTGCAGATTGAAAATAATATAAAGTACTTAAATTAATATATTATATTCTGAAAAGAAAACAATGCACATTGAAACTAATACAATGTACACTGAAATGAACATTAAACATGTTGCAATGAATTTGAATTGTGTTGAATTGAATATTACCAAGATGGCAATGAATATGAGACACTCAGAAATGAATAGGAGATGACTGAAAATTAATATGGCTTGTGTTGAAATTAATGTAATCCCATTGAATTGAAGTTGACATGCCTTCAAATGAGTATGACCACAGCTGAAATTCACACAACATTTGTGAAAACGAATTTGGCAAGCCTTGAAATTAATATGACACATATTCAAATGAATATGATATATCCTAAAATTGATAAGCTGCATCTTAAAATTAATATGACAAGTGTTAATATTTTATTTGAGTTCATTCGGTCTAGAAATCTAGACCATTTGAGGTAATAATAACAATCATACATAAAAGAAAAGAGTGATAAAAACATGGTAACAATGTAAAACCAATAGTCGTCAAAACATTCTAGCAATAAGAACAACAGGACAGAGCATTTGATCAAATATATAAATACAATAAAGTAGGACATAAATAGATGTAGTAAAAAAAAGGGGACAGAGCTAAAAATTAAGGTATAAAACTTTTTGTCTGGGGGACCAGTGTGCACGACCAGAAGACAAAAAGACAGAGATAGTCTGATTAGATTAAAAAATAAAAAATAGAATAAAAAACATTATCAGAATACCAATCAAAAAACAGCAGTAAAAGCTATATGGGAAGGCTATATAGGCTAGTGCAGTCTCAGGAAATCATGAAGAAGGCAACAACTTCCTAATGGAAATTTCCTGCTAAAAACAATACAGGAAGATAAAAAGAGCAGATTAAAATCCTTCTGAAGACTAATATAGAGATGACTCAGGAGCTTTTAGATGCAATGAATTTGCGACGGATGTACCAGGTCTCCGATAAGTATTTGGTAACTGGAATGGCTACCCTGGGAGAGAAATCATGCGTGCAGATTCTAATGGCAGTCGCTCTATCCTGAAATGACATATTTTTACAGAGGGGAATAATCCACCTCTTTCTTGGTGTCTTATACAGAGGGCAGAAGAATAATACATGCTCTGATGATTCTTTACAATGTTGGCAGAAAGTACACCTATCATTTGTAGCGATGTTAGATGGCCAATGGGCCGTGAACCCATTGATAGGCAATGTACCATATCTTAACTGCAGGTAAAGAGCGCGGGCATACGGAGGGATAGGGAGGTTCAGGAAATTCTCAGCCCAGGGTTCATGCTTAATTTGAAGAAAATCCATTGTTAACCTACCCGCCCCCTTTTGGTGCAAGGAATCTTCGTTAACTTTCTCCCAATATCTGCTTGTGACAAATCTCCTAGCCTTATCGGGGATTTGATCCGGGTGGTTCCAATAATGGGGAAGACCCATTTTATCCCAGGCGGTTTTCATCTCTTTCAGCCAAGGGATTCTCTCCAATGCCTTGGGGGCAGCTATCAACTCTCTTATAGCCAGCCTATATGGTTCAAGTTCAGCAGATTTCCATAGACGAATCCAGTAGGAAAGGGGTCTTAAGGCCGCTATGGTTTTAATGCCATTTAAACCAAGGTCAAGCCTTAAAGGGGTCATTGGTGTACCTGTACCTAGCCTGGACACCTGCCTAAGGAAAATGTTTTCCTTGGTTTGCAGAATGTCCAGGTTTTTGTTGGACCCCCAAAGTTCCGCTCCATATAAGGCCGCTGCTCTAATTTGAACATTATAAATCTCCGCGAGAATGTTCAGAGGGGGGCTCGGAGCCTTTCTAGATCTACGGACTAAGGCCCCACCTCTTTGGCTTATGATCAGAGCCCCTTTATCAATAGCTGCCTTCCATTTGCCTGATGTAGATAATCTGAGACCCAAATAGTCAAACTCTTCAACTTTCTCCAATGGGGTTGAATTCATCTTAATATCAGTACGCAATCGTTTTTTAGAGTTAGTGAATATCATGAATTTAGTTTTCTTAATGTTTACTTCTAAACCATAGTCGCTACAGTAAGCACAGAACTGGTTGATCAGGTGTTGAATTCCCATTGGCGATTTTGACAATAGGATCGTATCATCTGCATAAAGCAGACAGGGGATTTTTTTCCCACCCATTTTCGGAGAATCATTTATGCAGTTCTCTAGGTAGTGGATACAATTATTAATGTAGAGCAGAAAAAGAGTAGGTGCCAAAACACAACCTTGTCTAACTCCTTTTTTGATAGCTACAGGGTCAGTCAGCTCGCCCCCTTGTCCACACCTGATTTGGGCAAAGGTATTTTGGTGCAATTGAGCTATAAGTTTCAAGAGGCCAAATGGCACTCCCATGTTTGATAAGGTTGACCACAGCAGATTCCTGGGGATCAGGTCAAATGCGGCTCTTAGATCTACAAAGACCACATAAAGGTTACCCCTCCCCAGGTCAACATTCTTCCATTTTATAGACATAAATCTTAGGGCTTGGTCAACTGTGCTCACTGCGGGTCTGAAACCCGCTTGTAAATCAGAAAGAGCTTCAGACTCAATAATCCATTCCTCAAGGTGGGACAGAAGATGTTTCGCATAAATTTTTTGAAAGTTATCGAGGAGACTGATTGGACGGTAGTTAGCTGGAGTGTTTGGATTTCCTTTTTTAAAGATCGGTACAATTTCAGCCCCTTTCCAAGTAGATGGAACTGGAGCGCCCGCTGCGATTGCATTGCAGATAAAATTGAGGTAGGGAGCCCATATGTCAGGTCTAGATTTATATAGATCACCTGGAATTTTATCTGGGCCAGGAGCCTTCCCCCATTTCAGGGAATCTATTGCAGCTCTAGTTTCGGATAGAGAAAATGAAATTGGAATGATCTTTTGGTTTAATGAATCATTGGGGGGCCACAGAGAAACTTCTGGTGGACCTCCATAAAGTTGCCCAAAATGCTCTACCCAAGTTGCTGAGAGGATTGTAGAGCCAGGCGCGGCAGGAGAGTCAATGTCATTGTCAGCTATTAGTTTCCAAAACCTGGATGTATTATTAGATAAAGCTGAATCCAGAATAGTGGCCCATCTGGCCTCCTCCCAGCTTCTGCGTGCCTTTGAGCATTCCTTCTTATAAACGCCCCTGGCTATTCTCAGTGTCGCAGCGTGGCCTTCTTTAATTGCGTCCAGGAGAGCTAATTGTGCTATTCTGCAAGAGTTATTGAACCAAGGAGCATTGTATTTTTTTTTGAAGTTGTTGGCAGTCTCTTTTATAAAAAGTTGTTTTAAAGATTGGAACAGATCAGTATGGGCTGTGAGAAGGCTGACGCCCTCCTCAGACTCGTCTAACCGGGTCATACACTCCATATGCTTTGCAAGCAAGCTATAAATAGATGCCAGATGATTAGGGGAGGAGATAACAGATTCCCATTTAAGATTGCATCTATTATTAGTTAGGGCTAGATGGGAAGCATTAGACCTAGGGTGAGGTACTATGAGTGAAGGAAAAAGACCTCTGGTTGATAGAATCAGAGGATCGTGGTCGCTCACGGGCTGCTCCTCTACCCTCATATCTACCATGTATCGCCAAAGGCGGATATCAAGAAATATGTAGTCAATGCGACTGCTATATTCTCCGCGCCTAAAAGTGGGTCGCAAAATAGTATCCGAATGTGAGCGGCCATTACAGGCTCGGAGGCCATGGGCTAGTGCAATGTCAGCCAAAAAGCGCGCAGATTTGTTCAATCTTGGTTTTTTGTTGGAGACTAGTTGGGGGATGCCCCAATGGGCATCCTCTTCTTTGCAAATTCCTTGGACTAAAGGATTGGGTTCAAAAGTAACATTAAAATCTCCTCCAATTAAGACAAAAAAGGAGGGATTGCTTTTAAGAAGATAGTCCAAATTCGACAGAACGTCAGGCTCAGAGTGGGGGCTCGCATTCCTGTTATAGATATTTATTAACAGGAGGGGTTTTTCTTCAGAAATCATTAACAATAAAGCTTGCAGGTCCGGGCAACCTGTATCTAATTCTTCTATCTTACATCTGAGAGAAGTGTTTAGCCACACAAGCAACCCTCCCGAAGGTCTCCCAGAGGATGACTTGCGGGCCGAAACCCAGTAGCTTTTGAAACCGAGTCTATATTTGGGTTCTAATGCCCATGTTTCTTGAAAAAGACAGATCAAGTGATCATCAATAAGGTTACCCCAACCTGGGCTTTGTAATTTGCTTTCCAATCCAGCTATGTTCCAGCTGAGTACCTTATCGAGATCCTCTGAGCATGAGGACCCAACTCTATTCTGGGAATACAAAATACTAGGGGGGGGACTATTAAAGACCATGATGCTTCCCTCGGGTGGGTTAAGACCAAGAGATTTCTCGTTCTGTGTCTTTAGAACCACGCTAGATGTAACCCCAACACTGTTTGGATTTGGTGAAATGACCATACTGATGTGACCCAAGGTATAGGGAGCAATTGACAAATTAGAAATGCATTCCTCAGTTGCTTGACATGTTGAACTTGTGGGTGAACCCGGGACAACAAAATCTGCCAAGATGTTAAGGCCAATAGAGCAAATGGACTCAGCTTCACAGTTAGACAGTACCACATCCTGAAAGGCGTCTCCTAGTCAATCTGCCTCAGAGAGAGAAGATAGGGGACGTCTAGGACCAGTTACGGGGGTAGGCAGTGTATAAGTAACCGAACCAGCCCCGTATGATGGTGATGGTTGGGTGCTCCAGGACGACATGGAAGGTGGATAGAACACTTGTAACCTGCAAAGAGAAGTTTTGCCAGTTGTAGGATAAGGTCTGTTAGCAATTAAAGAAAGTCGTTGAACAAGATCGGGGGAAATAAAATTAATGACAATACAGTCCCCAGATCCAATCTTCGCTAGAGGACCTACCCACCCAACCCTTCTCACCAGCAATATCGAAGGTGACATGGAAAAGGCAAACCCCGCATTCACATGCAACCAGTGAATAACCTTGTTTTTAAGTTCAAAAAAAGATTCAGAAAAATGAGGTTTGAGTTCGGGAACATTGGATATAATAAGAACATAAGGGCATGATTCAGGTGGTAAATGAAGCACTTTAGGTTCTTGAGAGTCCCTACTCTTATCCTTCTTCTGGTATGCTGGTTGTGAGAATTCCCTAATAGGGGTGCCGTCTCCCGACTTAGTTACTGGATTATTCCATGAGGCAGTTCCTTTTGGTAAGGGAGCTAAGGCCATGTGGGGCTTATTCGTCAGGATACTGGGAGTTTTAGCGGAACTAGGCCGGTCGTGAGTTAAAATAGGAGGAACAATTTTGGGTATTTGGCCAGTGTGACTATTGGAAGCAAAAGAATCATGATTAGGTTGAATTTCTACAGGTAAAGAAATTATAGGTAGCTGCCTGCTCGTGAGACTTTCAAGTTTGTCCTCAATTATTTGAAGACGGTTAGAGATAGGAAGAAGTAATTTAGAGAGCTCATCTCTTATGAGATCCCTAATAGACTCATTTACATAGGGGTTAATGGTATTATGTAAGGAGATTGATGCCATATCATTAGTAGAAGGTTGGGCCAAGTTGGAGGGACTCAGGGTTCTGGAGCGTTTATTTTTGAGGACAGATTCCCTTCGCTTCCTTTTCCCTTTAGTATTGGATTCAGTTAAAGTAAGGGAACCTTCTGTTGAGGGACACTGGGCCAACAAGGTTGGTGCGACACCAATGGCAGGTGCATTTGGAGTTACATCTTGGATCTCTTGAGGAGTTTTAGACGGAGGAGGGGAAGGGATAAACGGTACCGACTGGAGCTCTAGTCGCGGGTGGGGCTGTGAAACTGAGCTATCATGGGCTAGACTTATGGATGCGGAAGGAGGGGCGGTAATGCGTCGTTGCACTAATTCTATTTCTCTTTCAAGTTCCCCAACGGCCTTTTGTAAAAAGCCGTCCAGGGTTTTGTTAGAGTGCAGTTTCCCATCCAATCCCCCCCCACGTCGTCGGCCCATTTTGCCAAAAAACCAAGGGCCTTTAATGAGCTCCTGAATAATAGTGATGGTTGGGCCTTTTGGAACCCAACTTCTGCCCCAAGCAAGCGTTAAGTGGACTTCTCAAGTCCTGCTATTTGCGGATCTCAGGGACGAAACTACGGTCAAAGGCCCAGGTACATATATGTGTGTGTAGTTTGGCCCAATCCACTTTTCGTGAGCAGGCAGGCACAGGGCGGAAAATGAATGGAGAGTTCCAACCCCTGCGCCACGTTCCACCTACCAAAGAGACAAATTTACGGTTGGAAAATATATGGGGATTAGTGGGAGATTCAAGTAGGAGCACAACGGGGCGAACAAAGGCGGGTTTATATTGGTAATTAACCACGAGCTAGGTAGAGGCCTAGAGCTTTGAAGGAAAACTACCCCAACACTGTGTGAATAGGCTTGAGTATGTCCTTCAGGCAGTCAAATACAGAGTGGTTATCTGGGACCACAGTTAAAAATAAGTGTCAGAGGGGTGGCCCTGCCCTGCCTCTTCCTGGCAATGACGGGCAAGGACGGGCCCGCCCTTGGCCCGGGCTTCGACCGGGCGCCGCCCGCGCGCGTCCCGCGGAGCGGGAGCGCACACGCAGTTTTAAAGGGCTCCTGCCCTGATCAAAAGGCAGCTCACAGCTGCTGCCCGTCACCTCCTCCGGCCCCAGCAAGTTTCGGCGTTTCCCGCGGAGCGGGAGCGCACACGCAGTTTTAAAGGGCTCCTGCCCTGATCAAAAGGCAGCTCACAGCTGCTGCCCGTCACCTCCTCCGGCCCCAGCAAGTTTCGGCGTTTCCCGCGGAGCGGGAGCGCACACGCAGTTTTAAAGGGCTCCTGCCCTGATCAAAAGGCAGCTCACAGCTGCTGCCCGTCACCTCCTCCGGCCCCAGCAAGTTTCGGCGTTTAATATGACAAGTGTTAATATGAATATGACATCCATTGAAATAAATTTAAACTTGATTGAAGAGAATATAACACATGTCAAAATTAATACGAGTAACGTTAAAATAATCATGACATTCATCACAATTAACATGGATTACATTGAAAGTGATATGATTTACATTGACATGATTAAGATATATGTTACAATGGCTATGATTCATGTTAAAATTAAGATGTGTTAATATGAATGAAGCATCCATTGAAAGGAATATGACACATGCAAAGATGAATATGACATGAATTGAAACAAATATGTGCTCCACTGAAATGAATTCAACATGTCGTAAACTGAATATGACCAATGCTGAAATTAAAATGAAGCTTGTCAAAAAGAATATGTTATGCTTTAAAATGATGTGATACACAGCAAAATAAATACTGCATATATTGAAATTAATATGACCTACGTTGAAAGGGATATAACCCGTGTTAAAATTATTATGACAGTTGTTAAGGTGAATATGAGCCACTTTAAAATGAATATGACACCTGGTGAAATTAATATGGCCCTCATCAAAAGTAATATCGCATTCTGTAACATGAATGACACTTTTTTAAATGGATATGAAACTGTGAGATAAATGTAGCATGCTTTGAAATGAATTAAGCAAATATCAAAATGAACACAAGCCGTGTTTAAATTAATATGGCTTGCTCTTAACTTATGTTGATTTGCTTTAAAATTAATATTACATATTGAAATTAATGTAACATATTCTCAAAGGGTTGCATTACGGGTTTGACGGTTTGTGCACCACCATGGTGTCAGCCTGACCGCCATCTGCTTGGCGGTCGGACCACAGTATTATGATGCTGGCAGTCCCATAGGGAAAGACTGCAGCAGTCCCGCCAGCACCACTAAGCAGCGCAGACCACTGCATTGGCGAGGCAAGCCAAACAGGCAGACGGAGCCAGTTTTTAATATCCAAACATTATGATGTTGCCTACCACCTGCGTGACTGTGGCAGTCCAAACACCTCATCCCAGCAGGTGGAAACGGAAAGCATAAAGGAAGCAACTCACCTGCAGGCAGTGTTACATGACCTGTGCCTCCATGGAGCCCATCACACACACGTCCTGCCGCAGGTGCTGCTCATTGATGGACCCACACAGCACCCACATTGCAACACAATGGAAGGCCAATGGGATGCACAATAGGCTGTGAAACAAATATCGAAAGGTCACAATGCAAACAATACCTGCATAATAGTGATGTTGGCATCAGGAGCATTCATGGACACATTTCACTTTGCACATGCCCCTAAAACAGTATTTGCATAGGAACTGGCCCTTCATGTATCTCAGTGACAAACAATATTTGAGCCAAATGATATGCCTAGCTGCCAAATGTGTAAGTGCAAGTCAAGAAAGCACATACAACAGCAACAGCATGGTCCAGACATCTAGATGATGTAGCTGTAAGGTACACACATCAAAATGGACACATGGTCAGTCAAATGCAAAGGAAGCTACCACAATTGAACACCCTACATGTGTGGACAAACAAAACTCTAGCTCCCGCACATGAGACAAATGTACAATCCATATCAGGGGACAAATCTCCACCATACATGCTGACACTGGCCAACACAAGATGAAATACTTACCCTAGCAAGCATAACACAATGCAATGCCACCCCAATTGGATCAACACCCACATATCCATACAGTGAACATCTACCCTTGTCTTGGGTGATCAACACTTCCCACAAAGTCAGATATTGGAAACAACAGCAAATGTGGTGGATGCGTCTGTGGGTATGGTGGATGTGTTGTGTGGGTGGCTGTCTGTTGAAATGGTGGCTGATGTGGTGTCTGTGTGTGAATGTTGAGTGCCTGCATGCTGGTGTGGCTGCTAGAGTTTGTATCGCTGTGTGATGCTTGTGTGTTTGAGGTTGGTGCATGCAGATGTGTCTGTGTGCTTAGGACAAGTTGGGGAATAGGGAATTTGGATAGGGAAGACAGAGGTGGTGGGAGGGAGGAATGGGGATGGATTGCTGTCACCAGTGAGGACCTGAAAAGATCTCTGTAGTGCATGACATGTCACTATGAATGTCTTCCAGGAAGGCATTTGTCTGAAGTTGACTTACCAACCCCTGGATGGCATTGACAATGGCAGTCTGCCCCACAGAAGGCTATTGACCTCCTGATAGTCTGCAGGAGGTCAATAGCCTTCTCACTCAGGGCAGCAGGAGTAACAGGGGCTGGCACTGAGGCAGCTAGGGCAAAGGAGACGCCCATCCTCTTAGGTGAGTGGGCATGGCCAACTGAGTGGGGAGCAACAGGAATGGTGGTGCTAGTACTGGGGGTGGTGGACAAGGATGATACTGGAATAGGTCCTGATGGGTCCCCCACCACCTTGGAGTGGCCACTGGAGGTAGAATCTAAAGATGACAAGGTTGATCCTGTGTCCTCAGTGGCACTCCCCTCACTTTCTGGGCCACTGGGTCACTCTGTGTCGTGGTGTCATGCATGGAGGTACCGTGGTCAGATGCTTCCCCACTTGGTTTCGCCCTGTCTCCTTCACTTGCCTGGGATGATGCTGCAAATGCAAAGGGGAAAAGGGTCTCCACATGTTCCTGATCACACTTGAACAAAAGCTGTGATTTACAACCCGTACCATGATGTCAAGTAGGCCCCAGCAACAAACTACTTCAAGGTGGCCCCTACATGAACCATACCATATGCATGCATGCTACATGAACTGTCAACAGTTGCCCACAGGAAAACCAGGTCTCTGATCTCCAATTGCCTGGGTGAAGTTGTGCAATCACAATAACCATTGAACAAGTAGAAGACCATATCACCTTCATTGCTTTGCCTCATGGAGCATACCTGTTAACTGTTGTCATATAATAGTAGCCCAATGACAATAGTAGTCCAATGCCAAATTCATTCCAACAGATTCCACACAATGTCATGCAGACATCTGTTTGTCACATATGCAATAACACAACAATAAGAGATGGTGCTCCAAATCCTGCCATGTTGCTGACAGCAGTACAGTATCCTGAAGAAGGTGACATGGAAATAATCATGTCACACTGGAAACATGTCAACGTTGCACATGTCACCATGTGTAAATTGTCCTAATTGAGCCGTGGAGGTAGTACTAATGTTGCTCAGATATACTACATATTTGGCATGGAAATGTACACTGTATTCAAAATGTGCAAATTGACAGGGAGATCTGTGGCTAAAATACAAAACACAATCAAACAGCTAGCCCCAGGAAAATCACCACTACTGTATGGCACCCCTTACAATGACAAACTCAGATTGCATCAGTAGAAGCCATTAGTCCTTTGTATATTGGAGAGGCCCAAGGATTTATAAGCACGTGTAGAAGACCCTGGACCTGTTGCCCAAAGGGAAGCTACATCACTGTCTCCATTTTGGTCCTGCAAACCCAGATGTCTTTGGATGGATGGTTCTACCAAACCACATGTGATTCCAACATAACTGCAAGTCACTCCATGATGTGTGCCAACAGTCAGATAACAAATCTTTCCCATTTCACATGTGTGGTGCACTTTGCCACTGATTCCACATCAATGGCATGGGCATGGACATTGTGTGTAAAAACTCTAGTCCTACATGTCATGTCTCTCATTGCTACTGCAGTTGTACATGCCAAATGACATGCAGAGACGGGTGAGGGTATGTGTAAGCCAACAATCAATGGTGACACACTCCTGTGTGTGGCACTACATAAGATGTAGCCCCATTGCATATGTCCAATTCCAAAGACAGGTTGGCATGCAACTATATGTGAGGGAATACAGAAATCTTCCCATGAACACAGGTAGATGAAGCATGAAACAGCAGTGTACACATTTTGTTAAAAGAGAATGAGACACTTGCTAACATGTCGGCACAAGGAATTTTGGCAACAGTGATGGGCCATAAATCATGCCAAGGAAAGGTTTTCATCTGTAGCTGCAAGAACAATGTATGCTCTGTCACATGTGTGATGCCACCTTCACATGTCAGACAGCAGTGAGGCACCAGCACTCATCACACATTGAAAACAAGTGGCCTCTGGGGGGCAGATGCCAATTTACTCACTTGACCAGACACATGGCTGAGGACAGTGATCCATCACTTCTTTTTCTTTGGACTGTAACACTGAGGAGTAGATGTCTGTTGCGTAGAATTTAGACCCACTACAACAACAAACCTTCCGTGACTGATCACTGTACAAAGCAATGTGTTGTCCCTGGAGAGCAATTGTTTCGTGGATTGTACTCAGTTGTGTCCTAGGTCCCTGGGCTACTAGGCAAGGCACATCAATATGCACAAAATTACGGCCCATATTTATACTTTTTTTGTGCTGTATTTGCGTCATTGTTTGATGCAAAAGCGGCGCAAACTTACAAAATACGATTATATTTTGTACGTTTGCGCCTCGTTGCGTAAACAATGACGCAAATGCAGCGCAAAAAAAACATAAATTTGGGCCTACATATCTACACAAACAGTTACTCATCTTGTGTGTCACACATGGTCCATCCCCAATCATCAGGAGGTGATGTCAGAGCCTAACACATTAACTTGGCTGTGTGACAGGCAGTAATATGTCCTGCACTCACCCCCTTGTGGCTGCTGTGCTCCCTGCAAACGCCCACCAAGGTCCGGGTATGCTACTGCCAGAATGCGGGCCCCTAGGGGGGACATGCTTCTAGGTGTGTCCGCCCACGTTGTGAGGACAGCCCCGGCTGAATCTCTGAGATCTTCTGGCCCAGTACCTCAGGTCCTTCCACCTCTTGCAACAGTGAGCGCTTTGCCGGCTATGGATCCCCAGGGTCTGCACATCCTGGGCGATGGCTCTCCAAATCTTTTTCTTTTGATGGGTGTTTACCTATATGGATGGAGGTTTTGCTCAAATGGTTGTGTCACACACATCAGAAACACCAAGCATAAAATGGGTAATATGTCAACACACCACAAGTGTGAAGCACATGCCAATAAGTACAGGGACATGACTACACACTTTTGGATTCATCTGCAGAGTAACCCACTACCCTGCTCAAGGCCTACAATGACTAAGGAAACCTAATTACGTCAGGTATTCGATGCTCCAGCAACATGTACTGTGATGTGAGCCACAATGAAAACCACACAGCAATGTGTTTTCCGAAGGGTAAACTCCTTAGGCCTGACTGGAAAAACGCAATTACACTCTGCAACATTGACTCAATGCATACAGTCCCTACAGGAAACTATCATAGTACAGACTTCATCCTTACACTTGAGTGACAATGAAAGGGCTGGCATGGTGGGTACAGAATGTGTCTTCCTTGTGCATGTGTGGACATGTGGCCTACCAAATGCAGACTCATGTCACTTCAGAGTAGGTTTCAGTGGTATGTACCTGTACCACAAAACACTCCTTTAAACATATGTTTCTAACCTACAGAGACGGCATCCAACATACAAAGGTATGCATTGTACAATTTCTGCTATGTAACTAAGCTGTTGAGTCACATGTCATGGCCCCCAAAGGAATCTACACACTGTCTGCACTGTGGGTCTGACATTTGTACAATAAGCCTGTACAGGACAAATATGACTTCCGTGAAGGTGACAGCAGAGCTGTGGTAGTAAGGGACCAGTCATGAGTCAAAGACACACATTGACAATGATACAAAATGCACATATGGGCTAGTACAGGGATTTACCTCAGTACCCATTCCTAATCCAGTCAATGGACTGAGGCATCCAGGGCAAGTGTTTCCACTTGAGCCTCATATTGGCCACCTGATAGGATCTGCATGTCTACAGAAAGTGGGCACAGTGCCACAGTTGCATAGCCACAGTGACTCTCCCACAGCCTGGACTATCTCTCATATTGGGAGATATATTTGACATGCTCTGATCTCTGCAGGCTGAGCATACAGAACCTACATGACACTCATATTTCCATTACTTCCATGCATGACAGTACATCATGTGGCCATCAGCAATGTGGCTTGTGGGGCAACCTGAAGGACACAGTGAGTCATGATATGCCTTCCAGACAACGGTTTGGCAAGGTCAGATGTGGGGTGAAAGATGATCTGTGGCACAATACACATTGCTTGCAATATCCTCAATGACTCAGACAAGATGCATACATGGCACATGCTGTCATGCACATACATGTTGTCTAACATTTATAGCCATCATAAACCAAAAAGAAGTCACTGGATGGCAGTAAAGTCTGCTTGCCTAGCTATGTGCTTCTAACACAAGGAGGATCTAGGGCCCCAAAATAAATCACACATCACAATGAGAATAAGCACAACATATAGTACTGGTCTCTAATACCGGCACTATTTACATCCCATTGGTGCCACACAGACTGCCAGAACAGGCACACAAGAAGTCTAACTGGCACACAGGGGCACTTTGTACCCTGTGAGGAGGGAAAGGAAGGTGTTGAACAGAGTCACTTATGAAGTACTTGCCTGCTCCTCTGTTGAGTAGTACAGCGGACACTATAGGGGAAGAACCTTGCTCACAAGCCTCTCCAACTCCTCTGGTTAGAAAGCAGTGGTCCTTTCACCTGCTGGACGAGGCATGATTGGTCCCGGAGGCGGCACACAGCAGCTGAAGTGGTGGAGGTGTTGCTGGCAGCAGTGTCAGGAGTCAAGTGGTTGATTTTGCACAACACAGCGTACACTTATGCCACATACGCGGTCATCACCGTGGACGGACATAGCCATTCGGCAGCTACCACCACAGGCAACAATGTAGCCTATAACTGTGTCTGCCGCTGTTTGAAACCACCTACTGCACACATGACTTCTGCCGCCGGCCGTGGGCGGTTCCTGATGTCCAGTGGAGTACGTAAAGGCATCCGCCATTTTGGCAGCTTGACAGGATATATATGGCCCTGTTATATGCATCACAAAAACAAAATAAGTCTTTTCAGCCTCCTGTCTACCGTCCATTGCCAGACCTTCAGACCATGGAGGAATGCCATGCCATCCAACTCTGCCGCCTGAATAAGCAAACAATAGTGGATTTGTGCAATCAGTTGGAGCCAGAACTGATGCCAGCTAACAGTAATCCATACTGCATACCACCCATTGTACAAGTCATGTCAGTATTGCACTTCCTGGAAATAGGGGCCTTCCAAAATACAGTGGCCCTATCTGGTGGTATGTCCCAACCTATGTTCAGTCTGATGTTGAAAGATTTCATATCAGCAGTGTTGAAACATATACACAGCTATGCAATGTTCCCTTTACATGAGGATTTAAGCAATGTGAAGGCTGACTTCTAAGGTTTTGCCTGCATCCCACATGTGGTGGGGGCCATTGATGGCACACAGGTTGGCCTAGTGCCACCATAAGCCATGGAACAAGTCTATTGCAACAGAAAAAATGTCCATTCCATCAACGTACAAGTTGTCTGTTTGGCAGATCTCTACATCTAAAATGTGTATGCCTGTTATCCTGGATCAGCCCATGATTCCTTGGTAATGCAGAACAGCGCCATACACCAGCTGATGTCACAGCTGCAACCAGAGAGAGCCTGGCTGGTTGGTAAGTCACATCTGTACCCATTGTGTGTGAGCAATGTCAGGTGCTACAATCACAAAGTGAGTGACTCATTGTTGCACTTTTGTCCCCTTCTTTAACAGGAGACTTAGCATATCCAGCCCGTCCTTGGTTATATTCCGCTATCTGAACAGGACTTGTGGAGCCCTCCTCTACTCATCCGGGAAAGTGTGTCAGATGACTGTTGCATGCTGAGTGCTCCACAACATCGCCCTGCAGAGAAATATCCTGTACATCCCAGAGGACAGGGAGTCTGCAGTGCCACCAGGTGAGAATCCTGAAATGCCAAATGAAGATGACAGTGGTAAAAAGAAGGAGATGACTTGTGAGAAGATCTCATCCACAGCTACCTCTTGTGAGTGTAAGTATGTCATGTGATGTATGGATTGTGACTGTAAAATAAACTTTAGTTGTGGGAATGTGTGGAGTTTAGTGTTTTTGAAACAGTGAGGGAGCTGATACTCCGCAAAAATCAGCCAAAGGCTGATTGATAAGATAGCTTTTGACACATCCCCACCTTGATGATATTACTTTGTTTGTGTCAGTTTCTTTGCAATGTAACTTGTTTTCCAGATGCTTGCTATGTCACTTGTGACATTTGTATGGTTTTAAGCCTATACTCCTTGTTTTGTTCTTTGTACAGGTACCTTCATCATGACATCTTCATGGGGACATTTCAGAGTTATGACATTGGCAGGTATGTGATGCTGTTCTGACATACAAAGTGGGCATGGACTTTTCCAGGTAATGTAGGTCGCAGAATTTGGGTGTATGAGACCTGTACCAAGACAGTTTGCAAGGTGTTTGGGTGGAGGTTCAGGAGTACTCATTGCACTTGTTTTGTGTCCTGTGGTGGGCATGATGCATCTTGTATGTCCTCATGTCGTCATCAAATATGTAGTCCTAGCTTACGACCAAGTTATTGTTCCCTCACATTGACTAAACACTTTTTCTATGACCTGTATGTAGCTGTAGATGTGTTACATCATTGTAGGCCCCAGTGCCTGTGACAAAACACTGACATATGTTTGTGTCATATCACCAGATGCATGATCGTTGGATTATAAAGGCCCTGTGATCCGTAACTGTTGTACTGCCATCTGTCTGAATCTTGGATTATGTGGTGTTGGATTCCTTTGGTGTGGTATGTGATAAGACTCAAGCTGGTGACATCAAACACTTCATGTTTGCCTATTCCACAGGACGATGTCTGACAAATCCCTTCCTATCGTGGTCTGGAGGGCTGTATCTGTAAATATGTTCATTTGCTTAGTATGAGACAATCATTTATGATTTACAAGCCTATGTGCTGAACACTGAAATATATGTTTTAGTTTGACCAGACACTTGTATGTAAGTGTTTGTATGGGATGGTTGTAATCCTGAGATGGAAACTGTGTACATGCAACATAGCCCTTATTAAACAAGTACCTTGGATCATCATTGTATGGTTAACATGATTTGACATAGCTACATGGCTAAATATCAAAGCAAAATCAGCAGGGGATCAGCTGCTACATAGGAAGGGGTGTCTGTGACTGGTTGTTCCTCTGGCAGGGCATCCCTTCCTGTGGCTTCTGCCGATGTTGATGGGCCTGTTGTTGATGAGCCAAAGGCAGGAGAAGACTGTTTTTGAAAAGTGCTACTTGGGGTTGTGTGCATGTCCCTCAACACCCCTATTAGGGAGGCCATGTTGGAATTATGGGCATCCATCTGTTCACGCACATCCCTATGCATGTCCCTCTGTGGTTGCTTGATTTCTCAGAGTTCCGTCAACACCTGGCCCATCACTCCTTTGGACACCTGATAGACCCCAAGACATGGCTGAAGTTGTACGGGCCAAGAACAGCCCTAGTGGCCTCACCCCACTGGCCCAGAGCACCCTCCCACATACCCTAATCCCAAGGGCATGTGCTCTTGCCACAAGGTGACCTCTCCAACTTGTTAATGGACCCTCATTGTCCAAAGTGTTGCGCTGCAACTCAGGATCCAGGATTGAGGGGGGCCCAAGATGCTGAAAATTGTGCTAGTTACACAGGTTTGGGGGGGAGCAAATGGTTTCCTGTGATGTTGAAGGAACAGGGCTGGGAGGTGATGTTGTGGGCACAGCAAGACTCACTGTTGCCGTCTGACCAGTTTGCCCAGATGGGCCAGAACCATCCTCCACGTCCACAAGTCCAGGAGTGTTGGCATCACTCAGGGCTTCATCTAGGGGAGGTGTTAGTTTGCTCTGTGGCCTCAGTATGCCTGCCGACAGATCCACCTGTTGATGATGAACATACATTGTTACTTGTTGAATTATGACATTTACCTCCAAAGGTTTTCTGTTACAGTAAGCAGAGACCTTGTACAAAGTTAAGTTGTAGGTAATCCAATCCTGCCAAGTAATCATGGTATTGGGTGATTTGGCATGACATGTATGAAGCATGGCAACACAATCTGACTCAAGCAGCTGATGAGATGTGCAGATCGCTTGCACTTTGGAAGATGGCCTGAAAATGACATTTTCCCACCATAGCAGCCAACACAGTGGAGAGGCAAGATATGGCTTTTACCATTTTGAGGCCTAGTTGAGTGAGATGCAAGCAAACCCAGGACTTTTGTATATGTGACTGGAGTCATTGTGTACACAGTGCTATGTCAATGTATATGCTGCCAATACCAATCTGGTGATGCATCTTGAGGCCTTAGGAATACTTGTTGCACACACTGGGTAAAGTGTCATTCCTGTCCTCAATAGTTGCATCTTGGGTTAGCACGTCAAGATGGAGCTAGGTAGTAGACACACACTTCTTTGATTTGAGCATGATCTGTAGCTTGATCACTCCTAGGTGAGTACACTTCAATTGAGAGTTCATAAATGAGTGTATTTAGACAAATGACCACTGGACTGGTGTTTGGAGTTACTGGAACAGGGCCTATTGTGCTTTGCAGTCAGATCACTCTTGTTACTGAAGTAGTGACTCCTGGGAGTTGCAGTCAGGTCACTCCCTCAACTACACACACTTGACAAATGGTATCCTCCCAGGTGAGTACACTCCAATTGAGAGTTCACAAACAGGGGTAATTGGACAAGTAACTACTAGAATCGTGTTTAGAGTTACTGAAAGAGTGCCCACTGGGAGTTGCAGTCCGGTCACTCCCCCTACTATACACACTTGACAGATGTTATACTCACAGGTGAGTTTACTTTAATTGAGAGTTTTCAAACTAGGGTATTTGGACAAGTGACCACTGGGCTGGTGTTTGGAGTTAGTGGAACAGGACCTCCTGGAAGTTGTAGTGCGGTCACTTCCTCTACTACACACACTTGACAAATTGTATCCTTCCTGGTAAGTACACTACAATTGAGAGTTCACAAACAAGGGTATTTGGACAAGTGACCACTGGACTGGTGTTTAGAGTTACTGGAACTGTGCCTCCTGTGAGTTGTAGTCAGGTCACTCTCTCTACTCCCTAAAACTTCACATGTATGTAGGCTGCATTTAGGGTTGAGCATAAGTCTACATTTTGGGACATACAATGAATCCTGGAATGTGTTTTTGGGAGATTTCCAAACACCATTCTGACATATGGCATGTGATGGGCCTTGGTAGCTGTGATTTTGGATCCAATTATACAGACTGACAGTGTTACAATCTCAGATACTCTGGGCATTGAATTGTGTTGAGGTATATTAACAAGGCAGTGACAACAGCTCAGCTGTGAGCATGCATGGCATTGCAGTTTTGTGATATTATTTGTGTGTGACTTACCAGACTCCACTCCCCCAGTGATTCCTGTCAAGCCCTGAGGATGCAGGATGGCCTCCCAGGATAAGAGTCTTAACAGGGCAATGGGAGGGCCACTAGTAGTCTTCTTGGCCTCTATCTGCTGCCTGGAGACCATGGGACTGACATTGCCCCTGAGGTCGTTCCACCTCTTCCTAATCTCCTCCTTTGTGTGCAGGGTGGTGTCTACAGCATTCACTCTGTCAACTATCCTATTCCATGTTTTCATTTCCTTGCTGAGAGGAGTGTGCTGCACGTGGGCTCCTAACATTTGTGGCTCTACTATAATGATTTCATCCACCATGACTTTCAACTCATCGTCTGAAAATAATGGGTTTTTGGCCAGTGACATGCCGGGAAATTAAAGAGGGTGACATCGACTAACTGAACAAGACAAGTGAATATGGGGGAAAAAAGGCAATTGCGTGAAAGGTGTAAAATGGGATGGTTGGGAAAGGGCTGCCTTATGACAAAAAATTGACAAAATGATGTGTGGTTTGTCTTGCTATGCTGCAGTGGGAATGCAAACGATTGTGGTCTGTGAAGGGGTGTGTTTTATAGCGTCCTTTGCAGGTGCATCCACTTAGCCAATATGCATCAGCTGTGTTGTTTTTGAATTCATCCAGAGGCACTTGTCTGTTACTTTGCTGAATCCAGACTTCAGTGGTCGACCACCACTGGCTGACTGCTGCAGGAACTGTGTGTTTGTAATAGGCTTGGTGTTTTGCTGCTGCAATGATTGCACTGGAGGTCAGACCACCTAAATCCAAGCTGCTGCGCTGCTGGCATTCTGGGGGTCATTCCGACCCTGGCGGTAAAAACCGCCAGGGCCGCGAATGACGGAAGCACCGCCAACAGGCTGGCGGTGCTTCCTGGCCCATCCCCCGGCTGGGCGAATCCGCCAGGGCAGCGCTGCAAGCAGCGCTGCCCTGGGGATTCTGACCCCCTTCCTGCCAGCCTGTTTCTGGCGGTTTTCACCGCCAGGAACAGGCTGGCGGGAATGGGTGTCCTGGGGCCCCTGGGGGCCCCTGCACTGCCCATGCTACTGGCATGGGCAGTGCATGGGCCCCCTAACAGGGCCCCAGCATGCTTTTCACTGTCTGCTTAGCAGACAGTGAAAAGCGCGACGGGTGCAACTGCACCCGTTGCACACCTGCAACACCGCCGGCTCCATTCGGAGCCGGCTTCAGTGTTGCAGGCCGCCTTCCCGCTGGGCCGGGGGGCGCTAACAATGTTAGCGCCCGCCGGCCCAGCGGGAAGGTCGGAATGGCCCCAGCGGTCTTTTGACCGCGGAGCGGCCATATGCGGTTCCCGCCTGGCGGGCGGCGACCGCCACCCACCAGAGTAGGAATGAGGGCCTCTGTCTTTTTTGCTTGGCGGATGGTGGTCCTGCCTGTATGAATCATAATATGGTGGTCTGGGAACCACAAGCGCAGTGATCTTTTTGGGACAACATGGCGGTCTGGTGGCCTGACCGCCAAACATGTAATCAGGCCCTAAATCTTAGTATAGCAGTTAGAAACACAATAGCTCCAACTGGGGCTACCACGACATCTTGATAGAATCATTTGCTGGTGACGGAGTCGCACGGACCCCAAGGACAGTACCTTGGAAAATGAGGACACAAAGACTTTGCATAGAGTCATGGAGGTGAGGCGTCAGTGGAGTCAGTGCGGTGTCGGTTCCTTACTGCTATCGTGGAAGGGAGGCATTGGTTCCTTACTGCTAGGCAGGGGAGTTGAGGCATCAGTTCTTTACGATTTCAGGGGAGGTGATGTGGCATCAGTGGCAAGGCATTGCTTCCTTTCAACAAGGTGGGGTCGATGAATCCAGCAGGTCAAGACACGAGGCGTCGACTTCATGGTGTTGTAATCACACCATGGGGCCAATGGTACTGCGGTGGAATCAGAGTTGGGTGTTACAGGTGTCAGTGACACTGCACTCGGGACTCATCGTTGCCCTCAGTGGGGACCACAGCTCAGGTCTCAGCAGCTGAGTGGAGTCAGACAGAGGCACCTGCTCCGAAGTCGCTCTGGAGTCAATGTACATGGTTTCCTCGTGGTTGCATCAGAACTCAAACCCAAGGGTCCAGGAACTGGATTTGGCACCACTTACCAAGTCATGACTCTCAGCAAGAGAGCCCAGGTGCTGGCAGATGAAGTCTTTGATATCTAGAGAACCTTTGGGAGCAGGATGTAGAAAGCAAAGTCCAGTTCTTTCAATCCCAGGACAGAAGCAGAAAGCAGTGGGCCAGCACAGCAAAGCAACAGGTACAGTGGCAGTCCCTGCTACAGCATCCAGCTCTTCTTCCTGGCAGAATGTCCTCAGTCCAGAAGGATTCTAAATTTGTGGGGTCAGAGGTCCAGTCCTCTTACCCATTTCTGCCTTTGAAGAAGGAAGACTTCAGAGAGAAGTGTGTGTAGTGCACAAGACCCTGCCTTTCTTGCCCTGGCTCCAGACACACTTCAGGGGGTTGGAGACTGCTTTGTTTAAGGACAGGCACAGCCCTGTTCAGGTGCATGTGTCAGCTCCTCCCACCACTCTAGCTGAGGAAGACCCAACAGGATATGCACAGCACACCTCTGATCCCTTTATATGGCAGTTTAGGGTGAATTCACAAACAGCCCAACTGTCATCCTGGCCCAGACATGTATTCCCCAGCCAGTCAGAGGCAAAGAATGGTAAAGCAATAAAATGCTCACTTTCTAAAAGTGGCACTTTAAAACCTACAGTTTGAAAACCGACCACACCAAAATATGTATTTTTTTTATTTTGAGTTCAGAGACCCCAAACTCCAGATCTCTATCTGCTCCAAAGGGGAAATAACAGTTAAAAGTTATTTCAAGGCAATCCCCATGTTACTCTATGGGAGAGATAGGCCTTACAATAGTAAAAAACGATTTTAGCAGTATTTCATTATCAGGACATGCAAAATACCCCAGTATATGTTCTACCTTTTAAATACACTGCACCTTGCCCATGGGGCTGCCTAGGGCCTACCTTTGGGGTGCCTTAAATGTAGTAAAAGGGAAGGTTTGGGCCTGGCAAGTGGGTGCACTTACCAGATTGAAATGGTAGTTTAAAACTACCCACACAGGCACTGCAGTAGCAGGTCTGAAACATGTTTACATCGCTACTCATGTGGGTGGCACAATCAGTGCTGCTGACCCAAAGTTAGCATTTGATTTACAAGTCCTGGGCACACATGTTGCACTATGCTAGGGACTTACTGGTAAAACAAATTTGCCAATCATGGATAAATCAATCATGAGTGTAATTTAGACAGGGAGTACTTGCACTTTAGCACTGGTCAGCAGTGGTAAAGGGCTCAGAGTCCAAAAGCCGGCAAAAACGAAATGTAGCACATAGTCAAAAACATATATTTATTTTAGTTAATTAATTTTTCTTCATATCATATCCTCTGAGAATATGTAATATTAATTTCAATTTGTAATGTTAATTTTAAAGCAAATCTACATCGATTCAAGGCAGGCCATATTACAGTGGTCATTTTAATTTACACATGGCTTGTGTTCATTTCTATGTGTGCTTTATTCATTTCAAAGCATGGATTGTGGACAGGGTGAACGCTGTGGGACAGTATCCATGAACAAGGGACAACATCAGGAAGAGGTGGAACCATCTACGGAGAAGGTACATTCCGTGGCAGCAAGGCACCAGCTCACCATCCAGAGGACTGGCAGTAGACCTCCACCTACTCGCTCACAGCATACAAGGAGCAAGTCTTGGCAATCCTGCATCCTGAGGAACTCAATGGAGTAGCCGGAGGACTGGATACTGGTGAGTCAATACTTACTAGTTATCCCCCCCCATACCTGCATGCCATGTCACCCCCTCACCCTGACTCCCATCACTCCATCCCACACAGTGCACCTACACATGTGACCAACCCCAATGCCAAGCCCTGCATGCCATACCAATGCATGGATAGCCTTTCCAGGCCTGCATGTACACCCATCACCAAAGCATGCACAGCATGGAGTACTAGCAATCCAACAAACAAAGGTGGCAGGGCAACAGCAACGATAGAGGGGAAGCTAGGGATGTACAATATGTCACAGACATGAAGCATAATACATCACTTACATCCCCACAGGTTCCCCAGCCAATCCCAGCGGCGAGGAGGTGCCACGACTATCCAGTACCCCAACCGAAGATGCCTCCAGTGATGACAGTAACTCTGGACTTCAGGATCTGGATGAACTTCCTGGCCCATCAGGGACCACTGGTCAGTCGGCTACCCCAGCCCACCCCCAGTCCACCACAGAGCCTCCCCCCTCAGTATCCAACACCACAGCACCCACCAAACGTCCCCACACCTCTGACCCAGGACACATCAATCAGCAGTGTGCCCACCTTTACAGGGACCCCAGTCCACACCTCACACCCAAGACAATCAGGGTCTTGGTGGCAGTGGCAGTGGGCACACCGATCAGGGGACACAGGAGGCACAGGGGACAGGGACAGCCGGAGGACAGCTGTGCGCCAGGGGGAGAAGGCACTCACTAATGTCCTGGGGGCCTACCAACAATCGCAGGGCAAGATGGGCCAGATCCTTACCAACATGCAGGAGAACAAACGGCTGCAGGAGGTACACCATCAGGAGATCAGGGAAGATTTGCAGGCCCTCAAAACTACCATGGTCTCCACAGCAGGGGTGCTGGCTGATATGGCCAACATCATGAGGAAATGGACAGCACACCAGCTGGCCCCTACAACTAGCCAGTCTACTGACCAGGCCTCCACATCTGCTGCAGCTAGTGGACAGGAGGCCCTGCCACAAAACCCACAGGCCACCAGCACCCATCCCCCTCCAGAAGGTGAACCACCCCACAAACGTTCCCTGTGACCCAGACAGAAGCCAGATACACTTGCCAAGACCAAGACCACCACCAGGAAATGTGACCCTTCTGGATGTCTTCCTTGTGTCCCACCCTCTCACCTTGTCCACTCTGAACTGCCTTTGCTCACCTTCCTATAGCCCCTTGGACACTGGATCTGTGCTACAGATAGACTGGAACAATACCCTGGACTTACCTCTACCATTACCCCATTCCATTGCACTTTTCTGTCTATAATTTGCACTAAAATAAACACCCTTGAACACAACTTGAGTGATAGTGTTTTATGAGATGAAAATTTGCAATTATGGAAACAGTCACATCTTGTGCAAATGATCTGAACACTGTGATTGCATACAAATAATGGTCTGTAGCTGTCTGTAGTCATCACATCAGTACACAGTTGTCATGACACCAACATATGCAAAATGAGGAGGCATACGTGATGGTAAGTTGAGATGCAAAGGAAGTGAATGCCATCCTGCTACAGCCACACTGAAAACATCAATAGTCAGAGGAATGGTCAGTTCCACTGTCTCAGCTGTGTGTCATTGGAAGTATTGACGTATAACTGATGTTCTGTTGTCCACATCTTCATCCTCCGCCTCCTCATCCTCACTGTCCTCAGGGTCCACTGCTGCCAGAGGGGCATTTCCAATCTTCTCCTCCTGCAGATAAGGCACATGTCGTCTGAGGGCCAGGTTGTGCAACATGCAGCATGCAACATGCTACTACTATCTGGCAGACCTTTTCGTGTGAGTAGCACAGGGATCCACCTGTCAGATGGAGGCATCTGAACCTGGCCTTCAGGAGGCCGAAGGTACATTCGATAATCCGTCTGGCTCGCCCATGTATATCATTATACTGATTTGAAGCCCCTGTTATGGCATTACTCACAGGGATCAGGAGCCACAATAGGTTTGGGTAGCCAGAGTCACCTGCAAGTATTGAGGGACAAACATTAGCCTTACACAATGGTATGGGGATAACTCCTGAAAGCATACACTGACATACATTGCGTGGAGACTCAGGCTCACCTATTAGCCACACCCTGTGCCTCTGTAGTTGTGCCATCACATTTGGGATGCTGCTATTCCTTAGGAGGAAGGCATCATTCACCGACCCAGGATATTTGGCAGTTACGTGGGAGATGTACTGGTCAGCCAGGCACACCATTTGGACACTGAGTGAGTGAAAACTCTTCTGATTCCTGAACAACTGTTCATTGTGGTGGGGGGGGGGGGGGACAAATGCAATATGTGTTCCGCCAGTCACCCCAATAATGTTAGTTATATGTCCCATTGCATAGAATCCGGCCTTCACAGTGGCCAAATCTTCATCCGGGGGAAAGCAATGTAGCTGCATATGTGTTTAGGCAATGTAGACAAAACCCTTGCCAGCACTATTGAGAACATTGGCTGTGACATTCGTGCTGCCAAGCCCACTGTCACTTGGAAAGAACCAATTGCCAGGAAATGGAGCACTGATAGAACTTGCACAAGAGAGGGGATCCCAGTGGAATGACGGATAGCTGATATCAGATCAGGCTCCGATTGATAGTGGCCCTGTCCAGTCTATAGATTAGTATTATGTTCCTGCCCTCCAGTGTAGCCAAGTCCACAAGGGGACTGTACATGGGGTCTTGTCTCCTCCTCCTATTCATCCGCAGTGGTAGGTATCTAAGGGACACAAGAGTGAGTAGGGTGTCTCAATTTAAACAATAGAACCACCACCTCAGTTTACATAGAGCATTAATGTGATGGGACATTGGGAATGGCAATGTATGTGCAATTTATAGCAATGACGCAGTTCCCGATTATCTGAATGTAACGCACCACCATAAAATGGTGACCGCCTGTCCTGTATGTCGGGACAGGTGGAAGTGAGGTAACTTCACCGGCGCTGGGCGTCATGGCCGAAGGCGGTCTTGCACCACTATGCTATTCCTCATTGGCTAATAAGTGGCCAATGGGGATCACCGGCGGCGGTGACAGTGTATACCGCCGTGGACGTGACCGCCATTTTCTGTCTATAACCTTACTTGATTCCTGACATTCCACAGGACAACACCTACACTGCGTGTGCTGCTGTGACCTGTGTCTGGATCCTGCCACGGTCCGTGTGACCGGGGAAAGAACCCTGCCTTCACTTCGGAGGAGTTGGAGTGCTTGGTATAGACAGCTGTATGGGCCCCCAGGCCAACAAGTAAGTACACCTTGGGCATGATGCATGTGACAAGGTTGCATGGAGATGTGTGTGCAAGTATTGTGTCATTTGGGGGGTGGTATGTCTGGTGGTAGTGTACATGGTGATGCTGGGTGAAGTGTGTGCCAATGGAGATGGAAATGGGATTTGTGGGCCATATGTGTCACAGGCTGGATTGTATGTATAATGGTGTCCTTCTATCTGTATTATCTCTGCAGGTCAGCACCCATAGATCCTGAGGGTCTACAGCAGGCGGAGCACCCATTGTAGGAAAAGGTGGTGGGACCTGAGACGCTGGGCCCGGAAGACTGTGAAGGGCCAGCTGGGGATGGCCTCCCAGTGAGGGTGGGGTGCCCGTCGGAACCTGGCCCCCCTGGTGGCCTTCATACTGGCAGTGGCTTACCCAGAGCGAGATGGGCGCTTGAGGGCATCACAGCAGGGGGTGAGTACAGTGATTGTAACAATAATTATTGGTAGGTGGCATGGGATCCTGGTGGTGGATTTCAGTTAGTGGGTGCCCCTTAATGCCAGACATTGCAGCATGATCCAGCTCAAGGAAAGTTAGTGTATTGCTAAATCTGGCAATCTAGCTAGGTTGCATTCCATGTCAGACAGGGCTTAGTGGGTCCCAGGAGGGGCACAGTTGGTGGTGGTTGGCTCTCATCTTGCTGTGGCACCTAGCCAATTGAGTGTCAGTGCGGTGCATAGTGCACAATCCTGATCCCTATGAGTGATGGTAATGTGTATGCCAACTGTGGTGTTGTTGTTGTATTTGACCCAGTGCTCCCTTGCTCTCCCCCCCTTTTTTCTTCTGTCATCCTGTCCATGTGTGCATTAGAATCATCTGGTGGAGGAGCAGGGGCACCGGTGACAGAGGGAGCTGCATCCCACAGGACCCAGGAGGCAGAGTTCACCAACGCTGAGGGAACCAGTGGGACAGCAGTCGAGGGGAGCACCATGGCGGAGACAGGAGGTGACAACACTGACTCTGATTCCTCCTCCGATGGGAGCTCCCTGGTGGTGGTGAACACCTCCGGGACCACCCCAGCTACAGGTACAGCCGCCACCCCGTTCCAGCACCGAACTCTCAGTAGCTCCCCACCCGTGCCCACTCACCCAGGAGGGTGGGCATCTTCTTCGCCCGAGGTACCTCAGTCCCTGCCCCAGGGAGCCCTGCTGCCCTCAGTGAAGAGGCTATTGACCTACTCAGATCCATCTCTGTAGGGCAGTCAACCATTGTGAAAGCCATCCAGGGGCTGGCATCCCAGATGCAGCAATGCAATACATTCCTGGAGAGCATCCACAGTGTATTGGTAGCCCAATAGAGATCGTTTCAGGCTATGGCCTCCTCTGTGATGGCAGCCAGTGTCCCTGTTCCTACCATCTCCCCTCCAAATACCACTTCCCAGTCCCAGTTACCTCAACCCCAACCCATCCCGTGCACACATACAGACAAGTATGCACACAAAACATCACACAAGAGTGGGACAGACAAACACAGGCAGCACATTTCAGGCCACAAGCACTCACACATATACCTTTATTAAATCCTAGTTTGTTTTAATGGGAAACAGGAGTTAGCTTAGCCTTTGGCTTGCAGACTCGTGCCCCCGTCACCTAGTGACTTTTACCCTACTTAGCTTGCTCTGTTTTAGCGCATTTGTTTAATTAAATCTTTGAAGATGGCTGCCTTGTTTTTACTTAGGCCCATATTTTAGTTTTGCGTTATCAGAGCCACCTTGCTAAGGCGTCAATATCAAGCGACAAAGATAAACAAACTGTAGGTGTTCACATTAGGTACTTTCCCTCTTCACGCTTTCAAGGGAATTGTTTATATAAATTACCATCCCAAGCATGTCTTGTTATTATATTGTTTGGGAACAGATCTACGTCAGGGGTCCAAGCAGATCTCTATAAATACTCCTAACTTGAAGAGATTCCGACCAGATGTCATCGCTGCTAACGCTGCTGCACGTCGCCTTGACACTTACCCAGTCTTCGTGTCCCTACAGAGTCTGAGCTAGAAACCTCATTCCAAGGTAACGAGGGTTGGGGGGCTCTTCTCATGGACATGGCATTGGCAGATTAGGTTTAACATGCCTAGCTCTCTTTTAGGTTAGAGGTTAGGTCTACCTCAATAGGGTATTAGGACATATTACACACTTCACGTCTTTTCATGATATTGCAAGATGGTGGGGGTCTTTGTATTCATGACTCTGGACTTTACCATTCTGTTTCTTGCATTATTCATTCTCCTAATCATTGCAGCCCATGCAACGTATCGTAGATTGCAGTTTTGTTAAATAAAACCTATTGAAACTTTACTGCATCTTCTTCGTTGCCTGTGTTTGATTGAGACATGTTCATGTAAGAAAAGGGTAATCTCCATTTAACCGCGACACTCCCTGGGATGTCACACTCTTGAGTCCATGCGTAAAGGCTGCCACAAATCACCTTTTACTGTTTTGGGTTTTTGGTGAGGTGCTACTTGTGAACCAGGAGGGTTGGGATGACAGTTGCAATTTGTTGTAGGACTGGCATAGTCGCCTACAAATATAAGTGCTGTCATCCTTAAACCAGCAGTCTTGCCTAGAGCAAGAGTCAAACTACGACATGGCGCCACCAACGATGGTGTTTAGGCACTAATTTACAGATACCCCGACTATCACTGTCTCACATACTTCAGGTACCCTGAGTACCATTATACGGAGACGTCCGTGGCCTTGGGGAAGATCCTCCTCAGCTGAACAGGAACTACCTAATTAGGCTGTAGGTTGTTCAAGCTCGATCTTATAAAAGGACTTTTCTCCCCATTTGGTGTTCCATCGCTTTACCCACCTCAAAACATAGCTAATGCCATAGACATTCCTGAGAATTTTAGATAAGCACCAACTCTACACCTAGTAGCGCGTGGCTTAACAGATGAGGGCGGGGATGCCACATTCATAGTGGAAGCTAGTGAAGCCTACTAACCAGAAACATTCTATTCTTGGGTCCCCTTTCCTGAGGAAGACCAAAGATCATTCACATTCCACACATACAGAATTGCAAACATACCTCAATGGTACCAAGCATACCAGTATCTTGAGATTCCAATTACTTATCAAGAACATCAGAACTGGTTTAATGGTGCCCTACCACATGTAATACAACCTGTGAGATTAGGTCCTTTAGGTAATGAAGGACCAGCGTGGCCTATGTTTGCCACATACACACACACCTCACCCAGGTATACAAAATATGCAGGCAGCAGACTTGCGAAACCTATACATTGAGCTAGGAACACTTTCAGACAACTTGTTCAGTTCGTTAGGCGAACTTTGAACACTACACCAGCACATCCAGCACCTGATGGATATCAATTGGCTAATGGGATTAATCCACAAACAGTACATACTATCATGGGTACGGTACCCACAGAACGAAAGAAAATACCATTCTGGATAGCCCAAAAAACAAAGCAGCTGGAAGCTGTGTTTCCCCATACGAGACCACAGGAGAAACATAGAATTCTCACAATGTGCTTGCCCTTCAAGATGGTTCCCTTGGTGGATGGCTGTGCCACATGGCTTACAGTCTTTGCTGCTATTTATACTACCACACATGGTGCCTAGACACTTGCCAATTTACCAGAAGTGTTAAAACAAATTCAGAATGATAACGGGGCTGTCCCAGCCCTAGATTTGGGGATGAAATGAATGCGTAACTTCTAAGCAGTCTCCCCAATCATACTCAGTAACATTAAAGGAAAAGCGGTAGCACTGGCTATACACCAACACCTCAGGGAGATTCCACATTTGAACCGGGAGAAAGATGTACTGAAAATAATTTCCGACACCTATACCAGTATAGGATGGGATAGTTTGGGAGAAAATCCGAAGAAGCTTGAATTACAGCGTACCACCCCTAGGGAAGGTACTAAACAAGCACAGGAGGGTTCTAAGAAGCGCTGGGATAAACAAAAACAATTTAAAGATAGATGATATAAAACAGCAGATTCTCCACATCTGGAGAACTCTGATAGGTGATTCACTCTCAAAAATAGAGAAAATATAAAAGCTCCTGAAAGATATACTAATTCACGTCCCTCTCGTTCCGTTCGGGATGCACCGGATAGACGTAAAGAGAGAGGGGGACGTCCTGATCGACGTCCTGAATACATGAAACAGAAGAAAGACTCACCACAGTCTTCAGCCAAAAAAGAAGATAAGTCTCCACAACAAAAGCCACAGTTTAAAAAGAAAAAAGTAGCAGCACTGTCAATTAAAAATGCCAGTACACTTGAGAACATTGCTGAAGAACACAACATGGGCAGTGACACTGTTAGACAGTGCAGTAGATGTCACGATATGTTGCCAGAGTCTGAAAGATCTGGATGCGACAACAACTAGCAATTTCATTGCAGTTGAGACTGCGGACAGGCACTTACTCCCACCCGACAGGGTTTATGATTTAAATATCCAAATTGAGGGAGACGTAGAGTGCACCATTGGTGTGCTATTTAGGGATGAACTTAGTTGTGGCATCCTGCTGGCCAAAAGGGACTGGCCACCCAAGCACATCCGTAAGCTCCCACATGGGGAAGATGTCATTTTGCCTTCTTTCTCAGGTCTTGTTCGGGATGTGGTAAAACAAGCCTACGCTGTCAATTGGACTTTAGCGCATGCGCATGCGATATACTGTGATCACGTAGGTTGGTGCAAGGATTCTTCTTGTCATGTAATACCTATCAGGTCTACACCCCAACCTCAGCCACAATATCCTATTAAACATGCAGCAAAAGCTCTAGTGAGGGACATCCTCATTCACCTCGAGTATCAGGGAGTAATTGAGCCCTGCGTCTGTGCAATGAATAACCCGTTATTCACAGTTGCAAAACCCACCCATTCTTATAGAATAGTCTTAGATTACAGACTCTTAAACAGTCATACACGTACATATGCTATTCAAAATTCACATAGCACAGCACTAATTAACAAAATAACGTGTACAAAATACAAAACAACGTTGGATATTTCGAAAGGGTTTTTCTGCCAGAACTTAGCACATGAAAGTCGGGACCTGAGTGCATTCTCATTTGGCTCACAACAACGCTTCTACCATTTGCCCCAAGGCTAGAAGAACATCCCAGGGCTGTTCTCAGACTGAGTAACATCAATATTGCATGATATTGATCCCGAGGCGTTGTCTTATGTCGATGATATTTATCTCACAGATGACGACCTCCACATTCATCTTGCCAAGGTCGATCGGATTGTTTTAGGATTCACAGCCCTAGGCTACAAATTCAGTTTTAGGAAAATTAAAATAGCCTTTCTCAGCGTATTATTCCTGGGATACAAGCTATCAAATGAGGGGAAGTGCTTGGCCCTGCACTTTCTGGAAACAATTGCTCAACTTCACCCACCTAACACTCTCAAGAAACTACAGTCTTCACTTGGTTTCTTTAATTTTGGCAGAACTTACATTCCTGACTATACACAACGTATTAAGCTACTCTATGACTTAATACATCCTGATTTTTCTAGCAGACACTGGACAGTTGAACATACACGCATCCTTAGGGAATTGCAACAGGATAATGAAATTTTGACTTCCGTGAAAGCTTTGGCTGAAGGCAAGTCCCTTCCAAAAGCATACCCTACAAAATACTCTTACCACATCAGTGCACAGAATGTTGCCTACGCAACAAATCCTGGTGTTGGAGATCGGGCAATCCCCAACCAAGACCAGAGATTAGATCTAATAAAAGCAGCCCAAGAGGGTGTCGCTTCTGCTCATGCTGGTATATCGGCCACAGTAACACTGTTACAGAAAGGCTGCTGGTGGCCAAGTCTATACAAACAGACAAAACAGTACGTCCTTTGTTGTGACATTTGCCAGCAAGTTAGGGGCTCAAACATCAAACGCCCTCGGCAGACATCCCTCTTAGTGTCCAGCAGGCCACTACAATGTGTGTACCTGGACCACTGCAGTCCACTCCAACCTGATGGTGCATACAAATACATCTTAGTCGCTGTAGATTCTTGTTTTAGATTCCTGTGGGTATGGCCTCAGTGGTCGACTGACGCTCGAACTGTTATAAAAGACTTGCTGATCTTTATCGGTACATAGGCGGTTTGCAGCATTGCTTTCGGACCACCGCCCTGGATTTGCCTCTAAGGTATTTAGGGTCACCATGGGGACAATGGGTGTTGAACTCCATTACTCCTCACCATACCATCCCAAGGAAAAGTCGGTCATGGAGAGGCGGAACTGTTATCTAAAGCAGTCCTTAACAGCTAGAGTATTAGGTTCTGGCTGTAGTTGGCTCCATCACCTATACGGGGTCCAGAGAACACTGAAAATTCTGCCAAGACGGTCTTTGGGGGGGATACACTCCCTATGAGGTTCTCTTTGGGATACCTAAGTATGTCCCAGATCTTGATGGCCCTGGTTTGGTGGCTTTTGACATAAATGAACGTCTCACTGTTTTATAGGAGCTTCAGCAATTTTGTGATGATAAATCATCTGCCAGTGCTGCCACCTTAGGAATAAGGGATTTACCAACAACCTCCACTGGCTGGATTCCTGAAGTTGGGGATCTGGTTTGTGAAAAGATCACTGTGAAGAAGGAATTTGGTCCATCCTACAGAGCACCGGTCCCAGTCCTGGGAGTACAAGTTACCAGAACTGTCATCCTACCACCTCTGCCTGGTTCCAAAGTAAATAGATTCATTTCCATTGGTGATGTCAAACTTCACCAAGTGGCCAATCCTGCACAGTAGACCCAGAGGTCCCTTGAGTTGTTCCGAGTTCCCTCTCACTACCCAACAGGACATACTTCTTCAAAGTAGAAATAACAACACTACTTCAGACTATACAACAATGTCTAACGATGCTACAAATATCTCCTTGACCGTGGGGAGGGCGGAAAATGAGCTCTTGCTGATTCCAGTTACCACTTCAGCGACAGCACCTGCCCAAGATTTGGCTGTTTTTTACACCAACACTACACAGACTGACAACACTGTCTACTATGAGCCGCCACATGAAGTGGATCCATCCACCGGTAATGCACCCGCTCCTGCGCTTGCAGAGGCTGCTTCTGGTTACTTTATGAACATTGATGACTTTTCTTCAGACTCATCCACTCCTATGATTGAAAATGTTTCCAATACACGTAAGCTTATGGCTTAAAAATATAAATTTAATACACCCATGGAACTATTTATGGTTCTGCTTGACATTTTTTGCATTGTTTTTACATTTTGGTTTTGTAACTGTTTTCTTTTTACTTATAAATGATCATTACCTTCCTGAACGCTTCTCAGTTGAGCTTGTGGATGATGTCTTGACTCCATATCATTCCTCACATAAGGTCCGAAGAGACTTGTCCCTTGTGAACATTTCAGCTGTACCAATTCCTGATGGGATTGTGTGGGACAACGTTCCATTTGATATATAAGGGCGTACTGTTGTCATTCAAATTCCATATGTATTCAAACTTTCTATGACAGATGTAACTACACTTGGTGTTGTATCTGATGATTGGGATGTCCAGCCAGTTGATTCTATGTTAACTGAAATGAAGGATTATTCAGTATTTGAAAGTGATGATGTATATAGGCATACAATGAATTATGGGGAAATGCTCTGCTATAATAATTGGGGACATTACTACCTGCACCGTGCCACTAGACACAGACCAATACTTAACTACACACAGTGGGAACACTGCTCAACACCACCTGTGGGGAGCCCACAATGTTATTCAGATAAATGTACTTATTTTTCTGGGCATAACATAAAAAATCCAGAGTCATACTATTTCAAATTACCTCCTTCAAAAATTAGGAACATTTTGCTAACTGATACAAAGCTGATTTATTCAGATTCCTTTGTTTCCCGCCTTGCACTTGAAGGTTACGAATACTGGAGGAACACAGTTGATTTAAAGAGTGTATGGGGAACACAAGATTGACAAATACAGGGTAGGGAAGCTTTATTTAGAGCATGCCTGGTTCCTGTGCAAATGACCTTTTTAAATATCACCATTCCACACACATCCTGTCTGGGGTTAGCAAGAATGAAGGGAATGTACACGCCCAGTATCCCCACACCGGCAAAGTTTAATGATTGGCAATTCTTCCTGAATGTCACAGAGGAAGAGCTAGATGCAAAGGTTCAGGCTGTTACCTATAACTCTTTACTTTCCAGTCCTGGTGGGAGGTTGACTTGGCCAATAGACACCAATGGATGTCGGGCACATTTTTTTAATTCCTCAGGGGGTTTCAAGATTAGCCGGCCAGACCCTCGCTTCGTCTCGGGTCAACACACGGGTATAGTTACAACATACAGTGTAGGTAAACTATGCCAACAATGGGTAGCACATGTTTAAAGAACATCTTAACTCTCTTTCTGAGGCTATAGACTTGCAGGACTTTTTGGTAGGTCCTAGATTCATCTATGCTATGTATAATGAGATCTAGAGGCTTTCTCAGATAGAGGCAGCTGTGCATTTCAGGCAATTAGATAAGGAAAACTTAGAAAAGGCTTTAGCTGTTGTCGATAACGGCATAAACACTCTGTCCAACAGGATTTACTCCCTGACAAACATATGTCATCTACAATAGATATAATTCAGACAGACATGTCCCTTTTATATCATGGGCATGCAGTTAGGTTGGAATTTACAGACTTTGAAAAATGGCCGAGTTCCATATAAGTACATTAACGGTAGTGAATTGTTCACCGCCTTTAATTTATCCAGGGAACAGCAGACAATGGCTAAAAGGGAAGCAAGTTTCACCATACTTCACACAGAGAAGTTAGAAAAGTTGCCTTTCACAGTTGCAGAGAGTCCTTCAACAGTATGGCTCCTCCATGGCATAATTTACCTGCCCATTTCCACTTTTCGCTTTTCGAAATGCCTGAAACATCGTGCTGTGGGCAGGTACAAGCGACTAGGCAATAGCTATATTAAAGAAGAGTGGGAGTTGCCCTTTGAATACAAATTTCTGAACGGCAAAACAGAGGTCTTCTCAGCAGAAGCGAATGCGAGACTAATGTTAGTCATTCAATGATCTGCAAGCAGGTGTCCCTTCACAGCCTTTGCAATGCAGTGGTCGTGAACCTGGCCTATTTTTTGAAGTGTACACCCGTCCCTTTGATTCGACCAGCATTTCATGTACTTTTGAATGGAAGTTATGTGGTGCTGAGCGACTAAAGCTGTTGCGGTATGCGACCAGGAATTGCCTACGCAATTTCAGTCTCTATGGTCGCTACGTGCTGTGTACAAGTTTTATTCCCCCACACAAGAGATAAAAGTATCAGACATGTGGCCTCACATTGATACTACTAATGTAAATTATGACAAGCTGAGCAGACTAAAGGCGCTACTGTTTAAAAAACAAGTTGCGTTGACATCAGCTAGAAAAACGTATGCTCTCCAAATTGCGAGATCATCAGCCGAGATACAATCCCCAAGCACTTTGGAGAGCTGGTATCCAGAATTTGCAATGCCTCGAGCACTACTGGGATTGTCCATTTCTTTAAGGCTGTTGGGTCTGGATCTGTGTCAATCTTCCAGACTGTCTTCGGAGTCATTCCGTCGGCCATCCATTCACTCTTTTAGAATGTGTTTGGCGGCTTTCCTATAATTTTGGCATTCTTTGGCGTAATACTGCTGCTATTTCTTCTGTTTCGCAGTGGTTGTGTCTTTCCAGCTACACAAAGCAATGCTGCCACTGCCACCAGCTGAACTGTGCCATGAACGCATGGTTCACTCTTTGATGCTTCGTTGCTGGAGGAATTGGGGCGTGATTGGTCATTTTCATTCCGACCACACCTATGGTGTGTGCAACCAGTCTTTCCCTGCGTATAGTGCCTCTTCGAACACTTGCCTACCGTGTATCTTGCTGTTACACCAGTGCCTCCTGTGGGCCAAGCACTACTGATGTCCCCGATGAGGGTTCATTCACGGTCGAGCCCCTTGAGACTAAGGCTGATTCGCAAGGCCACTTATGAGCCACCCTTGGTGAACAATCTGGCTCTATTTGGGGCTGTGGAGAGTGCCACTCCTGCAGGGGGACCTGCACAAGAGACTACTATGCACTACTGCTCCGTGGATCCGTCTGCCTATCCTGTGATCGATCTAACATCTGACGATGTGGCCTCTTTCCTGAGGTCCTTCCCATTCGATGGCTTCGGAAATGCTCTTCAAGATCATGACTATTGTTAGAAAATTTGATAATTGGCTTATAGCGCCAAATTCAACCACGGCGACGGCCGCCAACATATCGCCGCCATGGCTACCAGCTGTCTACGCGTATTATGACTGCAACGGTATTCCGACAGAATGCTGGCGGAACACCGGCGACGGTAATGCCGCGGATGGCGGTAAGGCGGCGCTGCTGACAGCAGCACTGCCACACCAGCAAAACACCGCTGACCGTATCATGACCAGCTTTGCACCATTATGTGACCCCTCCTCCCCCATGTGTGATTTTAGCATGGGGCAAAATATGGCGCTAAGGCCATAGATTAATTTTTTTCACCCGGAACGCCTACTTTGCATCTCATTGACGCAAAGTAGGTTTCCACATCCAACAAAATGACTTTAACTCCACAAATGTGGCGCTAGATGGGTCTAGCGCCAAAGTATAAATATGGAGTTAGTTTTGCACCGAATTTGCATAAAAAAATGACACAAATTTAGTGCAAAACAAGTATAAATATGCCCCTCAGACTCCCAACGGCCATCCACCTCACATCAGCACACTGCCAATGCACCTGCGCCCAAGTCCAGCAGACATACACCTCCAACAACCACTCCCTCAACCTCCACTCCCATCCCTCCTCCCTCATCCTGCCCCACCATCCCTAAGAAGCTTTTCATTCCCCAACTTGACCTCTTCCCTCCCCTCCACCCCTCCGTCCTGCCTGTAAGAGCAGAGTCCCAACGACCCAGCCCAGCACTTCAGCCAAACAGTCTGCCACTGCTCCCATCAAATCAACAGCTGCTGGGACGAAGGGGCCCCAGAGTGTGATGGCTGCCACTACTACAGTTAGCACACCTCCACCTCAGAAAGGGAGGACTAGGGTGGTGAAACCCAAGGGACATGAGATGGGTACAGTGGAAGCACCTCCTAGTCGTGGAGGCAAGAAAGGGAAGGTTTCAACTCCAGCACCCAACAAAACTGAAGGATCCCACACCACCACCCAAAAAAGAGAAGGATCCCACTCCATTGCCCAAGAAAGGGAAGGATCCCACTCCATGACCCAAAAGAGGGAAGGTTCCCACTCCACCAACAAAGAGAGGCAAGGGGCCCCACCACCAGCAGTGGGAAGGAGCCCTCACCTCCGCAGAGGCAGGCAGGGTAACACCTCCACCAGCAGTGGGCAAGGAGCCCTCACCTCCAGCAGAAACAGGCAGGGTAACACCTCCACCAGCAGTGGGCAAGGAGCCCTCACCTCCAGCAGAGGCAGGTAGGGTAACACCTCAATCAGCAGTGGGCAAGGAGCCCTCACTTCCAGCAGAGGCAGGCGGGGTAACACCTCAACCAGTAGTGGGAAAGGAGCCCTCACCTCCAGCCGACGAAGGCAGGCTAACACCTCCACCAGCAGTGGGCAAGGAGCCCTCACCTCCAGCAGAGGCAGGCAGGGTAACACCTCAATCAGCAGTGGGCAAGGAGCCCTCACTTCCAGCAGAGGCAGGCGGGGTAACACCTCAACCAGTAGTGGGCAAGGAGCCCTCACCTCCAGCCGACGCAGGCAGGGTAACACCTCCATCAGCAGTGGGCAAGGAGCCCTCACCTCCAGCAGAGGCAGGCAGGGTAACACCTCAACCAGCAGTGGGCAAGGATCCCTCACCTCCAGCAGAGGGAAGGCAGGCCACCCTCCAGGGACTGTTGTACAAGGAGCCCTCTCCTGAACCAGTGGATAAGTTCCCCACCTCAGAGACTGTGACCTTGCACTACCTAGCATTGGGAAATGGGCATGGAGCCCCCCGCCAGAACCAGTGGGCAAGTTCCCAGCCGTAGAGACTGTGACCTTGCACTCCCCAGCACAGAGAAATGGGCATGGGACCCCCTCCAGAACCAGTGGGCAAGTACCCAACCTCAGAGACTGTGACCTTGCACTCCCCACCACAGAGAAATGGGCATGGAGCCCCCTCCGGAACCAGTGGCAAGTTCCCCACTTCAGCTGAGGTGCCCCCAACCCTCCTTCCCCCTGAGTTTCCTGCCCATTTCCATCATGATGCCCCTGCACAGTGTAGTGCGGATATTGTCAGGAAACAAGTTGGGGCTTGAACCGTGCCCTGTAGCCTTGTGGGCCTTTTGTACTTTGAACTGGCCATTGGCCCTCACTGGACATTTACTCCTATTTTTTTCACACAGACAATATGGTGGCTGTTGGCATCAAATTACAATATCAGTTATACCTAAATGTAGTCCTTGCATTAATATGACGTGGGTCCTGTGACATTGGTTTTCCTCTGCAGCTGGTTGTGTGTATGGTTTGTGTGTGAATGGTGTGTGTTGTGAGTGTGTGTGTCACTCTCCTTTTCTTCACTCCCTCCCTCCCTTGTGTACTAGGCAGCTGTACCCACCATCGTCATCTTCGTCAGCATTTGTTTTCCAGGTGGAGCATGGCGTAGAAGACTTGTAGTTACGGTTCCATGGTGGTGGTGGTCTTCTCTGTGTCCCTGATGGTGAGTCTTTTGTTTTCTGTACTGTGTTTCTGCCAGGCTTTTGATGGCGTTGGTAGCGCCCTGGAAATCCTGGTGGTTTTCTGTCTCATAAAATGGAGGCCGGTACCTTGGATTCCGCCTGGCTGTAAGTGGCTACTGCCGTGGTCAGTGGTGTTAACGCCCTGGCGGTTGGTGTGGTACCTTGGCTGTCTATCGGAGTTATCACCACCATGGTCATAATTTGGCAGTAATTACAGCCAGGCTGTTGGCGATATTACCACCACTTTAACAGTCACCGCCATAATGACCACCCATATCCGTCAAACTCTAGATCAAGCCCTAAGGGCCCAGTTTATACCTTGCCTGTATGTATACTCCATTGCCACATTGTAAGAGTATCCATACCCATACCGCCAAGATAAAGGTCCGCCAGCCACATTTAAAAGTGTCCAAAGCATAGGTTTCATCACTGTGGAGAGCACTCCATCCATGCTGTGATTAAACCCCTACAATGGTCCTGTGGAGTAAGAGCCGTCAGAGGAAGACCTCTGATTATGCCCACCTAATTTAGATGGGAGGAATTAGAGGTCAGCTTTCACTGCCATCCCCGCCAAGAAAACAAAAACTGCTAAATCTGACCTTGCCATGGGGAGAGAACTTCCATGGCAAGGGGAGCATTTTATTTTTATTCTCAAATAGAAAATCTAGCTTCAGGATGTTCATTTTGAAAATAAAAAAGAAACAGTTTGGTGCATGGCTTCATCATGTTAACGGAGCTCAGCACCAAACTATAAACAGCATTGACAAGAGCTGCTGATATGGCGGTTCCTGTCAATGCTTTAGAACAGACCAGCAGCTTGGCAGTCATTTCTAAATTAGGTGGGCAGTACCTCCGTCAAGGTGACAGAGAAATTTACTCTGACTCTGATGGAGAAATGGCCCATCCGCATAGCCATAAATTAAGCCCTGTGGCATTTTACAACAAATTGGCGTACAGGAGTGCTACAGGTATTTTGCTGCGCTGCCCTAGGCCAATTTGAAAGGGCATAAGTGTACTCTATTTACAAGATACAGTGCATTTCTATCTTTTCCCCCTATGCTGGTGCACAATTTGCAGTCTTGCCCAAACGCAGGTGAATGTTTGCATTGTTCAGCATTCTGTCCATCATCGGTTTCTTTTTGCTTTTGTAGCATGGCTGATGAGAGATGGCACCCCAAAACATGACTAGGTGTAGCTAACAGTTGGACTTTGTGAATTCCTCCCAGACAGGCACACAATAGTGGGATAAGCCAAGCCTCAATGGACCATCAACTGGAAAGATGGGGGGGTGAGTCGAGCACAGCTCCACTTGCACCTGAATAGGCTGGGCTCTGTCTTCTCACAATAAGTGTAATGACCCTAAATTGTCAGTGCAGCCAACTTCGAGCAAGGGCAGGGGAGGCAGGAAACTCCCAGCACTTCAAAGAACCTTTACAGAAGCTTCTCACATATTCTAAGAGCAGGGCACCAGGGTGTAAAAATAGGGTTCTCAGACCCACTCTTCAGTTCACTACTGGACCAGCGGAAGGACTATAAGAGGACTGCCTACTGCTGTGACCCGCTGTGCACTCTGCCAGACTTCTGCTGTACCTGGAAGGACTGCTTGACTGCCTGGAGCCTGCCTTGAACCCACAGATGCCAGCCCTGATATGAGCCCTGCATCTTCACCTGCACCCAGGACTTCCAGAAGTGAGTCCAAGGGCTAGTTTGTAGGCCTCCTGTTCAAAGCCACAGGGACATAACAGGATCCCTCCATCTGGACCACACACCTGGACCCATCCTGTGTGAGTCCTGAACCCCCAAGAAGTCCCCATCCACTCCTGCACCCTTGTTGTTGTGCTAAAGGTGCTCAGATGGCCATATTCGAAAACTGAGAACAGACACAATTTGACCAAAAAGTGCTTTGAGAACCAGGAGGAGACCGGTACCAACATGCTCACCTATCTGTCTGAGGTGCATCACCAGTTGGACTGACCTTGCGGCTTCTCCAGCTACGTTCTTCACCGCAGCAGCAAATCTGTTTCAGTGGTCCTTCACCAAAGGGATATCCAACCTCATGGAACTGTCTTTAGCTGCAGCGTTCTGCTTCGTACCGCTGGAGATTTTTGACTTCCATCTCAACGACTAACTCTGAAGGTAAAAATCTTCACTGCGGCTCCACTCAACATCTGTCTGATAATGAAGCTCCCTCTTTGGACATTCCTGCAGCCTTGTCCCCCTGACCTTCAAACTTTGAAGACATTTTGTTTTCAACATTTTCTAAGTCTGAAAGTAAGCGGTGACCAGGCCCAATCCACTTCTTGTATCCAAAACCACACTCCATCGCAGTTGGCCTTAACTTTTGACATTCCAGCGTGACCAGATGTCCGTGGCTGGCACTTTTATATTTTAGGTGCTATTTTGAACCCTAAAAATTCATAACTCCAGTTCTACTGATTGGCTGTGTGTTGTTTTGGTGTCTAATAATTTATTACATTTTACTCTATTTATCTAAATTGGTTTGGGATTTTTCCTTTATTGTGTTTTCACTTTATTGCTGTTTGTGTGCTGCAAAAGTACTTTACACATTGCCTCCAAGTTAAGCCTGACTGCTTTTTATGCCAAGCTTTCCAGGGTTAGGTTAATTTTTGTGGTTCACCCTGCAAGGGATTGTGGTTGTTGCTTTACCAGTGTTCGCACTGCAGTGGACCACCAACCACATTTCTCACAATCAGCATTTATTGTCTGTGGATTAATAGCTGTAGCTTGTATCCTTGTAGGCATTTCACAGTCCCTATTGTCTCAGTACATGTTGCAGTACATACTGCCTCAACTGTCTATGTGTGATTATAATCTCATTGAGCATGTCTTGAGTTACTGCTGTAGGAAGATGCTCTTGTTCTGGTTGCAGTAGAAATGTAGCACGTACTGTCCACGTCTGCCTTCATAATGTGAATGTTCCTAAGTGTACCCTTTGTACTGTATGTGGGAGCTTCTCGTGAAATAGCATCAAGTGTTCAATGTAACTTAAAGGCCATTCAGTGAATACAAATGTCTATATTTGGATCGGGTATTAATCTTGACATATTTTGTGCATAGCTCTGCTATTTCAATAGCTTCTTATTCAATACAGAAGTGAAATACCTCTGTAGTATATACTGGGTCAGATATGATCACTAGCACTACTTCATCCACACTTAATCCGAACCTCCTAGCCATCATATTGGAAGTAAGGGCTAGGGCTCTATTCTCTGGGATCTCTCCCTCTTGCAATTCAGACTCCTCTGGTTCTCAAGCTATTTTTCACAAAGAATCAATCATGATACTCAGAATAATGACTAATCCTTTGTATCTGTTAAGCACTTAACAATCTCCAGCAAAAATGAACAGACCTCCTATCTCTGAGAAGGATCATAAAATATCTCAGGACATCGCCAGTTAAATTCTGCATGAGTGAGACTTATTTCAGGGTCCATGGCCCTCAAGGGCATTTAAAATTCCAGCTGAGTATAAGGGTGTCATGTTATGAACCTCCCAGTTTGGGGGCGTTGAGAGATCACTCTCAGATTTCCTTGGCCTCCAAGGGATATTGCATATGTATAATTTTATTTAGTCTTTGTTGTAGTCAAACTTTCTTGCCCTCACCTCCTGTATAATTTATGCACAACTTAGTTGATCTTTTAACAATGTTTACTTAAGTATTCATTTATTAAAGGGAGTGGTGTCATAACTTTTATGTATTCAAAGGGAGGTGTTCATTCAGGTCTCGAAAAATTCTCTTGCCTGCTCACTATAATGAGCTGATTTTTGGCTAGTCAAGAACTTCCTGGGACTTACTAATCCTCTGGGTAGATGGAACTACTACACACATGTACATGAAGTGTACCCACTGTTCCAAATCTTTCCAATTGAATTATAAGACTTCAACTCATCTGCACAGGCAGCACAGCCTGCCCTCTTAGAAAAAAATAAGGTGGGCTGATCTTTGACTGCTTTACTCATAGTGCAGGCTGTCATTCAAAGATGTTCTCTGAATAAACCTGTTGGTTGTGCGCAAAGCCAGACGATGTTGCTCTTCCTTATGTACTTTATCTATCATGTAACACACCTTGTCAATCAATCCAGATTTATAGAGAGGTGGCTTCAGTCAAAGAGCCAGGTCTTGAATCCCTTTCTGAATTCCTTGAGGGAGGGAGAGGTCATCAGGTGGATGGGAGGCTGTTCTAGGATTTTGCAGTGAGATAGGAGAAAGACCGGCCTCCAATGTAGCTGCGGCCGATGCGGGGGGCGTGCAAGCCAGGGAAAGGGAGGTGGAATGCAGGAGTCTAGCAGGTCTGTGGAAGCGCAGGCTGTGGTTGATATACACTGGTCTTTGGCTGTGAAGGGCTTTGAAGGCATGCACTCTTTGATTGGCATCACTTGTGTAGAGGGAGCTAGTGTAGTTTCTTTGGATGAGGGGGGGTGGTAAGGGTCCATCTGGGGAGGTCGCGGATAAGTCTGGCCGCTGCATTCTGGATGGCCTGAAGTCTCTCCTTGTTGAATTTGTCGAAGTGGTCTAAGTTACACTCCACCCCATGACCCTTTATGATTGTGTCTTTGGTGCCCCAGTTCGATGCAAAGCTTGGAGCCTGTGACTCAAACCAGCAGCTCTGCTCCACAGCCTCCCTCACATCTGCTGGCCTCTGGGATCAGGCCACAGTAAGCCTAGCAGAATGCCGGAGTAATCATGGCTTTCTTCACCCCTTCTCAGGGAACTCAGTGTGCACCAATGAGCATTTCAGTGAGCAAGGTCAGACAAAACAACAAGCATTAGCATGGCCAATAGGTCTGGCCTAAGTGTGAGCTTTTGGCTTTGCCAACATTTTGTACAGTTGCGTGGTTGTGGTGCAGCATTGCTAAAAGTAATTTCAAAACGTGCTATAAAAGTTATAACAAAAAAAGCACTATGACTTAGGAAGGCTTAAAAAAGCTTGTAGCACTTTCTTTTTATATCTTTTAGCCATGCTGCACCAAGCCACGCTGCTCTACAACATGGCTAAAAGACTTTGGCAAAGGCAATAGCTCTGACATAGGCGAGACATGTTGGCTTTGCCAATGCTTGTTACAGCACTGGCATGGTGATATCCTACTTACCAGTGAGCCTTAGAAGGGGTCTAAATTCCAGGGTGCATTGGTTTGTCCTTCAGTGACCTATAATTGGGCACATCAACCCAGTGGCAGTAGCACATGCCTAAGAATGGTAAATCTGGAAACTGGGCACATACATCTTCATAGAAAGAGAATTTTAGCTTCCATGACACCTAACACCTTTTTATATCTATCAGTAACTTTCACTAGTTTCTGGAGTAAGGAACACTGAGCATTGTTGTCTCAGAAGTCAGATAAAAGGAAGACTGCAGCCTGACATATTAGAAAATAGTAGTTAGGCACCAAAAAGTCTACACCATTTCAGATATGCAAAACAAGAATAAAGCAAGTGGGGAGCAGAATGTACAAAACACAAAATAGTCCTGGAAGAAGAGTACACAAAAAAAAGTTTTAAAAAGCACTAAAGGACCAGAGAGTGCAGAAAACACAAAAAAGCCTGGAAAGAACAGAGTACATAGAAAATGGAAAGAAAGCCAATAAGGAGCACAGTAGACAGGAAAACCATTAAACACTAGAGTAACAGTATACAGAGAAAATGAAAAGAATGCAGGGGGAAGAGCAGAGTACACACAAAACAGAAACAAAGGCAAAAAGAACAGAGAGCACAGAAAATAATACAAGCTTTGGTAAGACCAAAAGGTCTCCCATTGATGAGATCTACTGACTTTAGTGGAGTGCCATTGTGTGGTGTGGAGTGGAGTGGCAATGTGAAGAGTGGAATTAGGTGGAGTGGAGCTGTGTGGCACTGTGTGGCGTGCAGTGGAACTGTATGGAGATGAGTAGGATTGTGTGACATTGTGTGTCATTGATTGGAGTTGTGTAGCACTATGTGGAGTGGGATTATGTTGTGTGGAGTGCAATTGTGTAGCATTGAATGGAGTTGTGTGGCATTGTGTTAAGTGGAATGGAACTACCTGGGCGGAGGAGAGTGAAGTTGTGTGGAAGTTTGTGGAGTGGATTTGTGTGGCATTGTTTGGTGTGGAGTGGAATTGTGTGGCATTCTGTGTCGTGGAGTGGAATTGTGTGGCAATGTGTAGCATAGATGGAGAGGAATTGTGTGGCATGGAGTGCAGTGGGACTATGTGGGGTAGAGTGGAATCGTGTGGTGTTGTGCACACAAATCTCTGTCGTCCTCGCTCCTTCTCCGGTCTAAACTGTATTACCAATTACCACTGTGACATTTCACCAAAGTGGGTCCTATGGTTGTACTAAGCTTGGTGGAATGCTCTGGGTAGGCAGCTCCATTGTATTTTTTTTTTGTGCAATAAGACATGCAGTTCTGATGAAAAAGGTCCAAAATGTTCGTGTAGCATTGGAAATTAAAATGCAAGCTTGCAGCTTTTACAGATGTAAAGCAGCACGTCATCAAAGACGTAGGATATTTGCACACAGATTAAATTATAGGAAGGAAATCCAACATGCCGGATGTACGTGTTGCACACTACTGATGTTAAGGAAACAGCAGCATCTGCAGATTAATGAAGTACCATACTGGTTTAAGGATAAGGATGAGTATAGCAGCAAGTATGTGAATAGACAAAGTGGGCAAATTCACAAGGGTGTTTTAAGAACAGTAGCTGAATTGTGTAAACTGAATCAGAAAACAGGGAGAAAGGGTGGTGGTAGTGGGAAGAAGCACCATGGACAAGGAGGAGTGGGTTGGAGAAGAAATAGGAACTCAATCACAGCACTAGCAGTGCATGGAGAATAATTAAGATGAATCAATTTATGGTTGGTGAATGCTCCACAGAAGAAGCAGGAAGTGACACCTAGCACACACTGGCCACTTAGAAGGCAGCAAAGGAGACTGAAAATGAAGCCAACAAATGATATGCTATGGGTGGCCTCAAAGCCCTTTATTGTGAACAATAACCCTGGCAGCGACAGTGCATGCATTGTAGGTAGGTGATATCTAAAATGAAATTGATGGGTGGCGCTAGCGATCCAGCAAGCAAGATGGCCATACTTGAATGAGGCTCCTGCAATTGGGGACCACCCTGTAAAGGGACTAATCGAAACTTGAAAACAAACACAACCTTACATTTGAATCGGATGGTTCTGCCGGGCCTGGGGAATAACTCCGGGAACTGCTGGATTCGATGTCCCTAGCCTGATGCATGCTGAAGTGGGGCGTAGTAGCATAGGCCCTTCAGAACACTTGAGTGCGGCCCGCATGGGCAATGAAGAGCCGCGTGGGCTCAAAGAACAAAACTTACCTGGAGAGGAGTAGGTCCTGACTACTGCAGCTGGAGTGCACCCCGGCCCCTTCCTTGGATGGAGTGAAGAGCAGGCCAGGCGAGGACCTCGTGACGTCTGTGGCTCCAATCGGGCTGCACAATGACCGGGGCGGCTGGGGCCTGCCACACAGCCGGAGGTGAGGAGCGCCGGCCTTGACTGAGGACGAGGGCTGTGGCTGACCTTGGAGGGTGGCATTCTGGGGCAGGGGTGCTCCTGCTTGTGCCCTGCTTATTCTCGGGGAGGGGGCACCACTCGTGTGGTGGACTAGCATGGCCTGCGCAAGAGGTGGCAAGCGGCATGGGCCCTAGAGGAAGGCCATTTTTGAAAATCGCCCAGTCAACGGGCTCTAACGTGCCCCCCAACTCACCCCGGCCGAACACAAACAGCCCCTCGCTTGAGAATGGGGGATCGGGTTCTGAAGAATCAGACGCAGATCAGCTGTGGTCCTCCCCTTGATGCCTGCCTCATCACTGGGTTGTTGAAGAGCTTGATGCATGTTCCGGGAGCTAAGGCAACATAGGGCCAACTACGGGAGTCTACGGGCCGGGTGACCCTAGAGTGAGATGGGGGGAGCTGCAAAAGCCGAGTGATTAAGGCAGGATGCTATCTTGAGGCCTTATCAGATGCCAGTGGCAAACTTTGGTAATACATGGTCTCCTAGAGACTGATTGCTTTCTGATAGCTCATGGCTTATGCAGCGGTAGGACACGACTGAGGGAAACATGATAGATAACTTCACGGGCCGATTGCAGAAGGGAGATATTTGCGAGGGTGCAGGCAATGAGCACCCCACTATCTACTAGCCTGCAGATCTTTGTTGGCTTACAGCCTGGGACAGGAGAGATCGAACTGTCAACATCCAGAAGGAGAGATCAGACGTCTGCACCCGTACACTACATGTGGCCCATGGTGCGGACTTGGTGGACTCCCTTGCACAGCAGAGGCTGCGTCTTCTGAGTCTAGGTGGGTCCCTGACTTCTGTTGAACCTTCAGGGGTGTGTGGCAGCTCGGGGGCCCTGGTGCGCTGGTCACTGTCTCATAGTGGTCTCAGAGCGCCTGCGTAATTTGGTGCCTCCTGGGCTTGCACCTGTTGGACCGGGTCTGCTGGCTGTGAAATACTATGGCGTACCCGGACGTGGTCATCATGGGTAGGACAGACCCAAAACAGGCCAAAATATAATTTGGCACCCTGAAGTCGTGAAAGCGCTGATGCTGGCCATGCAACAAAGCCTGACCTCAATTGTAATAAAAATGGGCAATATGTCTTCCAGAATCTACAACATTTCGCACATGCTTGATCCCCATGACTCCCGGCTCAATGAGGCAGAGCAATGAATATATGAGTATCGGTACTTGAGGCTGCAGATAACAACAAAAGTGAGCAACTATTAAATATGGAAAAAGTCCTCAAGGTCATTGTAGCTAAAACTGAAGACCTGGAAGCCCGATCTAGACGGAATAACTTGCGCATTATGGGAGTTCAGGAGCCTACAAATACTGACAGAATGAAAACCTTCATCGAACACCTACCTGCAACCCTTTTCGGGACTGAGGCCTTTTTCAAGTTCCTGGTGGTTGAGCGTGTACACAGAGCATTGATGACAAGACTGCCCCCTGGCGCTCCTGCAAAGCCCATAAAAGCAAGATTGTTGAATTACCGGGACAGAGATGCAGCTCTGCGTTTGGCCCGGGAAAAAGGTACATTTCAATATGAAGTCAGCTCTATATCCATCTTTCCAGACTTCACCATGTCCGTGCAGGAGGCTAGGAGGAAATTCAGTAAAGAAGAAGGGGAGTCCAGCCAATCGACTTCCTTAGAATGCCTATTCTAACAAGATGATTGATAGGTTTAAGCAAGATGTGGGAGAATCAAAACCGGGGGGCCTGGACCCTAAGCCTCCCAATAGTAACAGTCAGAATAATGCAAAGGTGATTCCCCACAAAAAAATTTTTATCAACTCATAGATACATTGCTTCAAAAGATTGTTTAATTGCGTTGTAGAGAGAAGGAGAGTTCCAGAGATATTTAGTCCATTTGAAGTAAAGACGAACTTGAAGTTGAAGTAAATTTCATTAATCAGCAAGGAATCCAAACAAATGGTCCCAGGTTGGATGCAAAGTCAGATAGAAGTGTACGTTGATGCAACAGCCAACACGTGTTTCGCCCCTTTGGCGCGTAAGCGGGGGCTTTCTCAAGGCTGTAGAGAATATATATAGGCAATATAAATCATAAGTCAGAGATATGGTGTCAGGTGTGAAGGCATGCTGCTAATGCAGATTGTGCGTTATATTATGTGCTTCTTCTAAAGAAACCGGTGAATTAAAACAAACCCAATCCATTTTCCCAAGTGTGAGCCAAAGGCTTAAAATGATGAGAACAAATACTTTTGGTGTTTTAAAGAGAACGAAGTTATAATACTTGTGCTAGGCTAAATAATAAGCGGGGCAGGAGGTAAGACCAAAGTGAATGTGTACTGGCACTCACATGCTATTAATGGAGGTTGAAAAGAGACATGCATGAGAAAAATTATATGAGGCATCATATAATATATGTTAGTAAAGGAAATTATTGGTAAGGAAGAAAAGACATACCTAGTTCAGAACATAATACAAAAAACTTCAGACATTGAATTGTCACAGTTGTAGATAGGACCCTAGACATAAGATTATATACAACATATTTTTGTTGTTTGAAAACAACCAAAGAAGAAAATAATATGTATCAGATAATAAGGATAAGAGCAGCCAATAAGCAAAAGAATCAAATTTGCCACCTATTAACAATATGACTAGATTGTAGACCAACAATATAGATAAACATCAAACGAAAATGAAAAATATCGTGGTGTATCTAAACAATAGTTTTTACACAGAATAGTAGGTGCATAATGAGCTCCAAACAGTCTCAAAACATAACCGGGGCTCCTTATCTAGCCAACGTACTAAATCACGCTAAATCAAATGCTGAAACCCAGTCTCCCTGAAAGGGGAAGGCAGAAGGTACAATTGAGCAAAAATGGTTTTTACCTTATTCGATGTTAAGGGAATGAAAAAGGTGCAGTGAAATCGCCGGCGCGTCCCGCGGTAAATCGCTGCATCCCCATCAAACAGCAACGTGTTTTAAACGTTGCGCGTTCCTTCTCTGCCTCGCGTTCAGCGAAACAGAGGAGGGACACTCCATATGTTGGAGAACCGAAATGTGGCGGCCATCTTAAAACGGATAAACCAAATCTAGTGGTGATGAATCAACTAGACAGAAACAAGCAATCTACAAGCCTAAGCAGGTCAATAATGTCCAAGTACCACACAAATACAGTAAAAAAGAGAAAATATTAAAAAGGGAGATATTGATAAGCATAAGATAATTAAGGAGGTAATAATAACCTGGGAGAAAAAGTAGTATAAAGTTAGATATAAGTCAGGGAAAGACCAAAAGAATGTTATCCACAGGGAAGAAAGAGACATTATTTGAAAAGGATCTATGTTGACAGCAATCAGTACAGGGCTTAGTGTAGGAACAGGATTGAACAGTGATTGTTAGTCTATTAAAATAAAAATGATCAACAAATAATCAGTAGGTAAAATAGTAAAGATATATTCGCCCTACATATTTGAACTAAAGTCGTATAGAATAGAGCATAAAATAATGTGTTAAAAAGAAAAATGGTGAGGAAAGTAAGTAAAATAAAAAAGAGTAGGAAAGAAAAAGGACATGTTGGGAAAGTATAATGTAGACCAAAAATTTAAGAGGATTTAAAAAAAGGAAGAGAAGAACAGTAGTAGCTTGAATAAAGTTAGAGCTATCATACATCAAAGAAACAACTTTAGCCATGCAACATTTACAGTAACCAGTAGTGCCATTCATGGTCCTGATTCAAACCATTATTCACCGTATCATACTGAATAATCATCCTACTTTCTTGTTGACGTAGGCGTAGATGTAGATTACCACCTCGTGGAGACGAAGAGATGCGATGTATTCCGATGAATTTAAAGGAACGTGCATTAGGGTGAAAAGTTTTGTAGTGCTCCACGAGAGGTGCTGTGGTCTCAAGTTTCAAGATATTTTGAAAGTGTTCTTGGATTCGTTGTTTTAAGGGACGAATCGTACTACCAATATAAGCTTTTTGGCATGGGCAGAGTATCAAATACACCACGTTCCTGCTTTCACAATTGATAAAGTCCTGAATTATATGTTCTTGGTCATTGATGTGCAAAGTAGAAGTTCGGTTGAGACCCAATTTGCATATTGAACATTTAGTACAGGTGAAAAATCCCTTAGGTTTGGGAAAGTAGGGTTCAGGGACTGGTTGTTGAAAAAAAGAAGGACAAAGTTTATCACGGAGGTTAGGGGCCCGTCGAAACCCTATTTGTGGGTACTTAGAAATAAATGGTTGAATAGATGGATTATTGCTGATGAGGTGCCAGTGTTTACGAAGTTGTTTCCGTATTTGGTAGTGACCATTATGAAATTGAGTTATAAATCGAATAGAAGAGTCTATTTTGCAGCGCTGTGATGAATTGATCATCTTATTGCGATCCATTTTGCTCAGATTATTCAACGAAGAGGTTAGAAAACGTTGTTTGTAGCCCCTGATCAGAAGTCTCTTGGTTATTTGGGAAGAAAAAAAGTCATAGTCGCTGGATTTTGAGCAGTTGACTTTGGCTCTTCTATATTCGCCTTGTGGAATGTTTTTAATTATGCTTGGGGGGTGACAACTGGAGGCGTGTAAAATGGAATTAGCCGCTGTAGATTTTTGGTAAAATTTCGTCTGTAATTTGTTGTTATCCACATAAATTAGTAAGTCAAGTTATTCAACTTGTATATCCGAAATGTTATATGTGATGTCAATGTCCCATTTGTTTGGTACTAGGGACTGAAAAAATTGAGTTAAAAGTGTACTGTTTCCTTGCCAGATCAACAAAATATCCTCAATATAGCGACCCCAGAAGATGATGTTATGAGAAAAGTCTTCATTATGATCGCTCCACAATCATTCCCGTTCCACTGCCCCCATTAGGATGCAGGCATAGGGAGGCGCGAATTTGGCCCCCATTGCCGTACCTTGGAGTTGTAAGTAGAACTGTCCATCGAAGAGAAAGTAGTTGTTCTCCAGGCAAAATTGAAGCATATTCAGTATCATACTGTTATGGGTAGAAAAAGACACTGGCTTTGTCGAGAGTGCTATTCTGACTGCCTCTAGACCGTCCTGGTGTTTAATTGAGGTATAGAGGCTAACTATATTGATGGTCACTAAGAGGTAGTCAGGCTGCCAATCAATTTCTTGAAGTTTACATATGATGTCTTTTGTATCCCTCACAAAGGAAGGTAAGTTAATCATGAATGGCTGGAGTACTTGATCAATTAAAGTCCCTAATTTAGAGCAAATAGAGTTAATGCCCGATATTATAGGCCTGCCTTTAGGAGGAAAGTCTTTTTTATGTATTTTAGTTAGCAAGTACATTGTTGGCACTGTTGGATGAGAAAGAAATAGGGCAGATCTTTCTTGATGTGAGATAACTTGCAGTGAAAGCCAAAAGTCAAGTAGTTCTGAGAGTTGCTGTTGAATATGAGCCGTGGGGTTTGAGTCTAGGCGTTTGTAGCATTTGGGGTTGTGTAGTTGGCGGTAAGCCTCCTGAAGATAATCCGAGGTATTAAGGATAACGATATTACCACCCTTATCTGCTTCCTTGATAATGATATTGGGATTCATTCTTAAATTGGACAAAGCTATTCTTTGTTGATGAGTGATATTTGAGGGAAGAAATTTGCGCTTGTCGCAATAACGTTTATATTCTTTATCAAGGTCTTTTAGAACTGCACGTGCAAAGTAATCAATGGAATTCCCTGCTGGAAGGGTAGGAGTAAAAGTAGATTTTGGTCTCATACCCGAGGGATGATATTGGTTAATGTTTAGCTCTAATTGTTCAGCTAATGTACTGAGAGGGAGATCTGGTTCAGTAAAATTGGCTAAATTACAAAGAAGACCAATATCTTCAAGGTCCCGAACAGTGGTATCATGGGAGGGAGGTAAGGGCGGTGGCTGGGAGGGAGAAGAAGTGAAAGTGGAGAAAAATGACTTTAATTTGAGTTGGCGTATGAATTTGAAAAAGTCAATTTTGGTTTGAGTTAAATTCCAAGTGTTTGTGGGGCAATAGGAAAGACCTTTATTAAGAATGTGCAGTTCGGATGGAGAGAGAGAATAATCTGAAAGATTAACTACTAATTGGTCGTTGTGTTGAGAGGCCGGAGGTTCTTGCTGCGGGCCCGTGTTTGTATACCTGAGGTGCCCGGAGTGGCCGTTGAGGTATCTGGTAATTTTGTCTGAATCTCTTGTAGAGACCCTAGGCGAAATCGTCTTGCCTCCTCTAAAAAATTTACCCTAGGTCTAGTAGAAGGCTCCTTATCTGAGTCCTCAGATGTTTCAACTTCAGAGGAAGGGATAGTATCCGGACAGCTTAGTGTGTCCAAAGGGGGATTAGGGTCCTGAACGTGATCATACTTCTTACTGAAAGTATATACTCTCCCCTGTTGATAATCACGAAGGTCTCGTCTGAATTTACGGTTTTTCCTCTGAATAATGTCAGCCTCATAATTATCAATGATGTTATTAAGGATTGCGTAGTTTTTAGTTGAGATGTCACCCCAATTGGCCTCCTCAATTCGTTGAGTAAGCTGATCTACTTCATGTTTGTGATGTTCATACTGTTCCTGAGAAATATCAATGAGTTGATGAATCATATTCATTGAAGCCATTTTTAAATTTGCTTTCCATTTTTGAAGGCTCTCTTCGGAGGTGGTATCTGTAGGTGGAAAAATCAGAATGCGTAACCCTCGAGGGATACGGTCGTGTTCCAAATATTTTTTAAGAGAAGCCACCTCCCACCATTTGGCTGTTTCTTTTTTAAGTGATTTTTCCAAAGCTAAGAAAGTGCTTCTTGCAGATGTCAAGTTAGTATTACCCAAGTTGGGAGTGCCAGTATCCGATGTATTGAAGACTTGATCCAGTTTAACATTTCGTTGTTCCCTTCTGTTTTCTTCCTTACCAATAATTTCCTTTACTAACATATATTATATGATGCCTCATATAATTTTTCTCATGCATGTCTCTTTTCAACCTCCATTAATAGCATGTGAGTGCCAGTACACATTCACTTTGGTCTTACCTCCTGCCCCGCTTATTATTTAGCCTAGCACAAGTATTATAACTTCGTTCTCTTTAAAACACCAAAAGTATTTGTTCTCATCATTTTAAGCCTTTGGCTCACACTTGGGAAAATGGATTGGGTTTGTTTTAATTCACCGGTTTCTTTAGAAGAAGCACATAATATAACGCACAATCTGCATTAGCAGCATGCCTTCACACCTGACACCATATCTCTGACTTATGATTTATATTGCCTATATATATTCTCTACAGCCTTGAGAAAGCCCCCGCTTACGCGCCAAAGGGGCGAAACACGTGTTGGCTGTTGCATCAACGTACACTTCTATCTGACTTTGCATCCAACCTGGGACCATTTGTTTGGATTCCTTGCTGATTAATGAAATTTACTTCAACTTCAAGTTCGTCTTTACTTCAAATGGACTAAATATCTCTGGAACTCTCCTTCTCTCTACAACGCAATTAAACAATCTTTTGAAGCAATGTATTTATGAGTTGATAAAAAAAAAATTGTGGGGAATCACCTTTGCATTATTCTAGGAGGAAATTCAGGCCCATTAAACAAAAACTTCAAAAAGCTAATATACAGTATTCCATGCTCTACCCGGCTCCGCGTCAGTTACCAGGGTAAGTCACACATCGTCCAGAATCCTCAACAGGTTGGGGATTTCTTGAAACGAAGCATGGATAAAGCTGCCGCACCTGGAGGAGACATGGTGCCCTCCCTACTTTTGTGTATTGAGTGATGGGTAGACTCTACCACGGCATGGGATCCATTGGACTTTTGCACTACGACGCTGAGGTGCCCTGACACAAAAGACTTCTGCGGTGGTCACTAGAACGGGGAAGCAAAACACATTCTCATGGGATTTTGCAGCCCACTGTCACAGTGTAACTTCATGCATCAATATTGATCGGCTGGGTCCGGTGGTGTGTGCCACTGCAGTTGCCCATGTTCTCTTTATGCTGCCTGATGTTGTCATTATTTGCATACGAATCTCGAAATAAAGACGCCCCTGGTTCACTCGAGGAGGAACTGCCTGGCTTGCTAGCTGAGCTACCAGAGAGATATCCCCTACCAAGTTGGCATTTTATTTCTTACATACTTCTCAGCTTTCATACAGCTTACTCTTTTTTGTCTGCGCCTGACCTCTATTCACACTCCTACGTTCTCTTACTTACCAACAAGCTGCGTTGATACTCGGCCAGTTGGTTTTTGATAATTGATTTCCTTCTTTCTTGCTTTCTTCCTCTGACCTATCTGCCCTATACCTCTTGCTAACAACAAACTACTGAAAACATTTGATAAGAGGCAGAATTATGCTGGATGCAACTTTTGTCTGGTTTGCTGAATTGATCAATTGTGCTTTTGCTGCCCTTTTTTGGTAACTAAGAGATTAAAGGAGGGACCTAATTGTCCTGGTGCGATTGGGCCACCTGTGTGGCTGGTGGGGGGGATGAATGGGGAACGACTACATATTGATCTGTTATAATATGCACACAGACATATATTTGATGCCATACTTTCATTATTATCCTCTATTCACGCGATGGGAACATCCAACACACACTACGCACATACACATTGTTAGGTATGGCTGACTCCAAGTTTAGCGCACCATCTGAACAGTGCAAGTGCTATAGCTCTCTGACTTGGAATGTGAGCGGGTTAGGGGACCTGTGCAAGCACCGTCATACACTAGCATATCTTGATAGACACAATGTTATGATTGCATTACTTCATGAGACTCATGAGACGAACAGAACGGATACATTGTTTGCCACAAGATGGATTTCTCACCGATTTTCTGCGGCCTACTCCGCATATGCCAGCAGTACCATTACGCTCATTCACAAAGGCACACCCTTTGTTCCACAGGGACACATTAACGACCCCCAAAGGCGATATACATTAGTATGGGGTAGCTTGCACTCCGTGTCCATTACAAAGGCAAATTGTTACGGCCCCAATATAAACTAGCCTGCACTGCGGGACTCGATTGTGAGCATAAGCTCCACCTACATCATCTAGGGGGACTACAAAGTTGTGCTTAAAACTGATATGGATAGACTACATGGCACCCAACAGTACCATACAAAAGCTGGCGCACAGATTCGAGCAATCATGGAAGAAAGCAGACTTCTATATGTGTGGAGATTTAATAACCCACAGAGAAGAGAGGGCACATGCTACTCGGGTGCATACAACAGCTGGTCTAGAATAGATTACTTGTTGATTACCAGAAATATGAGCCCTTTGGTAACAGGGGTGACTAACCTTGCCAGAACATATTTGGTTCACTCGTTGGTGCTGATGACACTGGTAACTCCCAAGCTCACCCCCTCTTGTGGCTCCTGGAGACTATTGCCCACTTCCCTTTTAGATACAGTGTTTTATGAAGGGCTTAGGGGGGAGATTGCTGTTTTTTTTAGAGCAGAATGAGGGCTCCGTGCACTAGAGGTGTGTGATATGGGAAGTCTTTAAGGTCACCATGTTCGGGATATGCATGGCTGAGAGTAGAGGGGTTCTGCATTCCATCAGGGGTGAATTAGACGAACTCGAAACTAAAACTCCAAACGCTGGAGGAGGAACTGTGTCGACCCCCTGTACCATAGAGTAGCGGGCAAGATTTGTGAGACAGTCACGGAATGTCAAGCTGTGGCCCAGAGAGATTGCCTGTTCAGAGAGAAATATCACACTACAAGAGAGTATGGTGCGGGAGAGCGACCAGGGAGTATGTTGGCTTCAACTATAGGGAACCCCCCAAGTTTATAATTATGTACTAGAAGTACTGAATGAAGAAGGGGATGCGGAACATTCCACAAAAGATATATTAAATAAATATGTTTACCAACCACTTTCGAAAGCTGTTCTCCTCACAAGGTCCTCCCTTAATCTCTACTGACATTTACCTGAGAGATGTTGCAATGGGGTGGCTTAGTGATGCTCAGCGACAGTTCCTACTCACAGACATTGAAGAGTATGAAATTCGGGAAGCCATAACACTGTGCCCAGGCACACTCTGAGCATTGATGGCCTACCCGCTGATTGCTATAAACAATATAAGGGCACACTGGTGGCTATTTTGAAAGCAGTATATCACGAAGCACGAAAGAACGGTCTACGTCCTCACTCGATGAGGAAGGAAAAAATTATTACTCTACTAAAACCAGCGAACCAACGAACAATTGTGATTCATACTGGCAGCTTTCACTCATCAATAGTGACGTTAAAATTCTGGCAAAAGTTCTCACTAACAGGTTACACCCTTTGATGTCTTTTTTGGTGAGACCAGACCAGTCGGGATTCATTCCGGGACAGGCAACCTCACATAACTTGCGAACCCTCTTCGCTCTCGTGCAGTATATTGATCCAGACCTAGCCGCGGTAGTGGTGTTCTTGGACGTCACTAAGGCATTCAACTCGGTAGAGTGGGAATACTTACTGGCAGTACTTCGGCAAATGGGCTTTCCTCGTCTGTTACTGGCCTGGATAGCTCTGCTGTACTCTTAGATGGTTGCTGGGGTACATCTGAATAAGGTGGCTTCAAACCCTTTCTCTATTACGTGTGGCACTCAGCATGGGTGTCCCCTGTTGAAGTTGCTTTTTGTATTAGCGGTTGAACCCCTGGCAGCTAACCTGCGCCTGCACCGCCGGGACTATATTATCCAATATCCTACTAGGGACATACTAATATCCCTCCATGCTGATGATATTACCCTATACTTACAAGATCCAAGGATCAGTCTCAATGAGATATTACGTGAATTTGTACGATTTGGCATATTATCTGGTATCAATATTAATTGGCAGAAATCACCCTTGTTTCCACCTACACCAGTTTCAGCAAGCTTTCAACCAGATTTCCCCCTTTAGTGCTGTGACTCTGACCTCAGATACTTAGATATCGGCATAGCGTAAGACCGTAATGAATTACTTAGAGCCAACCATGGAGTTGCCATAGGAGAACTTATGAATAAAATAATGCACTGAATTACACTGCCCCTTTCAATTGCAGGCAGTATTGCCCTAATGAAAATGGTCATAATGCCCAAGTTGCTATACTTATTCCTCAACATACTGTATAACCTGAGAGTCATTTTTTCAGCTTCTAGAAACACAACTGATTAGACTTGCATGGGTTGGTAAGCGACCACGTCTTCAATGAGAGGTGTTTGTGTGGCCCTTCATGGCCAGTGGCTTTGAAGCCCCAGATATGGAGCTCTGTTGGCTGTGCACCCAGGCATAATATGCCACTACCGGTACAATCTCCATCATTTAGCTCCAACTGGCTATAGAGAAGAGATACTTGGCCCCCATTTCCAATGTTGCATATCTGAGGACACATACAGGTAGGGTGGGCACCCGAGACTCAACAGTCGCATGTCCGACAAATGCATGGGAGAGACTGGCTAAGAAGCTGGTAAGGTCATTGCTGTACTCCCCCCTGATTCCTCTGCCCTACCACCCTGCAATGCCAGTTACCCATAAAGCAACATGCAGGGCCGCGCTCCGTAAAGCTGACATACATGCTTGTGGCGAGCTATATATTGGGGGACAATTTGTGGACAGATCAAACGTTTTCACTAAGACCACTCCAACTCCACTGGATATCTTTATACATAATAGAATATGGCATAATGTCAGAGCACTTACTCCAGATTTTCCAAGGGAGCCTACCACTGTCCAAATGCTTCACATGCTACTCAACGCCATGGGTTCTCGACATTTGGTATTGGCCCTCTATCACGCTGCACAATGTGAATCATGGAAATGTGGGGAGAACCCAAGAGCTTACTGGGACTGGGAGCTTCACTTAACCCTGACTGACGCGCAACAGTCTTATTGTTGCCAACAGACTGAGCGCATAACCTCAAGCAGTAGATTGAGGATTATACATTTAAAATTCTTGCATCACAGCTACTATACGCCAGCCAGGTTTGCTTAGATATTGACTACGTCCCAATAGTAGATGTGATGAAGAGATGTGGCGTGGAACAAGCAGACCTCCTACATTTGGCCTGGGAATGTGTGCCGATTCGGGCATAGTGGGAAGAAGTTGCAGAAGCACTTTCTAGCATGACTGGTCAGAACATCTGTCCGACACCACTGCTGGCCCTATTAGGACATACTGTAGATTTTGAGAGTGTGAGATGGAAATATGTGGCTCTGGCCCTCCTCATGGCCAAGAGAAGAATAGTGTGTAGATGGGAAAGGGACGAGAGTTACTGTGAGATCTCATATACTGTAGGGACCAGTTAATTACTTATGCTGAGCACCTTCCAGTGAGTTCAAGACCCCGAAATATTTGGGATCGCTTGCAGAAGTACATCTCACTTCCAAGAGCTAATTGTCCAGAAGATACTGATCCCTGTACACTAACTGACCACACTAACACGACAAACAAATAGAGCTCTCCTGCAGGCCCCTCTGGCCTCTAATGCTCGTCGTTAGGACACAATTTGTTGGCTAAATACTCACGACATGCAATTCTACCCTCACCATTATCAACCCTGGCTAGACACCGCACTCACAAAGCAACTCACCAATCGCTCATGCTCAATCTGCTGTTTGCATTTATAGATAACTTTGCCTACCCACCCGCTGGGAGACCTGATTGGATGTTCCTTAGTGAAGTGTTATTATAGCGTACTGGGAATGTAAAGATCACTGATGAATGTATGAAGTGTTAATATACGTTGTATACAAGCTGCATCATTACAATGTTCTGCATGTTTGTTTGTTTGTGTAACCGCATTTGATTGGTGTAGGAAAGTACCATCTTTCTTGGCATGTTACCCCCAATTTCTGACTGTTTGTCAGTATGGTTTGCCTGTCTCACTGGGATCCTGCTGGCCAGGACCCCAGTGCTCATAGTTTGTAGCCTAATGTGTGTGTTGTCAGTAGTGCTTAACTGTGTCATTGAAGTTCTGCTAACCAGAACTCCAGTGAGTATGCTCTCCAACTGGCACACTGGACCCCCCTTATAAGTCCCTAGTATATGGTACCTAGGTACCCAGGGCATTGGGGTTCCAAGAGATCCTTATGTGCTACAGGATTTATTTGCCACCCATAAGGAGCTCAGACAAACCTTTCTTCAGGACTGCCACTGCAGCCTGAGCGAAATAGTGCACACACTATTCCACAGCCATTTTTACTGCACGTAAGTAACTTATAAGTCACCTATATGTCTAACCTTCATTTACTGAAGGCTAGGTGCAAAGTTACTACGTGTGAGTGCACCCTTGCACTAGCAAAGATGCCCCCACCTGTCCAGGGCCACGTCCTCAGACTTCATGAGTGTGGGGATACCATTACACGCGTTCACTACATATAGGTCCATACCTATATGTAGCTTCACAATGGTAACTCCAAATATGTCCATGTGAGGTGTCTAAGATCATGGAATAGTCCCCCCCCATTCCAAATCTGGTATTGGGGTTCCAATTCAATGCATCCTGCGGGCTCCACCATGGACCCCAGCACTTCCAAACCAGCTCTGTGAGGCTTGCACTGCAGCCCCAGCTGCTGCCACCTCACAGACAGGGTTCTGCCTTCCTGAGGTCTGAGCAGCTCAGTCACAGGAAGGCAGAACAATGCATTTCCTTTGGGAGGAGGGTGTTACACCCTCTCCCTTTGGAAAAAGGTGTTACAGGCTCGGGAGGGGTAGCCTCCCAGAGCCTATGGAAATGCTTTGAAGGGCACAGATGGTGCCCTCCTTGCATAAACCAGTCTACACCGGTTCAGGGACCCCAGTCCCTGCTCTGGCACAAAACTGGACAAAGGAAAGGGGAGTGACCACTCCCCTGTCCATCACCACCTCAGGGGTGGTGCCCAGAGCTCCTCCAGTGTTTCCCTGGCATTAGCAATCTTGTTTTCCAAGGTGTGGGGAACACTCTGGAGATCTCTGAGTGGCCAGTGCCAGCAGGTGACGACAGAGACCCCTCCTGATAGGTGCATACCTGGGTAGTTAGCCAATCCCCATCTCAGGGCTATTTAGGGTCTCTCCTGTGGGTTCCTCTCCCGATTCAGTTTGCAAGACTCCTCCAGGAATCCACTGCATCCTCTGCTTCAGCTTCGGACCGTCGGATCAACCGCAGACTGCTCCAGGAACTGCTGTAACTGCAACAAAGTATCCAGGATGACTCCTGTGATCTGCAACTTCAGCTCCAGCCAACATTTGCAACTGTTTCCATGGTGTGCACACTCTGGGGACTCCCTGTCTTCACCCTGCACCAGAAGAACCGAAAGAATCTCCCGTGGAGTGACGGAGTCACTTCCCTGCTCCTGCAGGCACTTTCCAGGATGACGACCGGTTCTCTGGGACTCCTCTCCTGATGACAAGTGTGCTTCCTGGAACACAGGTGGTGGACCAACACGACCCAGGCTGTCCTAAGGTCCAGCTGTCCAAATTTAGAGGAGGTAAGAGCGTGCCTTCCCAGTTTGCGACAGTACCCCTGTGCACTGTGTCATCTCTAGCTCCTTCGGCTTCTGTGCACTTCTTCCAAGAATTCTTCATGCACAGTGTAGCCCAGGTCCCCAGCACTCCATCCTGCAACGCACAACTTGCTGAGTTGTTCTCCGGTGGTGTGGGACCTTCTTTTGCAGTGGTGCACCAACCGCACTTTGCATCTTCTTTGTCCCCATGTCCTGGAACTCCCATGGGTGCTGCCTGGTCATCTGTGGGCTCTCTCCAGTGTTCGGAGCCCCCTCTGTCTCCTCAGTCCAAGTTGAGGCACCCAGGTCCCTCCTGGGTCCAGGCAGCTCCATTTTGACGCACATCACGACCTTGCTTGAACCAAGGCTTGTTAGACTAATCCAGCGACACAAACAGCCTGCATCCAACTTCTTGACATGGGACATCTTCTGCACCATACAGGAACCCGCAGCCATCTTCTTTGGTGCTCTCCTGCAGACTTCTTCTAACCGGAGAATCCTCTTTTGCACCATCTTCTAGATTGGCAGGGGCTCCTGTCCTTCCTGGAATCTTCTGCGACTTCTGGACTTGGTCTCCTCTCTTCAAAGGTCTTCAGGTCCAGGAATCTACCAATTGTTGCTTGCAGTCTTGCTTGGTTCTTGCAAAATCCTTTATCATGACTTGTAGTGTGTCCTGAGGAAACTTGCAGTACTTTACTCCTACTTTTCTGGGCTCTGGGGAGGGGTATTTTACTTACCTTTGTTGTTCTCTTACACTCCCAGCGCCCCTCTACACACTACACTTGCCTAGTGGGGAATTTGTGTTTTTCATTCCACTTTTTTAGCATACGGTTTGTGTTGTCCCTAGGCCTATTGCATTCTCTTGTATTTTCTACTGTTTGCTCTATTCTATGAATATTTACTTACCTGATTTTGGTCTCTAGTGTATATATTGTGTATAATACTTACCTCCAGAAGGAATATTGCCTCTAAGATATGTTTGGCCTTGTGTCACTAAAATAAAGTACCTTTATTTTTGGTAACACTGAGTATTGTCTTTTATTGTGTATAAGTACTGTGTAACTATAGTGGTATTGCATGAGCTTTGCATGTCTCCTAGTTCAGTCTAAGCTGCTCTGTTACAGCTACCTCTAGACAGCCTAAGCTGCTAGAACACTGCCTCCATTTCACTAATAAGGGATAACTGGACCTGGTATAAGTACCTTAGGTACCCACTACAAACTAAGCCAGCCTCCTACAATTGGAAAATATAAATAAAAATGAGAAGAAAAAAAAATTGATGAGTGAGCCTTTGGAATTTAGACTGACCTAATTTACTTTTCGACCTTCACATGCACGTTTGCATACAAGGGGATGCTTTCCAAGGCTAGAGAGGGTGGAGGTTTGGAGGTACATTGAAGTTTGGTAATTAGGTCTAAAAACTGTGAAATAAATCTGACCGTGGGCATAGCCAGAAAGTAGGACAAATAACGGACTTTTGCGCTGGGCAGTACATAGTCTAACAAATAGCCCGATCAGGGCAAAGGAAGGGTGTCCCTAAATAAAGACTATCTCAATAGCCTGCCTCCTCTTGGCAGCCAAGCACAGGAGTTTCATGATCCCTTTCTGCAAAATGTAAAGAGGGCGATCAGACTGCAGCCGATGTGGTCAGTGGCCTTTTCAAGCTATCTTTGACCTGAGAAAAAAAAAAGCAGGATAGATTATTTATTGGAACATCCTTCTTTATAGGGTTTAAGTGTCATAAAAAAAAGTTTGGGTCTTCAAAATGGGTGTGGCCTAGGTAATTAAGAGCATGGTTTAAACATGGAAACTAATGGCCTCATTTACAAGGCCATTGTACCAGTGGCACAAGCACTGCTTTACACTGCTCCACATTTACAAACCGATGCATTTGACCCAATGCATCAGTTTGTACGCCTTGCATCACATTATGCTTGCAACAGGTATAATGTATGCAAAGTAGGCATTCCTTTGGTAAAAGCCATGCAGAAGTGGCACAGTGAATTTACATTTCACTGCTTCGTTCTGCGACATTACTATATCAGAATTTTAACACCTGCTCGGAGCAGGTGTTAAACTGATGCAGGGCTTTTCTCTATGGGAGCTTTCCTACCATTGCTGGAGTAGCATCATTTTTTTGATGCCAGTCCAGCAATGCATTAGTTTGGCACCATAGATGTGTCAGCATTTCTGAAGCATCTCTGAAAACGTGCGCCATGGATCTCTGTATTGTAAATACACTGCATCCTTGGCATTGTTAGGGGGTCGTAAGGCAGCACAAGAAATCGGACGCATCGGAGCTGATGTGTCAGATTATTTTAAATGAGGCACTAAATGTCTGTGATTCTCATAGTGTCCCACCTGCCGGTGTTTTGATTACTACGTGAGCTTTCCGGTAAAGAATCCAGATGTATACCACAACAGACATACACTGAAAACCATTCAGGACTATTGGCTTTCTCTATGTTTGTTAACTGTTTAAAATGAATGGATAACGATTTTCTCATAAACAATACTGAAAATGTTTCAGTTCTGAAAGTGTGAGACACTGAATTAAACATTATTGAGGCCTGTGAAAGGGGTAGTGGAATTCAGAGAGTCTCTGTCACTCTATGTAAGACATTAACACCCTTTTTTCCCCATATTTAATCCTTATCGATCTTTTACATCTCACCTCTTCATCACCTCTTTTCACTCTCTCCTGAGTACATTTCCTCGCATCTCCTTCATTTCATCGCCTCCAAACACACAACTCACCCCCTCACCGGTAAACACTGCATTTTCTTTCACTTAGTCAATATTTTGACAACTGTGTAGCTTCTTCATGCACATTTGTACAGAATCACAATTACAACTGGAAAATACGACCGTTACTGTGTGCATTCTGAAGAGAGGCCAAGGATTGCATGGCCATGTATTCCAAACACCTTTTTGACTCACTGACAAACACTCTGATAAACTCGCACTGCCTTAAGCCTCAACTTCAGAACTTTCAATACCGGCCTTGATGCAACTCATTTCAAAGTACCCACTTTACAAAAGTAATATGCTCCACACAAAAATAAAGTAACACAACATCATGGAAATACCTAACAATTTTAGGGAGTGCAAGATTAAATAAAACATGAAATTGAAACCGGAACTAATTCACCCACATGGATTACCTTTAATTGATTTCAGAACAATGAATGTGAAAAACGCAGTGTTTTGCTGATAAATTTAAAGCCTTGGATATAAAGCGCAATAGAAACTGTTTCAATGTCCGTTGTTAATTGCTGTCGGGTCTGAGATCCAAGTGGACCAAACCCACAAAAAGTCCAGCTCCTTTAAAATATGGCTTCACCTTTGCAGTTTAACTGAACTTCAAGACAACACATGATCTGGAGTCTGGGATGGCAGCACCAATGAAATGTTACTTATTGCATGCAAGACATTGTTGCGTCGATTAGCTTGATTATTTCCCAACTCTGGCTGGATATGAAGCCGAATCTTTCAGCTCACTTGTAGCTTGTTATACCCCGTGATTATACTGTGTCAACGTAGTGCATCACAAAGCCACCTGAACCCATTCCGTTTGTACACTCAAGCAGAGTCAGTGCCAGTCCCAAAATGTTAAAAGCAATATAGACAGCGCCAATGTATTTTGATGCATCCCCAGATTTACAAGAGCTCATAAGCCTTGGAATGCTAAAAAAAAACGTATGCGCCCCCTGGGTAGGTGCAACGAGGAGAAATATCTTTATTTCTCACGTTTGCTTCCTCTTTCTATGTGTGCTGCATTCTGCTGTACCCACAGACAGAGGAAAAGGCCTGCAAGGATTGTTTTTGTGCAGGAAGGTGCCCCTTCCTGCACAAAAATAATCCTGCATGCAATGCAAACACCCTTGCACTGTGTTGCAAGGGTGCCTATGTTGGCGCTAGGCTGCCAAAACAGCACCAGCGCACTAGGAAAGGACAGAAATGCACTGTATTGCTTAAATAAGGTGCATTCCTGACCTTTGTTGCAGGGCAGCACAGCAAGGTTGGCATGCTGCGCTGCCCTGCACCAAAAGCCCAAAAGCCAGTGTTTATAATGGACCACAATAGAGAGCTCAGGAGTTGAGACTGAAGACAATGCAAATTTCTCACAGCCCCCTGTCAGTGGGTCATGAAATTAAAAATAAAAATTTGAGTGACATGCTCACTTTAAATTGGAGTGAGCACCACTCCACCCTTAATGCCAATAAGCAGCAATGGCCCATCTTAGCACTCACCATTGGCTGAGAACAGAGAAAAATAAAATGGTAATAATTTTATTACTATTTTATTTTTCACCTTTGCTTTGCACTCAGCCGAGGAGTGGGGAGCTCCTCTGCCCTAATGGAGAAGCTGAAGATGCCCTTGAGTCTTGTGCAACTTTTGTCAATTCAAGTTATTTTAAGAGAACCAGTTAGGAGGTCCATGGAATTAATTTCCTTTTACAACTCTGAACTTTGACACTGGCCTGACTATGGGGGTTATTCTAACTTTGGAGGAGTGTTAATCCGTCCCAAAAGTGACGGTAAAGTGACGGATATACCACCAGCCGTATTACGAGTTCCATAGGATATAATGGACTCGTAATACGGCTGGTGGTAAATCCGTCACTTTTCCGTCACTTTTGGGACGGATTAACACCTCCTCCAAAGTTAGAATAACCCCCTATGTCTCCACTAGTTTGCCTCAATGTAGAGCATTATAGTAAAATGCTATGCCAGTTATATGGCTTTCTTCATAGAGAGAGTGAGTGAGTGAGTGAGAGAGGTCTATTTGCACGCCTTTTTTCCAGCTCAGAGCCACCATACAAAAGACTATGGGCCTTATTACGGCTTTGGTGGTCCCACCACGGGACCTCCAAAGCCAAGAGCAGGTTGCCACTGTCATGCCATTGACGTCCCATCCCCTCCTCCGATCGTATTACAATGTTTCTACTAGGCTGACCAACCAGAATATTGTACTGTGACATTCCTGCTGGGTTGACCACCGGGAACAGTACTACGGTATTGGCCTGGGCTCCCTTAGGGGATCCGAGGCTAATACCATAGCACCCTTGGAAAGTGCATTGTCTGCAAAGCAGACAGTGCACGTTCTGACGGTTCTGGGCAGGCGGGCCCTGCACTGCCCATGCCATAGGCATGGGCAGTGCTTGGGCACACCTGTGACCCCCAGCACAGGCTTACCTCCAGCCTTTCCATGGTGGGGTCTCCACCATGGGAAGGCTGGCGGTAATTGTGGTTGTGATCAGCAAGGCGTCATTGAGTTCAGTGTTGCCATGATTGAGCATAACTCCGACTGCCGTCAGCCCCGGTGGTCCCCTGGTGAAGATGGTGGTCCCCAGGTGTGTATGCAAAGTAAGTTTTTGGTATGTGGGTATGCCATATCGTTTTTTCCAAAGTCAGATTTTGTGTAGTATCTTTACCTTACTTCAGAAAGGCCAAGAAGTTCATGTAATGTAAAATTATAATTTTGCAGCTTAAAATGGCTATAATGCCACTTCCATAAGCTTACTTAAAAGATGGAAGAAGATAAATTACGCCTCTAAAAAGGTCATTTAGTGAAAGAAAAGGGAAACTTAAGAACATCCTTCATAAAGTCATTTTTTAAACATTTTAATCTTTTAAAGTGAATAATAGAGAAGGATCAGGCAATGCAACCGTAAAGGCTACAGCAATTTAAGAAAGACAATAAAACACAATAAAACACTTTCAGGAGGTTCTTATAAGAAGAGCTAAGAAGTTGATTATCCCTCTTCAGGCGACAACAGTTGTGAAGTCTGTGAGACGGACCATGCAATGCCTCAAATATTACTGTCGCGTGGGCTCTCATTATTCTAAATGAGACTACTGGATTTCTAGGTAGCAGGATCGATAACGGTGTGGGGGACTGAGTCTGACCCACGTGTAAAGAACTCTGTCACCCTAAATCCGGTTTTTGCTCCGGCTAACTAGCAGTGCCTCATTTCTCCCACGTGGAAGGAATGATTTGGCAGCCGAGCGCATGACATCTTTGGAACTTCTCAGGGAAGTCGTGGTTACTCAGATCCAAACCAACTCTCTTATTTCCAATATGATCTCATATACAAATGACAAAGACAGTATATTTTTTATATAATGTTTTAATAAAACGACTGTATTTTAGATATTAAGGCGTGAGCCGCAATAACCAGAACGATACAACACAGTAGGATTGTAATAGTTACCAGGAGAGTAAAACATAAAAACAAAGCTATCATATTGTCAAACAGTTTCTACTCTCCCTCTGCTTGTTCTATCTAGAGCACAGCATGTTAAGCTTCTAGCTTGCCTATTAGAATCATTATGGGGATATCAGCCCTCATACCTGAGCAAAGACCTGTGATCTTGGTTCAGCATCTGCAACGAGGCAGTCAGCGTCAAGTTGTGGTTCCCTGGTCGGAATTTCCCTCTTGCGTGTACTGGGACAAGGAAGTGATTTTATAACTAACATGTCAGCGTGATCACAAAATGTCCCTACGCAGGAATGCCGAGTCTAAACTCTTACCACGTCTATCGGCAATGTACCAGACTGTATCCTTGACTGAAGCACAGAGTAAATATGTTATGGAGAACTCCAGTGCAGAGTAGGCAAAACAGTGTGATATGAATAAAAAACAACACCGTAGAACTGGCTATTTGAAAAATAACAGTACGAAGCCTAATAAAAAGCATGTAGAGCAAAGTGCACAGAGGCTCTAAGCTATTAGCAAATGAATAAAATATATTCAGGGCAAAATGCACAAAGGCCTAAAGCCTGAAGCTAAAGCGCAATGAATACGTAAAACTAACCACACTACATTACAGTCATTACTTCTTCTGGTACCCGGCCTCGTTGAACCAGCCACGTATCACTTCTTGGCTCCGGCCTCTATGAAGGTGGCTCCTTCTTTTCTACAGAAGAAATGTAGACTGCCTGACCCTGATCCATTGTTCCTCTGCTTTGATCCTCCACCTGACTCCATGATAACCTCAGTTTCACACCACACCTCCATCCTCTACAATGCCTCCTGACAAGGAAAGCAAGAAACTGTATTTCAGAGGAATGAAAGTGTGTGGCATATGTCACCCACTAAGAAAGTAGCAAGTGCTTCTGCAGTACTCTGAAGGTATTATAGGTTGCTCTGATACTGACTACATCAGTTATTAGATGACCTGACAAGAGACAGACACAAACATTTTAAACAGATCATAAATGAAGGAATGGTAGTTTCCAACCAAGTCATAAGTGCTGAACCTGACACATCCCTTCTCACAGCCTGTGGATACTGTGGTGGTTTGGCCTTATGTCTGTCATCTTGGCTCAGATTCATGAATTTAATCATAAATCACAACACAGGATTTTGAATGTTCTATTTTCAGGGAACGCATTGTTTGGATCTCATGCTGATGACTATATGTCTCACGTGAAAACCGAATGAGACACTCTGCAGGCGTATGGATTCGAGAAGAGAAAGGAGTGCAAAAACATTCCTTTAAACCCTGCAACTGCCGGTATTACCCTCAGAGAGTTCAAACTCGCTCACTGGCATCAAGGTTGACAACAGCAGCAGAGATGTTCATCTCGAGCCAGCTAATGTCACCAACATACTTCCTTAGCCACTAAACTTGCCAATGGTGGCAAACAATGAGTTCCAACTTACCCCTCTTACGGTACCTACTCCAGTGGTGGGAATGCATTATCTACCAGCTTCTAAAGAAAAGTAATGAAATACACAGTATAGCTAGTTTTAGGCTGCTAAGTTATCATTTTGTCACATGAACTTCAGAGCCTTTCCGAAGTAAGACAAAAATACTACAGAGTATGACTTTGGAAACAATGCTCCAGGATCCCCACATGTGGGCTGGACTATTCAGCCCTTATGACTTCAGTGGAGATTTCCCTGAAGGAGAATTAGGATTACAAGTAAGAAACCATTCCTTACCTATCATCACCATTCAAATGTTTAGTGTTCTAGGCCCTAAGCCTGACCCTTACTCATTGCAAAGACTTAGTGCATCTCATGGTTGATATACAATGAGGCCTTATTTGTATTTAACATGTATATATATTATCAGGAATCCCTCCCATACATGTAGGAGGCTAGCCTGGCTTATAGTGGGTACCTGATGGTACTTACACCTTGTGCCAGGTCCAGTTATCCCTTATTAGAAGATTAGTAGTGTTCTAGCAGCTTAGGCTGAACTAGGAGACATGCAAAGCTCCTACTATACCACTTATATCATAGAGGTACTATATCATAAGAAAAACAATACTCAGAGTTACTAAAATAAAGCTACTTTATTTTAGTGACAATGTGCCAAAAATATCTCAGAAGATATACTTCCTTGGGAGGTAAGTAAAATACACAAAATATACACAATAACCAAAATCAGGTAAGTAAAACAGTCAGAAAGTAGTACAAACCATATACTAAGAAGTGGAATGCGAACCACGAATGGACCCCCTAGGCTAGTGTAGTGTGTAGAGGGTCGCTGGGAGTGTAAGAAAACACTAAAGGTGTCCAAGATACCCCACCCCAAGACCCTGGAAAGTAGGAGTAAAGTACTACAATTTCTCCAGAAACACACTAAACATGTGATAGAGGATTTTTCAAAGACAACAACAGGCTGCAAAGTATTGAAGATGGATTCCTGTACCTGAGGACCTGCAAAGGAAGTGCTGGAGGATGCAGAGTTGTTTCTTTGGCAAAAGACCACAAGTAAGCCTTGCTAGCTGCAAGGGTTGCAGTTGAAGAAACAGGGTGCTGCCCGGGCCCAGGAAAAACATGGATGTCGCCACTTGGGAGAGGACATAGAGGGGGCCCTCAGCAATGTAGAGAGCCCATGCACAAGAAGGTAGAAACCACAGAAGCACTTGAACACGGGTTCAAGAAGTCTGAACACAGCGGTCATCTCAGCACTGCAAAAGAGGGTCCCACGAAGCTGGAGATCAACTCAGGGAGCTGAGCATTGCAGGACAGAGTGCTGGGGACCTGGGCTTGGCTGTGCATGTAGGATTTCACGGAAATGTGCACAGAAGTCCTAGTAGCTGCAGTTCATGCGGTGCACAGGATTACTGTTTGGAGAGGGGAAGCAAAGACTTACCTCCTCCAAATTTGGACAGTTGGATCACTGGACAGTCTAGGTCACTTGGGTCCACCACCTGTGTTCCCGGAGCCCCGCTCGTCAAAATGAGAGGGGTCCCAGAGTACCAGTGATGCTGAAGTTTGGTGCCTGCTGGAGCAGGGGGAAGATTCCGTCAACCCACAGGAGATTTCTTCATGGCTTCCAGTACAGGATGAAGGCAGGCAACCCCCAAAGCATGCACCACCAGGAAACAGTTGAGAAAGCCAGCAGGATTAGGCACTACAATGTCGCTGGTAGACTTCTTGCTACTTTCTTGCAGTTTTGCAGGCATCCTGGAGCAGTCAGCGGTCGATCCATGGCAGAGGTTGAAGAGAGAGGTACACGGGAACTCTGATGAATTCTTGCAAGTCGTTATCTGAGGAAAAGCCCACTGGAGAGACCCTAAATAGCCCTCAGAGGAGGATTGGCCACCTAGTCAGGTAAGCAACTATCAGGAGAGGTCTCTGACGTCACCTGCTGGCACTGGCCACTCAGAGGCCTTCAGAGTGCCCTCACACCTCTGGATCCAAGATGGCAGAAGTCTGGGACACACTGGAGGAGCTCTGGGCACCACCGCGGGGTGGTGATGGACAGGGGAGTGGTCACTCTCCTTTCCTTTGTCCAGTTTCATGCCAGAGCAGGGACTGGGGGTTCGCTAAACCGGTGTAGACTGGCTTATGCAATGAGAGCACCATCTGTGCCCTTCAAAGCATTTCCAGAGGCTAGGAGAGGCTACCCCTCCCCAGCCTTTAACACCTATTTCCAAAGGGAGAGGGTGTAACACCCTCTCTCAGAGGAAATTCTTTGTTCTGCCTTCCTGGGACTGGGCTGCCCAGACCCCAGGAGGGCAGAACCCCGTCTGTGGGATGGCAGCAGCGGTAGCTGCAGAGAAAACCCCAGAGAGCTGGTTTGGCAGTACATGGCCATATATGTAGTGCACGTGTGTAATGGTGTCCCTGCACTCACAAAGTCTGGGGAAATGGCCTTGAACTATGTGGGGGCACCTTTGCTAGTGCAAGGGTGCCCTCAAACTTAGTAACTTTGCACCTAACCTTCAGCAAGTGAAGGTTAGACATATAGGTGACTTATAAGTTACTTAAGTGCAGTGAAAATGGCTGTAAAATAACGTGTGCGTTATTTCACTCAGACTGCAGTGGCAGTCCTGGGTAATACTTGTCTGAGATCCCTATGGGTGGCAAAAGAAATGCTGCAGCCCATAGGGATCTCCTGGAACCCCAATACCCTGGGTACCTAGGTACCATATACTGGGGAATTATAAGGGTGTTCCAGTGTGCCAATTAGAATTGGTAAAATGGTCACTAGCCTATAGTGACAATTTTAAAGGCAGAGAGAGCATAAGCACTGAGGTTCTGATTAGCAGAGCCTCAGTGACACAGTTAGTCACTACACAGGTATACACATTCAGGCCACAAACTATGAGCACTGGGGCCTGGCTAGCAGGATCCCAGTGAGACAGGCAAAAACAAAAATACATACATGTAAAAATGGGGTAACATGCCAGGCAAAATGGTACTTTCCTACAATACACATCATTTGTGCTTGCCCCAAATAAGCTAGAGTGGAATACTCCAGAAGTTGCTGCTTGGATGCACCTGTCCACTGTGTGCCATTGAGTGGTTTATGAAGTCCTGAGTTCGTTGTATCCCCACCATAACTTCACTGAGAAGCCTGGTACAATTCTCCATCGCTCCCACTAAGAGTCACATGCTGAAGATATTATACTTGCCCCAGTCTGCAGAGCCACAGTCGGGTGGACCCTGGAACACTGAATGCAAAAATCCCCATTACTGAGGCCAACTAGAATCTGCATGCACCAGACCCTTGTATGGGGGTCTGTGTCAGTATCAATACTAGTGGTATTGCGATTAGTATTGACATTACTGTACACATAGTAATATTGCTATTGGCTGGAAAATACTGTTGATAGCACATGTTCGTATTACTATGATTGTTAGTATTGCTGTTGTATTTAAAATCAGTATTAAGAATACTCATAATTATTTGTTTTCCTGCTATTGTTACTATAACAATTGTTTTGTCGTTGTGAATAACCAGTTATCTGACCGTCCTGGATAAAATGCATATTTTGTTTCAACATCATTTTGAAACCCCCAAATATTCCGTCTCCACTCCCCGTGAAACACCATCAGACTCACGATAACCCTAAACTTGTAGTTTCAAAATATTTGTTGATTTAGCTTTGTAGGGTTTCTGTTTCACTACCAAGGCCTGAAGCATATTTCTCCTAATATACCTACTGGGTAACTGCAGTAAACTGTTTAGTTCATGCCCCGATGCGTTGGGAAACATATGACGCATTTCAAAACCAGTTCAAAAGTAGGGAAGGTAATATCTTGTTGAGTAAAATTGTTGTCTTTGCATTCAGATTTACATGAAAGTATTCGTTTTAGCAGGGTGTATGTGAAATTAGCACCTCTTCGTTTTTCTGAAGTGTAAAACGTCCACCTACACACTTTAAACCGTAACGGAAAGTATTCAGTAACAAGGTTCCAGATCGTCGAACAGAAGGAAAGTTTTACTTGCAGTACTCATAACGAAAAATCATCTTATATAAACGATACTTTAAGTGTCATTAGCACCTCCTTAGATAATTCCGATATTCTCAACCACTGAGGGATGAAAAGCAGTCTACTCACAGAGAATGTAAAACTTTCCGGTGACACAGATCTCTTACCTTCTTCCACCAAAAGATTACCAACATCCATGACAGCTTCAACACCACAGCCGCCCCCACCACGCCAGACACCACCCCGGCTAACACCACCCGAGCCAATCGCCTAACCGCCTGGACCAACGTCAGCGACACCGAGACACCCAAAATCATGAACTCCATACACTCCGGATCACCATCAGACCCATGCCCTCACCACGTGTACAACAAAGCAGACGCAGCCATCGCTCCCCAACTACAGAAGGTCATCAACATCTCCTTCCAAACAGCAATATTCCCTGAAAACTGGAAACACGCCGAAATCAACCCCCTCCTTAAGAAACCCTAAGCAGACCCCCAGGACCTAAAGAACTTCCGACCCATCTCCCTACTCCCGTTCCCTGCGAAGGTCATAGAAAAAATCATCAACGCACAACTGACTTGCCATCTCGAAGACAACAACATCCTGGACCCCTCCCAATCTGGCTTCCGACAAAATCACAGCACCGAGACCGCACTCCTCGCCGCCACAGACGACACCAGACGCCAAATGGACAACAGCGAAACATCAGCCCTCATCCTCCTGGACCTATCAGCCGCCTTCGAAACGGTATGCCATCACACTCTGAGAACCCGTCTCCTCAACGCCGGAATACAAGAGAAAGCCCTCAAGTGGACTACATCCTTCCTCTCCGACAGAACCCAGAGAGTCCGCCTCCCCCCCTTCCGCTACAGAGCCACCAAAATCATCGGCGGCGTACCCCAGGGCTCATCCCTCAGCCCAACATTATTCAACATCTACATGGCACCCCTCGCCCAAGTAGCCCGCCGATACAACCTCAACATCATCTCCTACGCCGACGACACCCAGCTCATCCTCTCCCTCACCAAGGACCCACACACCGCCAAGTCCAACCTCCACAAGGGAATGCGGGCCGTCGCCTGAAACTAAACTCGGACAAGACGGAGGTCCTCATCCTCGGACCCAACCCCTCCGCCTGGGACGACTCCTGGTGGCCAACATTTCTAGGAACCCCACCAACACTGACCGACCACGCACGCAATATGGGCTTCATCCTCGACTCTTCCCTCTCCATGTCAAAACAGGTCAACGCAGTCTCCTCCTCCTGCTACAACACTCTCCGCATGCTCCGCAGGATCTACAAGTGGATCCCAACAGACACAAGAAAAACAGTAACACAGGCCCTCGTCAGCAGCAGGCTAGACTACGGCAACGCACTTTACACAGGCATCCCGACAAAACACCTACGACGCCTCCAACGCATCCAAAACGCATCCGCCCGACTGATCCTCAACGTACCTCGCCGCAATTACTCCCCACCTGAGAAAACTCCACTGGCTCCCCGTTGACAAGAGGATCACTTTCAAGCTCCTCACCCACGCACACAAAGCACTCCACAACACCGGACCTGCCTACCTCAACAACAGACTAAACTTCTACACCCACACCCGACAGCTCCGCAGACCTCGCACTTGCCACCGTCCCCCGCATCCACCGAAAGACATCCGGAGGCAGATCCTTCTCCTACCTCGCCGCCAAGATATGGAACACACTTCCTACCAACCTGCGACTGACCCAGGACCTACTCCCTTTCAGGAGACTCCTCAAGACCTGGCTCTTCGACCAGTAGCAGCGCTCCCCCCACCCCCGCTAGCGCCTTGAAACCCTAACGGGTACATAGTGCGCTCTATAAATATATTGATTGATTGATTGATTGATTACACCCCTACACTGCTTAACAGTGAACATGGTGTTTTTGTGTTGTATGGAACATATGAAGATTTAATGCTAGGAGCACAAATAGGTGGTTACTTAAAAATGTAAAATCATGTCCAGATAGTTTGTCTTTGATTGGGCGCTGGTTTGTCTCCGCGCTGGTTGAAGTGGGTCTCTTTCATTGTCCCTGTTTTCTCCGAGGCGTGAGACATGTCAGCATTCAGAACATCCCTTGAGAGAGGCCCCATAATGATGTTTTGTTAAGCAAGGACAACAGCGCAACTCAACCCGAGGGCGGAATTTCTGGGGTCGGGGGGGATAGTGTTGTGAGGGAGGGAGGAAGACATAGGGAGGGAAGGCTTCTATAATTGTGTAGTAGTATGAGGCAGCTAAAGAGACAGACATGCCAAAGAGCGCTGCGGAGAAATAGCCCTTGGAGCGTGAGAGAAAGAGACAAGGGTGGAGAGGCAAATCAAAAACCGAGAGCGAGAGAAAGAGAGAACTCAAACCAAATAGAACGAAAAAGAAGTTGAAACACATGGTGGCCGTGGCGTGACAGGGTGAAAAATGAAGAGTGGCAGTAGAGAGACGAAGCCAAAGAAATAGGTGACTAAAACAGGGAAGCTATAGGAAACGGATACAGCAAGTGAGAGAGAGAGAGCAGAAAGGGCAACTAGAGAAAGAGTGGTCTAGACTACTCGAGAGAGACTCAAGTGAGGGAGAGTGGAATAAGATAAGCAGAAGGAAGACTCCACGAACGGTTGCCGAGGGACCCTGGCTTTACACATGCTACGGCTAGACACACAAACAACACGCGAGGCTTACTGGGCGCAGACTGCAGACACATTCCACCCCATAATGACAGCCCGTCAAACAGTAAGTAACGAGATATGCCACACAGCAAAGTTGGCTGTGTTAAAGATGTTCGGGATTAATAGCAGAGAAAACTCAATCAAAATGTTAATAAAAAAGAGGACTCTCCAATGGGTGGTGAAAGAAAGGAGTGTCATCCGATCCCTCATTTTATTCTTATGCCGATAAACACATTTCAGACTGCATGTTCTGGCCCGTGGCTCCTTCACTGCATAAATAGTGTTTGCGGTTGCTTAGGACATCTAATAAAAATAACCTTATCTTGTCAGCAGAACACTAAACGTTTAAGTGCTGATACCGCGTCATGAGGAGCGAAGGACTCTGGCGTTGTAACTGCTGTATAAGGGCTTCCTCGAATGGGGATGCACCTTAGTCACATCTCTACTGCGACTGCAACGAGGACAACTAGCATGGTTACAGAGGTGTTAAAATCAAGGGACGACTTAATCCCAACCAAGCCCCTGATCAGCTCCCATACGAGAGGATCATGCAAGAGAATGGCCACGTCGCTTCTAGGGCGACAGCTTCCTAATGTTGACCCTCATGCTAGATGGGTTGTTGTTACTCCTGAAGGACCTAAGGGGATCCCTTCCCCTCATTTAATGGCCCCATGGCATCAGCAGGGGAGGCATGAGGCCAAAAGGGGACCATAAGGGGTCAGCTGAGACTACTGAGCCTCTTTGTTGCTCAGCCCAGCTGTATAGCACATTCGAGTGGAGAACATGCCCAGGCTCCCATTCCCAGTCTGAGCTGGTGAAGCAGACCCCTCAAACCAATCATGACGCTGGTGTTATCAGCATTGTGATTGGCTGGGAGCCTGTGCAGCAGGGAAGAGGAAGAGGATGGAGGGGAGACAAACATATCTCCCCTTGAAGGTGTTTTTTTTTGGTTTTTTTAATGCCCGTCCCCTCTCAATTCGGGCCCTTTCCCGCCCTCCACCCTGATCAGTGGCAGCAACCACTGAAAAACTTGCCCAGCAGGACTAACACAATTGCAAAAGTTAACTCCTTTTTTATATTTTTCCAGGTCTTTTTTGTTCATTTTGCACTTATGTTTTGTTTTTGTTCGTGGGCATTGCTCTCAAAAGAGGACGATTATTTTTTTCTAAATATTGTGAAGTAACATTGTTTCTTTCTTATTTGTAGTTTCTGAAATTATGCATTCACACATAATTGTGGAGTACACCCAAATCTGCCCCAGTCCAATCCACACAATTCAGCCCACCTCACCCACACCAATTCACCCCATTCAATCCAAACCATCCCACTCAATGCACCCCAGAACAGTCCAATCCACCCCAGACAAATCCATCCACCCCACTCTAATCCTCCTAAACCTCCTAACCCATCCCACGTAAATCTGCTCAGCTCCAATCCAAAACAATCTGCCCTACTCCAATATAAAGCATTCTGCCCCACTACAATCCAAAACAATCTGCCCTACTGCAATCCAAAACAATGTGCTCTGCTCTAATCCAAAACAATCTGCCCTACTCCAATACAAAACATTCTGCACCACTCCACTCCAAAACAATCTGTCCCACTCCACTCCAAAACAATATGCCCGACTCAAGTCTGCCACACTTCAATCAAAAAAAGTCTGCCCTACTCCAATCCAAAATGATCTGCACCCTCCAACCTTTCCCACTCCAGTCCAAATCAATCCTCTCCAGTCCGATCCAGAACAATCTGCGCCACTCCAATCCAAAACGATCTGCACCCCTCCAACCTTTCCCACTCCAGTCCAAATCAATCCTCTCCAGTCCGATCCAGAACAATCTGCGCCACTCCAGTAAAAACAATCTGCACCACTCCAATCTAAAACAATATGTCCAACTCCAATAAAAACAATCTGTCTCCATCCAAAGGAAAGCAATTTTAGCAATCTTTCCAACTCCAATCCAAAACAACCTGTCCCACTCCAATCCAAAATAATCTGCCAGACTCCAATAAAAACAATCTGCCCTACTCCAATCACCAACAATCTGCCCTACTCCAATCACCAACAATCTGCCCCACTCCAATCCAAAACAATCTGCCACACTCCAATCCAAAACAATCTGCCACACTCCAATCCAAAACAATCTGCCACACTCCAATCCAAAACAATCTGCCACACTCCAATCTGCCCCACTCCAGTCCAAAACAATCTGCCCCACTCACTCCAATCTGCCCCTCTCCAATCTGAAACAATATTTCCCACTAAAATCTCCCACATACAATCTGCCGCACTACAATCCAAAACAATCTGTCCCACTCCAATAAAAACCATCTGTCCCACTACAATAAAAAACATCTGCACCACTCCAATCCAAAATAATGTGCCCCACTCAAATCCAAAACATTCTGCCAGACTCCAATCCACAACACTTTTCCTCACTGCATTCTGTCCCACTCCAATCCAAAACAAGCTAACCCACTCCAATCCAAAACATTCTGCCTCACTTCAATCCAAAACAATCTGCCCCACTCCACTCTGTCCCACTCCAATCCAAAGCAATCCACCCCACTCCGTCCCACTCTATTCCAAAACAATCTGACCCAGTCCACTCTGTCCCACTCCAATTGAAAAGAAATCCACCCCACTCCAATCCAAAACATTCTGCCCTAGTCCAATCTAAAATAATCTGCCCGAGTCCAGTCTGCCCCAGTCCAATCCAAAACAGTCTGCCCCACTTCAAACTGTAGTACTCCAATCCAAAACACTCTGCCTCACTCCGGTCTGATGCACTCCAATCCAAAACATTCTGCTCTACTCCAGTCTGCCTCACTCCAGTCCAAAACAATCTGCCCGACTAAAATCCACCCCACTACAATCCAAAACAATTGGCCCAACTCCAATCCGCTCCACTCTGACCCACATGAATCCAAAACAATCAGCCCATTCCAATCCACCACACTCCAATCCTCCCCACCTCACCCCAGTAAAATCCACCCCACTCCACTCCTACCCAATCCACCACAATCTACCCACTCTAATCCAAAACAACCTGCCCCACTCTAATCCAAGGCAATCTGCCCAACTCCAATCCAAAACAATCTGCCCAACTCCAATGTGCCCCACTCCAGTCCAAAACAATCTGCCCCACTCCAATCTGCCATAGTCCAATCCAACTCAATCTGCTCCACTTCAGTCTACGCACTCCAATCCAAAACAAACTTCCTCACTCCAATCTTCCCCACTGCAATCCAAAACAATCTGCTCCACTCCAATCTGCCCTAGTCTAATCCAAAACGATTTTTCCAATCCAAAATAATCTGCCCCACTCCAGTCCAAAATAATCTGCCCACTCTGATTCCGCCACACTCCAATCCAATCCACCACATTCCAATTTACCCTATGCCAATATATCACAATCCACCCCATCAATCTGCCCCAATCCAATCTACCCCACTCCAATCCACCTCAAACCAATTCAATACACTCACCACACTCCACCCAATCCACCCTCTCCAGTCCAATCTATCACAATCCACCTCAATCCATTCCAATTCACCCCACTCAGTCCAATCCACTCCACACCACTCCAATCCACCCCAATCCAATCTAACCCACTCACACCAATCCACCTGCCCCAGGTCAGTCAAACCCACTCCAATCCAATCACCCCAGTCCAGTCGAATCGAATCCACCACACTCCAGTCAAATTCACCCCATACCAATAAACCCAATCTACCCCACCCCACTCCAATCCAATAAATCCAATCCACCCCACTCCAATAAATCTAATCCACCCCACTTCAATCCACTCCACTCCAGTTGTCTAATCCACCACACTTCAAATCAGCCCACCCAAATCCAATCCACCCTATCCCACCCCAGAGCTGTCACTCCAGTTTGATCCACTCACCCCATCTAATCCACACCACTCCAATCCACCTCAGCCCATTTCAATCCACCTCACTCTACCCCAATCCAATCCAGCACACTACCTCAATCTACTCCACCCTAGTCCACTCCATTCCACTTCACTCTTCACCAACCTGCTTGACACTGCACTCTACGATGCTCTCTGCCACTTAATTCTACTCCTCTCCAGTCAAGTCTACAATACTCTACTCCCCCTACTACACTCTACTCCAACAAATCCACTCATACAGTACTCCTCCACTCGAATCTGCACTCCATACCACAAACTTTTAGCCATGCTAAACAGCAGCCACTGGGGGACAACAAGGCAAAACACTTAGCCAAGCCAATAACTATTGTATAGGCAAGATCTAGGGGCTTTGCTATTGCTTGTTTGTATTACATGCATTGTACTATAGGTTCACACTTGCTAACGTATTGGCTGAGAGCTAGAGGTAGCAATGCTATGATCTACCTGTGTTTTCAAGTGTTGCGTTCATAGCAGCACATCCTGCCCTTACACCACCCACCCCTTAAAATAAATACAGTGTTTGTGCTGAGCGTTTTTTTTTTTTTTAAACTTTATTTTTGACTTTTCCCAACAAACATACAGCTTAATATGAAATATAGTAGATTGGTATGAGCGTGAGTCTGGTTATACCAGTTTTACAAACAGTGTTAAACCAAGACACTTACAGGCAAGGTGACAAAAGTCTTAGAATAGGGTATGGCTTCAAGATGAGTCCTGCAGTTTGCTTTTACTTTTGCGCCGAACCAACCTAGTCCATCTAGCAAGTGATACCCACATCTGGGAGAAACTCACATGCCGCATACATACAGTGGTGTATTCAAGCATAGGTATTCCCAGTCATAAAAGGAGCCATGCATAGTCCACTTTCCCACCAAGTTTCATCTGTTCTGCAGTTTCACCTTCCTCATCTAACCCAGCTAACTCTTCCGACTTGACCCTAGTCCGGTAGGCCCGATATGGTACCTAGATGTCCCGGGGCCGGCTGTAGCTTGGGAGCAACTCACGATCGGTGTCAAACTGTGAGTTACAGTATGCCATATCCTTGTGCCATTCCCTCAGAGTTGGGAGCGGGCTGCAAGCCCAACACATCACTATCCTGCGCCTTGCGAGCAGTAGGCCTATGCCAACCAATCATCTAACAGCAGCCTGCAACTATCTGTCATATCCCAGTGGCGCCAATAGAGGTGGAGGTTCCTCTGGTTCCCCAGTGATCAGGTCAGCCAAAAGCCCCGTACTCCAGGACAAAACATTCTAAGTGTGCAAATCCCCCCTTCACCTCACCACAACGCGGACAGCCGAAACTTTTGCGTAGTCCATATCTGAACAGACAGGCTGGGGTGTAGTACACTCTGTTGACATATTTGAAGTGAAAAAGCCTATCTTGCCTGGCTGCTATTCAGTTAGATGGTTTTTACAATCGAGCAGCAGTACTTCTATTGCCTATCACTGATTACGATCCCCAGGTCCCTCTGCCACTCAAGCCTGGCCGAGATTCCGGACCTTGGCTCTCCTGCTCAAAAGCATAGCGCCTCGACACCATATGACAGGGCTCTGATGTTTGTATAAGAGAGGACAATGCTGGCATTTCTGGGGACTCCAATACGTCATTTCCCAATAGACCCTGCAGGGTATGACGTGCTCGACAATAGTGAAATTGTTCTAAGGGAATGTCAGTTGCTCCACTCCCAAACCGCTTTCCAACTACATATTGCGCGTCACTAAAGAAATTCCCCATTGTTTGTATAGTCAACCCCTTCAAAGCAGTCATGGCTCCTCGTTCCTGACTCACATGGATCCACAGGCACTAATCCAATAGAGCATTGGGTGGATGTAATTTGATTCTGGCCTGCTTTTCCAGAAGGCGCTGTCAAGGGTAGATTGTTGTGTTCAGTGACAGTGAGTCGAGGACATTATGACGATGGACTGGCTTTCTAAACAGCGTCTGGAGCAATGTATGCAGTCACTGCATCCTTTTCTAGCCACAAGTGCGACAGATCTCGCGGGCCATGAACCCGATAATGGCAATGTGCAGACATGTAATAAGTTTCTAAATCAGGGGCATTGAGTCCCCCAATATCATATGGTAAAGTCAGGGTTTACCAGCGCACTTGCGGATGTTTACCTACCTGTGCCAGGCAGACCATTAGGGTCTGCAGTCTATCGAACATCATTCGAGGGCAAGGGCATTGTGATATTCATAAACAAGAATAAGAATTGAGGTATAGCCACCATTTTCATGATGGCTATACGCCCAACAAGCGATTTCGGCAACCTGATCCAGCAATCCACTGCCTTCGCCGGCTTCTGTACTGCTCTGCTGTAATTATCTAGCATCACAACCCCCGGATCCCTGTGCTCTGAAACCCCAGACAGCGCACGGAGTCAGTCCACTGCAGTGGCTAGTCGAACGGCATTGGTGTCGTGGCTGGGGTGAGTAGAGTAGGAATAGAATGGACCTATCCCAGTTGGCACAAAGCCTGCAGTGGCCCTCAAATAACACTACCTCCTGTACCACCGGCTTTAAGTTACGCCCAGGATCACATACATTAAGCAAGGTATCATCAGCATATGCCAAAATGATTAAGTTGTAATTTGGGAATCGAAGGCCCCAGTTTCACATAGTATTCACGGAGGACACAAGCCAGCAGCTCAGCCGCCAGGGCATACAACAAAGGAGACCGGGGACAACCCTGCCTGGTGCCCCTTGTTATGTGGATGGGAGTAGTGACCATACCATTCACCCAATATGCGCCGTTGGTTGTATAGAGTACCTTAACCAGCTGGAGGTATACATCGCCTACCCCACTGCACCTCCGGACCACTAGAAGAAGCCCCATTGCACAGAGTTGAATGCTTTTTCTGCATCAAGGGAAACTGCCACGGCACTGGAGGGGCCCGCGGAGAGAGAGCGACCCGGTCTAGTCTCTCCGCGGGTACGTTCGGGGCACAGGAAGTGGCGTGGAGGCGCCCTATTGGTAAGCAGGTAAGTGGGTGAGGGAGTTGAGGCAGGGTTTATAAGGGGGGTGGAGGGGTGGGGTCGGCCTCTGTTCCGCGCCGACTGGGATCAGATAGGGAGCAGCGTTTGAGAGGAGAGAGCGCAGCGCCTTGTGGAGCAGGTGCTTTTTCAGGTAGCTGCAAGTGCGCGCGTCAGGCAGGGCCTCGTTGGGCTAGGCAGGGGGCATTACCGGCAGGCCGGCGCTCGTTCCGGGAGCCGGGGGCAGCGCGAGAAGGCTGTGGGGGGGGCGCATTTCCCTACGCGCTGCCGCGTGAGAGGCAGGAGCGCTAGGCCGCGCGCCCGACTCAGCACCGGCCCAGGCACGCTCAAACCCCTGCAAACGGAGAGGGGAGGCGTGGGGACCACGCGCCCGCAGCAAACACGGTGGGGGCCCCTAAATAAAATTTATAAAAATAAAAGAGAGGTTAGGCCCAAAGGCCCGGGGTTTTCAACAAAAAAAAAATATATATATATAAAAAAAATCTTTTAAACAAAACCCAAGGCTGGGACGGGGGGACAGGCTACAGGGCAGCTAATCTACGGGGGGGATCACCAGTGGGCCAGGCCCATGCAGCTAGGAGGGCCTTTTTTCCTCCCTACAAAAGGGCCACAAGTGGAGGGGCATATATATATAAAAAAAAAAAAAGGAGGCGCCATGGCAACCAGCCACGACGCGGAAGCAGTGAGGGCCGCGCTCCGCGTTTTGGGCGAGACAGGCCGGGCAGACCTACTCAGACCGGGAGTACTAGAGCAGGCCTGGGTGGGGATGTCACGCCTGACAAGCGCCGCATCCAGTCTGGTTGCGGCGGCAATTGCGGCATGCGAGTCCCAGGACTCGGGCGGGGACAGGGATGCAGGCACGCAGCAAGGGTTCCCCAGCGCACATAGCCCGCTGAGGTTTAGCGGTGAAGCGCAAGGCACACACGACGCGGGACCAGGAACCCCAGGCGCAGATAGCGCATCAGCAGGGGACGACCGATCAAGCATGGAGGGACACCCGGCGGGTGGGGGAGGGCCCGTATCACAAGGCAGGGCGACCGAGCAGCCCCTGCACGGGCCCAGTGGGGAAGCTGCCCCGCTAGATTTGTCATACCACAAGGGAGAGGGCTACAGCCCGGGGGCTTTGGGGCCCCAGTGAAGAAAAAAGGCAAATATGCGGGGAAACCCAGAGGGGGTTCGGCTAGAGCCAAGGCAGCTCCCCGCCAGGCCAGATTGGTGAAACCCAAGGTAGCAGACGAGGCAGGGCCCATGGGGACCCCGGCCCCACCCACACAGGGAAATTGGGACAAGGCAGAGACCTGGGACCTAGAGGCCAGGATACGGGAACAGCGCAGGGTTGTTTTAGAGACAGAGGTCAGGTGGGCACAGTTGTGCAAGTACAGGGAGGAAGCGAGCGTTCGCAGTGAAGCAGCCAAAAGGGCCAGAGAGAATAAAGGGGCGCAGCAGCCGGGGGCGGGAGGTGGTACCTGGGTATGGGTTCCACAGTCAGAAGGGGACCAGAGACAAGAGGCTGGTGCGGCCGAAGGGCAAGTCGGCGCAGGGAACCCCGGTGACGCATACGGTCACGGGGGTAGAAGTAAACCAATGCCAACGGCTGAGTTGGCAGGAGAAGGGCTACGCCAACTGGACGCAATATGGCCCAAGCACGTTGGTACGAAGCACTGGAGGGGTCTGCGGTGGCTTCTCCACCCCGGGGAGCGCGGGTCCCGTAACAATGGTGTGCGCCATGTGGGTACGGAGGCGATAGAGACTGCATCAACCAAAGCAAGACGATATGCCCAACACATGGGCCAGTGGGGAGGAGAAGAGGAATTGGAACTGGACTATGAGGACGAAGGGGAAGAATGGGAAGATGGTGAGATTCGGGATGTGGAGGTGAGCGCTGTCAAGAAAGGGGGGGGATGGGGGCGAGGGCGCAAGAGCGGCGCAACCTCTTCTTCGGTTTCTGTTTTTCAGGATATGATTGTAACAAAAGGGCCCACAGGAGGAAGGCAAGCCATGCCGCGCGGTAGAAATCGGAAGAGAGTGCCAAGGAGCTTGGGAGAGAATGTCGGAGGTAAGAGATGGTGGTCAGTGTGGGGCGAAGGGGAGTGACACCAAGGGAGGCAAGCACAAGTAGATCTATTGGGTTGGGGGACGGATCAGTGTTAGAAACACCAGGCCCTATTTCCGTACAGGAACGGACGAGAACAAGGATAAGGAAGGCGCCTCCACGCTAGACACAACTACAGGCAGTAAAGCGGCGGGGGGAGATACGACAACAGAGGACAAAGAAGGGGGAGGCCATAAGAAACATCTTCCATATATGGGTTTGGCCATGCCACTCGGGTCTCATATAGCAGAGAAAACAAAAGCTAGGATATGGAAACACAAATACGTGGATGTTTTTAAGTTACTACACAGGGACATACAGGCTAAGGAGGGTTCCAAGGAGGAGTAATGGGAACTAGCGCGCAGGCCCAGGGTTCCTATCACAATGGACAATTGGACGTCTGCTTTTCTGATATTTGCCAGTATATACTGCGAAAAATACCCGGATAGGGCCATTGTACTTTTTAAATACATGGTGTAGGAAGTTGGCTCTGTATGTGCTATTTCAAAGTAAGGAATAGCATGCACAGAGTCCAAGGGTTCCCCTTAGAGGTAAAATAGTGGTAAAAATAGATAATACTAATGCTCTATTTTGTGGTAGTGTGGTCGAGCAGTAGGCTTATCCAAGGAGTAGTGTTAAGCATTTGTTGTACATACACATAGACAATAAATGAGGTACACACACTCAGAGACAAATCCAGCCAATAGGTTTTGTATAGAAAAATATCTTTTCTTAGTTTATTTTAAGAACCACAGGTTCAAATTCTACATGTAATATCTCATTCGAAAGGTATTGCAGGTAAGTACTTTAGGAACTTTAAATCATAAAAATTGCATGTATACTTTTCAAGTTATTGACAAATAGCTGTTTTAAAAGTGGACACTTAGTGCAATTTTCACAGTTCCTGGGGGAGGTAAGTTTTTGTTAGTTTTACCAGGTAAGTAAGACACTTACAGGGTTCAGTTCTTGGTCCAAGGTAGCCCACCGTTGGGGGTTCAGAGCAACCCCAAAGTCACCACACCAGCAGCTCAGGGCCGGTCAGGTGCAGAGTTCAAAGTGGTGCCCAAAACACATAGGCTAGAATGGAGAGAAGGGGGTGCCCCGGTTCCGGTCTGCTTGCAGGTGAGTACCCGCGTCTTCGGAGGGCAGGCCAGGGGGGTTTTGTAGGACACCGGGGGGGACACGAGTCCACACAGAAATTTCACCCTCAGCGGCGCGGGGGCGGCCGGGTGCAGTGTAGAAACAAGCGTCGGGTTCGCAATGTTAGTCTATGAGAGATCTCGGGATCTCTTCAGCGCTGCAGGCAGGCAAGGGGGGGGTTCCTCGGGGAAACCTCCACTTGGGCAAGGGAGAGGGACTCCTGGGGGTCACTTCCCCAGTGAAAGTCCGGTCCTTCAGGTCCTGGGGGCTGCGGGTGCAGGGTCTCTCCCAGGTGTCGGGACTTTAGGTTCAAAGAGTCGCGGTCAGGGGAAGCCTCGGGATTCCCTCTGCAGGCGGCGCTGTGGGGGCTCAGGGGGGACAGGTTTTGGTACTCACAGTATCAGAGTAGTCCTGGGGTCCCTCCTGAGGTGTTGGATCGCCACCAGCCGAGTCGGGGTCGCCGGGTGCAGTGTTGCAAGTCTCACGCTTCTTGCGGGGAGCTTGCAGGGATCTTTAAAGCTGCTGGAAACAAAGTTGCAGCTTTTCTTGGAGCAGGTCCGCTGTCCTCGGGAGTTTCTTGTCTTTTCGAAGCAGGGGCAGTCCTCAGAGGATGTCGAGGTCGCTGGTCCCTTCGGAAGGCGTCGCTGGAGCAGGATCTTTGGAAGGCAGGAGACAGGCCGGTGAGTTTCTGGAGCCAAGGCAGTTGTCGTCTTCTGGTCTTCCTCTGCAGGGGTTTTTCAGCTAGGCAGTCCTTCTTCTTGTAGTTGCAGGAATCTAATTTTCTAGGGTTCAGGGTAGCCCTTAAATACTAAATTTAAGGGCGTGTTTAGGTCTGGGGGGTTAGTAGCCAATGGCTACTAGCCCTGAGGGTGGGTACACCCTCTTTGTGCCTCCTCCCAAGGGGAGGGGGTCACAATCCTAACCCTATTGGGGGAATCCTCCATCTGCAAGATGGAGGATTTCTAAAAGTCAGAGTCACCTCAGCTCAGGACACCTTAGGGGCTGTCCTGACTGGCCAGTGACTCCTCCTTGTTGCTTTCTTTGTTCCCTCCAGCCTTGCCGCCAAAAGTGGGGGCCGTGGCCGGAGGGGGCGGGCAACTCCACTAAGCTGGAGTGCCCTGCTGGGCTGTGACAAAGGGGTGAGCCTTTGAGGCTCACCGCCAGGTGTTACAGCTCCTGCCTGGGGGAGGTGTTAGCATCTCCACCCAGTGCAGGCTTTGTTACTGGCCTCAGAGTGACAAAGGCACTCTCCCCATGGGGCCAGCAACATGTCTCTGGTGTGGCAGGCTGCTGGAACAAGTCAGCCTACACAGACAGTCGGTTAAGTTTCAGGGGGCACCTCTAAGGTGCCCTCTGTGGTGTATTTTACAATAAAATGTACACTGGCATCAGTGTGCATTTATTGTGCTGAGAAGTTTGATACCAAACTTCCCAGTTTTCAGTGTAGCCATTATGGTGCTGTGGAGTTCGTGTTTGACAGACTCCCAGACCATATACTCTTATGGCTACCCTGCACTTACAATGTCTAAGGTTTTGTTTAGACACTGTAGGGGTACCATGCTCATGCACTGGTACCCTCACCTATGGTATAGTGCACCCTGCCTTAGGGCTGTAAGGCCTGCTAGAGGGGTGTCTTACCTATACTGCATAGGCAGTGAGAGGCTGGCATGGCACCCTGAGGGGAGTGCCATGTCGACTTACTCGTTTTGTTCTCACTAGCACACACAAGCTGGCAAGCAGTGTGTCTGTGCTGAGTGAGAGGTCTCCAGGGTGGCATAAGACATGCTGCAGCCCTTAGAGACCTTCCTTGGCATCAGGGCCCTTGGTACTAGAAGTACCAGTTACAAGGGACTTATCTGGATGCCAGGGTCTGCCAATTGTGGATACAAAAGTACAGGTTAGGGAAAGAACACTGGTGCTGGGGCCTGGTTAGCAGGCCTCAGCACACTTTCAATTGTAAACATAGCATCAGCAAAGGCAAAAAGTCAGGGGGCAACCATGCCAAGGAGGCATTTCCTTACACAACCCCCCCCCAAACGAAAGAGGATGAGACTAACCTTTCCCAAGAGAGTCTTCATTTTCTAAGTGGAAGAACCTGGAAAGGCCATCTGCATTGGCATGGGCAGTCCCAGGTCTGTGTTCCACTATAAAGTCCATTCCCTGTAGGGAGATGGACCACCTCAACAGTTTAGGATTTTCACCTTTCATTTGCATCAGCCATTTGAGAGGTCTGTGGTCAGTTTGAACTAGGAAGTGAGTCCCAAAGAGGTATGGTCTCAGCTTCTTCAGGGACCAAACCACAGCAAAGGCCTCCCTCTCAATGGCACTCCAACGCTGCTCCCTGGGGAGTAACCTCCTGCTAATGAAAGCAACAGGCTGGTCAAGGCCATCATCATTTGTTTGGGACAAAACTGCCCCTATCCCATGTTCAGAGGCATCTGTCTGCACAATGAACTGCTTAGAATAATCTGGAGCTTTTAGAACTGGTGCTGAGCACATTGCTTGTCTCAGGGTGTCAAAGGCCTGTTGGCATTCCACAGTCCAGTTCACTTTCTTGGGCATTTTCTTGGAGGTGAGTTCAGTGAGGGCTGTCACAATGGATCCATATCCCTTCACAAACCTCCTGTAGTACCCAGTCAAGCCAAGGAATGCCCTGACTTGAGTCTGGGTTTTTGGAGCTACCCAGTCCAGAATAGTCTGGATCTTGGGTTGGAGTGGCTGAACTTGGCCTCCACCTACAAGGTGGCCCAAGTAAACCACAGTTCCCTGCCCTATCTGGCATTTGGATGCCTTGATAGAGAGGCCTGCAGATTGCAGAGCCTTCAAAACCTTCCTCAGGTGGACCAGGTGATCCTGCCAGGTGGAGCTAAAGACAGCAATATCATCAAGATAAGCTGTGCTAAAGGACTCCAAGCCAGCAAGGACTTGATTCACCAACCTTTGGAAGGTGGCAGGGGCATTCTTTAAACCAAAGGGCATAACAGTAAACTGATAATGCCCATCAGGTGTGGAGAATGCTGTCTTTTCTTTTGCTCCAGGTGCCATTTTTATTTGCCAGTACCCTGCTGTCAAGTCAAAGGTACTTAGAAATTTGGCAGCACCTAATTTATCAATGAGCTCATCAGCTCTTGGAATTGGATGGGCATCTGTCTTGGTGACAGAATTGAGCCCTCTGTAGTCCACACAAAACCTCATCTCTTTCTTTCCATCTTTGGTGTGAGGTTTGGGGACTAAGACCACTGGGCTAGCCCAGGGGCTGTCAGAGCGCTCAATCACTCCCAATTCCAGCATCTTGTGGACTTCCACCTTGATGCTTTCCTTAACATGGTCAGACTGTCTGAAGATTTTGTTCTTGACAGGCATGCTGTCTCCTGTGTCCACATCATGGGTACACAGGTGTGTCTGACCAGGGGTTAGGGAGAAAAGCTCAGGAAACTGTTGTAGGACTCTCCTACAATCAGCCTGCTGTTGGCCAGAGAGGGTGTCTGAGTAGATCACTCCATCTACTGTGCCATCTTTTGGGTCTGATGACAGAAGATCAGGGAGAGGTTCACTCTCTGCCTCCTGATCCTCATCTGTTACCATCAACAGATTCACATCAGCCCTGTCATGGAAGAGCTTAAGGCGGTTCACATGGATCACCCTCTTGGGGCTCCTGCTTGTGCCCAGGTCCACCAGGTAGGTGACCTGACTCTTCCTCTCTAGCACTGGGTAAGGGCCACTCCATTTGTCCTGGAGTGCCCTGGGAGCCACAGGCTCCAGAACCCAGACTTTCTGCCCTGGTTGGAACTCAACCAGTGCAGCCTTTTGGTCATACCAAAACTTCTGGAGTTGTTGGCTGGCCTCAAGGTTTTGGGTTGCCTTTTCCATGTACTCTGCCATTCTAGAGCGAAGGCCAAGTACATAGTCCACTATGTCCTGTTTAGGCTCATGGAGAGGTCTCTCCCAGCCTTCTTTAACAAGGGCAAGTGGTCCCCTTACAGGATGACCAAACAGAAGTTCAAAGGGCGAGAATCCTACTCCCTTCTGTGGTACCTCCCTGTAAGCGAAAAGCAGACATGGCAGGAGGACATCCCATCTCCTTTTGAGTTTTTCTGGGAGCCCCATGATCATGCCTTTTAATGTCTTGTTGAATCTCTCAACTAAGCCATTAGTTTGTGGATGGTAGGGTGTAGTGAATTTATAAGTCACTCCACACTCATTCCACATGTGCTTTAGGTATGCTGACATGAAGTTGGTACCTCTGTCAGACACCACCTCCTTAGGGAAACCCACTCTGGTAAAGATACCAATGAGGGCCTTGGCTACTGCAGGGGCAGTAGTCGACCTAAGGGGAATAGCTTCAGGATACCTGGTAGCATGATCCACTACTACCAGGATATACATATTTCCTGAGGCGGTGGGAGGTTCTAGTGGACCAACTATGTCCACACCCACTCTTTCAAAGGGCACCCCCACCACTGGAAGTGGAATGAGGGGGGCCTTTGGATGCCCACCTGTCTTACCACTGGCTTGACAGGTGGGGCAGGAGAGGCAAAACTCCTTAACCATGTTGGACATATTGGGCCAGTAGAAGTGGTTGACTAACCTCTCCCACGTCTTGGTTTGTCCCAAATGTCCAGCAAGGGGAATGTCATGGGCCAATGTTAGGATGAACTTCCTGAACAGCTGAGGCACTACCACTCTCCTAGTGGCACCAGGTTTGGGGTCTCTGGCCTCAGTGTACAGGAGTCCATCTTCCCAATAGACCCTATGTGTTCCATTTTTCTTGCCCTTGGACTCTTCAGCAGCTTGCTGCCTAAGGCCTTCAAGAGAGGGACAGGTTTCTTGTCCCTTACACAGCTCCTCCCTTGAGGGTCCCCCTGGGCCTAAGAGCTCAACCTGGTAAGGTTCAAGCTCCAAAGGCTCAGTTCCCTCAGAGGGCAGAACTTCTTCCTGAGAAGAGAGGTTCCCTTTCTTTTGCTGTGTTGCAGTTGGTTTCCCAACTGACTTTCCTGTTCTCTTGGTAGGCTGGGCCATTTTTCCAGACTCCAGCTCTACTTTTTCACCCTGTGCCTTGCATTGTGCTCTTGTTTTCACACACACCAGTTCAGGGATACCCAGCATTGCTGCATGGGTTTTTAGTTCTACCTCAGCCCATGCTGAGGACTCCAGGTCATTTCCAAGCAGACAGTCCACTGGGATATTTGAGGAGACCACCACCTGTTTCAGGCCATTGACCCCTCCCCATTCTAAAGTAACCATTGCCATGGGATGTACTTTTCTCTGATTGTCAGCGTTGGTGACTGTGTAAGTTTTTCCAGTCAGGTATTGGCTAGGGGAAACCAGTTTCTCTGTCACCATGGTGACACTGGCACCTGTATCCCTCAGGCCCTCTATTCTAGTCCCATTAATTAAGAGTTGCTGTCTGTATTTTTGCATGTTAGGCGGCCAGACAGCTAGTGTGGCTAAATCCACCCCACCCTCAGAAACTAGAGTAGCTTCAGTGTGGACCCTGATTTGCTCTGGGCACACTGTTGATCCCACTTGGAGACTAGCCATACCAGTGTTACCTGGATGGGAGTTTGGAGTGGAACCTTTCTTGGGACAGGCCTTGTCTCCAGTTTGGTGTCCATGCTGTTTACAGCTATGACACCAGGCCTTTTTGGGATCAAAGTTTTTACCCTTGTACCCATTGTTTTGTGAAGAGGCTCTGGGCCCACCCTCCTGTGCAGGTTTTTGGGGGCCTGTAGAAGACTCTTTACTATTTTTAGTTTTGGTTGTCTCATCACCCTTCCCCTGGGGAGTCTTTGTGACCCCTTTCTTTTGGTCACCCCCTGTTGAAGTCTTGGACACCCTTGTCTTGACCCAATGGTCCGCCTTCTTTCCCAATTCTTGGGGAGAAATTGGTCCTAGGTCTACCAGATGCTGATGCAGTTTATCATTGAAACAATTACTCAACAGGTGTTCTTTCACAAATAAATTGTACAGCCCATCATAATTACTTACACCACTGCCTTGAATCCAACCATCTAGTGTTTTCACTGAGTAGTCTACAAAGTCAACCCAGGTCTGGCTCGAGGATTTTTGAGCCCCCCTGAATCTAATCCTGTACTCCTCAGTGGAGAATCCAAAGCCCTCAATCAGGGTACCCTTCATGAGGTCATAAGATTCTGCATCTTGTCCAGAGAGTGTGAGGAGTCTATCCCTACACTTTCCTGTGAACATTTCCCAAAGGAGAGCACCCCAGTGAGATCTGTTCACTTTTCTGGTTACACAAGCCCTCTCAAAAGCTGTGAACCATTTGGTGATGTCATCACCATCTTCATATTTTGTCACAATCCCTTTGGGGATTTTTAACATGTCAGGAGAATCTCTGACCCTATTTATATTGCTGCCACCATTGATGGGTCCTAGGCCCATCTCTTGTCTTTCCCTCTCTATGGCTAGGATCTGTCTTTCCAAAGCCAATCTTTTGGCCATCCTGGCTAACTGGATGTCCTCTTCACTGGGGCTATCCTCAGTGATTTCAGAGGTGTTGGTCTCTCCTGTGAGGGAACCAGCATCTCTGACTATTATTTTTGGAGTCAGGGTTTGAGGGACCCTGTTCTCCCTAGATAGGACTGGTAGGGGGGAATTGTCCTCCAAGTCACTATCCTCTTCCTCGGAGTTGCCACCCTCAGAGGGGTTGGCCTTTTCAAACTCTGCCAAAAGCTCCTGGAGCTGTATTTTGGTAGGTTTGGGGCCCATTGTTATTTTCTTTATTTTACAGAGTGACCTTAGCTCCCTCATCTTAAGATGGAGGTAAGGTGTGGTGTCGAGTTCCACCACAGTCACATCTGTGCTAGACATTTTGTTTCTAAAAGTTGGAATACTTTTTAAGAATCTACAACTGTTTCTAGAATCTAATTTCAAACTTTTAACAAACTTTTAAACTCTAAAAGACAATGCTAAACAGGGACTTAACACACAAGGCCCTAGCAGGACTTTTAAGAATTTAGAAAAATTTCAAATTGCAAAAATCAATTTCTAATGACAATTTTGGAATTTGTCGTGTGATCAGGTATTGGCTGAGTAGTCCAGCAAATGCAAAGTCTTGTACCCCACCGCTGATCCACCAATGTAGGAAGTTGGCTCTGTATGTGCTATTTCAAAGTAAGGAATAGCATGCACAGAGTCCAAGGGTTCCCCTTAGAGGTGAAATAGTGGTAAAAATAGATAATACTAATGCTCTATTTTGTGGTAGTGTGGTCGAGCAGTAGGCTTATCCAAGGAGTAGTGTTAAGCATTTGTTGTACATACACATAGACAATAAATGAGGTACACACACTCAGAGACAAATCCAGCCAATAGGTTTTGTATAGAAAAATATCTTTTCTTAGTTTATTTTAAGAACCACAGGTTCAAATTCTACATGTAATATCTCATTCGAAAGGTATTGCAGGTAAGTACTTTAGGAACTTTAAATCATAAAAATTGCATGTATACTTTTCAAGTTATTGACAAATAGCTGTTTTAAAAGTGGACACTTAGTGCAATTTTCACAGTTCCTGGGGGAGGTAAGTTTTTGTTAGTTTTACCAGGTAAGTAAGACACTTAAAGGGTTCAGTTCTTGGTCCAAGGTAGCCCACCGTTGGGGGTTCAGAGCAACCCCAAAGTCACCACACCAGCAGCTCAGGGCCGGTCAGGTGCAGAGTTCAAAGTGGTGCCCAAAACACATAGGCTAGAATGGAGAGAAGGGGGTGCCCCGGTTCCGGTCTGCTTGCAGGTGAGTACCCGCGTCTTCGGAGGGCAGGCCAGGGGGGTTTTGTAGGACACCGGGGGGGACACGAGTCCACACAGAAATTTCACCCTCAGCGGCGCGGGGGCGGCCGGGTGCAGTGTAGAAACAAGCGTCGGGTTCGCAATGTTAGTCTATGAGAGATCTCGGGATCTCTTCAGCGCTGCAGGCAGGCAAGGGGGGGGTTCCTCGGGGAAACCTCCACTTGGGCAAGGGAGAGGGACTCCTGGGGGTCACTTCCCCAGTGAAAGTCCGGTCCTTCAGGTCCTGGGGGCTGCGGGTGCAGGGTCTCTCCCAGGTGTCGGGACTTTAGGTTCAAAGAGTCGCGGTCAGGGGAAGCCTCGGGATTCCCTCTGCAGGCGGCGCTGTGGGGGCTCAGGGGGGACAGGTTTTGGTACTCACAGTATCAGAGTAGTCCTGGGGTCCCTCCTGAGGTGTTGGATCGCCACCAGCCGAGTCGGGGTCGCCGGGTGCAGTGTTGCAAGTCTCACGCTTCTTGCGGGGAGCTTGCAGGGATCTTTAAAGCTGCTGGAAACAAAGTTGCAGCTTTTCTTGGAGCAGGTCCGCTGTCCTCGGGAGTTTCTTGTCTTTTCGAAGCAGGGGCAGTCCTCAGAGGATGTCGAGGTCGCTGGTCCCTTCGGAAGGCGTCGCTGGAGCAGGATCTTTGGAAGGCAGGAGACAGGCCGGTGAGTTTCTGGAGCCAAGGCAGTTGTCGTCTTCTGGTCTTCCTCTGCAGGGGTTTTTCAGCTAGGCAGTCCTTCTTCTTGTAGTTGCAGGAATCTAATTTTCTAGGGTTCAGGGTAGCCCTTAAATACTAAATTTAAGGGCGTGTTTAGGTCTGGGGGGTTAGTAGCCAATGGCTACTAGCCCTGAGGGTGGGTACACCCTCTTTGTGCCTCCTCCCAAGGGGAGGGGGTCACAATCCTAACCCTATTGGGGGAATCCTCCATCTGCAAGATGGAGGATTTCTAAAAGTCAGAGTCACCTCAGCTCAGGACACCTTAGGGGCTGTCCTGACTGGCCAGTGACTCCTCCTTGTTGCTTTCTTTGTTCCCTCCAGCCTTGCCGCCAAAAGTGGGGGCCGTGGCCGGAGGGGGCGGGCAACTCCACTAAGCTGGAGTGCCCTGCTGGGCTGTGACAAAGGGGTGAGCCTTTGAGGCTCACCGCCAGGTGTCACAGCTCCTGCCTGGGGGAGGTGTTAGCATCTCCACCCAGTGCAGGCTTTGTTACTGGCCTCAGAGTGACAAAGGCACTCTCCCCATGGGGCCAGCAACATGTCTCTGGTGTGGCAGGCTGCTGGAACTAGTCAGCCTACACAGACAGTCGGTTAAGTTTCAGGGGGCACCTCTAAGGTGCCCTCTGTGGTGTATTTTACAATAAAATGTACACTGGCATCAGTGTGCATTTATTGTGCTGAGAAGTTTGATACCAAACTTCCCAGTTTTCAGTGTAGCCATTATGGTGCTGTGGAGTTCGTGTTTGACAGACTCCCAGACCATATACTCTTATGGCTACCCTGCACTTACAATGTCTAAGGTTTTGTTTAGACACTGTAGGGGTACCATGCTCATGCACTGGTACCCTCACCTATGGTATAGTGCACCCTGCCTTAGGGCTGTAAGGCCTGCTAGAGGGGTGTCTTACCTATACTGCATAGGCAGTGAGAGGCTGGCATGGCACCCTGAGGGGAGTGCCATGTCGACTTACTCGTTTTGTTCTCACTAGCACACACAAGCTGGCAAGCAGTGTGTCTGTGCTGAGTGAGAGGTCTCCAGGGTGGCATAAGACATGCTGCAGCCCTTAGAGACCTTCCTTGGCATCAGGGCCCTTGGTACTAGAAGTACCAGTTACAAGGGACTTATCTGGATGCCAGGGTCTGCCAATTGTGGATACAAAAGTACAGGTTAGGGAAAGAACACTGGTGCTGGGGCCTGGTTAGCAGGCCTCAGCACACTTTCAATTGTAAACATAGCATCAGCAAAGGCAAAAAGTCAGGGGGCAACCATGCCAAGGAGGCATTTCCTTACACATGGACATTATTAGAAAGGCACAAATGCATTTCGGGGGGTTTGCATGGCTCAGTTATGACGAGGAGTTCAGAGCTCGGGTGAGTGTAAATCCTGAAAAGCCTTGGGGGGTACGTAGATCCAGAGTTATGGATGCAATGGATGGCATCGGCACAGGCAGCAGCGTCCACGCATACGGCGAGTGGTCTGCCAGTGGTATATAAGCCCTTTCAGGCATGGCACGGCACGCACCGGGAGGGGCGAGCGCTGCCACAAAAACTACGGGGGCAACTTCGGGGGCCTGCTGGAACTTTAACAAAGGTTTTTGTTCCAGAGCACAGTGCAGGTTTAAACACGATTGCTCCAAGTGCGGGGGCCGTCATCCAGTCATTCAATGTTTCTCCCTCTCCAGCCCCGCAGAGCAGTGGAGAGCTTCAAGAGGGAGGGGATCGCATGGCGCTCCTGCACCAAAGGGGTCCTACACCAGTAAGACTGGATGTTTTGCTGCCTTGGTTGCGCATCTATCCTGAAACGGATAAAGCGCGACTACTGGAATGGGGTTTTCGAGAAGGTTTTAGAATAGGTTATCAAGGTCCCCGAGAGAGGAGGTGGGCAGACAACTTGCGGTCAGCCAAAGAACGGCCTCAGATAGTGCGCGACAAATTAGCAAAAGAGGTGGGCCTGGGTAGAATAGCCGGACCGTTTTCCAAATGGCCAAGTGACTCTCTGATGATATCTCCTTTGGGAGTGGTACCCAAAAAGGTGCAGGGAGAGTTTTGTTTGATTCACCACCTGTCATGGCCCGAAGGTGCGTCAGTTAATGATTTTATTGCCCAAGAGGACTCCAAGGTAATTTACGCGTCAGTTGATGACGCAGTGAAGTTAGTCCTGAAGTGTGGGCGGAATGCTGAAATGCCAAAATGTGATATTCAATCAGCTTTTAGACTGCTTCCTATTCTCCCAGCAGATTTTGACCTCTTGGGCATGCAGCTAGACGGCACCATTTATGTGGACAGGGTTCTGCCCATGGGCTGTGCGATATCCTGCGCGCTTTTTGAAACTTTCAGCACTTTCCTACAGTGGGTCTTTGTGAGAATGAGTGGCCATAGGACGGTGACTCATTACCTGGATGATTTCTTATTTGTAGGAGCAGCCGCATCCGGGGCGTGTGGGCGGGCTTTGGACAGTTTCCAGAGGTTAGCTCAGCAGACAGGAGTACCTCTTGCCCCAGAGAAAACAGAAGGACCACTGCCGATTTTGACCTTTTTGAGTATTGAGCTGGATGCAAGAGAGTTGGTCGCCAGATTGCCAGCGGCGAAAGTAAAGGAAATACTGGATTTCCTAGCAGTGGTTCGCACTTTGCGCAAAATAGATCTAAGGACGGCTCAAAAGCTTTTAGGTTACCTCAATTTTGCGTGTAGGGTAGTAAGGGGAGGTCGGACTTTCTGTAGACGTTTGGGGCTGTCCATGTCAGGTGCAGTGCTTCCACACCATAGAATACGAGTTTCCTTGGCATTACGAGAAGACATCAGAATATGGGAGATTTTTTGAAAAATTTCAATGGGGTACTGATGTCTTTTGGTGAGTCGGACACGGTGTGGCAGGTCCAAATTTTTTTCAGATGCGGCGGGAGCGTCGGGTTTTGGCTTATACTGGGATGGGAGGTGGTGCGCAGAAACATGGCCTGCATTTTGGTTGCAGCAGGGGAGAAGCGTCGCTTTCCTGGAGTTTTTTCCCCTACTAGTGGCACTGGCAGTGTGGGGACGGGAGTTAGCCAACAGGACAGTGATCTTTAAAGTAGACAACATGGCGGTGGTAGAGTTGGTCAACAGGCAGAGAGCGAGGGACCTCAGAGTCTTGCACTTGTTGCGTCAGTTTATGCTTCAATGTTTATCTTTGAATGTTATCTTTAAAGCTGCACATATACCTGGGGTTCACAACGAGATTGCAGACTCCCTACCTTGTTCACAGTGGCGGCGTTTTTGCGAATTGGCACCTGGAGCGGAACGGAACAAGACTGTGGTCCCTGCAGACATTTGAGATTGGGGGGCATGATGATTACTGGGCTGGTGGAGAGGTCATTAGCGGTATCCACGCGGCGAAATTACAGGCTTGCATGGTTGGAGTTTCAATCTTTTGAGCCGTTTGGGGGCAATTTTTGGGCGCAAGACCTGTGGACTCTCGAAGCACGGGCCATACGTTTTGTGCTTTTTCTGATCGGGGAGGGTTTATCTCCAGCTACAATTGGGGGAAAACTGGCAGGCGTTTCTCTTTATGGGAAACTCTTTTTTGGTTATGACCCTGCGAATAATGATTTATTGGGTAAGATGCTGAAGGGTTGGGGCAGGGTTAGGGCCAGCGGGGATAAACCAGCAAGAGAACCCATTACTTTTTAAATACTGCTGGAGCTGTTGCCTGTGTTACCAGTGTGTTGTACGGATGAGTACGAGGTGGGTTTCTTCCATTTATGCATGGTGTGGATGTTCTTTGGCGCTTTGAGTGTCTTAATTGTTGGGGGTGGGAAAAGGAATTGGGGTAAGAAGGAAGGAGGTGTGCATGCACAAGGACAGGCTGGGGATATGGCTTAGGCGGTCGAAGACGGATCAACTTGGCAAAGATAAGTGGGTATGGCTGGAAAAAGGGGGCGTGGAGATGGCATGCCCGGTAGCAGAGTGGATCATGTTCAAGGCAAGGTGGCTTGGGGCAGGCGATTCAGGGGTTTTTGTACATGCATCAGGGAAAAAGCTGACTAGTTATCAGCTGTTACAAGTTATGAGAATGGCACTTAGCCGGATAGGGCGGCGTGCAGAGGATTATGGAACGCATTCATTCAGGATTGGTGCAGCGACTGCGGCAGCCCATTTAGGCTGGGATTGGGCTAAGATCAAGGCCATAGGGAGATGGAAATCTAGGTGCTGCGAGCGGTATGTGAGACCTTGAGGAGATCAGAGCAGGTGGGGGGGGGGGGGGAGTTAGCTTACCACTACAGCCTTTACAGTGTTTTTTCTTTACAGGATGTGTGGCCGGGCCCTGGGCCGCAGAAAGACAAGATGACAACATGGTTGGTCGGCCATTCGTTCGTTCATTGGGCGGCGAAATTTGCGGAGAGGCAAATTTACGGCAGATCATTGGGACTGCCCAGCAGACACCATGAAGTCCATTGGTGGAGCAAGAGTGGTATGAGGTAGGGGAGCCTGCTCACATTTATCACGGGTAACTTGCCGCAGTGGGGATGTCCGGACCTTTTATTGATTCATCTTGGGGAAAATGATCTAGTGAAGCTATCGGGGCTCACTTTGATACAGCTTATGCAGAGAGATTTGGAACTTTTGAAGCAGAAACTATGCGGGATATGTCTGGTATGGACGGAGTTCGTGCCGAGAAGGGCATGGAGAGGGGCACTCAATCACAGAGCCATTAAGCGGGCTCAGAAAAAGTTGAATAGAGCCATGAGAGTTTTCTGCTGGGCTCAAGGGATCAAGGTTTTAAAGCACGGGGACATAAAAGAGCAGGAGGAGGCCTTGTTTCGAGATGATGGGGCCCATTTGTCGCAGATAGGAAATGCGTACTACCTAACAGAGTTAAGGTTGATGTTAGAAAGTTTATGGGGGGTGAATTTGTGGACTAGAGAATTAAAAAAAAAAAAAAAAAAAAAAACTATACAGGAGCAAATACAGAAGCGGAAAAAGGTTGTTTTTCCTTGGGGTGGGGCAGCGAAACGCTGCATGGGTTTCGCTGGATGGCAGGAGATGGGGGAGGGTGGAGAGCCACCCTTCCAGGGGGAAAAACAAGGAGGTGAAGGATCAGAGCGGGGGGGTAGGTTACAAGCAAGGAAGGCATGGGAGGAATAGGGGAGCGTATACGGTAGGAGAATTGAAGGGAAGGTCTGGTTAAAAGGAGGATGTACAGTTAAATGTTAAATGATGTTGTGTTTAAACCCTGTCCTAAAATAAATGACCTTTTACACCAACGAGGAGTGTCACTGTATGTATGTCCCGAGCACCTCTGGGTCTAAGCGCTGAATTGCGCCAGTGTTCTAAGGTTGAATCCTAAGCTGCGGCCCAGAATGAACCAGGGTTGCTCGGGCCCGCCTCCACCAGAAGCAGCAGGGCTAGACGGTTGGGCAGGATCTTTGCATACATTTTGGTATCTACATTTAAAAGCGAGAAAGGGTCAATATGACGAGCAGCAATCGACGGCTTCAGAAAGGTGACCAGTAGAGTCTCATGCATTATGAGGGGGGATACAACCCTCCTTGACCATTTCCTCATATAACTTGATCGATTGTGGGATGGACTGGCCTATGCCTTATTAAAAGCCACCAGGAGCCCATCGGTACCCGGCGCCTTCCCTGATGGCATATCTTTAAGTGCAGCGCGTATCTCCTCCGGGCGCAGAGGAGCCATGAGGTGCTCCCTAGTGAGCCACTTGATGATAATGTGTGCAAAATACTCTGTGGTGGCTCCTTCATCGTAAGCAAGTCACAACTAGTACTGGTCAGCATAATACCTGCACAAACACTCCCAGACCAGTTTGGTCGCGCTCTGAGTAAGTCCCTGCTCCCCCAGCACTTCCAAAATCACACTATCCTCTTGCCGAGGATGCAGCAGTGCTGCTAGCGTCCCCTCCAGGCGACCCCTCCCATGCCATGCATATGGACAACAGCATATTTCTCTAAGTGGTTCACCTCGATCTGTGCTGTTTTGTTGTACTCAATCTTGGCCTTGATGGCGCCTAGAAGGCCTCAATCTGCTGTCTCCCTGTGTTGCTGTTCTAAATCTGTAATCTCATTTTCTATACATGTCAGGTGACCATGCAGCATCTTAAAGACCCCAGAATGTTTAGACAAAGTAACGCCTCACACGTAGATCTTGAAGGCTTCCCATACCATTGCTAGCTTGTTGACAGATCCTATATTAACGTGGAAGAACTCATTGAATGCATATGCTAATTCCTCCTAAATGCAGCATCAAGCAGCAAATATGGAGGAAAGCGCCATGTAAACGTGGGCAGCTATGGGGTGTACAGCTCCAGGTCCAGAATGACACCAACCAGTAGTCAATGCAGGTGTGTATATCATGCACGGATGAGTAATGGGTGTGGGGGACCTGTGGCACCAGATGTCCAACAAAACCCAGTGAGATGCTATCTCAGTGATGGTTTGAGCCGCCAACGATGGCCTCCTGGGAGGGCCAATGGAGTGATCCCAATTCGGCATAACACGCAATAAAAAAAATTCTAGCTATCGCGTCAAGAATTTTCAATTCTATTAAGGACACGGAAGCCAAGATTATGCTTTCTCTTTCTTTACTGAACAAAACAGCAGCCAATCAAATACAAGTAACAGAAAAAACTACACATCCCAGGATGCCTAACATCCTATCACATGGTCCAATCACTGTCCATGTCCTCTGCTATAAGTCCTTTGACCTTTGATGTCACTTCCTCTTTCTTTGGTCAATACAGATAATATTAACTTGAAAACGAAACTTCTTACGCCAACACGAACTCCGATGGCTTAACATCTATTCTTCCAGGATAACCTTCTCCTGGCCAACTCGATACTGGGCATCAGCCGAAGCAGAACATGAAAACCAAACTATTCCAGCTGAAAATATCTTCAGGAATGTTTCTGATCAGATCCTGTAAGAATAAAACAGGCAGGTAATATCTCCACAAATTGAAAACTCTCAATAAACCGATGGTTCAATAATAGACAATCAAATGGGAGGGAGACAATGACAATAATCATAATTATATACAATAATTGGCATTCACTTATTCATAATATTTTAAAGGGGGAGGATAATCCTCGTCTCCGTGTCCTTAATAGAATTGAAAATTCTTGACGCGATAGCTAGAATTTTTTTTATTCTATGTCAGGACCTGAGGCTCCGATTATGCTAGTTTAAAGCTGTTCCATTACTACAGTAGCTACGTCCATTACCGGTTTATGATAAAACTTACAAAAAGTGTTTTTTGAAGACCAGTCTGCTGCCTTCATAATGTCTTCTAACCGGGAACCCAAGGCAAATGATTTGGAAGCCATAGCTCCTCTCACAGAATGAGCCCCGAATATAGAAGTGTCAATTCCTGCTTCACTCCTCAACCATCTGGCCAGAGTGGCTGCAGTCACTGGTTTAAAAGGTTTTTGCAAAGAAATTAATACTTGCCCTTTAGAATTTTGACGAAATTCTTCTGTGACTACTTCATAATCTTTTAAACATTGGACTACACACAATTTTGAATTTTCCGTGTAAATAGGATAGGATACTGACCTGTAGTTCGTTTTAGTTCTTCTTGTCACAGAAAAAGTGACCCCTTCTGGGGAAAAAACTCTACCAGCTAGATCCAGAGCTCTGACGTCTGAAACCCTCTTGCAAGAGATAAGGTACAAGAGCATGGTTAGTTTAGCCTAGAGCTGTTTGCGCGATAAATACCTGTTGGTAGGCCAAGAATCCAAAATGTTTAAAATAATGCTAACATCCCATAATACAGAATATTTAGCTTGAGGAGGTTTGGAAAGATGAATACCTCTTAAAAGCTTGCAAATTAATGGATGTTCACCTATGGATTTACCCTCAAGATGAGCGTGTCCTGCTGATATAGCTGATCTAAAGTTATTAATTGTCCGATAACCCAAACCCGAACTTGCTAGTTCTGCCAAAAAGTTAATCATACCAAGGTGTGCTTCCACTGGATTGGCACCCCTTCCATCACACCAACTAGACCATCTGCGCCAAGCTGAGTCATATCTTTTATGGGTACTATCGTCCCATGCCTGCTTAATGAATTCCGCAGCTTGCTTCGAAACATCTGTGGTACTCCATCTCGACCTGAAATTAACCAGGCTAGAAGGACCAACTTCCCTGACAAGACCAGAGGATATTGAAGGCCCTCCAGGCTCAACAGAAGATTCAGACGAGGCGGAATCAGAAGAGGAGAGGCACAAGCTAAATGAAGAGCTATAGGGGACCAAGGCTGTGCTCTCCAAAATGGGGTCACCAGAACAATTTCTGTCTTCTGTCTCCTCACCTGAGACAAGACCCTGGCAATCATCAGGAATGGAGGGAAGGCATAACCTCGAAACTGGGACCAATCCTGAAGAAAAGCATCTGTCTTTAGCGCATAAGGGTCTGGACGCCAACTGAAGAATTTTGGAAGTTGGCAATTGATCCTCGAGGCAAAGAGATCTATCTTGTAACTGCCCCACTCCCTGATTATCTGTGAGAAGATCAGAGGGTCCAATTTCCAATCGCTGGAATCCGAGAGGTATCTGGAATTCCAGTCTGCTATGATATTCTGATCCCCAGGGAGGTATTCCGCTATGACCACTAAGCGTTGGTTTAGGAAATAATGCCAGAAATCCTTGGCAATCTCCGCCAGAATTCTGGACTTCGTGCTTCCTAGTTTGTTGACATATCTTACTGCTGAGACATTGTCCATCCGTAAGAGTATGCAACAATCTGTTTTCTGAGGGGAGAGACTCTTTATGGCAAAAGATCCCACTAGAAGTTCCAGATAATCGATATGTAGAGTTTGCTCCCATTCTGACCATCTGCCCTCTGTCACTAGGGAGTTGCAGCGTGCTCCCCAACCCCATCTGCTGGCATCGGACTCGATCACCACTTCTGGATGGGACCCGAAAATTGCCCTGCCGTTCCAAGCCTCCATGTGATGAAGCCACCACAGGATCTCTGAGCGTACTTTGGCAGTCAAGGGGATTAATTCTGAGTAACTCAGACCCTGTTGCAGATGTCTGATCTTGAGCCTTTGAAGTGCCCGGTAGTGTAAGGGTGCGGGGAAGATCGCCTGAATAGATTAAGCTAGTAAGCCCACTATTCTGGCAATATTTCTCAGAAAGACGGTTTGTCTGGTTAGAACTGATCTCAATTCCCTCTTGATGTTGCGGATCTTCTGAGAGGGGAGAATGAGTTGACAAGATATGGAGTTTATCTGGAATCCCAGGAACTCTGTCACCTGAGAGGCTTTCAATAATGACTTCTGCACATTGATAAGGAAACCTAAATCCTGCAGAAGATTGATGGTCCAATCCAGGTGAGATAGGAGAACTTGAGGGGATTGAGCCATCAGCAGAATGTCGTCCAGATATATAATCAGTCTGACACCTTTGGCTCTGAGCCATTCCATCACAGGTCTCAGAAGCTTCGTGAAGCACCACGGGGCTGACAACAGACCGAATGGAAGGGCTAGAAACTCCAAGTACTGTCCCTTCCATTGGAATTGTAGAAATCTCCTGTGAGAAGGAAAAATTGGGATCGACAGGTATGCATCTTTTAGATCCAGACGAACCATCCAATCTCCTTCTAAAAGGATGTCCCTTAACATATGGATGCCTTCCATCTTGAAGTGTCTGTAAAGGATCCAATGATTGAAATCCTTCAGATTCAGGACCAATCTGTGACCTCCTCCTTTCTTGTCTACTACGAAAATAGGACTGATGAAACCCTAAGGGTGAGGGGAGGCAAACTGGATGGCTCCCTTGTCTAAAAGAGCTTGTACTTCTTGGTCTATAAAATTTTGATTTGCAATGGAAAAACACATTTGTACAGGAGGGAGGAACTGTTGGGGAGTGCTGATAAACTCCAAGCAAAAACCTTCTACTGTTTGGAGGATCCAAGGATCTCCGGAAATTCGCTTCCAATTAGTCAAGCATAGTGCTACCCTGCCCCCAAGTTTGACCTGAGAAAAGTGAATAATGCTCACCTGTGAAACTTGAGTCCTGTATGGCTCCTTGTTGCCCTCTGCATTGACCTCTACGGAAACGGGGGCGTCCTCCTCTAGAACGTGTGGGGTAGAGGGTGGGGTCTTGCTCTCTGTACCAGCCACCTCTGCCTCTTGGGTAGTAGTTCTGGGGACTATTGTAAGTTCCTCGGCCGGGCATACGTCCCCCGTAATGACCGGCCCTGAGAAAAAGGCCTCGTTTAAACACCTTCTTGAGGGACATTTGAGCCTTATCCAGTGTAGAGAAGGTGGAGCAAAACTTGGACAAATCTTTGATAAATGAGGTTCCAAATAGCAGTCCTTCAGCCGAAGGTCCTGCTTCCGAAGACGCAAGATCAGACAACTTAGGGTCAATGCGCATTAACACAGATTTTCTGCGTTCTGTAGAAATAGCGCAATTCGAGTTCCCCAGTAGACAAATGGATCTCTGTGCCCATCCTATTAGGACATCAGTGTCCACCAGATCTACAGATTCTTTAGCCACGTATGCCATTTCAAGAATCTTGGTCAAAGGACCTGTAAAGTCCAACAACTTGTCTTGGCAGTTACGCCAGGAGCGATCCAAACCTTTTTTGGGGTCCTTAGAGAATTTCCGCATAAAGGTGACCATTGTGGGATCTATTTCTGGGGTCTCGGACACCTTGCCCTCTAGGTCAGGTCTAGGGCATTCCGCTTTAAGCGTGATCGAACTTCCTTGTCGAAGCATTTTCGTAAATTAGATTGTACATTTTGAGCCACCTCGGGTGGGGGAACCCAATTAGAAGCTCTGGGATGAATGATTTCCGTGGGACCAAAGTCTAGCACTTGGCAGGGAGGAGGCGCTTTCCTAGCTTTTTTACTAGGTCTAGGAGCGTCGGAGTCATCTGAATCATCAGAGGAGGAATTTTTATCGGAAGACGAGGAAGGGAGGGAGACTTCCTTTTTTGAGCTGTAATTATGCTCTCCACTACATTTTTTACGTAGTTTTTCAAAAATCGTCTGCGTGCAGACTACTAACCTCTGCTCTAGGATCCAAGTTTTTTGCTTTGTCCTTCACTTTTTTGGCCTTGGGAAGAGGTTGTTGTTCTTGTGTCCAGCCCTGTGCACAAGCATAGTCAAATAATTGTCCTGAAAAGGGGCCCAAAGCTCTCACTAGAGCATCATTTACCGATTGTTGGACTCTGGAATCAAGGGCTTCAACTATTTCAACTTCTAGTTGATTGCTTAAATCATTGGTGTGATATTCTGCTCCTTGATCCTCCCACTGAGCCTTGATTAATAAGGTAAAATACCTTTAAAGCAAATCAGCTAAAGATCAAGGAAGGGGAGAGTGCAAAAACCCCAAGTCAGGCAATAGAGTAATATGAGCCCTTAATAGGATGTGGAGGGAGCTGCCTGCAAAGCACTCTCGGCAGAAGCCTGTTATCAATTTTACAACTCACGCAGTCTTACTGCTGGGCGTCAGGGAGCAAACGTTCAGCAACAGAAAAGGGCCTAGAACGCCCTCGCCGCACTTCTGACGAGCCGATCGATTTTGAAAACGAAAGGAATCAGCTCGTCAAGACGTGCGCTCAAGTAGAAATGAAAAGGAGACTGCAAATGCAGCTCCGCTCCCACTCCACGAAGAAAACGGGCTCTAGAAAAAAATTGGCAAAAGGCCAATAAATCAGCGCGTACAAACGTTCAAATCAAAGCAAAAGAAGCGCGCTGAATCGCGATGCTGACTAAACAAATATAACGTTCTAAATCATTAAACAAACACACCGTTTTCAGAAGAGAATTAAATCGTGTACTTATCTGCTGCAAAGCAGCAAAGAAAGAGGAAGTGACATCAAAGGTCAAAGGACTTATAGCAGAGGAAATGGACAGTGATTGGACCATGTGATAGGATGTTAGGCATCCTGGGATGTGTAGTTTTTTCTGTTACTTGTATTTGATTGGCTGCTGTTTTATTCAGTAAAGAAAGAGAAAGCATAATCGGAGCCTCTGGTCCCGACATAGAATTGAAATCCCCACCCCAGATTTGCTGTAGCTCGCCCCATCGCACCAACCGGGCACTGAGCGTGCAATAAAACTGCAGGTCAACATCATAGACCCCAACCAATAAGACTGTGAGGTCGTGCTTGTAGCAGTGTGCCATTGCATGCCTGCCTCACTGGTCAACACAAATCTCCTGTAGCCTGACACCTGAGCCCCTGCGAGCCCAGATGAGAACACCCTTAATAATTGTGATTAAATCTGCCACGCAGCAAAGACCTTGCATTCTACTTTGTGATAACACTCCACTCATGGTTTCTGAGTTTTCTGCAATATTGCAACATCAGCTCTGTACCTCTGCAGGAAAATATGCAAAGTGGTGGCTTATTTACAGTCATTCACCCCCGTGCCATTCCATGTAATGTGGCGAAGTAGCGGGGCACAAGGGCCCCATTGCTATGTTCCATATGTCATCCGCCATCATCAAGTTGTGTCGTACTCTCAAGCACTCGTGACCCGACATCACTCAACGCTCGCAGTCCAATCCAGGACATAAAAAAACAGCTGGATATAGGCATACCCTCCCACATGATGTATTCCCCCAACTTACACAATTAATCATCTCACACACTCCCCCCCCCCAACTACATCTTGAACAGAACAAAGTGTTGCACACATGGGGACAGATGTTGCCTGGCTTGTCACCCCCTTGCCTCAAGAAGCAACCAGGGCCATACATCATACATAGTGTGTGCCTAAAACAGCAAAAATAACTAATCAAACATATCTGTTCCAGCCGCTGCCTCCATCACTCTATAGCACTGTGTGGGATATCTATAGCCATAAAAGGGCCCGGGGCAATCGCATCCCCCCCCCGGTCTACCACAAGAACCCTCTTACCACACTTCATCAGGACATCCCTTGCAATTGTTCATCACAGGTCCATGTATATTTGCTCAGTTGTTCTCAAGCCACCCAGTGATGAGGAAGTTGGCCCTCTGGCCTGCTCAAGCTGCCTCAAAGACGCCCCACAGTCAGCGCAGCCACCAGAGCATCCGGAATGGGAAGCCAAACCCCCAAGCGAGGGTAACTCAGCCTTAGTTCCCCATGCCCACTGACTTTATCTTCATTGTCTGATCCCAAGGGGTGGCGTCACACCCCAGCCGTCTCACGTCACATGATGAACTGCTGCAGTTGCTTTGGGTTCCCAAATTTTTTCACCTTGCTATCGACCATTACTCATAGCCTCGCATGGTACAGTATGTGGTATTCCATTTGTAGCTCAAATAACTTTTGCTTGGCTGGAATAAACTGTCACCTCATCTCCTGCACCTACTGTGTAAAATCCAGCTACAGAGACAGTTCTGATCCCTCATGCTGAAGGAATTTTACTTCATGTGCCTTCCGAACTGCTGCGTCCCGATCCCTGTAATTTACCAGTCTCGCTATGATGGGACATGGTTTAACCCCTCCCCGGATTGGGAATTGGGCGACCGGTGGGCGCACTCCACAACAAAGCTGTCAGAGATGATCTCTCACCCCAGTAGGTCCATCAGTAGTTGTTCTACATATCGTTGCATATTTTCTATGCTGTCAGCCTCTGCAACGCCAACAATTCTGACATTGTTCCTGCGTGAACGGGCCTCAGAGTCCTCAGCCTTCGACTGAAAGATGAGCAGGAGCTTATCCATCTTTTTCTGGGACACGACAATGTGACTTATTCATTTTCAGCTTCTGAGACTCGCACTCCATGTCGAGACGCTTGGCATGCTTGTCCAGACTTTCAGTCGTATGATCCATTCTAAATGTTAAGGCGTCTATCTTGCTATTTTCATGAAGCTGTGTTACGTGGCAGTGAGGATCTGCTTCAGATCTGTGTCTGTGTCTGGCTCTGCACTGGGTTACACACTTGCAGATTCCGATGCGCCATCTTCTCAGGCCGTGGGTGTTTTCTGAATCTCAAACTGTATTTTAGGTTGAGTTTTGTCTGCCTTGCCCTTGCTGGTGCTTGGTAAATTCAGTGTCCTGCGCAGGCACCCTCTCTTCAGCAGTTTCGTCAGTAACAAATCAGTGTGGTGCTTTCTTCTAGGGCATGCACCACCTCGCTGCAGGCAAATCCAGAATGTCAGACCGGGCACAGAGTAAATTGCCACAGTAGGGTCAACTGTGAGGGTGCTAGGTGGTACCACAGATGCCCCAGGTATACACACTCCAAGACCAGGATCTTCACTGGCCCCAAGGTCACAGGCAAATCCGAAGTCAGCACCCGGCACAGGCTCAGCAGCGCCCCGGGCTCCTCTGGAGACTTGCCAGGCTGGATGCAGTCCGGGAAGCATCCAAGGCTGCAATCCTCATCCATGGGCCTTGGGTGTCTGTCGGTTCATTTCAGGGACAGGCGACAGTAAACACGGAGCTCCCAACCGGGCACCGGGAGCTCCAATTAGATGTATACTAGGCCCTATCCAGGCATCAGACTCCCACAGTAGGCTACACAGCCCACACTAGGCCCCAGCCGCACTGCAGAGAGCAAAGAATGGCCACAGAGCCCCAGGCGCCATCTTGGGGCAGAATAATGATGCCATCCATCACTCCAGCAGCAGCTGCATGTAGGGTGGCAGGCTAGGTGGGCTCAAAGACCGTTCGGCACAGCATTCTGCAGAATATTCATGCGGTGGAAGGAGCTCGCATGCAGGGCGTCCATCCTCAGGCAAGCTCCGCCCCCATGCTGAGCTAGCTAATGAAGCGCTACAATATCTAAGAACACATGGATACCTGACCCCAACATCTCCTGCACTCGTCATTGCCTTTCTGTTTTGCAATGCGTACTATGCATACACCGTTGAGGCAAACCTGGGCACTTCAAATATCATTTGCTTATATTTTTGTTTATTTAGCAACAGTTGTTTGTGTTCTGAAGGGAAATGTTAAAGTTTAGAGCTATTTATTTACTGGTAAGTAGTGGTGTGCTGTAAGCCCTTTTGGTATGTAAGTGTTTTGTACATCCAAAAGAGGCTTTTGTCTACTAAAAGTTGTCTGGTAGGCGAGACCTAAAAACGGTTGAGATGAGTAACTGAAAGGAGATCTAATGAGATTCAATTATACAGAGGGAAAAATGGGGCTTGGCCAACCAAGATGGCCGAGGGGACGTGCCCTGCTGCAGCTCCTCACACAGAGGACAGAATCCTGCAGCACATTATGAGCTGAGCCTCGCAGAGAAGGACAGAGTATCCCTGTAACCTTCTATCCTTATCCTGCCTGTGAACCTCACTCCCGCCCCAAGACATGGCTTCAGAAAGCTCCTGAAGTAGCCGGACTGAAATTGCAGCCTATGGCAGCATGTAGTTCCCAGGGGACAGTGTGACCTGGGGGCTGTTTACACAGCCAGGCTCTCAACATAGGCCCCCGATGCGAGGCAGACACCCCCCAGAGGCTTCCCTGGGACCCACTGGACTGCCAGGGTAAAGACTTAAGGTGAGGAGGTGGCACACTGCAGTGGCAGGTCCAGGAGTGGCGGCCCTAGTGGTGTTTAGACACTCGGATGGCTGACAACAGACACCAGCACTCTATGGCTAGGTAATGCCCCTGGCCTGACTAGAGCACCCCTGCACTTGGGAGAGTGATGAAGCGCCTCAAAATGTATACCCCAGCAGCAAGCGGCCGCCATTGATATTGCCACATACTGAACACGTTGCAGATGCGCATTGCAAGGAAAGACTAACGTAGCCATAATCAAGAGCAGACTGTGCCTAGGAGTGTTGAAGCCTCCTCAGAAGAAATATTGGGGCAGCATAATTTGACAGCCCCCTCTCTTCAGGAACTGAGGCAAGGGCCTGTAGCCTTCTTACTAGGGCTCTGGTTGAAATTGCAAGTGGATACATCCTGGAAAGGGGAGACTATTTCCCCCTGAGTGAGGCTGCAGCTGGGCCTGCCATCTGTAACTGGGGTCCTGGGTGGTCGGTAGCGACATATGCTGATGGCCCATTGACGCAGCAGAGACTACAAGAGTTGGCCTGGAGGTGACCCTACCCATCTGCAAAGATCCTTTTCACTTGAGTGACAGGTCCACCTTTTTCTTCAGCAGCAGAGCAGAGGAGGTGGGGGGACAAGTGCCTTATGGGTGCACAGACTACTGCAAGGGTGCTCTTGAAAGACTGAAAGGGAGCCAGGGCCACAGCTGGGATGCCCAACAAGTGAATGTCAGTGCGCACTGGTTCCATGATATGAAAGATAAAGGCTCCAAAGCAGCACAAACCAATATTATAAAGCAGTTTACTGTGCCTGGCCTGGGCCCAGACAAAAAAGGACAGAGGAGCAAGGTGGCCCAGGAACCTGCAGAACATGCACCAGACATAGCAGAGATAGTTGTTGCTATACAGGGCTCCAAGCAGGCGCTGGAATCCAAAATGGACATGACGTCCATTGACATTAATCACCAACACACATGGAAGAACGCCTGGAGGATGCAGAAGGATGCTCGAGAAGGAACAACTTGCGCTTCCTGAGATTACCGGAATATGAAGAAGGTCCCTTCGCAGAACTTTTCCTTGAGGATTGGCTTGTTAACACATTCAAACCCAAATGTCTCTCTAAATTCTTCTCTATAGAGCGAGAATATAGAGGGCTGGCGGCGGCCCTGCACATAGGAGAAGCCCCCAAGAGCAATCACAGCTTCCCTGTTCAGTTACAGGGATAGCAACATAACCCTTTAACATGTCCATGCACATAGCCTCCTGCACTATGAGGATAACCAGATACAGATCAACCATGACTACACAATAGGAGTTCAAGACCTTCAGAATAATTTTCTGTCAGTTAAGAGACAGCTCCAAGAACATAAAGTACAGCCTCATGTTTCCAACAAGGCTCTGTGTCCAACATGAAGGCAGGGACCATATTTATGTATCACTGCAGGAGGCTGTGACCTGGTTCAAGTCATTGGGCCTGAGTCGAGGACAGCATGTATATGACTGGCATGAGCCAGGACATCATGAAGTGTGATGCTCAGCACAAAATCGTAAAACGGCAAAGAAACATACATTCTCGCCAATTCAGGAGAGCTAGGTTAATTGTCAGCCCTACAGCACATTACAGACTGTGCTGGTGTCACTGGAAACACCCTCATGTTGATGAGCCTCAGAGTGATAGTGCTAAGGTCCGATTGGTGGGTGAGTAACTGATACTAGGTGGGGGATCACGGACGCTTAAAAAGAGTATCATCCTTCTTCTGCTGGGACTTGAATTGATACTCTGGGATTATTGAACTTGCTGCTCTAGTGCACACTACACCTCTATGTTGGGCGGGACCGAGGTTGGGACAGATGTGGGTTGCTGAGTACCATATTGGGGCTTGCGACTCGCAGAGGTCTTGCAGCTCATACTGTTCTACATCTAGTTCCTGTAGCAAGCTAGTAGGGTGAAAGAGGGGAGGGGAAGTGGGGTGGTGTTTGTTTTTTCGCCCGCTGGTTGAGTCGAGGGGCATAGATTCTGGCTGTGGGAAGGAAGGAGAGTTAAAGGCTACTATTATGGAGGTTTGTTCTTTTAAAAATGTTTGTTGTGGCCATGGTTTTGAAGGCTGATTTGTTTGTGGGGGTAGTTGCCATCCTTGTGTGGCACCCTGGACTGGGGTGTGGGTCAAAAGAGATGTTGGGTAAGTGTCCAGTATCTTACTATCAAGACTGTGGCAGGCCTGGAAACCAAATGTAAATTACGGACCTGGAATGGGAGGGGTTTGCATGGTCCGGTGAAACAAAGCAGAGTTTATGGATATCTGTGGAGATATGGAGTAGCAGTGGCATTCCTCCAAGAGACCCACCTTCAGTGGGACTGCATTAAATAGCTAAAGAGAAGGTGGAGGGGACAGGTATTTGCCATTTCCTATTCTGGATATGCTCGAGGAGCCTTAATATGGGTGGCCCAGGAGTCCTATTTAAACTCATGTGGGTGCAGACTGACAGAGAAGGAAGATATGTTATTTTGGCAGGAACACTGGATGCGCATGTGCTATGTTTTATAAACGTCTATGATCCCAACATAGATGATGATGATGATGCCTTTTTGGGTACACAGTTGGTGGCAGCACAGGTGTCCCTGATGAGGGAGGTACACATTGCAGGTGACTTTAATTTTGTTCTGGACAGACAGTTGGACAGAACGCCACCTCGGCAGGACACAAATACCACCAACACCCCCCCCCCAGACTTCAGCATTGTTACAGACTCTTGACGGGTTTGGGGATCATGGACATGTGGTAGCTGTGACACCCAGACACACAAGCATATTCATGTTATACCCCAGCAGCGAGCACACACAGCCAGCTTGACTATTTCTTTATACACTTGGAAGCTATACGTAGGGTGGTAGACGTGCATTATCTAACATATTCAATATAAGACCAGTTGCCCCTGGTGCTCACATACTAATTGGAGCGGCAAACACCAAAAGGTACCATTGTGGTTACTCCGTGCTTACGCCTTGACTGATCAAATATTTCAAGGTGCGCTACTGGAAGCCTGCAGTTGTTATACGCCACACAATGGAAGATGATTTGACGCAACAGGAGACTGCACTAGAGGTGCTTGAGATAGCGATGTCCACTAATCAGCAGTCTTGCAGGACAGGGAAAGACAACACCATAGGGTCTGTGCGATGTGGGACCGTCTGGAGAAACACATTCAACATACTAGACAAAGGAGGTGGTATATGAAGGGTGACAAGGCATATCTGGCAGGGCTCCCATTGCTGTGCCTCTCACTACAGGACTGGAAGTGCAGTTGACTCAGCCATTTTCAAGGCATCCACACCCCCCATCAATTCCTGCTAAGTCATCTGGGGAAGCCGGATTCCCAGCAGACTTTTACAAGGCTTTTTCAAGGACTCTAGTGGATAGGTTGTTACTGATATACGCTGAAGCATTGAGTGCCACCTGGACTCTGAGAGAAGGACAAAGTGTCTTAATACCGAAACCAGGCAAGGACCCCAGGTGAGGCAGGCTCTCACCAACTGCTTTCCATGTTAAAAGTGGATCAGAAACTCCTTAGCCATGGCTTTGCGACCAGACTGTTGCCCTGTCTCACCAGCTTAGTCCATATGGATCAATCAGGGTTTAAACCGGATCGGAATATGCTACAAAACCTGCACCAACTGACACGTCTAACATGAACCTGAACTGGATGATGATCCCTATGCGCTTACCTTTTGAGACCTAGAACAAGCATTCAATTCAGTACAATGGGTTTATATATGGCAGGTCCTGGACAGGATGGGACTGGCTCAAAATATTATCTGGTGGGTTAAATTGCTTTATAGCAGCCCAACAGCGAGGGTGCAAACTGGGCGTTACATGTTGCCAGGGATTCTATTACAGAGTGGTACACACCAGGTGTGTCCATTATCTTGATATTCACTCTTGTAATGGAACCACTGGCTTGTTGTTTCCAGCAAGCATTACATGTCTGAGGTGTGCAGACTGGCTGCACTGTGCATGTCGTGTTGCTGTATGCTGACCATGCCATGGTTTATCTGCACCAGTCTGACAAATCGACCCCTATTGTGCTTAATGTCCTACATGAATTATGGGAATACATGGGACCACAGGTTAACCCCTTCGCTGCCAGGCCTTTTTTCGGCTATTTGGGGCAGTTCGCACTTAGGCCCTGTACTGCCATTTGTTAAAGTTTGTTTTGACCAATGACTTTGTGTTTCACCACTGCGCATATTAGTTGCTCAATGTTCACCAGTAGCACATGGTATGTTTTGTTCAGTTTAGCCGCCTATGGGCTTTGACATGGCATTAGCCATTGCTTTCTGTATTCAGTTTAGCCGCCTATGGGCTTTGACATTGCATTAGTCATTACATTCTGTATTCTGCCTATTGGCTTTGACATGCTGTATCCAGTCTAGCCGCCTATTGGCTTTGACATTGCATTCCTATTGGCTTTGACATGATGTATTCAATTTAGCTGCCTATTGACTTTGACATGCTATTAGATATTCTGCCTATGGGCTTTGACATGATATTATATATTGCATTTTGTATTCAGCTTAACTGCCTATTGGCTTTGACATGATATTATACATTACACTTTGTATTCAGCTCCGCTGCCTATTGGCTTTGACATGATATTATACATTGCATTTTGTATTCAGCTCAGCTGCCTATTGGCTTTGACATGACACTAGACATTGCATTTGATATTTAGGTTAGCTGCCTATTGCCTTTAACATGACATTGCATTTGATATTTAGGTTAGCTGCCCATTGCCTTTAACGTGGAGTTAGACATTGCAGTTGAGAATCCAAGCTGTATTTTTCCAAGCTGTGTTTTTGCACCAGAGAACCAAGATGTTTTTCTCACAGTAGACTAGACATGATAAGAGAGAGTACATGGGTGTTGTTTTTTCTTCGCTTGAGCTTGGGAACAGGAGTAGTCTTGGAGACCTGGCCAGTCTCCAAAAGGCTTGCTCAGTTTCCCAGGTCTGAGAGGAGGGGGCACACCTTTGTAACGAATGTAACAGGCTGCAGAGGGTCAGATTCGAATCTGCCGGACCTCGTGCTGGAGCTTGGCGCAGGCTGCCAGCAATCCCGTGTGGGAAGATGAATCTCTCTTTCTCGCGGCTGACAGGGGTCATCAGCTTGCAGACCTTAGAAAGATGAAGCTGTAGATAGTTCCCACACGGTGAAGTATTTGTTTTGCTTTGCATTCAATATCTTATAAATATAACCTGCTGTGTATATTGCAAACTGATATATTTTGTTTGATTAACGCGGACTTGAAAGCTACTAATTCGTCATTCATAAATATTGTGGTTGGGGAAGAATTAACAACAATAAAAGTCTTCTTTGACCTCAGCAGTGCATTTCTGTTGTGTTATGTTAGTGCTTAGAAACTAAATAAGAGGAAAGCACTACAATTGGTACCAGGAGTCGTGGGGTCGGTCATTAAGAGGTGATTAAGAGGGTGTTGACGAGTTGGTAGATTTCTAAGTGCACACTTTAAAAGTGTAATTGTTTTTTGTTGTTTGGAGAATTACAGAAATTGTTTTCTGTTTGGGGAATCACAGTAGCACGGCAGACCATGTCTGAGACGTGTTGATAAACTGCCTGATGGTGCTAAGAAAAACTGTGAATTGTTTTCTGTTTGGGGAATTACAGAAGAAAATGCATGTGTAGCTAAAATGCCTGTGAGAAATAATTCCTGTTGTACATATGTAGAAAACGTGTGTTTTGGAAGTAATGATGACAGAAAGGTCTGGATACCTTTATCTGCTTACAGAGAAATGCAGGAGAAATGTAGGAAGTTGGAACATGAAAATAGGAATTTACGTGAGCAAATTAGCCCGACTGAAAGTTATAAAAAGGCTGTTTTTGAAGAATCTTTCTTGTCCCATTCCAGTAATGAGGGGGTTAAGACAGCTCCGAGCTGCACTGAGTTTCCGTGTGAGCCAGGGTTTTTGGCAGCCAAAATGCATTCCTTAACTGATAAGATGGACGAGAGAGACCAGAATGTGATTTACGAGTTACCGTTGCAAAATGCACAAGTAAAACAAAGGATTTTAGAGCAAGACACCCCGAGTTTCATTAGCTTGTTTGATTTTTGGAAAAAGAATAGCCTTCATTTGAGTGAAATCCTAACACTTTTGTATATGGTCACTGTGAAAAATTATATGCAGCTGCACGCTTGTGATTTGGCAAATGAAATAATGCAGACTTTAGGTTTTTGCGCAGTGCAAGAAGGAAATACTTATGTACATTTAAATCAAGAACAAGGGAAGAAAATAGTGCCCCTAGATAGAATCATTCAATGGATCTGGTACTTGCAAGACAGGGCTAGAGTACCACAGGTAAAAGAGTTACCAATGAAATTGTGTGCACCATTTGAATTCGTGTCTACTGAAGATAAAAAGCATGTTTGTTTTACTAATGATTCATTGACTGAAATGTTGTTTTCTGGCACAGGAGAAGGAACAGCGTTGTATAATGTGTGTCAGATTTTAAAGCAAGAGCTACGTGAGATGTGTCATTTTTACGCTGATTTTTGGTTAGCCACATGGCTTGTACCTAACTGGTTCAATTACCTTGCAGATGTTAATGAGAAAAATTCAGAGAGAGAAGTGTTCACCCAGAATTCTGCCTTAGTGGGGATGGCTAAGTGGGTGCCCCAGAAATGTGAACAGCTGAGAGAAAAAGCCACTTACAGGTGGGCAGAGATGAGAGAGATGCACATTCCCCTAGATTTGATAAAAACTGTGCAGCACGCACAAAAGCAATCTGTCATGCAAGCAGTCACAGAGCAGTTGGGGAGAGGAAAGTTACCAGGACAGAAATGGCAAATTGATCAGGTTTTAGGGAGAGTGATTGCTGCAGATTACCAAGGAAAAATCGACATTATGCTGATACCTAGAAAAGAATCTGATTCATTCATACAAATTGGAGACAGAATGGCCCAAATTGACAAAAATGCAGTGAATGGAGGTTTGGTAAAGAAGGAGTCTGCCCCAGCCCTTCTGACAGTGCAAGAAAAGGGAAGCTGTGGCGCAGCAGATAAAAACCTCAGTGTTGATGTGTGGGCTGAAGCCCCAAGTGATCCTCCAGAACCTGCAGTGAATATAACAAAGGGCCCCAAAAACGTCCTGCTGATTATAAAACAGGGAAAGAAAGAGGAAGGGTGCAGTTTAAATGAAAAATGTTATTTGCAAGAAAAGTCATACTTGTTTCTTTTGCAGATCCTACCACGTTTTGCCACTGTCCCGGAGTGTGCTGTGTGGTCCCCCTTCCGGTGTGTGCGTGTGGGGTCGGGGAAGGGACCGAATCCCCAACCTGAACCTGGCTGAGTAAAGTGCCAGCACCATGGATCCATTTTGCGCAAACTGCGCCTTCAGTTCAAGTTCAACTTGTTTGATTGCATTCTTCCACTGGAACTAAGCTGTGTTTTTTTGTTTTTTTTCCCTCTCGTATGGAACTCTGACTTTTGCTTACCTTCCAGAAAACCTTTCAGGTGGACCGTGCACCTTTACATGAGTAGAACTCATGCCACATCAAATTGCTAACACTGTTGAATTAGAGACTCATTCAGAGTATAAAAATTGCCCAGTCTTTTCTATGTAGATGTATCTGATGTGAAAGGTTATGAAATCAATGTGTTAATTCACTTCTATTGCTTTACAGGGATTGCTTTGATCATTCAAATGTTTTTTTGTTTGAAACAAGAGATATGTGAAACAAAAATTCATTGGTCAAAGGGCGGAATGTACTGCCATTTGTTAAAGTTTGTTTTGACCAATGACTTTGTGTTTCACCACTGCGCATATTAGTTGCTCAATGTTCACCAGTAGCACATGGTATGTTTTGTTCAGTTTAGCCGCCTATGGGCTTTGACATGGCATTAGCCATTGCTTTCTGTATTCAGTTTAGCCGCCTATGGGCTTTGACATTGCATTAGTCATTACATTCTGCCTATTGGCTTTGACATGCTGTATCCAGTCTAGCCGCCTATTGGCTTTGACATTGCATTCCTATTGGCTTTGACATGATGTATTCAATTTAGCTGCCTATTGACTTTGACATGCTATTAGATATTCTGCCTATGGGCTTTGACATGATATTATATATTGCATTTTGTATTCAGCTTAACTGCCTATTGGCTTTGACATGATATTATACATTACACTTTGTATTCAGCTCCGCTGCCTATTGGCTTTGACATGATATTATACATTGCATTTTGTATTCAGCTCAGCTGCCTATTGGCTTTGACAGGACACTAGACATTGCATTTGATATTTAGGTTAGCTGCCTATTGCCTTTAACATGACATTGCATTTGATATTTAGGTTAGCTGCCCATTGCCTTTAACGTGGAGTTAGACATTGCAGTTGAGAATCCAAGCTGTATTTTTCCAAGCTGTGTTTTTGCACCAGAGAACCAAGATGTTTTTCTCACAGTAGACTAGACATGATAAGAGAGAGTACATGGGTGTTGTTTTTTCTTCGCTTGAGCTTGGGAACAGGAGTAGTCTTGGAGACCTGGCCAGTCTCCAAAAGGCTTGCTCAGTTTCCCAGGTCTGAGAGGAGGGGGCACACCTTTGTAACGAATGTAACAGGCTGCAGAGGGTCAGATTCGAATCTGCCGGACCTCGTGCTGGAGCTTGGCGCAGGCTGCCAGCAATCCCGTGTGGGTAGATGAATCTCTCTTTCTCGCGGCTGACAGGGGTCATCAGCTTGCAGACCTTAGAAAGATGAAGCTGTAGATAGTTCCCACACGGTGAAGTATTTGTTTTGCTTTGCATTCAATATCTTATAAATATAACCTGCTGTGTATATTGCAAACTGATATATTTTGTTTGATTAACGCGGACTTGAAAGCTACTAATTCGTCATTCATAAATATTGTGGTTGGGGAAGAATTAACAACAATAAAAGTCTTCTTTGACCTCAGAAGTGCATTTCTGTTGTGTTATGTTAGTGCTTAGAAACTAAATAAGAGGAAAGCACTACAGGCCCTCATAACTTTTTGTCCACATAAGCTAGCCAAGCCAAATTTGTGTCCTTTTTTTCCCCTGAAGGAGGCCAAGAAATTAGCCAAAATACAGTGAAAATTTGGTTTTTTATTTTTTTTAAAAACAAATGGGAAAAAGGGGCTGCAGAAGAAGGCTTGTGGTTTTTTCCCTGAAAATGGCATCAACAAAGGCTTTGCGGTGGTAAAATCACCAGCTTCCCAGCTTTCAGGAACAGGCAGACCTGAATCAGAAAACCCAATTTTTCAACACAAATTTGGCATTTTACTGGGACATACCCCATTTTTACGATTTTTTTGTGCTTTCAGCCTCCTTCCAGTCAGTGACAGAAATGGGCGTGAAACCAATGCTGGATCCCAGAAACCTAAACATTTCTGAAAAGTACACAAAATTCTGAATTCAGCAAGGGGTCATTCGTGTAGATCCTACAAGGGTTTCCTACAGAAAATAACAACTGAAAAAAAAATATTGAAATGGAGGTGAAAAAAACAGCAATTTTTCTCTACGTTTTACTCTAACTTTTTCCTGCAATGCCAGATTTTTGAAAGCAATATACCGTTACGTCAGTTGGACTCTTCTGGTTGCGGGGATATATAGGGCTTGTAGGTTCATCAAGAACTCTAGGTACCCAGAGCCAATAAATGAGCTGCACCCTGCAGTCGGTTTTCATTCTATACCGGGTATACAGCTATTCATTTGCTGAAATATAAAGAGTGAAAAATAGCCATCAAGAAAACCTTTGTATTTCCAAAATGGGCACAAGATAAGGTGTTGAGGAGCAGTGGTTATTTGCACATCTCTGAATTCCGGGGTGTCCATACTAGCATGTGAATTACAGGGCATTTCTCAAATAGACACACTCTCTTATATTTGGAAGGAAAAAATGTAGAGAAAGACCAGGGGCAATAACACTTGTTTTGCTATTCTATGTTCCCCCAAGTCTCCCGATAAAAATTATACCTCACTTGTGTGTGTAGGCCTAGCGCCCGCGACTGGAAATGCCCCAAAACACAACGTGGACACATCACAATTTTTGACAGAAAACAGAGGTGTTTTTTGCAAAGTGCCTACCTGTAGATTTTGGCCTCGAGCTCAGCCTGCACCTAGGGAAACCTACCAAACCTGTGCATTTTTTAAAACTAGAGACCTAGGGGAATCCAAGAGTGGGTGACTTGTGGGGCTCTGGCCAGGTTCTGTTACCCAGAATCCTTTGCAAACCTCAAAATTCGACCAAAAAAAAAAAAAAAAAACATTTTCCTCTCATTTCGGTGACAAAGTTCTGGAATCTGAGAGGAGTCACAAATTTCCTTCCACCCAGCGTTCCCCCCCAAGTCTCCCGATAAAAATGGTACCTCACTTGTGTGGGTAGGCCTAGCGCCCACGAAAGGAAATGGCCCAAAACACAACGTGGCGCCAAAAAAAAAAAAATCCCCGGTGCCTAGTGGTCTGTCCCCTTGGGGGCAGATTGACGTAAAATTGTCCGATCTGCCCCCTTTGGTCTAAATACAATTTGCCCCCCAGGGGAGCGACCCTTGCCTAATGGATCACTCCCTATCTCTAAAAAAATGAACAAAAAAAAAAATTGCCCTGGCGCCTAGAGGTTTCTGCCCCCCTAGGGGCAGATCGGTCTAATAACAATAGGCCGATCTGCCCCCGGGGGCAGAAATGGCCTAAAATAAATTTGCCCCCCTACCCCCCCCCCCCCCCCCCACCAACCCGGGAGCGAGCCTTGCCTACGGGGTCGCTCCCCTTGCGTGACATTGGCGGAAAAAAAAAATAATAATCCCCGGTGCCTAGTGGTTTCTACCCCCTTGGGGGCAGATTGGCGTAGCGAAAATCGTCCGACCTGAAATGGCCTAAATACAATTTTCCCCTCCAGGGGAGCGACCCTTGCCCAAGGGGTCGTTCCCCATCCGTAAAACAAAAAACAAGGGGGGCATATCGGCCTAATTAAAATAGGCTGATCTGCCCCCTAGGGGGGCAGAAATGGCCTAAAATAAATTTGTCCCCCAGGGGAGCAACCCTTGCCTAAGGGGTCACTCTCCCCTTACGTGAAATTGAGGTAAAAAAAAAAAAAAAAAAACTACCTGGTGTCTAGTGGTTTCTGTCCCCCTTGGGGGCAGATTGGCCTCATAAAAATAGGTCAAATGGCCTAAATGTAATTTGCCCCCTAGGGGAGCGACCCTTGCCTAAGGGGTCGCTCCCCAACCTAAAAAAATAAATATATATATATATATATATCTCCCTGGTGCCTAGAGGCTTTTGCCCCCCCCCCCCCCCCCGGGGGCAGAAAAGGCCTTAAAAGGCCCTTTGAAGCCTCTCCGGGCCTCCTCCACGTGATTGGAAGAGAAATGCTTTGCATTTCTCTTTCGATCGCGCTGGAAGCTGAGCTTCCAGCGTGATGGAGGAGGCCCTTCTGTGATTGTCAGCGCGTGATGCACGCTGACGTCACGGGGGGTCGGGTGAAGGGATTCCCCTCCCATCCACGACAGGGTGGGTGTGGGGGGGGGGGAAGGAGTTCGGGGGGAGCGCTAGCGCTCCCCCCAGTTCCCAGGAGGAGGTAATCTCGTCCAAGGCACCTGGGAACCGGTGCCTTGGGCGAGATCACCTCGTCCAGGGCACCGTAGCAGTTAACAGTGTCAAATTGACTCTCTTCCTACAGGGGCAACAGAAGGAGCTGCAGATGGACCACCTACAAGATGCGGCACTGCAGTGGAAGATGAATAGTCTTATACTTATCATCCATGGATGTACGAAATGAATATGGGATGCATGATCACTAACCTGCACCTCCTCATTGCTTTATGGAACAGACTGAAGTTAAAGGTTTTGCTTTTTTTTTTTTTTTGTAATCTATCTTACTAACTGGATAATTAATATTATAAAAAGGCTATAAATATGTTTGTTTTAAATTTCATAAATCATTAATAGTGGTTTATGTTGTGATGCATGCTGAATTAATATCCCAGGGTTTCAATCTTTTAATGTGCACCCTATTTAATATGGCATTGTATTAGAGTATAGTAATGTGTAGTTAGTAAAGTGCAACTGCACCTGCTGCACCATTCAAATCATGCCCCTTTTAACTGCAATGTAGCCACAAGGTAACAACAATTTTGGCTGCCTGTTTAGAAGTAACATATGGCAATATGTGGTGTTTAGAGGACTTCTGAAAACCTTTGGCCCAGTTTCCACTGTACCTGCTGCAGCATTCAAATCATGACCCTGGTGCCTGCAAGATAACTGCACTAGTGACTGCCTGTTAATAAATCACTGAGAGAATAACAGTTCCAAATAAAAATGAGGCCCAATTATACAAATTACTTTTCTTTAACAGTGAGTGATAATCTAAGAAACAAACACAGAAATAATTTTAGTATTTACAACTATTATTCATCAGAAATGTAATTAAATAATAAAAAACACAACATATTGAGCCCACTTGCTGCTTGCTTTACATCTGCACTCAATTGCAAGTCGGCCAACATAGTTGCACACATTTCAATGCAAATTGATTTGCATTCAGTTCATCTTTTTGTGTACACTACTAAGAAGTAACCATTCAACAAAAACTGGAAGTGTACTTCAGGTGCGCTCCACACAACAGCAAGAGCAGAACAGATCAGAAGTGACCTGCTAGCCATAAAAAGCAAGTAAATTCAAGCAACGGTGGCGCGACGTGTGAATGAACAAATGGGTCATTCAGGTAAGTAAGGGGCGAAGCAAGGGTGGATTCTGAGTCCCTCTAAGGAACTTTTTTTCAGTAAAGTAAGACTTTGCAAGTACACCACAAGAGTTGTGCAGGCAAAAACTTAAAAATGGTGGTCCTGCCTCAATGTATATACATCATGCAGGGAGCCATGTCTAGGATTCCACACTGGGTGTTCAACTGCTTATTATTAGAACTCCTCTGGGTGGGTAAATGCTGTAGAATAAGCCAACATACCCTTAAGAGGGAATGGGACAGGGGTGGGGATAGAGGTTCCAGATCTGGAATATTATTTGGCAGCACATCTGCAACATGCCACACATTGGCTGGGTGGTGGGGGGGGGGGGGGGGGGGATAAAGAGTGCACACCTTGACGGTACACATGATGGATACCAACTTGAAACCCTGCTGATGAGATGTATGGATAGACCAACTACCTTGCCACATCCGATACTCCTTCTGGGCTGTCTCTGGGATAGAGTAGTGCAGAAGGTGATTGGGCACACGCTGTATGCCCTGGACCTAGACTTATGGATAGGGAGACTCTTTGAACAAATAGCTAGGAAATGGCGATCGACAAGTGGCAGGCGGGGCATTGTATCATGCTGTCTGATTTATCCAGCAGGCCTCTTTGTAGTGCTGCAGGATGTGAATGAGACGTATAATCTGGGGAAAAGTTCAGCATGCCGCAATAGTGCCCAGGGCGAGGCAGTTATGACCACCCTTTCTGGAGGCCCCTGAGCGCGCACAACACACACTAGTGGGACAGGCTCAAAATACATGCAGGAGTACGCTTAGCGTCGCATAGTGCGAGATTTAAGATGACCCAATACTATATGGCATAACTCTTCCCTAAAAGGCTCCACACTGTATATCCCAACAAATCTCAGAACTGCGGCAGATCCGATGCCTCAGTGCAATCTTCCTGCTTATAGCACGGCACTGCGCAGACATAGTCTACTGGAGGGCTACATTGCAACTCATTCAGCACACAATGGGCTGGTGGTACAATACATGACCAACAGTGCAAAAGTAAGTAACCTGTCCATCTGATAGACACCCCTAATTGCAGATTCCTTACATTACAATAAACACCCAAGAGATACCATCCCCAGAGGCGGGTCTGTAAACTAAGATCATATTAGAAAGTCCTGCAGGCCAAATGGGCAAAGTGCATGTCTCTATGGACCAGACTATCTAGGCAGTAGTGTTTGGTAAACATGTGTAGAAATGCCCACGTTGCTGCCTGACAGATGTCAAGAACTGGAACCCAGCATGCTAATGCAATGGTTGTAGCTTTTGCTCTGGTATAATGATCATGCAAAGCCTCTGGGGGTTGCTTCTTAGCCAGTACGTAGTACAGTTTAATGCAGAGTATGACCCATCTAGAGCTGGTTCTGTCCTGCACTACCCAACCTTTTTTAGCCCCGACATAACCAACAAAACGTTGATCATTCACCAGGAACTCTGGTACGATCAAGGTAGAACACCAATGGTCTTTTTGGGTCCAGGCAGTGGAACCTCTCCTCTCCCTCAGAAGGATGCGGGGTGCATAAATATTAGGCAAGGTGATGGACTGGCCTACGTGTAAGGGTGTGACCACTTTGGCAAAAAGGAAGATCTAGTGCGAAGCACCACTTTGTCAGGGTAGATGGAAAGGTAGGGCAGCTTAGATGACAATGCCTCAGCTCACTCACCCTGCAGACCGATGTGATGGCCAGAAGGAAGGCTGTTTTTAATGTTAAAAGCCTGAGAGGACAATTGTGAAGAGGCTCAAGAGGAGCGTACATTAGGAATGTGAGAACCAAATTTAAATCCTCTTGGGGGATAATGAATGGGGATAAGGGAAACATATGGATAAGACCTGTAAGGAACGCAATAGGAGACTTAAACAAAGAAGGTTTATCAGACAGCCTAAAAAAAGGCAGAGATTGCTGATAAATGACTTTTTAGAGTGCCCATCCCAGAAAAATGATAAGCAACAAAACTTCAGAGAGGGGCAGAAAGGTGTCAGACTTGTTTGTGCACCATGCCACAGACTTCTTCTGACAGACATACCATTTTGGTGGAGGGACACATGGCTGACAAAATGACATTACAGACTTCGGGCAGAAGGTCAAAAGTTGTCAACTGCGCAGCTCAATCTCCAGGCAAGAAGGTAGAGACTGGACAAGTTCAGGTGGAGTACCCTCCCCTGCTGCTGCGACAGAAGATCCTCCCGAAAGAGCAGTCTGATCAGAGGATCGATGGCCATGCTCAGTAGCTCAGGATACTAGACTCTTCGTGCCCAGTTTGGAGCCATAAGAATTACTCAGGCCCGGCTATTCTTCAGAACCCTAGGCAGAAATGGTATGGACAGAAAGACGTACACAGGAAGCCTGAGTTCCATTCAAGATTAAAAGCGTTGCTGTGCAATTGACACCTTGGAAACTCCAACACACAATGCAATATAATACAATACTGACATTAAGCGTTCTCTGTGGAGGCAAACAGATCTAACCAATGCTCTCCCCACTGCTGAAAGAGACCCTGCGCCACCTTCGGATGGCGATGCCATTCGTGATGGACTAAGTACTGTCAGACAAGATTGTCAGCTCTGATGTTCAGAGAGCCTGTCAGATGTTGAACCACCAGGGAAATGCCCTGTTGTTCCAGAGATGCCCAGAGCCTCTTGACATAGGGTCCACAACCCCACCCCGCTCTACTTGTTGCAGTACAACATGGTGGTGCTGTCCGTAAACACCTGCACTACTTTTCCTTTGAGAGAGGGAAGAAATGCTTTCAATGCTAGTTTGATTGCCCAGATCTCCCAACAAGGTTTATGTGGAGTCCGGATTCCACCAGAGACCAGATGCCTCTGATCTCCTCCTCTCCCAGGCAGCCACCCCATTCCATGAGTGACACATCTGTCACAAATGTCAGATGTGTTTGGGGAAGGGAGAGGGATCTGCCTCTGATCCAATTGTGGTTTGTTAGTCACCACTGCTGTTCTCCTGCAGTTTCCTCCGAGATCTGTAGCATGTCAAAGAGATTCCCCTGATGCTTCGCCCACTGAAACTTCAAGTCCCACTGCAGAGCCCACATATGCCATCTTGCATGTGTCACTAGCAGGATCAAGGAAGCCAGGAGGTCCAGCAGCCTCAGAGTCATTCTCACTGAAATCTAGGCTAGATGCTCAAACATCGGTATCAAAGCCTGAATAGCACTGACTCAGCTTGGGAGGATAAAGCCGAAACTGCAATGTGTTCAGAACAGCTTCGTAGAAAGGGATCGCGTGTGTGTGTGTGCGTGGGGTGCGTGTGTGTGTGTGTGTGTGTGTGTGTGTGTGTGTGTGTGTGTGTGTGTGGTGGTGGTGGTGGTGGTGGTGGTGGTTGTTGGGGGGGGGGGGGGGGGGGGCCTGGAGGGGGGTGGCTCAGTTGGGACTGACATGTTTATAGTGAACTCCAGCGAATGCAGGAGGACCACTGTCATCGGGAAGTAGGAGACCACAGCTTGGGGAGAGTCCTCTTTTAACAGCCAGCCATCAAGATAACGGAAGACAAACTCCTGATCTGCGCAAGTGAGCTGCGACCACCGTCAACTTGGCGAACACCCAAGGGGAGTTGGTAAGGCCAAAGGGGAAAAAGGTGAACTGAAAGTGCTTGTGGCCTACTGTGAACCTCAAGAAACATCTGTGGGAGGGCAGGACGGGAATATGAAGGTAAGCTTTCCGCAAGTTCAACGCTACCATCCAGTTTCCTGGGTCCAGGGCTGAAAGAGCCAGAGTGAGCATTTTGAACTTCTTCTTGAGAAAGAGTGAGGGACCAGAGGTCTAGGATAAGGCGGAGGACCTTGTCCTTCTTGGGCACCAGAAGAAGCGGGAATAACAACCACAACCTACTTCTGGCACAGGGGCCCTCTCTATGGCTCCCTTGGCCAAGAAAGCTGTAACTCCCTCCAAGAGAAGTGCCAAGTGATCCTCCATCATCTGATCGTAGGACGGTGGCATGGATGGAGGGGTAGTCCCGAAGGGAAGAGAGTAGCTCTTCGGACTATCTGCAAAACCTACGTATCTGACGTGATGGCGGATCCTGCCTCGGACTGGTCCCTGGTGGGGAATCAGACTAGAAAAGGTTTGGAGGCAGCTGCGCAGGAGAGGGGGTGTTGGAAAGGTGTTGGGGGCAAAATGGCCAGACCACTGGCTCCCTGATCCACTAAGGGGAAGTGGGGGGGAAGGGGTGGATCCCATGTCCCTAGCCACGCAGAAGCTGAGCAGCATGCACAGCCTGGTGACTTTAGGGGAAACGGATATGGCTGAGCGCTTCTTTGATAGCCACAAAAGGAGTGAAAAGGAGACTGTGTTTGAGTGCTTCAAGGATTCTGGTGCTACAGCCAGGTCCTTGCAGTGGCCCCTCAGAGTCTGATTTCTCTTCAAAGAGACTGGTGCCATCAAAGGGCAGCTCCATAAGATTAGCATGGACATCCCTCACACAAAGCTTGACGTCCTCAACCAGGTGTGGCGCCTTAAAGGCCACTGTTGAAGCAACTGCTCTTCCCAGTGATTCAGTCATGTCCAGTCCACATCAGATCGTGAACTTTGATGCAACTTATGTAAGAGTCTGGCCTGGTTTACAGTGGGTACTTACACCTTATACCAGGTCCAGTTACCCTTATTAGTGAAATGCAGTCAGTGTCTAGAAGCCAGGCTGTCTAGAGGTAGCTGTAGACAGAGCAGCCAAGGCTAAACTAGGAGACATACAAAGCACTTGCAATACCACTTTAGTCATACAGTACTTACACACAAGAAAGGCAATACTCCGTGTTACCAAAAGTAAAGGTACTTTATTTTAGTGACACAAGGCCAAAAATATCTTACGGCTCTACTCCCTTAGGAGGTAAGTTTTATACACAAAATATACACTAGTAACCAAAATTGGGTAAGTAAACAGTCATAAGATAGTGCAAATAGTGAAAATCACCATAGGTTACAATGGGCTGGAGGGGGGGGGTATACAAACCATATACTAAAATAGTGGAATGTGAATGTCGGTTTCCCACCCAGGCAAGAGTAGTGTGTAGAGGGGCGCTGGGAGTGTAAAAATCACCAAAGATAAGTAAAGTACCCCACCCCAGAGCCCAGGAAAACAAGAGTAAAGTAGAGCAAGTTTCCTCAGGACACACTAGAAGTGCTAAAGAATTATGCAAAAACCAAGCAAGACTGCAAGACACCAACAATGGATTCCTGGACCTGAAGACCTGTGGAGAGAGGAGATCAAGTCTAAGATCAGCTGGAGTCCAGGAGCCCCTGCTAACCCGGATGAAGGTGAAAAAAGTGGATTCTGTTAGAAAGAAAGTCAGAATCTGCACCATAGAAGGCAGCTGCGGGTTCCTGCTTGGTGCAAGAGATGTCCCACATCGAGTAGAAGAATGCAGGCTGGTTTTCATCGTTGGATTCTGCCAAAAAGCCTTAGCTCACGCAAAAGACGCATTTGGTGGGAAAAGACGCTACCTGGGCCCAGGAGGGACCTGGGGGTCTTAACTCAGACTGAGGAGACAGAGAGGGCTCTCAGCACTTCAGAGAACCCTCAGAAGAACAGGCAGCACGGGGACAAAGGAGTTGCAAATCGTTGACGTCACAGCACTACACAAAGGGGTCCGTGCCGCCGGGGAACAACTCAGGGAGCCGAGTATCGCAGGATAGTGTGCTGAGGACCTGGGCTACACTGTGTATGAAGGATTCCTTGGAGAAGTGCACAGAAGCCCTAGGAGCTGCAAAACACGCAGTGCACAGGGGTACTGTCTGGCTTGGGGGAGGGGGGCAAACTCTTAATTCCACCAAATTTGGGCAGTTGGACCTTTGAACAGTCTAAGTCACTTCAGTCCACCACCTGTATTCCTGGATCCACGCTCGTCGTCAGGAGAGGGGACCCAGAGCACTGGTCATCACTGCAGATAGGTGCCTGCTGAAGTAGGGAAGTGACTTCTTCACTCCACAGGAGATTCCTTAGGTCCTTCTGGTGCAGGATGAAGACAGGCAGTCCTTGGACTGTGCACAACCTGGAAACTGTTGCAGCTGCTGGCAGGAGCTGAAGTTACAGAGTTGCAGTAGCCTTCTTGGATACTTTGTTGCAGTTGTAGAGTTCCTGGAGCAGTTCTGCAGTTGATCCGACGGTAGAAGGTGAAGCCGAGGTTGCAGAGGATTCCTGCTGGAGTCTTGCAATCCAAAACTGAAGAAAAACCCAGAGGAGAGACACTAAATAGCCATTGGGGGGGGATTGGTCATCTAACCAGGTAAGCACCTACCAGGAGGGGTCTCGGACATCACCTGCTGGCACTGACCACTCAGATGCTCCCAGAGTTCCCTGGCCATCCTGAAAACAAGGTGGCAGAACCCAGGGACACTCTGGAGGAGCCCTGGGCACTACCACAGTGGGTGGTGATGGACAGGGGAGTAGTCACTCCACTTTCCTTTATTCAGTTTCACGCCAGAGCAGGGACTGGGGGGGGGGGGGGGGGGGTCCCTGAACCGGTGTAGACTGACATATGAAAGAAGGGTACCATTTGTGCCCTTCAAAGTACTTCCAGAGGCTCTTGCAGGGAACCCCTCCCATGCCTGTAACACCCATTTCCAAAGGGAGAGGGTGTAACACCCCTCTCCTAAAGGAAATGCATTGTTCTGCCTTCCTGGGATTGAGCTGTTCAAGCCCCAGGAGGGCAGAAGCCTGTGTGAGGTGGCTGCAGTGAAAACCTCAAAGGCTGGTATGGCAGTACTGGGGGTCCATAGTGGAGCCCGCAGGGTGCATGGAATTGACCCCCCCAATTGGGGGTAAAATTTCCAGTTCCTAGACACCTCACATGGCCATATTCGGAGTTACCATTGTGAAGCTACATATATGTATTGACCTATATGTAGTGCACACTTATAATGGCGTCCCCGCACTCACGAAGTCTAGGAAAATGGGCCTGGACGTCATGGGGCACCTCTGCTAGTGCAGGGGTTCCCTCACACACAGGTACTATGCGCCTAGCCTTCAATGACTGGAGGTTAGACATATAGGTGACTTATAAGAGACCTGGTGCAGTGAAAATGGCTGTGTAATAGGGCATACACTATTTTACTTAGGCTGCAATGGCCGTCTGAAAGACGTTTTTGTATGAGCTCCTTATGGGTGGCAAAATAAATGATGCAGCCCATAAGGATCTCATGGAACCCCAATGCCCTGTGTACCATGTACTATGGACTTATAAGGAGGGTCCAGTATGGCAATTTGGAGTGGAATACTGGTTTACCAGTATGTAAGTACAAATTTGGAATCAGAGAGAGCATAAGCACTGGAGTTCTGAATAGCAAGACTCCAGTGACACAATCAAGAATGCTGACAAAACAGTAAAACATACTGACATGTAAGCCACAAACTTTGAACACTGGGGTTCTGACTAGCAGGATCTCAGTGACACAGTAAAAAACACTGACAAACAGGCTACAAATTGGGGTAACCATGCTAGAAAGAGGCTACTTTCTCACATAACTCTCCCCCCCCCCCCCCCCCAAAAAAAAAGAGAAAATAAAGCTAATTTTGGCCAGTTGAGACTTTATTGTTTAAGTGGTGATAAGTGGAGAGTAGATCTGTAATAGAGTGGTTACTCCCTTTATCATCCACTGTATGGTTACTTCCCTGTGGGGATGTGAACCACCCTGTTTGGAGATTTTATTTGTAAGGTTTAAAGTGGGGCAGTGGGACTGTTCCACTGACCCTATGGTAAGACAGGGCTGCTGTCCTAAGGATGAGAATGCTAGACAGGGATGCTGTTTCAGCAAGGCTATAGCTGGGCAAAATGTTTGTCCAAATGGTTGAAAGAGAGAACAGGGTTGCTGTTTCTCATGGGTTGGAGCGGGACATGGCTACTATCATATAGGCTCCACACAAGGACAGGTGTTTAGAGGTAGTGCAGGGCTTTCAGCAATTGCTTGGGAAATTATAGCCCAGACCTCCTCTGGGACCTGTGGCAGCATGTGCACAACCATATTCAACAGCATGTGAGAATAATGGCCCAAAAGGCAAGAGGTGTTCAGGCTGATGGAAAACATTTTCTTCCCAAATGCGTCCAGCCTCTTGGGTTCCCTAACCAGGGGTGCGGAAGGGAACGTGCCCTGGGAAGTGGAGGCTTGGATGACCAAACTCTCAGGGGTGGGTTGTTGCATCAGAAAACCTGGGTCACCCGGTGCAGGGCGATGGCCGTGGGCAATTGTCCTGTTCACGGAAGCGCCTGTGCTGGGTTTGGACCAGGCACCCAATAGGACATCGGTAGGGGCTTCATTGTAGGTGAGCAGTAATTCGGAGGAGAAAGCCCCAGGCTGAAGCACCTCTGTCAGGAGGTTAGTCCTGACTGCCACAGAAGCCAGCTCGAGGTCCAGGACCTCAGCTACACTCCACACCACCACTGAATATGAAGTTCCCTCCTCTGTAACCACAGAAGGGAGAGAGAGCATGCTAGTATTCTGGGGAGGAGTCCAGGCCACTGGCTTCACCCAGGTCCGTACGCCAGCCCATGGGGTCTTAGAGCTGGTGTTCTAGAGTGTCCAGCCACCCCTCCACTCCTACCATAACCTAGCCGATAGTAATAATGCTCAGTATCCGACACAAGGGTCAAGGTCCTTACAAGCGCCAAAGTCAGTGTCATACAATCCCCCCAATCCGGCTCAGAGTTGGGGTTGGAAATGGGGGAGGGGGTGGCGCCATCCAGGTGCACAGGTGGTGCCAGAACCAGTGCCGGGGAATGTCGAAGTGGCACGACTGGCACCAATTCAGATCCAGGAATGGATACCTGGCCAAAGCCACCGGTGCAGAACTTTAAGGGGGCCCTTCTGACGCCATGGGGGCCCAAAGGCATGCCAGTGGAGTCAGACTGCCCAAAAATGAGGTGCATGGCCTCAAAACTCTAAGATAAGCAGGTGTCACTCCGGCTCCCGGAAACTCTGTAAAGCACAAAGTTGGCGGAGACGATGGCTCCGCAGACGGAGCCCTCGACTGAAGACGCTCCTGCTCCCTTGACTCGTCAGCTGACAAACTAGGTGAAGTCGAAGAAAGTTTCACATTCTTATGCCTCAACTTACTCGAACGTCCCAGGGACTTAGAGTAGGACAAAGAAGATCGGGGGCTCCTCGAACGATCCAGAGACCTTCCTCTAGATGTAGATCGGGACTTACGCAGAGCCAAGCCCAGGCTACCATCAGCTTTAGAGACCGCTCCCTCAAGGCCTTCGGATTCATGGCCCAGTACTTGGAGCACAACTTCAAGTCGTGATCACGCTCCAGACACCAAAGGCACATGAGGTGCGGATCAGTCACGATGGCAGGATCTGCAGGGCTTGAACCCAGTCTTTCGAGAAGACATCCCTTGATGCACCAGGAGTGGTAAACACTCAAACAGCTTCGACAAAAGTCGAAAAAAGACCAGTGACTGAGGGGTACTTTTTCTTCGGCTTAGCGCTGGCTGGCACGGAAAGAAAAGAACTGGTGTTACCATTTGGGGGTGGTGCCAATATATGAGACCCGCAACATCATATCCGGCGTGGACGACACAGCCAACGGACGTGAAGCTGATCAATGCCACCTAACGGCACGCAGGGGGACTCTTCAAGATGAATTTCTGGATCCAGACTGCCACCTGGGAGGAATTTTAAGATAAGGAATCTGCAACTAGATGTCTCTCTCAGGTCAGAGAGATTCGAGAAAGGACAAGCAGGAGTGGGCTGGTGCTGAGGAGGCACATATGCGGAGAACCCACAGGAATGAGAGGGTGGCGGATGACTTGATATCTTGGAATACTATGACAGGCGCTATGGGATTCCCCTGACCAGACTGAGATGGATGAATAATTGTGCAACGGGCTGGGGGCAGCAGAGAATAAGGGAGACTGACGACACTCAAGGACTTCCCATACTACAAGGAATGAGCAAACAATAGATAGTTCCTAGTGCTGTATATTTCATTTTGACCTGAATGTTGCAGTAGGATTTTTCATTTTTATCTCTGGGAACATGACAATCACGTGTCCACTGAGCATCTGCATCTTTACCTAGATTGAGACTTTGCTAGCCCCTTCAACCTTGGAGACAAGCTCTAAAGTGTACGCCTGTTTTACTGAGAGGGACTACTGCCCTTTATACCGAGGCTGTGGTATACAAACAGTGAAGGCAACATTAATTTATACTCAAAGGTATCTGTACCTGATATACCTGGCATCCTTGGCATGGATGTCCCTTTCTTTTTGCCTTTGCCTCTTCTATTGTTGACTATGTGCTGGATTTCATTTTGCTGGTTTTGGTACTCTGGGCACTTTAACACGGCTGATCAGTGCTAGAGTGCATGTGCTCCCTGTGTAAATTGTTATTATGACTGGTTATCCATGATTGGCATATTTGATTTACTGGTAAGTCACTAGTATAGTGCACCATATGTGCCCACGGCCTGTAAATCAAAATCTACTAGTGGGTCTGCAGCACTGATTGTGCCACCAACAGGAATAGCCCTGTGAACATGTCTCAGACCTGCCATTGTAGTGCTTTGTGTGCGCAGTTTTAAACTGCTATGTCGACCTGGCATGTGCATCCACTTGTCAGGCCCAAAATCTTCCCTTTTAGTACATGTAAATCACCCCTAATGTAGGCCCCATGTAGCCCCATGGGCAGGGAGCAATGTATTTTTAAAAAATAGACCACTTACTGGTGTGTTTTACATGTCCCGATAGTGAACTACTGCCCAGTTTGTTTTTCACTATTGCAAGGCCCAGCTCTCCCATAGGTTAACATGGAGAGTACACTTAAGAGATTTTTCAAGGCAATTTCCCATTGGGAGCAAACCGAGTTATGGAGCTTTGGGTCTCACCTCACAATTTAAAAATACATATTTTAGTGAAAGTGTTTTTTATCTTGTGTATTTTAAAATGCCACTTTTAGAAAGTGGGCATTTTCTTGCTCAACCGTTCTGTGTCTCTGCCTGGCTGTGGAATACACTTCTGGGTAAGGATGACAGTTAGGCTGTTTGTGAATTCACTCTAGACAGTCACACAAAGGGAGCTGTGGTTTGCCCTGATTATCCTGCTGGGTTTTCCTGGGCTAGAGTGGTGGGAGGAGCAGACACTTGCACCTGAATAGGGCTGTACCAGTCTCTTAGATAATGCAGTCTCTAAATCCCTAGAGTGTGTCTGTGACCAGGGCAGGAAAGGTAGGGTCTTGTGCACTACAAAGACTTTCCTTTGAAGTTTGCCTACTTCAAAGGCAGAAATGAGTATAAGTATTGGACCCAATACCCCAGACTTTTAGAACACTGCTGGATGAAGAGGATACCGGCAAGGAGAAGAGCTGTGAGGAGGAGTGCTGCCCCTTTGCTGTGTGTGCTTTGCTGGTTTGGCCTGCAGTTGCTGCTTCTGCTTTGGAGAGGACAAAGACTGGACTTTGCTGTGTATCCTGTTTGTGAAGCTTTTCCAAGGGCTTGGACTGAGCTTGCCCCCTGTTAAGAAGTCTCAGGGACATCAAAGATGTCAACCCCTGGGCTGTCTTGCAGAGGACCCCAACTTGCCAATAGGTGCCCACTTCAGTTCCGTGCCCCTTGGGAGTGACCTCTGGCATTTAACAAGAAGAGGCAAGCACATCGACTCCCGATGACTCCAAAACGGGTGACGCAGCCAGACTCCATGCCGCTGTCTGCACCCGGAGCCATGGTCCCGACTGAAGTGCGAAGACCGTGACCAACACAGCAGGCCCAACACCACTGCAGCACCTCTGAAGTACTGCAACATTGTAAGTCCTGAGTGCTGTGCCACTGATGTCCGTGACATCCGACTCCGCTGCAGTGCCTGTGATACAGTGGTGTGACCACAATCCCAAGAGGTTGCCCCCATCGCGCTTTGTCCTGCCGGACTCACCAAATCTGCTGGATCATAACGAACCACCGCTCGCTGCCACCTCACCTCTGCTGCCTCCGTCAAGGAACAGACACCTCACCTTCCCTACGTAGCAGTAAGGAACGGATAGCTCACCTCCTGCAAAGCAGTATGGAACGGACACCACACCGGCTCCAGCAACACCTCACCAACTCCATGCCACGTCTTTGACTCTGCCTCATTTCTAAGGTACCGTACCTTGCGACTCAGTGACTGGCGGACTCCCTCGCGAATGGCAGGCTGTTGGAAACAACTGTGATAGCACCAGTTGGAACTAGTTTGTTTCTAGGTGCTTTATTGGGATTTAATATTTTAAAATTCATATCTTTGCTTGTGTATGTTGGATTTGTGTTGTTTTGGTCTTGTTTTACTTAGATAAATATTAGCGATTTCTCTAAACTGGTGTGGTGTCCATTTGCAGTGTTTTCACCGTTTGTGGGTACAAACACTTAACATATTGCCTCCGAGATAGGCTTGACTGCTCATACCAAGGGGGTGAGCAGGGGTTATCTTAGGAATGTGACTCCCTTACCGAGGGTCCCTACTTGGGCAGAGTGCAAACTGACTGCCAACTAGAGACCGCATTAATAACAGTACCCTTTGGGAAGGGTTGCATACCAGCTTCCATTTGCCAAAGTATGTGCAGTCTGCCTTACCTAGGATCTTATTGTCTCTAAATTGTATGGCATATTTGTTGTTGAGCAACTGTTTTCACTGGGGGAACTATGGATTGGTAAGGCATTGGCTTTAATGTAAACTGAGCTGGTATTTGTGCTGCTAGGCATTCCAGGTACATATGCTTCTCCCTAGTCTTTGTAGAATTATTCGCTCCTATCAGTGTTTAGTGAGACTCTCTAATGGGGTGCCAGTCATCCCCGTGCTGGTAACTACAGGTGCAGAATACTTATGTGGAACATTTATAGGTTTCTATTGTGCTTATGTGTGATATGTCCGCCTTATCTGTGACAATTCATTGTGAGTCAAAATCAAGCACTTTTGGATGTTATGATACAGATCACAGATAATGCCTCCATGTCATGCGGTTGCTGCTCTGGCCTGAAGCATGCCTACACTCGCTTCACTGTCAGACTAGAGCTCTTAGCTGCCTGGGTAAGTCAGCGCCTGAGCTCAAATGATTCAAGCAAGACTGAGTTTTGAGACTTGGTGGTCAATGTGACAGCAACTTAGTACCAATCAAATCAAAACACACCCACCTCAAGCTTCTGCAAGCAGTGGTAACAATAAGAATCACAAGGGCAACCTATAGAACGACAACCACTTTAAAGCACAGTGAGATTCCAGGCAGCTGCTCAAGAATAATGATAAGCGCATTAACAAGGAGAATGGGTGAAGCTCCTTCCAGTCACTGAATCTGAGACTGCTTCATCTCCTATGCCCCCCCTCTCTCCAAAGCTCCCCTCACCCTGTGTTGTGGTAGCCTCAGGGTGCTTCCAGTTGCCATCTATGGTTTTGGAAGAGTGACTCCGGACTTTTCGTAGTCCTTCCTTGTCCGAAATCAGTAGGAGGCAATACCACCTCTGCAGGGTTACCTGCTGTAAGTAACTCTAGACTGACCAGTGGGCTCTGAGGTACAGACACACCCATTATCATCACATGAGGGTCAATGAGGCCAGGCATTGATAAGAAACTAAACTGACAGCTAGCTCAGTGGCTATTGAACTAATGGCACTTCTGTAACTGTGTCTGGACCCCTACCTCCACCAGAGATATCCAAGTAATGGTAGGCACTTCTGCAATGGTGTGGGCGTGTGTGTGTGTGTGTGTGTACCAGAAACATGTGACTTCAGATCAACTGCTGAAGCCAAATCATTGCAATACAAGTATTGATACTGTTTGAGTTCTAAAGAGTAACCCTGCACAACATAGTGGGTATATTCTAATGCGCACTGTTAATTTTCTTGTGTGTATTAAATTACTTTTCTTTTATAAAGTATAGCACTGACTAGGCACTGATTTTAAACCTGGTATTATGGAATGCATAATCCATTTCTTCTTGAATAAGCCCTGCACCGCTCGATCTCGCTTTCGTGAGAGATTCAAGTGCTGGAGAGGAGTACGTGGTTTTCCAGTTTGAGGTCAAATAGTAATGTGGTGCCAGAACATGAGTGGTGAGCAATTCCAATTGATTCGACAGGAGACAGTGACTGTTGGTTACCAGGGGGCACTAGGGCACTCAGCAGTGACATTGATTGGCAAGCAGTGCTGGATTACTAGACCCCAGATTCACTGGACCCGTATAGCATCTGATAAATCCAGTAAATACTCCTAAGCTATACATAAAATGGCAGACAACACTGGGGAGGAATCTGAATTTCAGTACCTGATCATAGAGGAAATAAAGCAAGTATGTGCTGACACGGTTTGAAGGCCCTTAGCTAGAAGGACAGAGAACACTTGGTTAGCCACATAAGGACATGTTTTGCTGGAGAGGCCATTGCAGGACAGGGTGAGGAGGTGGTAGGAAACTCAGAGACCACTTTTATTATTGGCCCTGAAAGCCCCTACAGCTTGCTCTAAATCTGCTCCTAGGGTTTCCCCAAGCCTTGCCTCTAGGTTTTCCCCTAGATCTTCCCCTATAATTTTACCTCCCCCCATTTTTAGGATTACCAATTACCCTGAAGAGGGTTCAGTTTCTGGAAGAGATCAACCTAGCAGAGACCTTGAAACTCCAGGAAGCTAAGGGCAAAGCAGAGGTGAAGGCAAGGGAATCTGAGAGGGGGAAGATAAGGATGGCCCACCAAGCAGATGAAAGTTGGCAAGGGTATAGACAGGAAGAGTGGGCCTTAAAGGAGAGGTAAAGAGCCTGGAAGAGGACGAAATGGGAGTTTGGAAGGGCAGCAGCAAGAGAGTGATCGAGAATTGGAGAAGTAATGGATGGTCCAGGGTATCAGCTGAGAAAAAGGTCAGCTATGGGGATAGCAAGCATCCCCATGCAAGGAATCTATCACAAAGGTACCAAAGGAACTGATGCACATGTATCTCCCGTGCAGTCTGAATGATCAGTCCAGGGCAGCAACTCTGTTTAATTGCCTCCCTTCGGAAGGGACTAACGTCACTGAACGGATGCTAGATAATAACAATGTGAGTGCATAAAAAATGCTCCAATTAGAAAGATTGGGTTGAAGCCAGTCCAACATTTACGGAGGTACCGTGAGTACAAGAAGGCAGATGGAGCTCCATTTGGAGAACTGGATCCACGACCTAGTATGTGATTTGAGTGAGTAGGTAAGAGATGGAAATAAATGATTACCAGCTCTAAATCATTTAGCAATAGCAGAGCAACTCAATGAAGAGTGCTGTAACTCCCTCAGACAGCACTTGTCTGACCATACTGAGAAAAATCCAAAAAACGTGCAATGTTGGCTGGCAAGTGGCTTGCAAATAGAGTGAACAAGGGGTAGGAACACAGTTCCAAGCTCGAGGAAGAGGAGTACTCCTAGCAGCCTTGCCATAAAACAGTGGGCACGGGCCAGAATAGTTCAAATGGCTTCCAGCCAGGACAGAAGTCCAGAGGAACGTTATCTCTAGTTAGCACCAGAAGGGGAGGAAGGTAAGGAGGTTTCTTTCACTTCCAGGGTACAGGAGTGCCTTAAGTGTCATTGAGAGGGACACAAAGAAAGACTACCCAGTGAAAAATGTAGGGGCGTTTTCAGTGAGCGGCGCACATAAAAGGAGGCCCAACAGAGTTTTACTTTATTCCCCAGGTCTCTGGTGACTGACTCAGAGACCCTTAAGCCTGCCACCCAAATTCAAGGGAGTATATGTGTTATCAATGGGAAGAAGAAGGTTCCTGCCATGTCTGATACTGGCACCTACAGGACTATGGTTGAGTGGAAATACCTCAAACACAGAGAACAGTCCTTGTCTGAGGATTATGGCCTGGTAGCTAGAGGCGATGTCATGGAAACCCCTCTTGCCAGAGTGAAGGTAGAGTTGAATGACCAGAAGTCTATGATCGACATGGGACTAAGAGAAATCGGATGCCGAGTGCTTCCTCAGGAATGAGCTTGGTAAACCTAGTCTTGCACAAGGCTCTGAGGCCTATACTGCCTGGACTTAATCAGCTGTGCTAACCAGGTGAAAGACTGTAAACCAGCCTTCTAATGAGATGGGGAACCACTCTACAGGGAAGCCTACGAGGAGGCACTTGTGATGGGTCTCATCCCCACCCAGATGGTCTGTCCTGGGAGGAATTTTGTAAGGCACAGGGAGAGTGCCCAATGCTTGTGGATCTTCTTAAGGTTGCCTGCAGAAGGTCTCTACTAGATTAGTCTGGAAACACAAAGTGGCACAGGAGGATGGAAAAATGTAGTGAGTGCCTACTATGAGCCCGGCACCATCAAACACACACACACACCAAAAAAAAAAAAAAAAACCCACACAAACAACAAAAAAACTTGTAGTTCCTCTGATGCACAGAACGTTTCTATTGCAGGCAACCTCTGAGGTACCCTTAGCAGGACACCTGGGAATTAGAGACCAAAGACAGGCTAGCACCTCTAATATACAGGGAGTGCAGAATTATTAGGCAAGTTGTATTTTTGAGGATTAATTTTATTATTGAACAACAACCATGTTCTCAATGAACCCAAAAAACTCATTAATATCAAAGCTGAATATTTTTGGAAGTAGTTTTTAGTTTGTTTTTAGTTTTAGCTATGTTAGGGGGATATCTGTGTGTGCAGGTGACTATTACTGTGCATAATTATTAGGCAACTTAACAAAAAACAAATATATACCCATTTCAATTATTTATTATTACCAGTGAAACCAATATAACATCTCAACATTCACAAATATACATGTCTGACATTCAAAAACAAAACAAAAACAAATCAGTGACCAATATAGCCACCTTTCTTTGCAAGGACACTCAAAAGCCTGCCATCCATGGATTCTGTCAGTGTTTTGATCTGTTCACCATCAACATTGCGTGCAGCAGCAACCACAGCCTCCCTGACACTGTTCAGAGAGGTGTACTGTTTTCCCTCCTTGTAAATCTCACATTTGATGATGGACCACAGGTTCTCAATGGGGTTCAGATCAGGTGAACAAGGAGGCCATGTCATTAGATTTCCTTCTTTTATACCCTTTCTTGCCAGCCACGCTGTGGAGTACTTGGACGCGTGTGATGGAGCATTGTCCTGCATGAAAATCATGTTTTTCTTGAAGGATGCAGACTTCTTCCTGTACCACTGCTTGAAGAAGGTGTCTACCAGGAACTGGCAGTAGGACTGGGAGTTGAGCTTGACTCCATCCTCAACCCGAAAAGGCCCCACAAGCTCATCTTTGATGATACCAGCCCAAACCAGTACTCCACCTCCACCTTGCTGGCGTCTGAGTCGGACTGGAGCTCTCTGCCCTTTACCAATCCAGCCACGGGCCCATCCATCTGGCCTATCAAGACTCACTCTCATTTCATCAGTCCATAAAACCTTAGAAAATCAGTCTTGAGATATTTCTTGGCCCAGTCTTGACGTTTCAGCTTGTGTGTCTTGTTCAGTGGTGGTCGTCTTTCAGCCTTTCTTACCTTGGCCATGTCTCTGAGTATTGCACACCTTGTGCTTTTGGGCACTCCAGTGATGTTGCAGCTCTGAAATATGGCCAAACTGGTAGCAAGTGGCATCGTGGCAGCTGCACGCTTGACTTTTCTCAGTTCATGGGCAGTTATTTTGCGCCTTAGTTTTTCCACACGCTTCTTGCGACCCTGTTGACTATTTTGAATGAAACGCTTGATTGTTCGATGATCACGCTTCAGAAGCTTTGCAATTTTAAGAGTGCTGCATCCCTCTGCAAGATATCTCACTATTTTTGAATTTTCTGAGCCTGTCAAGTCCTTCTTTTGACCCATTTTGCCAAAGGAAAGGAAGTTGCCTAATAATTATGCACACCTGATATAGGGTGGTGATGTCATTAGACCACACCCCTTCTCATTACAGAGATGCACATCACCTAATATGCTTAATTGGTAGTAGGCTTTCGAGCCTATACAGCTTGGAGTAAGACAACATGCATAAAGAGGATGATGTGGTCAAAATACTCATTTGCCTAATAATTCTGCACTCCCTGTACTGCCCAGGAGTTGGTCAGAACGTGGCTTTAACTTTCAGGAATGCTGAAGACAGGAAGATGTTATCAGTACTACTACCAAAAGACATTTGCCCTCCGAGAGTTTGCTAACTTGGTGTAAAAATTTCCAAATATACTTTGTTCTATAACACCACATTCAGCAGTTAAACACCTGAAATATTTTTGGGGCCCTTCGTTCTCACTCAAAAGACAGTCCTGTAGGTAATCTCACTGATGTATTACAACCGAGACGTCTACGTATAATCTAACTTTCTTTTGAAAAACCATAATATTGTGACGAGTCTTGTAGTTTGAAAAAAGTGTTTTACAGTCTCTGACATTGTTAGAAAGTGGGTATTTTGGACATCATCATTTGTTGAAAAACATCTCTACTACAGTCCGAGTAAATATTGTGAACAAAACTTCTTTGAAAACATTTGTTTTCAAGTAAATCCTTTGTTGGCACTTTTCTGATTACCGTTTAAGAACTTAGCATTTGAACCCTTGATCTCTGCGCCAGGACTTGCATAGTCTTTGTTCTTGCATATCTTGCACCATTAGCATCCCCATCCCCATGTGTGCCTTCATATTAGAAACTCGACTGTTAGGAACCTCTTATGTACTGCTGCCGCCCCCCACGACTTCTTGTAACTGGGGAGATTGCTAGTGGCTTTTGTGTGTTTTATTTACTTCCCAAATGTATGCCCAGATATAGATCCATTGCTCACAGTGCCACTGGATCCAAGATAAACCTCACCAGCAAGGCAGAATGTGGTCTGATGTTCCTTGGGTTTCCCTACTCAAGGGAACCTCACTTTGCAGTTCACGATGAACTGCTCCTGAGAACAGCAGGGCCAGTAATGATATGCATAAGGTGGCCTCTGTGTAGAGTGGCACAGTGGGTGTAAAACAAAGGGTTGGAATGGTACTCTGAGCGACTGCCAGTGGTTGGACTATTTGTAATCATTCCTCCCATCACTTTGTGTATCAGCGAGTACTGGCACCATACCCAGCCACTACCCTCCTATAGCTAGTCCAGTAGCTACTAGACTAGTGGAACTCCAGTAACTGTACCTAAACACCTCTCCCCAGTGTCCTTTCCAAGAAAAGTGGACACTTCTATTCCTTTCGGTGGTGGGACAGCATGCCAGGAACATTAGGCTTCATATCAACTGCTGATGTCCATTACTGCAATACAAGTATTGCTACCATTGCCCTAGCTTTGAACAGTAATCCTGTTAACATGGTCTGTATATACCAAAGTGAGCCGTTTTTAAAATGCTTGCTGCATAGGTGGCAAGTAATTTCTTATCAAGACTATTAGTGATGTGCTTGAACCATGCAATAAATAACTAATGCCCTTCCCTGGGACGCCAAGTATTATGATAAAACACCCTCTCCTCTCCCCCCTCCCCCTCCCTCTCTCTCTCTCTCTCTCTCAGGAAAGTGGTGTAATCCCAGTTAATCACAAGTGCTTATAGGTTGGGTCAGTTCGCAACAGTAATCTGGTAAAAATTAACAGATGGTGGGATATCCCTCAAGAACACCCAAAGAGACGGAGAAATAAAAACAGGCAAATGGATAATGTTGGGCCACTAAACATTTAAGGCACTTTGTACAAGGTGACAAGTTCATACTCCAAACCTATCACAAACCACTGGTTCGTAATTTTGTTTCCTGGTGGTGGTCTAAGCTCCACACCCCGCATAACCATGTTCTAGTTAAAGGTATTGTTTTGGGGTTGCACATGTACCTGGGAAGAATGGCCAACCATGCGATTGCCTTTCGCATTTACATTTTCCCTGGAGCGAAGCTGAAAAACCAAATGATTATGAATTTGATGAATTGATGGGTGGGAAGGACATATGTGCTGTGTGGAAAGGAATGGCTAACAGTTATGGCAATCAGAAGGCACCAAGTACTCCAACTTGTGAGAAAACACTTGTAAAGGGTGGCTACCAAACAGGAAATTTGAAGGCCCCTTACATTATTTCACCCACATTTCTGATAAGTTAAGAGTGGTTAATGGGTTTGTATTCTGGAGTGCGCAGTAGCACCGAGTAGGAGTCACTCGATCCTGTGACTTACAAATGCTTCTTCAAAGAAAAATAACTTGTAACACTTTGAAACCAACACTAGATGGCAGGAGATATGCAGAGCATGTTTATCTACAGCCACACATGCCATCGAACACCACTTTTCTAAATGGCCAGAGATCAAGTTTGTTAAAAGAGCCATTACGTTGGAAGTGCAAGAATTCCGTAAAGAATTTTTCAGTGAAGAGGGATTCCCAGAGATAATAGTCACAAACAATCATGAGCTATTTACGTCCTGTGGGATGCCAAAGTTCCTTCAATTGCCCAAGTTAACAGAAGACAACAGCATTTTCTGAACGCCATTGCGATGGCTTTATGGAGTATTTTCTAGCCAACTTAAAGATAGGGTACACATTGCTTTCCAAAACCACAAATCTTTGTTCCAGACCATCAGGAAGAGGTTGTGGTCATAACGTATCTCTCCATACTCTGTAACTGGCATTAGCCCTTTCCAATTAATCAGGTGAAGGCTTCCTGCCTCAAGCATTTGCCCGTTTGTCAGCCAAAGAGTGAAGAGTTTGACTTGGGCAAAATGAGATCAGAGGTTGAGTTTTATCAATATACAGTTAATGGCATCATGACACTGAACACAGTTAAACATTTTGTAATATGAATAGGTAATATGGTTAAAAAATAAGACTACCTGTTAGAGTTGAGAATAGAACTTCTATCAAACTTATTAGAATAAACAGAACAATCATCATCACAAAGGATGGAAAATGCTGGATCATAAGGAGGGTTGCCCAGAGTGAGAGTAAAGAGTCCAATTCCTTTGCAGAACCAGATAACGCCTTCTTCGAGGATTCCATTACTTCTGATATGAGAGAGATTGTTGATAATGAAAGATTGTATTAGGATGATGAAATAAAACACACTCTTAGTAAGGATGCTCAAGCTCCTGTTGATGAATCTGCTGTTAGTAATGTGAAGGTTCTATTGTTCTTTGTGGACCCACACTCCATGCTCAAGAATCCTCCAGTAATGATTTTGATTTACTCCTATTGCTATATTTTGCCATTTGTTTTTAATGAGGAAGATGTGCTATACCTTTCCTTCTCCCACTCCATCTCCATTGTGTACCTTACATGTATATACCAATCAATCAGCTTTTATAAAGCACAACTTATCACGGGGGGGGGATGCGTAAAAAAAAAAAAAAAAATGAGGAGAAATGAAAGCATTTTTTCTCATTGCGCCATGCAAATGCTACCACTGGGGTGGCGTTAGATTTTGGCGCTGCCTCAGGTTTATGAAAACTCGTAAATCTGGGACAGCATCAAAATGCAATGGGTGTTGCTGTGGCAAACCCATAGCAACACCCATTGCATGCCCCTTCCACGCAAAGTGCTGTGTGTGAAGGGGCCGTATTTACAAGGTGGTATTAGGCCACAAAAACGGTCTTAACTCCACCTTCGAAATACGGTGCAGTCACTAAAATTGACGCTGCAGTGGCGCTAGGGGCTCTTAATATGCCCCTTAGTGACAGTGGTCAGTTGCAGTCGTCTTATTCCTCCAAGAGGCCCCACCCATTAGCACCTACAATTGCCCTGAAAAATGTGCGGTGACCTTTCTTAGAGTGCATGTTCTAACACATAAGGTCCTTGGAAGTGGCTTGATCAAGGAGGTGGCAATCCATTTGTGAAATTTAAAACGATGGATAAGACTTAGATGGCGAGTATGGTGCATGCCCTGTTGCAAAGTAAAATAAAGGGAGAGGAGAGTGGAAACAGAGAAGGTGAGAGATTTGAAAATAATCACGAAAACAGAAGTCCAATGTGTAGGAAATAAGCGGTCAGCAAGCAGATTACAGTTTAAGGATTTGAACGTGGACAGGGCTGAATATACACTGCTCTGTATAAAGAACTATAAAGGTGGTAATAAGGCAGGCGAGTAAACTACTAGCAATTTTACTTTGAGCAAAAATGAACAAAGCTAGAATTGCGGAGATTACAGACTTCAGAGTGAAACTGAGAGCAGATATACTGTCAAAGAATTATGACAGATTTATAAGCATCTCTACACTGTGATAAACACCCCCAAAGCACGCAATAGAAACATACCTGCAGTACAGACACTTACACAATACCTAACAGTCTAGATGCAGCTATTATGGGAGAGGAAGTGATCTCGGGAATTTCTAGCCCTGAAGTTGCTAAAGCTCCAAGTCGCAACAACTTCACCTCGATGATTTATGACATTTTGACCTTATATAGCCTGTTATTAGCGTGCCTCTAACTCTTATGTAGATCAGGATTCCCTATGCATTCTATGAAAGAGGCAGTAATAACTGACTCCTACACATGGGAAGAGGCCTGTTAGCAGTGCATCATTTAGATCAATCGCCCTACAGAATGTAGATGCAAAACTTTTCACCAGAACATTAAGCAAGACGCCTTGACCCACACATGCAAGGGCGGATAGATCCTGATCAAACCAGGTTTATACCAGACTGGGATACCAGACAACAAACGTACTACAAGTACAAGATAACACTAAGCAAACCAAGGAAATAGCCTTGCTGCAGTCACTTGATGCAGAAAAGACAGTCTCCGTGAATTCGTCTTTTCTGAGACTTCTGGATGGCCACAGTATTGGCCCCAACTTTAAAACGTGTACCCAATGGAGGAATATGAATCCTAAAGCTAGGGACGAATGGGGCTAACAATTGCATTTGAAATGCTGAGGGTTATGAAGCAGGGTCACAGATTCTTTTTGTGCTACATCTAGTTAGAGATGATCCAAGAGTTAAAGATAGGCTAGCAAGAACACAAAATCTTACTATATTCAGGATGTTTTTGCCGTGCTTGTTGACCTTCAGGTCAATATCAGCTGTGCTAGGAGACCACCACACATTTGTTCAAACCTCTGGTTTCAAAATAAATATAAGGAATCTGAGATATGAAACATATGCGCATTCCTCCTCCGATACTTGAGTCACATTTAGTGGAGAAAAAGTAGCAATAACAAAAGTTTCATCTCCATGCCCTCACCATTGACCAGGCTGGTGCTTTCAATAGAATAAGTGTATCGGACTAAGAGGGAAAGGAGTGATAAAAGCAACGTTGCACTAGAATTAATACTGCGCACTATGCCACACCTGGAATACCTCCAAATCAACAGACTTCTGGGGTAATTTGGCCATCCTACTGGTCCTATTATACCTCTGACAAGTTAAAGAGGTGCTGGCAGGAAGTGCTAGAGAACGTTAACAAAATGTTCTGACACGGATATTCCACACTTCTCAGTCACACAATTCTAGGTTTTCCGAATCCTCAGACATACCCTCTTGTTGTCATCTAGAGAGAAATCTATCAAACTAGTGCTGTGTACAGCTAGAAAGGCTATTACTGCGCTCTGGGGTTTAGCAAACCGCTGGAACACCGGAACTGTTTACTCAAGCTTTAGAGCTACTGGGCATGGATAAGATCTCATCAGCACTATATACAGTACAGCCCAATTTGAGGCGGTGTGAGACCCATTTATCAGTTCTAGCTCAGGAATTTAGAGAATTAGCATGTCATAGGTATCCCGAGTGCGCAGACTCACAGGCGGTAGGTCCAAGTTCTAAAATAGGGCCTTCTCGCGGAGCAGGAAAATGAATACCGAGATATGAAGAAGGGCCCATCGGCAGATCCGGTCCATGTGGAGTATACAGATCAAAAATATGTAACCCGGAGCGGTCCTATATTTTGGAGTGGCAGGTGGGAGGAAGCTCTTTATAACTGAATTAAGGGGAGAAAAATCCAAGAAACATTCCTCAAAAATTCCAAACTGGACAACAGATGTAAGTGGAGTGTATGTATGCAGATAAACAAATAATAAGATAAATGGAGGAACCATAAAAACATAAGTAATACAATGCACCTCCTTGCCCACCGCCTCGCCAATGGACGCTAGGTTCCTGCTGACTGCGCCTTTACATATGACCGAGCTGAAACAGGCACTATTAACACGGTAAAAATGCTGGTTAGTAGTCAGCTGCGCAACTGCCAGAGAGAATCACTGATGTCCACAACTTCTGTACCTAATGCAGTTATAATCTTCTTTGTGCCCCTTTGACATAGCTGAGGCGTTTGAACGTCACCAGGAGAACCTCTGTGAACTGGAACACGCGGACAAACTAGATGCCGATTAGCATAGGGCTTTATTTGAATCCTACAGAATCTGAGCCTAAACCCAAAATACAAGGTCCTGCTTGAGGAGGAGGAGGAAAATGGCAGAGGCAATATCCGATCTCCCTACCTGCAAATCTCCAGGTAAAGACAGATGGGCAAGCTGCTCCTGCTCCCTTATTCTATGAGCATATAAAGAAATGGAGGCTCCTGGCACCTTGGGTTCATTCTCCAACAGTCACCAATTATCTCTAAGGATGTTAAACACCTGAGCAATTGTTCACGCTTCCACCTATCTCTATAATAAATGGTGACAAAGATACTGGCCAAAGTGTGGGCATACAAACAGTGCAAGGTAGTACCATCATTAATACATAAATCGTAAGTTGGGTCTATACCTACCTGCACATCCACAATCACCTCATGACCTTTGTGACAAACCCTAGCCCTTTTGCTTCATGTGGATAAGGTCTTCAACCGCATGGGAAGGGATTACCCTTTCCAGACTTTGGAAAGGACGTGCCTCCCCTCTGGCTTTATTTTCAAAAACTGCTGTATGCACAGATCACGGAAAACGAATATCAGCTGTAGTAGTTTTCTGTCCATCACTAAACGAATACTTCGGACAGGAAACAAGGTTGACGACTGAATATCGGGAGGCATGAAGGTCATTACTAAAGTGGGTGAATAAGTTAAGTCTTTTGTTAAAGTTGGCAATATCCTACTCAGGCAGACTATGTCCAGAATTACCCAAAAGGTTACCCTTTGCCGGTAGGCCTTGAAATGGGCAGCTTAAGGCCTTAACATTTAGGAATGCCGATTAATAGGAACCCTGATCAGATAGCTGAAGATAACCGGACTCCATTGATAACTAATACGAAGAACAACTTTAAACAGTAGTAGAACTTTAACATGCCTATGTGATGTCGGATGCAGGCGGTTAACATCACAGTAGCTCCCAGATACAAACAGGTCTTCAGAACGTTATAGATATTAACTTACAACACGTCACTACCACAAATGGACTCATATTAAGCTTTATATAAGGAGTGGAAAACAAACCTGGCAAACTAAAGAAAAGGTGGACTAATGCTACCACCAGTGGGCTCTAGGTCCCTCACATGATTTCATACTATATGGCCCGTCAGCTATTACAGGTATTCATTTTCTGCCGAACTAGGGCTGATACTGAACAAAGACTGCTCTGTTGACAGAAGACATACTGCTGGTTTACATACACAAAAGGACCCCCCTACCATTAGATAACCTGATTACCATATTCTAGAAGTAAAACCACTATTACACCTTTGAGGTTTCATCTGAAGGACTTTGGGTTTATTTATAGGCGTCAAACCAAACTGTTGGATGGCACAGTCTGCCAAGGGGGTCTTGCACCTAGACAAATTGAGCCTCGATTGTTCTCTCAGATTTCAATAAGCTCCAACTTGAACTTGCCCTGGAGGACACTCGCTCCTTACAATACCACCAACTGTCCAATTGTTGAGAACCCTTCTGAAATTCGGGAATTGCGTCACCTGGAGCACACAGGTTTGTTAAGGAAATTAAGCTGGACTTTCTGCACTTCAAAGTGATGCATGGCTGGCACAGGTCTCCCCTAAAAATGTCTAAGGTGGGTCACCACAACCACTCCTACTGAGCTTTGGCACAGGTGGATATTATGCCACACATCTCTCTAAGTTGGAAATGTGATTAAGAGAGTTATGCTCTATTGCACATAATGTTTAGGCATACCCCTTTATGCAACTCTACTGGTGAAACGTAGGGGCCTAGAGGTCACAAACTAATGGATTCTAGTGCACCATTCAAATACTTAGCCATGCTTCACGTCCTAACATAAGGCTACTTACTAGCCACAGCAGTAGGGAGACTGCAACATTTGTAGCTGTAGCCGCTGCCAACCTCAAATTTTACATCACTTGTGAAAACAGTGCCTCCCCTGACATCTGGTTGCCAAAGTTCTCAGGGGTAGCCAACTGCAAAACGGTCATATACAAGATCAATGATGAACAATAGGTTTTTGACCAAATGGGTCCCTTTGCTTGCAGAAGACGGAGATTATCAAAAGTAATCAACAGTTATGCGACTGCAAAGTGGGCACAAGGTCTTTACGTTGGACTGGACCTTCACTGACTGGGTATTGTAAGAATGGGCGTATGTTCTTTATTTACATTTAAAGCTGCCATACACCTTGGAAAAGTGGGAATCTTGTGGCACATTCAATTAACAATCATGGACTCCTTTATTGCAACTTATCCTCTCTGCCCCTGCGTCCCATGAGTGGAACTACAGAATAATCCATACTGCATTATTTGTTTTTCCTGCCCTACCTTACCAGAGCTTCAATTATCTAGTTGTGGAAACTTCTTGGTCATTGCTTTCAAGAAGTGAGCAGGTCCTCGGTTTTGTGTTTACTTCGTGCTTCCTGTTGCTCTTGTGTTGTGTCACTGATTTGCAAGGTTGCAAAGTCTGACTGGTGTACACATTTACATTTACCCATTGAAGAAATAACGAATTGTTAAAAAAATAAAAAAATAAAAAAAAAAAAAAATCCAGAATACATACCCCAGAATCACGACAGGCACGGTTACAGACATCTCATCCCTATGGAAAAAAGCCCACCACAGAGAGGCAGACTGGAGCGACGTAGCAATATTTTGAGGTGCACTTTTCTCTCCTGAGGTACAATAAGAATCAACACACAAAGAAGAAATATGAGAAAGCTGAAGCACATGGACAGTCATCCAGGAAGTAAGAAGCACTAGTCCCAAAAGCAGATCCTAACATCAAATAGCCTCTGTGAAGGAAACCCCAAGAAATCATTATAAAAAAATAAACAGATTGCGATTAAAGAGTCTCTGTATTATTGCACAATGATGATATAGTAATACAAGGGGAATGAAAACAAGTAGAAAAACAGGACATCCCTAACCAGGTCCTGCACTCAAAGCCTTAGGTTCATCTTGCAAGAAGTCCTCTGCCGCTTCGGTAGGATGGCTGTACCTTCCCCATGGCACTTCCATTTCTGTCCAAGAACCCTATATGCCATAATGCAAAGCTGAAAAAATCTTTCTGCTGCCAGGCTAGCTCTCATAACATTCCCACTGTCAGCTAGCCTCACTCATCGGATGAGGTGGTAGGTCAGCCAGTAGATTATTAAGGGTTGGAAGGCAGCTGCTGCCAAGGTGATGTACATCCGAAGGCGGTTTCTGGAGTTGTGGCTTCCACTGGCACCAATGCCATCTGCGGTCATGGTGGAGAGAATCTTCATCCTCAAGGAGCGGACCTGACAAAGACAAAAAGGTTTGTGAATTATCAGTCATTTTGGACATTGCATTGCAAATCAGGTGAAGAGTGACGAAGGAACAGACATGAAAAAAGTAGCTGCCACAAGCCGACCTCACAGAGCAAGGGGAGCATGTACAAGAGGAAAGCGAGCCTCCTTCAAATAAAGGACAGAAAAGAATCTGTGGTGATAGGGCATCTTGCAGTGCTGTACAGCAAAGGTCAGAACACTTCAGCTGCTCACATTCGTGCACAAAGAGAATGTGTACTGGCAGTCCAACGTGGACTGTTCCCTTTGCGCAGTGCCAAGGATGACTAGCAAATGCCTGGTCCAGCGGTACCTATACCAAGCTTAAAAAACGAAAAAGAAAATGTGGAAGAGACTGAACTACTGGTATTTTAGGTACAAATTAATTAAAATATTTCAGCACTTTGCGGCAGATTCAGAAGAGGTACACAAAGGCAGTACAGTATGCTCTCTGACTGACTAGGTACAGCAAGAGCAGCAACAGTGTAAAAGAAGCATTGGCGAAGCCAATAGATTTCGCCTTTGTTTTTTCTTTGGCTTTCTATTTTAATAACTGGATTAAAAATATTAGAAAAAGGTTATACTGTTTGTTTTAACCCCTATGGTGCCGTGGGTGAGCTGGTCTTGTCCAGGCACATGGTTCCCGAGTGCCTGGATAAGACCAGCTCGTCCTGAATTCAGCCCACGGGGTCCATGCCAGATTTTTTGCATAGCCACATTTAGAAAAAAGATGTTTCAGAAATTAGCATTTTTCTCATCTGGCATGGACCCGGCTCTCCAGGAGAGACTTTGCAGAACCCTGCCCTAAGTGTCTAGTTTTCAAAAATGCGTAGGTTTGGTAGGTTTCCCTGGGTGCCGGCTGAGCTAGAGGCCAAAATCCACAGCTATGCACTTTGCAAAAAAACACACCAGATTTCAATGTAAAAATGTGATGTGTCCATGTTGCGTTTCCTGTCACGAGCATTAGGCCTACACACGCAAGTGAGGAACCATTTTTATTGGGAGACTTGGGGGAACACGGAATAGCAAAACACTTTCAAAAGACTTTCTCTACATGTTTTCCTTCCAAATGTCGGACAGTGTGTACAAAAGACGTCTATTTGAGAAGTGGCCTGTAATTCACATGTTAGTATGGGCACCCCAGATTTCAGAGATGTGCAAATAACCACTGCTTCTCAACACCTTATCTTGTGCCCATTTTGGAAATACAAAGGTTTTCTTGATACCTATTTTTCAATCTTTATATTTCAGCAAATGAATTGCTGTATACCCGGTAAAAAATGAAAACCCATTGCAAGGTGCAGCTCATCTATTGGCTATGGGTACCTAGGGTTCTTGATGAACCTACAAGCCCTATATATCCCCGCAACCAGAAGAGTCCAGCAGACGTAAAGGTATATTGCTTTCAAAAATCTGACATCGCAAGAAAAAGTTAGAGTAAAACGTGGAGAAAAATGGCTGGTTTTTTTCACCTCAATTTCAATATTTTTTAATTTCAGCTGTTATTTTCTGTAGGAAACCCTCGTAGGATATACACAAATGACCCTTTGCTGAATTCAGAATTGTGTCTACTTTTCAGAAATGTTTAGCTTTCTGGGATCCAGCATTGGTTTCACACCCATTTCTGTCACTAACTGGAAGGAGGCTGAAAGCACAAAAAGTCATAAAAATGGTGTATGTCCCAGTAAAACGCCAAAACTGCGTTGAAAAATTGGGTTTTCTGATTCAAGTCTGCCTGTTCCTGAAAGCTGGGAAGGTGGTGATTTTAGCACCAGAAACCCTTTGCTGATGACATTTTCAGGGAAAAAACCACAAGCCTTCTGCAGCCCTTATTTCCATTTTTTTTTTTTTTTTAAAGAAAAAAACAATTGCTGTATTTTGGCTAATTTCTTGGTCTCCTTCACGGGAACCCACAAACTCTGGGTACCTCTAGAATCCCTAGGATGTTGGGGGGAAAAAAGGACGCAAATTTGGCGTGGGTAGCTTATGTGGACAAAAAGTTATAAGAAGGCCTAAGCGCGAACTGCCCCAAATAGCCAAAAAAAGGCCTGGCACCTGAGGGGGAAAAGGCTTGGCAGCGAAGGAATTAAAATTAGATAAACCATTAATAATTGTTTATGTTGTGATGTATGTAGAATTAATATGCAAGGGTTCCAAACTTGTAATTTGTACCTTATTTAATATGGCATTGTATTAGAGTATAGTAACGTATATTTAGTAAAGTGTCAATGCACCATTCAAATCATGCCCCTTTTAACTGCAGGATAACCACAACTGTGACTGCCTGTTTAGTAGAAAAATACAGTAACATTTGGTGTTTAGAGGAGCTGTCAACTTTTGGCTACGGTGCCACTGTACCTGCTCCACCATTCAAATCATGACCTTAACTGCACCTGTGATGGTATGTTTAGAAGAAAAGTTTTGTAATAACTTGTGTTCAGTGGTGTAAAGAAATGGCTCCCTGTTGCAGTTACCCCCCACTTTTTGCCTGATACTGATGCTGACTTGACTGAGAAGTGTGCTGGGACCCTGCTAACCAGGCCCCAGCACCAGTGTTCTTTCACCTAAAATGTACCATTGTTTCCACAATTGGCACAACCCTGGCACCTAGGTAAGTCCCTTGTAACTGGTACCCCTGGTACCAAGGGCCCTGATGCCAGGGAAGGTCTCTAAGGGCTGCAGCATGTCTTATGCCACCCTAGGGACCCCTCACTCAGCACAGACACACTGCTTGCCAGCTTGTGTGTGCTGATGGGAGAAAATGACTAAGTCGACATGGCACTATACCACAGGTGCCCCTACAGTGTCTAAGCAAAACCTTAGACATTGTAAGTACAGGGTAGCCATAAGAGTATATGGGCTGGGAGTCTGCCAAAAACGAACTCCACAGCTCCATAATGGCTACACTGAATACTGGGAAGTTTAGTATCAAACTTCTCAGAATAATAAACCCACACTGATGCCAGTGTTGGATTTATTAAAAAATGCACACAGAGGGCATCTTAGAGATACCCTCTGTATTTTACCCAATTGTTCAGTGCAGGACTGACTGGTCTGTGCCAGCCTGCTGCTGAGAGACGAGTGTCTGACCTCATGCGGTGAGAGCCTTTGTGCTCTCTGAGGACAGAAACAAAGCCTGCTCTGGGTGGAGGTGCTTCACACCTCCCCCTGCAGGAACTGTAACACCTAGCAGTGAGCTTCAAAGGCTCAAGCTTCGTGTTACAATGCCTCAGGGCACTCCAGCTAGTGGAGATGCCCGCCTCCTGGACCCAGCCCCCACTTTTGGCGGCAAGTCCAAGAGAGATAATGAGAAAAACAAGGAGGAGTCACTGGCCAGTCAGGACAGCCCCTAAGGTGTCCTGAGCTGAGGTGACTGACTTTTAGAAATCCTCCATCTTGTAGAAGGAGGATTCCCCCAATAGGGATAGGAATGTGACCCCCTCCCCTTGGGAGGAGGCACAAAGAGGGTGTACCCACCCTCAGGGCTAGTAGCCATTGGCTACTAACCCCCCAGAACTAAACACGCCCTTAAATTTAGTATTTAAGGGCTCCCCTGAACCTAAGAATTTAGATTCCTGCAACAACAAGAAGGACTGCCTAGCTGAAAACCCCTGCAGAGGAAGACCAGAAGACAACAACTGCCTTGGCTCCAGAAACTCACCGGCCTGTCTCCTGCCTTCCAAAGAACTCTGCTCCAGCGACGCCTTCCAAAGGGACCAGCGACCTCTGAATCCTCTGAGGACTGCCCTGCTTCGACGAAGACAAGAAACTCCCGAGGACAGTGGACCTGCTCCAAAAAGACTGCAACTTTGTTTCAAGAAGCAGCTTTAAAGAACCCTGCAACTCCCCGCAAGAAGCGTGAGACTTGCAACACTGCACCCGGCGACCCCGACTCGGCTGGTGGAGAACCAACACCTCAGGGAGGACCCCTGGACTACTCTACGACTGTGAGTACCAAAACCTGTCCCCCCTGAGCCCCCACAGCGCCGCCTGCAGAGGGAATCCCGAGGCTTCCCCTGACCGCGACTCTCTGAAACCTAAGTCCTGACGCCTGGAAAAGACCCTGCACCCGCAGCCCCCAGGACCTGAAGGACCGGACTTTCACTGCAGAAGTGACCCCCAGGAGTCCCTCTCCCTTGCCCAAGTGGAGGTTTCCCCGAGGAAGCCCCCCCTGGCCTGCCTGCAGCGCTGAAGAGATCCCTTGAACTCTCATCGACTAACATTGCGAACCCGACGCTTGTTCTAACACTGCACCCGGCCGCCCTCGCGCCGCTGAGGGTGAAATTTCTGTGTGGGCTTGTGTCCCCCCCGGTGCCCTACAAAACCCCCCTGGTCTGCCCTCCGAAGACGCGGGTACTTACCTGCAAGCAGACCGGAACCGGGGCACCCCCTTCTCTCCATTGAAGCCTATGCGTTTTGGGCACCACTTTGAACTCTGCACCTGACCGGCCCTGAGCTGCTGGTGTGGTAACTTTGGGGTTGCTCTGAACCCCCAACGGTGGGCTACCTTGGACCAAGAACTGAACCCTGTAAGTGTCTTACTTACCTAGTAAAACTAACAAATACTTACCTCCCCCAGGAACTGTGAAAATTGCACTGTGTCCACTTTTAAAAATAGCTATTTGTGAATAACTTGAAAAGTATACATGCAATTGAAATGATTCAAAGTTCCTAATGTACTTACCTGCAATACCTTTCAAACAAGATATTACATGTTAAATTTGAACCTGTGGTTCTTAAAATAAACTAAGAAAAGATTTTTCTATAACAAAACCTATTGGCTGGATTTGTCTCTGAGTGTGTGTACCTCATTTATTGTCTATGTGTATGTACAACAAATGCTTAACACTACTCCTTGGATAAGCCTACTGCTCGACCACACTACCACAAAATAGAGCATTAGTATTATCTCTTTTTACCACTATTTTACCTCTAAGGGGAACCCTTGGACTCTGTGCATGCTATTCCTTACTTTGAAATAGCACATACAGAGCCAACTTCCTACAAGTGGGGTTCCTAGAGCTTTTGGACCTGGTGCCACTGCGCCTGCTGCACCTTTCAAATCATGCTCTAATGCCTACAAGGCAACTGCACTTGTGATTGCCTGTTTAGTAGTAAACTTTAGCTACAATCTATGTTTAGAGGGGTTCTGACACCTTGTGGCACTAGTGACACTGCACCTTTCAAATCATGACCCTAGTGCCTGCAAAATAACTGCACCTGTGACTGCCGGTTTACTTGTAAGCTATAGCAATCAATGTTTAGTAGGGTGCCTAAAGCTTTTGTTCCCAGTCCCACTGCACCTGCTGCACCATTGAAATCATGACCCTAGTGCCTGCTAGTTAACTGCACTTGTGACAGCCTGTTTAGTAGTAAAATATAGCAATAATCTGCATTTAGAGGGGTTCTGACACACTGTGGCCCTAGTGCCATTGCACCTGCAGCACCATTCAAGTCATAACCCTAATGCCTACAAGGTAACTGCAGTTGTGACTGCCTGTTTAGTAGTAAAATATTGCAATATGTGGTGTTCAGGAGAGTTCTGACAACTTTTTGCCCTGATACCACTGTATCAGCTGCACCATTCAAATCATGACCCTAGCGCCTGCAACATAAATGCACTTGTGACTGCCTGTTACTTAGTCACTGAGAGAATATCAATGCAAAATAAAAAAAGTCACCCAATTTTACAGATGACTTATCTATGAAAATAGCAGTGGTAATTTAAGAAACTAACACAAATAATTACAACTGTAAATCATCAGAAATGTAATTATTAAGTAATGAAAAACAACATAATGAGCCCAATCGCGGCTTGCTGTGCATCTGCACTCTATGCTCCATTGCAAGATGGCTGACATCTTTACAAACATTTCAACGCGGATTGACTTGTGTTTAGTTCACCTTTTCATGTATAAACACTAACAAGTAATCAATCACCAAAAAAAACAGAAGGTGTACTTCGGCCACACTCAACATGATGGCAAAAGCAGAGCAGAAGAGCAGGAAGTGACCTGCTAGCCAATAAAAAACATATAAATTCAAGCGACGTTTGAATGAACAAACGGGAAGTTCAGGTTAGTAAGAGGCAAAGTAGGGGCTGGTTCTTAGTCCCTTTACAGAATTTTGTTTTTTGTAACATAAGACATCGCAAGCGCAGTGCAAGCGCTGTGCAGGCAAAACCTAAATATAGGTAAACCTGAAGCTGTGCTTGCCTGGGCACGCCACTTCTATGCTGCATGCATTGCAAGCAATGAGAAATATTGCATCCGCTTCATTGACCTAACCACTACATTTTAAGGTAACAGTAGATAAGTAGATTTAGAGGTAAGAAGATTAATTACACGCTTACCATTACAACATAGTGGTTAGAGTAAATGCACCCAGATAAGCATGCCTGCACTTCCAAATTGTCAAAAAGCAACGATTACCCACACAGTAAACATGATTCAAACCACTACGTTTAAGTAGGTTATCAACCCTACATTAACCTAGCCACTGTGTCTTCCTCAAAGACATAGCTAAATAAAGACACAAAAAGACAGGCACTTACTGTGAAGTACATGAGGGCACAGGAGGTCCAAGCCAGAGTGACATAATATCCATCAGTGCCAAAGATCAGCCCACCGAGGACCGAAAGTATCATTCTAGGAGGAAATTAAAAGGCAAAAAGAAACATTCAATGACAAATGAGACATGCATTTGTGAAAAATGCTAAGGTACTTAACATGTGAAGAGAACAAGGTTCCAAGATACAGCGGGGGCACAAGGGATATGGGGTGAGAAAAACAAAGAAGGTGAATTAGTGATTAAATACTTTAGGACAGTGTTTTTCCAACCTGTGGTCAGGGGACCCCTGTGGGGGGAGGGGGGGGCAAATTCCAATAAAGATACAGTGGGGTTCTACAGGCTACTGTAATGACAAAGTAGGGGCTCACAGAAGTCAAAAGGTTGGAAACTACTGCTTTAAGACATAATGCATTTGTGAAGACCAGAGGCCTGATGGACAGGTTCACTACATCAACACACTCACCCTACGTATTTATAGCCGCTGTAGGCAATAAGGTCAAATGTTGTGAGGTCGCTTTGCACAGTCACCAGGTACAAGCTGAGGAGGAGAGCAAACACTTCGATAATGACCCAAACAAGGGCAGTACTGGCACACAGCCCTAGCACCTCTGGAGAGAACCTGCAAGAGATAAAGGGGACGGGATCTGTGATCAAAAACAAGAGTCCAGCACATGTGGACAGAGCAGGTTATCTGCAACCTGAAAGCTGAAGAATTCCAGCACCTTTGGATGGAGGACAATGGAAGAGAGGGTAAGCGGGCGAGTTGGAGAAACAGATTTGGAAGAAATCAAGGAAACAATGATATGTTGGTGAGCACCCAGAAAATGCTTTATTTCCCTTTTTTTTTTTTTTGGCACCCAACAATTTCATATATGGTGTTTCAATACAACCCAAAAATCTATCTGTAAATCAAATCCCCAATAAAGCAGTTGATGAGTAATAATACAAACAAGGAGGAAAGAACAGAGTGCAACCATCGAATGAGGGAAGGGAAATGGAAGGAGGAAGGAAATACTTTTATGTGGGTATGTAGATACCAAGACTGTTACATTTGATGTTAAAGCTCTTTTAACCAAGAATCTCACGTTTTGGATCATCAGTCTTTCACTTTAGCTAGTTTGCAGAGTTGGGCATAACAGCATAGAGACTGAAGTGGCATGACAACCGAGAAATAGTAATTTGAGGGTTATAAACAAGTGGAAATCTCAAAACATGGCTGATGTGCTTCTACAGATCTTTTTCAAGTCAAGCAGTAGTATCCATGTGTATCTGTTTTTCATGAAAAACGTTACTTACCCGTAACAACTGATTTTCTGCTCCAGTAATCATTGATTCACATGATGTACCTATCCTCCCATCCATTGGTTTAGTCACAAGTGTATAGTCTGCTCAAGCGGCTTCTGAGGTTGTAGCTGTTGACAACTGGAATGTCTAATCAGACAAAAATAGAACACAGATTGGGGCACCACAAATTGCGACATCAGCCCCATCTTTCGTTGTGTTTTTCATTCTCTGTGGTGATGGTTGTATTTGGCCGTTTGTGATCTTTGGGTGGTCACCACCCTAGCCACAACTATTCATGTGAGCCAAGCAATTCGTTTATTGTGCAACATTATTCTGCTGTTTCGCATGCAGTGAATAAACGAGCAAGCAGTAGCTTATATTGTCAATGATTAGCAAATGATGCAGTGCTAGACATTTTAAGACCTGCCTATCCCACTTGTGATTATTAATGTTTGTGCATTGATAATGTAATATAAATATTTTTACACGGCTCAAATTACCTGCTGTCACAGAAAATGTAACTGCGGTCCCTTAAGCTGTTGAAGAATGGATTCTGTGTGATACGTGCAACTGTTTACCAACAGAAGTTCCATTCCTAGCTTTGCAAAGGCACTCCCCCTGGTTCCCATTCCCTTGTACCTCTGTCTTCCTAAAACCTCTATAATAGGAGTGTTTTTCTACAATCTGTTTAGAACATTTTCTTCGTTAGACTGAAGATGAGACACCACCTTCAATAAAAATCTTCGGTGGGTGGCAAAATATGGCTCATCAATATGCATGTGTATGAGAGGCTCTTTTAAGGTCTTAGGGCCGATTTAGATCTTGGTGGTGTTCTCGCCAAACCAGGGCAGCAAACCCAAGAACATCCTCAAGTCAACGGTGTTCCACCCGCCGCATTTAGATGTTACAATCCTGCAGTGTGTGTACTGGCTGCGGTTTGCTGACAGGTGAGGGGAGGGTGGGCGTGGGGGTGGTCACATCCCTGAACATCAGAAAACGGCTGTGGCTATGGAACAGAGTTACGTCTCACACACACACACACACACACACACACACACACACACACACACACTACCTTTGCCATATATGTCCCCCCATACACACTATTATCCATTGCCATTCCACCACAACATGAAGATGACACAAATCCAGTGATGTACTTCCATGACAACATACACTATTGACACTGCACCACACCCAACACCACTACACACATACACACACACCACAACTACACACTTCACGACGTCTGCCACACAACACACACCTGAATGTTGCACGCAGCAACACAACATACACTACAACATCAATGACATAGGCAAGTGGCACATACTCACACAGCCACATCACCCACTCCAGCTCCCTTCACCTCACCCAATCGCGCTCGTGCACACACATACACTTATTGAAGCCCCCCCAAAATCTGCCAAGCCAGAAGTGGAGATCAGATCGCCACATTTTGCTTGGCAGTAAGGCACCTCCAAATCTGCACGGCAGTAAGAGGGGTTGGGGGTACCTTGCCAGCCACAATTTCCTATAACACTATAAGCTAACAATACATCTCGATATAGACATTGCATGTGCAGTCTAGTAGGCAAGACCTAAACATTCCAATACCATGTTAAGACAGTGTCTTTTTTTAATCTTTTAAGCCTGCCCTTATAGCTCCAGTCCTCAATAAAGGACCAAACCGATGTTTTTTTACATGTATGCAAAGCTGCCAGGCACACACAGACTTAACAGCACTATCACTTAAATGCAGAAGTTGGTGGCTGAAGATAGAGCTATCTAGCCTATGTCCTAATTTTCAAGGCTAAGCAATGACGAAGTACATAATTTCCATTGTGGTTCACTATATGTAAATTTAAGTTATGCAAGTATTCTGAAAATCTGGTGGAGCTCTGGCCTTCCTCGACTTGCAATGGACACACAGGTTCTGGATTTCCTGAGTGATGTACCTTTGTAAGTGATAATTGTTAGGTACACGCCAGGTTACAAACCTCTGCTAGTTCTAGGAGTATCATTTTCTGTGCCTTCCTTGGTACTTGTGTGTGTTCTTTTATAAATGTAAATACTGTATTATGACTTCAGGAACCAAACTACTGAGTTACTAGAGCAGCAGTTTGTATGCAGGATCCTATCTTACCTCACTTATCATAGTACGGTTGCTTGGGGTTCCTGTGTAATGTATGGCCATCTGCACAAGTTGTGAACAACAACTGTGGCTCATTCATTAGGGCATTTGCCCCTCGACCACCATGTGGAGTTTTCAAAATGGGTTCAGCTGACCCTTGCTTTGAATAAGGCAGACAGACATGGAAGATGAGTTGAGGAAACCAAAAAAAAAAAAGAATTAAAAATACACAAAAATAAAATTAAAAAAAACCAGTAACTCTAGCCTTTTTTTTACTCATCCTAGGGTACGGTACGATGGGTCAGCTTTACAATCCAGCCCAACTAAGTAAATAGATGGGAAAGGGTTGGCTCATTGAGATGTCAGTCTTTCACTGAGCTAGACCTCCCTGTTATCGCCTACTTGTGAAGGACCGCACTGCTGAGGGTTTGAAATGGATTGTTAGAGATAGGCCGCAATGCTTACACTCCTGCATCACACTGTGCATGAATTCAAACACTAGAGTCACAAACCTTGAGTACACAATAGGTTAAGACCAGGATATAGGATTACATAGCCACATAGTAGAAGCAGTAACCAACAAAGTATATAAGTCATGTGATATGATGACCATACTCTACCTCAAAAGAATCATGGTACCCTCCTGATTGCTACAAAGTAGGCAGTTCAAGTTAGATTCTCGTAAGAATGCCCCTCTTTGGAAATATAATTTTTCTATTTGCCATAGAAATCAGTTAGCTTTAAGTCAAGATGGTAAATGCATAAAGTTAATTGTATCCTGCAAGAATGTTCTAAGGTTCAGTGGTTCTCATTGAACACAAGTTCTGGCCTAGATGATTTGTAGGAGAAACAACCCTTGCCGAATTCACCATTCTAACAACACATTCAGCTGGACAGCACAATCTCTACAAAAGAGGACCTCCCAGCACACTAACTAGCACTCTGACCTCCAGCTAATGCCTGCTGTAACAGAATGCACAGCTCTGCGTCAAGGTTCGTTGGGGAGTATGTAGGACCAAGTCCCTTGAAACCACCAGCCGAAGCTTTAAAAAAAACTGACATTTAAGGAATATTTTGGTATCCGCCAAACCCAGTTTTACAACAGATCATTGCTGGATCCAAGCTTCACTATTTTCTAAGTAACACTTCTTAGTCTGAGCCACGTCAAGCTGGACCACAAAAAGGTTCTAGTCCAAAGCCCGTGCAAAGCCAACTGAAATGACCAGCATCTGACAGATATTAGACTCCACCCTCTTTTCCTTAACAAGTCTGTGACGAGGACACCTTGAGGAAGCCCCGGGCTTGCAAGCCAGAAGGGGGCGAAACAAGACGTGGCTGTGTTGTACTGTGTGTGGGGGGGGGGGGGAGAAACAAGACACACCTACATCTTAAAGATAAGACTGAAAGAAAGATTTTTAAACAGAGTTGAAAGACTGAACGAAGACACACATCTGAACCAGATGGCAGAGAGTAAACAATCTCATAAAGGAGTCAACGCCCATACACAGCATCACCGAGAAGGTGTTACTCAGTCCTGTGACACAGAAAAATGCTTCTTCTTCGAAGAAAAAGAACTTGCAGCACTCCAGACCCAACACTAGATGGCAGTAATTGGTATGCAGAGCAAATGTACCTACAGCAACACATGCCAAATACTTATTTTGTCTCTTCCATCTGATTTTTCTTCAAACAGTTCTCAATAAACTAGTCACTGTCAGCCTTTGGGACTCTAGCCCGCCTGCATTCTTTTCAAATAATTTGTTTAGCTCCAAGAACAGTAGTTCATGTACTTGTAGTTAGAATATGGGTTTATCTTGATTAACGCTGGCAATATCCAGCTTCTTGCTAATTACTTCATACACAGATCATTGCATTTATGTTGCCACTAATGCTGGTCCATTTTATATGTGCAACTAAAGGGTCTATCTGTCTGCTCCCCTCCAGCAGATCAGGGAACCATTTAAGTATAACGCTAGAGGGTCATGACCACTTTGTCTCGCTAATACCATCATGTCTTTCATTGCATACCATAAGGGTATATTAAGTAGTACATCATTAGTGTTACATCTTTAAGATCCTCTCCTAAACCTAGGAGCCGCCATGCTGTCTGAAGGAGTGCATCCGCTACAAGCAAGACATTAAAGTATAAGGAAAGGTCATTTAATAGCAAGTCCAATTTTGAAGGATTCTTTCTCGGGGTGTTAGCAAATCCATTATACCACAGGAATCATTCTTTTCCTTGGCTACCTCCAAATAAATAAATTTTCATGGCTCGAATGAACTATTTGTAATTATAATTTAGGGAGATACTGACTTCCCTCTATGTGAACTTATAAAAAAATTCCCCAGATAGTTTAATGTTACTGACTCCAGGGAACAGGAAGTATTTCTATTCTATGCATGAAGTAGAAAAATGGTCGTCTTGATTTTTGAGGCAAAACCTTAGGGCTAATATGTTGAGACTCAGTGGGAGTTTGTTCTAGGGTGCAAGACAAAGATGTGTTAATCCATCTGCTTAGGCCACCCGATGGCCGGCCAACGTTTTTTTTTTTTAAGCAAGCACTTGATAAGTTTCTATTCCCAATATATGCCTCGCAAGTAACCAACGTTTCTTGAAACATGCAAACATCAAAAGAATCTATCAAAATTCACCAATCCTTGTCATTCAACTTTGACTTTATACCAGACCGATTTCAAGTAATCATGGCAACAGTTTATTTATGCAGTGGAAAGGATCTATAGATTTACCAACCTCTTCCCTATAGTCTAGAAGTGGGTCTTGTGGAGAGGCACAGTGAATAAGGGGAAATCCCATTGGACACTTGAATTAATCGAGGAGTCACCCCCCCTTACCAACTTTACAAGTTGTGCCCCTTGGCTCACCAAATTCATTAGGACATCCCTTAGACCCAGAACAATAGGATAGTACAAAATAATCGTATCTATATTGGACATATATTCTACCCACAAAATCCTACTTCTGATATTGCTATAATGGCTTTAGTCAGAGAGGTGTATGGGGGTGGGGTGGGGTGGGGGGGGGGGGGGGGGGGGGGGAGGGGGAGGGGGAGGGTAACTGCAGCGTTGATTTATTACATGGTTAATTTCCCCTTGGTTGAGTCACACTGGCCCAATATCAAGCTGCCTGGGACTGTTAGACAATGAAATAGCCGAGAATGTTTCAGTGATAGTTTATTTACAGTTTAGATAATTTTGTGAACTCTGGCTGCATGCTAGCTGAGTTCTATTCTCTTTCGATTGAGAACAATTGACACTTTGGGAGGAGAAAGATTGATGGCGGACCGAAGAGGTTCATTAAAGTAGGTCTCAATCATGTGATAATATCAAAGTTGATGGAGGTAACTGAAGGTGAAATCTCTTCCTAAGGAGACACTACACATCTGCAGCTGTGAAAAGGCAGGTTAATGAATGTTATTGCTTTGGTTGTGGGAGTCAGTATTGGCAAGGAATTTATTAGAAAAATGTTTTGCAAAACATATTCCTTCTGGGCTGGCACAGTTAATGGCATCTAGGTATAAAGAAAGAGGCACAGGTAATTATCTAGATTCTCAAGGGGTTTTAAGATTGCCTCCCTTTGTATCTTTAATGAGACCAAAGATCAGAGTGTGTGTATAAGCCAATGATATCAGATCTTATTGGGGAGTTTAATAGGTCAGTGTGGATTACTGACACCACATTCACAGCAACACCCACCACAGGTATGCTTCTTTCCATTAATTATAATTTGGCCATGTGTGCACTATGATTACCATGCAGACAAACGCTAGAACTTCCCCATCTACAAGGAAGTTTTATTCATCACTCACACCAGAACATTTTTTCCAAGTTTAATCACCTCTTGTTTGAGGATACTGTATTAAATTTCAGATTGCTCAACCCCTACACCCCCTTACCCTGCCAGCATTAGACTGGGTATGGCAAACATTATACAACAGCTTTGGCTTCAGGTAGCTGGCACCATCGGACAATACAGCTTTGGCCCACCTACGGAACTGGAGACACATAGGTGGCACCACTTTTCACAGACATCAGTTTTCACCATGATTATTTAAGCACCTTCAGACATTGAGCTTAACAGACAAAATCATGAAGTTGACCGTGTGCAATTAGCTTGGGCCCCTACTACCTCCTAAAATCCAATTCACATAATGAGGAGAAGGGCAGGAGGTAAGGATTCTGTAGTTAACTACCAGAAATAGCATTACCAAAGGTAAGCACCTGGTTCTTCTCTCTTCCAGGGATCTCACTATTTGAATCAGCATCAAAGCAGTAACACCCCGATGGTTGTCATGCAGGACTTCTGTAAAGTCCACTCCTTAGATGTACTGAGTGGTAAAATGAATGCTCCTGCAAACCAAAGTCGATATAGTAGTCCCTAGCAAAGAGAATGACAGACTCTGAAATAGTAGCTTGACAGATGTCCAACATCAGATCATCTTTAACCAAAAACATAGTCTCAAGCCTTTGTCCTGGTGGGATGAGCCTTCATGGGGCTCCTTTGGAGCCCAGACACCTTACACTGTGATGCAAAGGACAATCCAACTTGGCACCAAAAAAATAAAATAGTTTCATTCACCTGTTGCTCCTTAGTTTTATCATTGTTGTAGAAACTAAGCACATTGTTATGATCTAACAGGTAAAGTCTCTCCTCTTCCTGTAGAGGAATATGGCAGACAGAAAAAACAAGCTGTGAGGGACTACCCTACATGAAAAGGAAACACCCCTTTTGGAAGAAAGGATATACTAAGTTGTCTCTGGGTGCAACTGTGCAAAGGGTACACATAAAAAAAAGGTAAGAACCAAATTAAGGTCCCATTGTGCTGTGGCATAATGAAATAAAGAGCAAGGGGAGACATATGAAAGCCCTAATAAGAAACATCACAAGGGGTGACTTGAATTAGGAAGGCTGATGAGGTAAACAAAGGGCTAAAAGGGATGATAAGCAACATTCAATTATGCCCACAGAAAAGCCTTCAAAGCCACAGACAAGCCTAAGGGGGAGGGCGCTAGGGTAATAATCAAACCACTTGTGAGGATAGAAAGGTTGACCCTCTTAAACCCACCACAAAACAAGCCTAGACCAGGAGCCGGATAGATTGACTTGGTGGAAGGAACGTTAGCAGCTAAAATCATTGGCAGAATGTCAAAGCCACTAGTTTGGTTGTGCTCCGTTACAAAGCATGGAGGTGTACTTTTGAAAGGGTATGAATGCAATACTCTGCTGTCATATTGGGATAGTAGGTCTTTTCACAGGTGCAACCAAGGTGAAGAGAAGATGTTCAGATCGAAAACTTCATGGTATCAGACACTCTGAGCCCAATCTGGGGCTATCAAAATAAGCTGTGCAGTCCTTCCTGATCTACTTCAGTTCCTGCTGGATCAGCGCTAGATGCCAGAATGCAAAAAGGATGTCAAAGTCTCACCAAAGGCAGAAAACCTCTCCCAGAGAGCTTCAAGGAGAAAACTCCAGGGCAAAAAAGGCTGAACAATGAGCATTCCCAGCAATAGTGAGAAGAACTAATAACGGCATGCCCCACTGGGTGAAGAATACCTGAGGCACATCTGGGAGCAGTGATTGGCAAGAGGATGCCTGCTGAGTTAGTCCACCCTGACATTCAGGTGAACAACAGAAAGATCTTGTAAGACTCAGCCACATCATCAGGAGCCCTAGGCAGAGGGCAGGAGCCAAAACACTACAGTATCCTATGGAGCACCACATGGTGGATGAAGTGTCAGAATCTGGATAGACCTGCTCACAAAGGAAGGCTGAAAGACCTTGTGAGCAGGGCTGACTGGGAAACAGCAGGCTTCTGTAATCAAGGACCCAATCTTTAACAGTATGCAAGGTTATTTGGAAGGAAATGGGAGAACGGCATCAGATGTACTGATATTATAGCAGGAGCTTAACGTGGTCACTAGAGAGACTGTAGCACCTATATGGGAGAAGACTCAAAGATGTTATTTTGTAGATAACATTACACTGGACGTTCTCTAATGCAACATTAAAACATACAACTTCTGAGATGATTTTTAGGGGAAAATTGTTTACTTTCAAGAAACAACTGGGTAAATCAAAAACACAAAAGAGGAGCTAACATGCATCCCTGTTTTAGGGCATTATGAGTTAATATCTTTGGTGGTCAACCCCTTGTCTCCGCCCATAAGAACTCTGCACAAAGTACGCAGTGCAACTATTATCCTCAGTAAAGTGCTAGGAATCCCCATTCTCACAACTTTCCTCCACAAGGTGGGTCTATCAACCCTAACGAAAACGGTTGCAAAATCACACAGCATACCACTTGCAATTTGGTCACCACATACTTATCAATTAGTGATAGATAATTTGCAATCACTAACTGTTTGGTCCGAAAACCCGCTTGGACATTTGGTATCACATCCCTAGAAAAAGCCCAGGCCTTAACCTGATCCAGGATACTGGAGGAAAAGATCTTCCCTGTTGCATCAAGAAGTACAATTTGACAGTAGTTGCAAGGAGATCGGCATGTGAAGAGGGACCACTATGCTTCTTGACCATGAACTTGGGATGTTTCCAGTTTCATAGCAATAGGAAAAGAGTGGAGTAAGGAACTTACTCCAGGCTTCTGGGTCACTCTGTAGTACTTTATGGGTATCTTATCAGGGCCCATTTGCTGCGGAGGGTCTTGCTTTCCTTATAAATGACTATCAGGTTCGTACTGGGGGCTGTAACATGTTGGACGTGCTCCAGAGCTGGCATGCACGCAGTGGACTGCCCGCTGACAGGCTGGGAAGGATTAGTCCCATACAATTCGGAGAAGTAATTTATCCATTCCTTCTGCAGAATGGGAATTGCAGGTGCCTTTTTCCTGCTACCCATTAACTTGGAGATGAGCTACCAGAAGATTTTACTATTTTTGGTAAAGCTGTTTGATGCAGTGCAGTCCCGTTTTTATCCATGATGGCTCTACTAGTAGTCCAGCAATGTTTATTTTCTTTCTTCCGCAGAGCCCAAATGTCCTTGACCCCTGAGCCTGAGAAGGCAGTGAATTAAAGAGGTGAATTTATTATTCTTGCATGCAAGTTCAACTTCTGGGGACTCTCTTTTCTTGGGTGCCTTAAAGTTGGGAGTTGCGGACATTCTCTGAAGCACAAGACGGCTTTGGAAAGTCTCATCAAAAGTTAAAGCTGGATTACTTCTTTCAGATACTTGATACAACTGCTGTGAAATAATTGCTGCATTCTCACCTTGGTAATATTTGTGAAGCTCTATATAATTCTGCCCCGTTTACAGGCCATTGAAGCCTCTTCATTTCCTTCTGCTATGGGCCACAATGATGTATTGTGCAGATTTAGCTCACGTTCTGAATATAGCATTGGATGGTCACTACTTTGAACGCATTTTGCTATAAGGAACTGGAATTTCTGATAGAGAGCGTGGCTGGTTATGATATAATCCAATATGGAAAGCCAGTGACCCCCCACCCCCTTACTAGTGAAGGCTGCCAGAAAATGCCCTTCCATTTACTATCAATCCAAATATTCTGTTCTGTGATTCCACTAGTATTCTTCCATGTTTATCCGCCTTAATGATAGCCGGAAAAACTGGATCAGGGAGTGACCAGGCTTCTTCGTGATCCTTATTTTTATAAGCTTTTAACATGGGATTGGAGATTTTGGCATTGAAGTCACCCATTATTAAAGTTTGTGAGTTGCCGCCTGACTTGAGGGTAGATTCTATTAAATCAAACATCAATGTATATGTTAAATAGAGTGTCAGCTGAAGGATCACTTAATTTAGGGAGATTTATTTTGATGCACTGTATATTGCTTCATGGGAGATGGACTATTAAAATCTCACTGTATCCCTACTGTTAGTAGGACGTAAAGACCTCCCTTTGCATGTCCTTGTCTGACTCTTGTGGCAGGGATATCAATGATAAAATAACAGTTCCAGATCAATTTAGCTGTGGGCAAAGTCTCTTGAATGTAAATAATTACAGGGAAGAATATAGACAAGTCGGATAGCTTTGATGCTTCCCATCCGGCAATATTCCAGGACATAACTGAGATATTATTGTTAAAGGAGAGTTTAAAGCCCCCGCTTAAGTTTGTTTTAGTTCAGGAGCCATGCACAGGAGACGTCCGCTTTTGTTTTATCCTCTGTGGGCAGACTAGGATTCCAAATCTGTCTACCACCAACTTCAATATGGATGGTTAGTGAATCCGCAAATACATTGCTGTACTTGTCACCTGAATGACTATGCGGAAAAAACATGTGCTTTACTCCCCAGTCTGGCACATACATGATGCAGGAGATTTGTGGTGAATGCCCACTACGTCAAAGCATTTTATGTGGAGTCTTTCACTTTTTAGAAACACTACTCGAAGAAATCACGCTGGACCAGAATTCTACCAGAGCTGTGGTTGAGTCTTGGATATTGGGGAAACATACAAATTTTATTTCATAGGAAGTGAGAGATTGGAGTTGAAGATTATGCAGAAGGTTTACAATTCTTTGTCGATTTCAGGGATTATTCCCATTTGGAAAAGGTCCGATAACTCACGGACACAATACAAGTTTTTTTTGCTGGATTTGTTGACGAAGACCCCTCAATACAGCTTTTTGCCAATGCTGGTTGTGTAGGGCGTTGGTTTTCCTGTGAAGACTTACAACTCAAATGTTGGGGCCTGAGGATTTAATTGCTAGGGTGAAAAGACATGCTTGAATCTTGGGTAGCCTCTGTTTTCACCATATTTTTATTTATAGGCCCTCTTCGTCCCTTTAGCTCATCACTTGTGGGGGCGCCCTACTGCGCCAATTTTAATTTGCGAGACACCAGCTTTGTGATTCTGCAATTTATACTCATTTTCCTTGCAGGCTTCTTTGTTTTTGCCTTAGTATTGTTGGTGGACCGTGAATCAATTTCTTGTGTGGATGAACAGGACAACAGGAGACCTTTTGAGGACCCTGCTTCATTAGCTCGATTAAATATCGGGTAACAAGGAAGGGAGACTTTCCCAGAGCTAGTCTCCGAATCAAGTGAAGATTCTGAAAATAGCCTACGATGAGAATAGACTATTCCTGCCTTGTCCCCTTCATCTCCCCCCCCACACCCCTCCTTCGGGGATCTCTTACTTGTGAGAGTTAAGCTTGATTTGTTTGGGTATATCCCATAAGAATTGTGATTTGTGGCCAGCTACGGCCTCAATTGTGGGTACTCCCGCTCAGAGGTCATTCCTTGCGGCTGTGGACAAGCCACTTTGATGCCTTAGGAACTCTAGCATTGTGGTCTGCATTTCCAATGAGTGGTCAAAGTTTGAAAAAAAAAAAAAAAACACCACACAACCGCTAACACAGTGAGTATAGATTGAATTACCGATTTGCAGAGATTGGAGAAACTCCGATAATTACATGCTCGTTAGCAGGATGAAAAGGTGTCCGAAGACGAAAATCCAGATAGTGAGAAAGGTTGTCTTCAAGTTCTGATACCTTACTTGGGGTACTATTAAATATTTCAAAAGTCCCTTTCAATGGTTTGCTCCCAACTGACCAAGGTAGATGACTCAAGTTTATATCTGGTAGTGTGAAATCCGTTGGTGAAGTTTGAATTAAAGCAGCCTGGAGAATTGTCCGCTGGTTACTTAATTTGATGGAAAGCCAATACTGCTACTTTCTATATTTTCTTTGGCTTTTAGCTTGTGATCCGCTACGCCAGTTATTGTGGAATCAACTGGATCTTCACCAATCGCTGCAATACTTCCTTTTGTCGTTTGTCCATTTCCGCTGATTGAGGAAGAGATTGCAGGGAAGAATTTAGGGATCTCGGTTAGCCTTCAAGTACACCGATGTGCGCAGAGGTCTGCTTGCTTCTCCTCATTGATTGTGTTGTCCCCAGGCTCTTCACTACTATGATGAGGTTTCTTAGCTTTTTAATTGCCATAATGGAGTGGTAGCTGCCCCCCCCCCCCCCCCCCCCACCAATTAGGATATAATCACAGCATTCACTCACAGCAGAGAAGTGCTTAGAAGTCATTTGTGGGAAAGGGCAATTTTCACTAACTAAGAACTGTGTAAGCCTCGAAGATGAGCTTAGGTTGATTAGCACACAAGGCCAGTAAGTGAATGAAGACCAAGGGAGAGAGGCCAAGGGTAAGTGGGGCCGGGAGGGAGGGGGGGGGGGGGGGGGGGGGGGGGGGAAAGAGGAGAGCACGTGGCAGAGGTCAAGCCTCACAACAGACCTGAGCAGATATGTGGATCTAAATGGGTTATTCTTACTGCATTATTACTACAACCTGCATGTTATTCCCCATTCTGGACTCACCCTTACAGTGCACTTTTACCAGGCCACTGCAGGTTTTACCACACAATGAGGTATTAATGCACAATATTTGATTTCCACAACCTGTGATTAAGTTATTGTATAGAATGGATGGTCTTAAAAAAATCTTCTCAATAGTATTTGCTCCACTGATTTTGAACCATTAACAAATGCCAATGTTTTATATTTTGCCTTTGACCCATTGATTTCCTGCCAAAATCCTGATACGATCAATATCTCACATCATTTGCAAGTTGGGAGGAGCAGAAATGTATGAAACAATTCCGGACGCACAGAGCTTCCACTGTTAAACTGGACCGTCTCACAGACAACGCACAGTTTCTACAGTTAAGCAGGTATGGCAGGGTAAAGACAAAAAGATAAAATACCAAGTCATCATTCAGAAGGGACCAACCTTTGCTGTATCCCCAGAGCCATCCCAGCCAGCAAGATGTAGGTGATGAAGGCCATTGCTGAGAACAAGAGATAAAAAAAAAAACAATGTTGTGTTTGCATATGTTGGTGTAGAATTAAATGCATTTGAATTACACAGTGCCAAGTTATAACAAAAAAACAGCAAAAAAAAAAGGGCAAAGAATGAATCAATAAGGAAGAAAACTTAAAACAGGATGATAATGTTAAGAAGACCCAAACTGCATGCAGAAGAAAGACTTCAGAAAAAATGAACAAAAATGGGAAAATGAAGAATGCCAGTCAATAAAAGATCGGTGAAATGTCAGAGGAACAATGAAAACCCACTGGATACTCACTGGGGATGTACAAGTCTGGAGCATTTACGTCATTACGCGGCGTCAAAGGCGAGTCGCGGTTATATCGTACCTCCCAATTCTGAAATAATAAACATTTCATCAGACAACCAGAGGCAAATAGCTTCGAGTAACAATATGAAATGTAATATATGAAGCTTGTTAAGATGGTCTGCCAGTGGCGGCTGTCAGGTAACTATTTCCTGCATCATCAAGAATTATGGGATGTGT